>NW_026775901.1:0-705333 GCF_030987335.1 Cornus florida | reverse complement strand
CGAATAAGTTAATCTTTATACATTAAAAAGATCTAGTGACGTATTAGGTACCGTGAATGAGGTAATTTGATTCAAAGATTCAATCTTTACTCATTAAAACACTCTTCGTGATGTCAAAGCCGACTCGAATAAGTTGCACACAAAACACTAATTTTCTTCCAAAGATTTAATATTTGTACATTAAAAAAGGTCTAGTGACATAAAGGGTATCTTTATTGTGGTATTTTCATTCAAAGATGCAATATTTAGTCATTAAAATACTCTTCGGGACTTCGTAGGGAACTCGAATAAGTTAAACTCAAAACTCTCATTTTCTTTCGTATATTCAATTTTATACATTAAAAAGGTCTAGTGACACAATCGGTACCCTGAATTAGGTAATTTCATTCCAAGATTCAATCTTTACGCAATAAGACACTCTTCGTGATGTCAAAGGGAACTCGAATAAGTTCAACAGAAAACACTAATTTTCTTCCAAAGATTTAATCTTTATACATTAAAAAAGCTCTAGTGCATAATGGGTATCTTTATTGAGGTATTTTCATTCAAAGATGCAATATTTTACTCATTAAAACACTCATCGTGACGTCAAAGGGAATTCAAAGATTCAATCTTTACTCCTTAGAACACTCTTCGTGACTTTAAAAGGAATTCGAATCAGTTTAACTCAAAACTCTCATTTTCTTTCAAAGATTTAATCTTTATACATTAAAAATGTCTAGTGACATAGTAGGTACTTTGATTGAGGTATTTTCATTCAAAGATTCAATCTTTAGTCATTAAAATACTCTACGCGACTTCATATGAAAACTCGAATAGGTTAAACTCAAAACTATCATTTTCCTTCAAAGATTCTCCCTTTATGTATTAAAACGGCCTAGTGACATAGTAGGTACCTTGATTGAGGTAATTTCATTCAAAGATTCAATTTTACTCATTAAAACACTCTTCGTGACGTCAAGGGAAACTCGAATAAGTTTAACTCAAAACAATCATTTTCTATCGAAGATTTAATCTTTATACATTAAAATGTTCTAGTGACAAAATATGTACCTTAATTGAGGAATTTTCATCCAAGGATTCAATCTTCACTCATTAAAACACCCTTCGGGACGTCAAAGGGAACTTGAATAAATTTAACTCAAAACTCTCATTTTATTTCAAAGATTCAATCTTTATATATTAAAAACGTCTAGTGACATAATGGGTACCTTGATTGAAATATTTTCATTCAAAGATTCAATCTTTGGTCATTTAAACACTCTTCGACATTTCATTGGGAACTCGAATAAGTTAAACTCAAAACTCTCATTTTTTTCCAAAGTTTCAACCTTTTTACATTAAAAAGGTTTATTGACATAATAGGTACCTTAATTGAGGAGATTTCATTCAAAGATTCTATCTTTACTCCTTAAAACACTCTTCGTGATGTCAAAGGTAACTCGGATAAGTTTAACTCAAAACTCTCATTTTATTTCAAAGATTTCATCTTTATACATTAAAAAGGCCTAGTGACATAATAGATACCATGATTGAGGTAATTTCATTCAAAGATTCAATCTTTGTCCATTAAAACACGCTACGCGACTTCGTAGGGAACTCGAATAAGTTAAACTCAAAACTCTCATTTTCTTTAAAAGATTCAATCTTTAAACATTAAAAAGGTCAGGTGACTTAATAGGTACCTGGATTGAGGTAATTTCATTCCAACATTCAATCTTTACTCATTAAAACTCTCTTCGCGACGTCAAAGGGAACTCGAATAAGTTGAACTCAAAACTCTCATCTATTTTGAAAGATTCAATCTTTACGCATTAAAAAGGCTAGTGACAAAATTTATACCTTGATTGAGGTATTTTGATTCAAAGATTCATTCTTTAGTCATTAAAACACTCTTCGCGACTTCATTGGGAAATCGAATAAGTTAGACTCAAAATTCTCATTTTGTTTCAAGGATTCAATCTTTATTCATTAAAAAGGTCTAGTGACATAATATGTTCCTTGATTGAGGCAATTTCATTCAAAGATTTCATCTTTACTCATTAAAACACTCTTTGTGATGTCAAAGGTAACTCGAACAAGTTTAACTCAAAACTCTCATCTTCTTTCAAAGATTTAATCTTCATACATTAAAATGGTCTAGTGACATAATAGGTACTTTGATTGAGGTATTTTCGTTCAAAGATTCAATCTTTAGTCATTAAAACACTCTTCGCGACTGCTTTAGGAACTCGAATAAGTTAAACTCAGTACTCACATTTTCTTTCAAAGATGCAATCTTTATAAATTAAAAAGGTCGAGTGACATAATAGGTATCTCGATTCAATCTTTACTCATTAAAGTACTCTTCGTGACGTCAAAGGCAACTTGAATAAGTTTAACTCAAAACTCTTATTTTCTTTCAAAGATTCAATCTTCATATATTAAAAACGTCTAGTGATATAACGGGTACCTTGATTGAGGTACTTTTCATTCAAAGATTCAATCTTTAGTCATTAGAACACTCTTCGGGACTTCATAGGGAACTCGAATAAGTTAAACTCAAAACTCTCACTCCAAAATTCAACCTTTACTCGTTAAAACACTCTTCGTGGCATCCAAGGGAACTCGAATAAGTTGAACTCAAAACTCTCATCTTCTTTCAAAGATTCAATCCTAATGCATTGAAAATGTCTGGTGACATAATTTGTACCTTGATTGAGGTATTTTGATTTAAAGATTCTTTCTTTAGTTATTAAAACACTCTTCGCGACTTCATAGGGAAATCGAATAAATTAAACTCAAAATTCTCATTTTGTTTCGAGGATTCAATCTTTTTTCATTAAAAAGATCTAGTGAAATAATAGGTTCGTTGATTGAGGTAATTTCATTCGAAGATTCCTTCTTTACTCATTAAAACACTCTTCGTGATGTCAAAGGTAACTCGAATAAGTTTAGCTCAAAACTCTCATCTTCTTTCAAAGATTTAATCTTTATACATTAGAATGGTTTAGTGACATAATAGGTACTTTGATTGAGTTATTTTCATTCAAATATTCAATCTTTAGTCATTAAAACACTCTTCGCGACTACATAGGGAACTCGAATAAGTTAAACTCAGAACTTACATTTTCTTTCAAAGATTATAAATTAAAAAGGTCAAGTGACATAATAGGTATCTTGATTCAGGTAATTTCATTCAAAGATTCAATCTTTACTCATTAAAGTACTCTTCGTGACATCAAAGGAAACTTGAATAAGTTTATCTCAAAACTCTTATTTTCTTTCATAGATTCCATCTTTATACATTAAAAACGTCTACTGACATAATGGGTACATTGATTGAAGTATTTTCATTCAAAGATTCAATCTTTATTCACTAAAACACTCTTCAGGACTTCATAGGGAACTCGAATAAGTTAATCTTTATACATTAAAAAGATCTAGTGACGTATTAGGTACCGTGAATGAGGTAATTTGATTCAAAGATTCAATCTTTACTCATTAAAACACTCTTCGTGATGTCAAAGCCGACTCGAATAAGTTGCACACAAAACACTAATTTTCTTCCAAAGATTTAATATTTGTACATTAAAAAAGGTCTAGTGACATAAAGGGTATCTTTATTGTGGTATTTTCATTCAAAGATGCAATATTTAGTCATTAAAATACTCTTCGGGACTTCGTAGGGAACTCGAATAAGTTAAACTCAAAACTCTCATTTTCTTTCGTATATTCAATTTTATACATTAAAAAGGTCTAGTGACACAATCGGTACCCTGAATTAGGTAATTTCATTCCAAGATTCAATCTTTACGCAATAAGACACTCTTCGTGATGTCAAAGGGAACTCGAATAAGTTCAACAGAAAACACTAATTTTCTTCCAAAGATTTAATCTTTATACATTAAAAAAGCTCTAGTGCATAATGGGTATCTTTATTGAGGTATTTTCATTCAAAGATGCAATATTTTACTCATTAAAACACTCATCGTGACGTCAAAGGGAATTCAAAGATTCAATCTTTACTCCTTAGAACACTCTTCGTGACTTTAAAAGGAATTCGAATCAGTTTAACTCAAAACTCTCATTTTCTTTCAAAGATTTAATCTTTATACATTAAAAATGTCTAGTGACATAGTAGGTACTTTGATTGAGGTATTTTCATTCAAAGATTCAATCTTTAGTCATTAAAATACTCTACGCGACTTCATATGAAAACTCGAATAGGTTAAACTCAAAACTATCATTTTCCTTCAAAGATTCTCCCTTTATGTATTAAAACGGCCTAGTGACATAGTAGGTACCTTGATTGAGGTAATTTCATTCAAAGATTCAATTTTACTCATTAAAACACTCTTCGTGACGTCAAGGGAAACTCGAATAAGTTTAACTCAAAACAATCATTTTCTATCGAAGATTTAATCTTTATACATTAAAATGTTCTAGTGACAAAATATGTACCTTAATTGAGGAATTTTCATCCAAGGATTCAATCTTCACTCATTAAAACACCCTTCGGGACGTCAAAGGGAACTTGAATAAATTTAACTCAAAACTCTCATTTTATTTCAAAGATTCAATCTTTATATATTAAAAACGTCTAGTGACATAATGGGTACCTTGATTGAAATATTTTCATTCAAAGATTCAATCTTTGGTCATTTAAACACTCTTCGACATTTCATTGGGAACTCGAATAAGTTAAACTCAAAACTCTCATTTTTTTCCAAAGTTTCAACCTTTTTACATTAAAAAGGTTTATTGACATAATAGGTACCTTAATTGAGGAGATTTCATTCAAAGATTCTATCTTTACTCCTTAAAACACTCTTCGTGATGTCAAAGGTAACTCGGATAAGTTTAACTCAAAACTCTCATTTTATTTCAAAGATTTCATCTTTATACATTAAAAAGGCCTAGTGACATAATAGATACCATGATTGAGGTAATTTCATTCAAAGATTCAATCTTTGTCCATTAAAACACGCTACGCGACTTCGTAGGGAACTCGAATAAGTTAAACTCAAAACTCTCATTTTCTTTAAAAGATTCAATCTTTAAACATTAAAAAGGTCAGGTGACTTAATAGGTACCTGGATTGAGGTAATTTCATTCCAACATTCAATCTTTACTCATTAAAACTCTCTTCGCGACGTCAAAGGGAACTCGAATAAGTTGAACTCAAAACTCTCATCTATTTTGAAAGATTCAATCTTTACGCATTAAAAAGGCTAGTGACAAAATTTATACCTTGATTGAGGTATTTTGATTCAAAGATTCATTCTTTAGTCATTAAAACACTCTTCGCGACTTCATTGGGAAATCGAATAAGTTAGACTCAAAATTCTCATTTTGTTTCAAGGATTCAATCTTTATTCATTAAAAAGGTCTAGTGACATAATATGTTCCTTGATTGAGGCAATTTCATTCAAAGATTTCATCTTTACTCATTAAAACACTCTTTGTGATGTCAAAGGTAACTCGAACAAGTTTAACTCAAAACTCTCATCTTCTTTCAAAGATTTAATCTTCATACATTAAAATGGTCTAGTGACATAATAGGTACTTTGATTGAGGTATTTTCGTTCAAAGATTCAATCTTTAGTCATTAAAACACTCTTCGCGACTGCTTTAGGAACTCGAATAAGTTAAACTCAGTACTCACATTTTCTTTCAAAGATGCAATCTTTATAAATTAAAAAGGTCGAGTGACATAATAGGTATCTCGATTCAATCTTTACTCATTAAAGTACTCTTCGTGACGTCAAAGGCAACTTGAATAAGTTTAACTCAAAACTCTTATTTTCTTTCAAAGATTCAATCTTCATATATTAAAAACGTCTAGTGATATAACGGGTACCTTGATTGAGGTACTTTTCATTCAAAGATTCAATCTTTAGTCATTAGAACACTCTTCGGGACTTCATAGGGAACTCGAATAAGTTAAACTCAAAACTCTCACTCCAAAATTCAACCTTTACTCGTTAAAACACTCTTCGTGGCATCCAAGGGAACTCGAATAAGTTGAACTCAAAACTCTCATCTTCTTTCAAAGATTCAATCCTAATGCATTGAAAATGTCTGGTGACATAATTTGTACCTTGATTGAGGTATTTTGATTTAAAGATTCTTTCTTTAGTTATTAAAACACTCTTCGCGACTTCATAGGGAAATCGAATAAATTAAACTCAAAATTCTCATTTTGTTTCGAGGATTCAATCTTTTTTCATTAAAAAGATCTAGTGAAATAATAGGTTCGTTGATTGAGGTAATTTCATTCGAAGATTCCTTCTTTACTCATTAAAACACTCTTCGTGATGTCAAAGGTAACTCGAATAAGTTTAGCTCAAAACTCTCATCTTCTTTCAAAGATTTAATCTTTATACATTAGAATGGTTTAGTGACATAATAGGTACTTTGATTGAGTTATTTTCATTCAAATATTCAATCTTTAGTCATTAAAACACTCTTCGCGACTACATAGGGAACTCGAATAAGTTAAACTCAGAACTTACATTTTCTTTCAAAGATTATAAATTAAAAAGGTCAAGTGACATAATAGGTATCTTGATTCAGGTAATTTCATTCAAAGATTCAATCTTTACTCATTAAAGTACTCTTCGTGACATCAAAGGAAACTTGAATAAGTTTATCTCAAAACTCTTATTTTCTTTCATAGATTCCATCTTTATACATTAAAAACGTCTACTGACATAATGGGTACATTGATTGAAGTATTTTCATTCAAAGATTCAATCTTTATTCACTAAAACACTCTTCAGGACTTCATAGGGAACTCGAATAAGTTAATCTTTATACATTAAAAAGATCTAGTGACGTATTAGGTACCGTGAATGAGGTAATTTGATTCAAAGATTCAATCTTTACTCATTAAAACACTCTTCGTGATGTCAAAGCCGACTCGAATAAGTTGCACACAAAACACTAATTTTCTTCCAAAGATTTAATATTTGTACATTAAAAAAGGTCTAGTGACATAAAGGGTATCTTTATTGTGGTATTTTCATTCAAAGATGCAATATTTAGTCATTAAAATACTCTTCGGGACTTCGTAGGGAACTCGAATAAGTTAAACTCAAAACTCTCATTTTCTTTCGTATATTCAATTTTATACATTAAAAAGGTCTAGTGACACAATCGGTACCCTGAATTAGGTAATTTCATTCCAAGATTCAATCTTTACGCAATAAGACACTCTTCGTGATGTCAAAGGGAACTCGAATAAGTTCAACAGAAAACACTAATTTTCTTCCAAAGATTTAATCTTTATACATTAAAAAAGCTCTAGTGCATAATGGGTATCTTTATTGAGGTATTTTCATTCAAAGATGCAATATTTTACTCATTAAAACACTCATCGTGACGTCAAAGGGAATTCAAAGATTCAATCTTTACTCCTTAGAACACTCTTCGTGACTTTAAAAGGAATTCGAATCAGTTTAACTCAAAACTCTCATTTTCTTTCAAAGATTTAATCTTTATACATTAAAAATGTCTAGTGACATAGTAGGTACTTTGATTGAGGTATTTTCATTCAAAGATTCAATCTTTAGTCATTAAAATACTCTACGCGACTTCATATGAAAACTCGAATAGGTTAAACTCAAAACTATCATTTTCCTTCAAAGATTCTCCCTTTATGTATTAAAACGGCCTAGTGACATAGTAGGTACCTTGATTGAGGTAATTTCATTCAAAGATTCAATTTTACTCATTAAAACACTCTTCGTGACGTCAAGGGAAACTCGAATAAGTTTAACTCAAAACAATCATTTTCTATCGAAGATTTAATCTTTATACATTAAAATGTTCTAGTGACAAAATATGTACCTTAATTGAGGAATTTTCATCCAAGGATTCAATCTTCACTCATTAAAACACCCTTCGGGACGTCAAAGGGAACTTGAATAAATTTAACTCAAAACTCTCATTTTATTTCAAAGATTCAATCTTTATATATTAAAAACGTCTAGTGACATAATGGGTACCTTGATTGAAATATTTTCATTCAAAGATTCAATCTTTGGTCATTTAAACACTCTTCGACATTTCATTGGGAACTCGAATAAGTTAAACTCAAAACTCTCATTTTTTTCCAAAGTTTCAACCTTTTTACATTAAAAAGGTTTATTGACATAATAGGTACCTTAATTGAGGAGATTTCATTCAAAGATTCTATCTTTACTCCTTAAAACACTCTTCGTGATGTCAAAGGTAACTCGGATAAGTTTAACTCAAAACTCTCATTTTATTTCAAAGATTTCATCTTTATACATTAAAAAGGCCTAGTGACATAATAGATACCATGATTGAGGTAATTTCATTCAAAGATTCAATCTTTGTCCATTAAAACACGCTACGCGACTTCGTAGGGAACTCGAATAAGTTAAACTCAAAACTCTCATTTTCTTTAAAAGATTCAATCTTTAAACATTAAAAAGGTCAGGTGACTTAATAGGTACCTGGATTGAGGTAATTTCATTCCAACATTCAATCTTTACTCATTAAAACTCTCTTCGCGACGTCAAAGGGAACTCGAATAAGTTGAACTCAAAACTCTCATCTATTTTGAAAGATTCAATCTTTACGCATTAAAAAGGCTAGTGACAAAATTTATACCTTGATTGAGGTATTTTGATTCAAAGATTCATTCTTTAGTCATTAAAACACTCTTCGCGACTTCATTGGGAAATCGAATAAGTTAGACTCAAAATTCTCATTTTGTTTCAAGGATTCAATCTTTATTCATTAAAAAGGTCTAGTGACATAATATGTTCCTTGATTGAGGCAATTTCATTCAAAGATTTCATCTTTACTCATTAAAACACTCTTTGTGATGTCAAAGGTAACTCGAACAAGTTTAACTCAAAACTCTCATCTTCTTTCAAAGATTTAATCTTCATACATTAAAATGGTCTAGTGACATAATAGGTACTTTGATTGAGGTATTTTCGTTCAAAGATTCAATCTTTAGTCATTAAAACACTCTTCGCGACTGCTTTAGGAACTCGAATAAGTTAAACTCAGTACTCACATTTTCTTTCAAAGATGCAATCTTTATAAATTAAAAAGGTCGAGTGACATAATAGGTATCTCGATTCAATCTTTACTCATTAAAGTACTCTTCGTGACGTCAAAGGCAACTTGAATAAGTTTAACTCAAAACTCTTATTTTCTTTCAAAGATTCAATCTTCATATATTAAAAACGTCTAGTGATATAACGGGTACCTTGATTGAGGTACTTTTCATTCAAAGATTCAATCTTTAGTCATTAGAACACTCTTCGGGACTTCATAGGGAACTCGAATAAGTTAAACTCAAAACTCTCACTCCAAAATTCAACCTTTACTCGTTAAAACACTCTTCGTGGCATCCAAGGGAACTCGAATAAGTTGAACTCAAAACTCTCATCTTCTTTCAAAGATTCAATCCTAATGCATTGAAAATGTCTGGTGACATAATTTGTACCTTGATTGAGGTATTTTGATTTAAAGATTCTTTCTTTAGTTATTAAAACACTCTTCGCGACTTCATAGGGAAATCGAATAAATTAAACTCAAAATTCTCATTTTGTTTCGAGGATTCAATCTTTTTTCATTAAAAAGATCTAGTGAAATAATAGGTTCGTTGATTGAGGTAATTTCATTCGAAGATTCCTTCTTTACTCATTAAAACACTCTTCGTGATGTCAAAGGTAACTCGAATAAGTTTAGCTCAAAACTCTCATCTTCTTTCAAAGATTTAATCTTTATACATTAGAATGGTTTAGTGACATAATAGGTACTTTGATTGAGTTATTTTCATTCAAATATTCAATCTTTAGTCATTAAAACACTCTTCGCGACTACATAGGGAACTCGAATAAGTTAAACTCAGAACTTACATTTTCTTTCAAAGATTATAAATTAAAAAGGTCAAGTGACATAATAGGTATCTTGATTCAGGTAATTTCATTCAAAGATTCAATCTTTACTCATTAAAGTACTCTTCGTGACATCAAAGGAAACTTGAATAAGTTTATCTCAAAACTCTTATTTTCTTTCATAGATTCCATCTTTATACATTAAAAACGTCTACTGACATAATGGGTACATTGATTGAAGTATTTTCATTCAAAGATTCAATCTTTATTCACTAAAACACTCTTCAGGACTTCATAGGGAACTCGAATAAGTTAATCTTTATACATTAAAAAGATCTAGTGACGTATTAGGTACCGTGAATGAGGTAATTTGATTCAAAGATTCAATCTTTACTCATTAAAACACTCTTCGTGATGTCAAAGCCGACTCGAATAAGTTGCACACAAAACACTAATTTTCTTCCAAAGATTTAATATTTGTACATTAAAAAAGGTCTAGTGACATAAAGGGTATCTTTATTGTGGTATTTTCATTCAAAGATGCAATATTTAGTCATTAAAATACTCTTCGGGACTTCGTAGGGAACTCGAATAAGTTAAACTCAAAACTCTCATTTTCTTTCGTATATTCAATTTTATACATTAAAAAGGTCTAGTGACACAATCGGTACCCTGAATTAGGTAATTTCATTCCAAGATTCAATCTTTACGCAATAAGACACTCTTCGTGATGTCAAAGGGAACTCGAATAAGTTCAACAGAAAACACTAATTTTCTTCCAAAGATTTAATCTTTATACATTAAAAAAGCTCTAGTGCATAATGGGTATCTTTATTGAGGTATTTTCATTCAAAGATGCAATATTTTACTCATTAAAACACTCATCGTGACGTCAAAGGGAATTCAAAGATTCAATCTTTACTCCTTAGAACACTCTTCGTGACTTTAAAAGGAATTCGAATCAGTTTAACTCAAAACTCTCATTTTCTTTCAAAGATTTAATCTTTATACATTAAAAATGTCTAGTGACATAGTAGGTACTTTGATTGAGGTATTTTCATTCAAAGATTCAATCTTTAGTCATTAAAATACTCTACGCGACTTCATATGAAAACTCGAATAGGTTAAACTCAAAACTATCATTTTCCTTCAAAGATTCTCCCTTTATGTATTAAAACGGCCTAGTGACATAGTAGGTACCTTGATTGAGGTAATTTCATTCAAAGATTCAATTTTACTCATTAAAACACTCTTCGTGACGTCAAGGGAAACTCGAATAAGTTTAACTCAAAACAATCATTTTCTATCGAAGATTTAATCTTTATACATTAAAATGTTCTAGTGACAAAATATGTACCTTAATTGAGGAATTTTCATCCAAGGATTCAATCTTCACTCATTAAAACACCCTTCGGGACGTCAAAGGGAACTTGAATAAATTTAACTCAAAACTCTCATTTTATTTCAAAGATTCAATCTTTATATATTAAAAACGTCTAGTGACATAATGGGTACCTTGATTGAAATATTTTCATTCAAAGATTCAATCTTTGGTCATTTAAACACTCTTCGACATTTCATTGGGAACTCGAATAAGTTAAACTCAAAACTCTCATTTTTTTCCAAAGTTTCAACCTTTTTACATTAAAAAGGTTTATTGACATAATAGGTACCTTAATTGAGGAGATTTCATTCAAAGATTCTATCTTTACTCCTTAAAACACTCTTCGTGATGTCAAAGGTAACTCGGATAAGTTTAACTCAAAACTCTCATTTTATTTCAAAGATTTCATCTTTATACATTAAAAAGGCCTAGTGACATAATAGATACCATGATTGAGGTAATTTCATTCAAAGATTCAATCTTTGTCCATTAAAACACGCTACGCGACTTCGTAGGGAACTCGAATAAGTTAAACTCAAAACTCTCATTTTCTTTAAAAGATTCAATCTTTAAACATTAAAAAGGTCAGGTGACTTAATAGGTACCTGGATTGAGGTAATTTCATTCCAACATTCAATCTTTACTCATTAAAACTCTCTTCGCGACGTCAAAGGGAACTCGAATAAGTTGAACTCAAAACTCTCATCTATTTTGAAAGATTCAATCTTTACGCATTAAAAAGGCTAGTGACAAAATTTATACCTTGATTGAGGTATTTTGATTCAAAGATTCATTCTTTAGTCATTAAAACACTCTTCGCGACTTCATTGGGAAATCGAATAAGTTAGACTCAAAATTCTCATTTTGTTTCAAGGATTCAATCTTTATTCATTAAAAAGGTCTAGTGACATAATATGTTCCTTGATTGAGGCAATTTCATTCAAAGATTTCATCTTTACTCATTAAAACACTCTTTGTGATGTCAAAGGTAACTCGAACAAGTTTAACTCAAAACTCTCATCTTCTTTCAAAGATTTAATCTTCATACATTAAAATGGTCTAGTGACATAATAGGTACTTTGATTGAGGTATTTTCGTTCAAAGATTCAATCTTTAGTCATTAAAACACTCTTCGCGACTGCTTTAGGAACTCGAATAAGTTAAACTCAGTACTCACATTTTCTTTCAAAGATGCAATCTTTATAAATTAAAAAGGTCGAGTGACATAATAGGTATCTCGATTCAATCTTTACTCATTAAAGTACTCTTCGTGACGTCAAAGGCAACTTGAATAAGTTTAACTCAAAACTCTTATTTTCTTTCAAAGATTCAATCTTCATATATTAAAAACGTCTAGTGATATAACGGGTACCTTGATTGAGGTACTTTTCATTCAAAGATTCAATCTTTAGTCATTAGAACACTCTTCGGGACTTCATAGGGAACTCGAATAAGTTAAACTCAAAACTCTCACTCCAAAATTCAACCTTTACTCGTTAAAACACTCTTCGTGGCATCCAAGGGAACTCGAATAAGTTGAACTCAAAACTCTCATCTTCTTTCAAAGATTCAATCCTAATGCATTGAAAATGTCTGGTGACATAATTTGTACCTTGATTGAGGTATTTTGATTTAAAGATTCTTTCTTTAGTTATTAAAACACTCTTCGCGACTTCATAGGGAAATCGAATAAATTAAACTCAAAATTCTCATTTTGTTTCGAGGATTCAATCTTTTTTCATTAAAAAGATCTAGTGAAATAATAGGTTCGTTGATTGAGGTAATTTCATTCGAAGATTCCTTCTTTACTCATTAAAACACTCTTCGTGATGTCAAAGGTAACTCGAATAAGTTTAGCTCAAAACTCTCATCTTCTTTCAAAGATTTAATCTTTATACATTAGAATGGTTTAGTGACATAATAGGTACTTTGATTGAGTTATTTTCATTCAAATATTCAATCTTTAGTCATTATAACACTCTTCGCGACTACATAGGGAACTCGAATAAGTTAAACTCAGAACTTACATTTTCTTTCAAAGATTATAAATTAAAAAGGTCAAGTGACATAATAGGTATCTTGATTCAGGTAATTTCATTCAAAGATTCAATCTTTACTCATTAAAGTACTCTTCGTGACATCAAAGGAAACTTGAATAAGTTTATCTCAAAACTCTTATTTTCTTTCATAGATTCCATCTTTATACATTAAAAACGTCTACTGACATAATGGGTACATTGATTGAAGTATTTTCATTCAAAGATTCAATCTTTATTCACTAAAACACTCTTCAGGACTTCATAGGGAACTCGAATAAGTTAATCTTTATACATTAAAAAGATCTAGTGACGTATTAGGTACCGTGAATGAGGTAATTTGATTCAAAGATTCAATCTTTACTCATTAAAACACTCTTCGTGATGTCAAAGCCGACTCGAATAAGTTGCACACAAAACACTAATTTTCTTCCAAAGATTTAATATTTGTACATTAAAAAAGGTCTAGTGACATAAAGGGTATCTTTATTGTGGTATTTTCATTCAAAGATGCAATATTTAGTCATTAAAATACTCTTCGGGACTTCGTAGGGAACTCGAATAAGTTAAACTCAAAACTCTCATTTTCTTTCGTATATTCAATTTTATACATTAAAAAGGTCTAGTGACACAATCGGTACCCTGAATTAGGTAATTTCATTCCAAGATTCAATCTTTACGCAATAAGACACTCTTCGTGATGTCAAAGGGAACTCGAATAAGTTCAACAGAAAACACTAATTTTCTTCCAAAGATTTAATCTTTATACATTAAAAAAGCTCTAGTGCATAATGGGTATCTTTATTGAGGTATTTTCATTCAAAGATGCAATATTTTACTCATTAAAACACTCATCGTGACGTCAAAGGGAATTCAAAGATTCAATCTTTACTCCTTAGAACACTCTTCGTGACTTTAAAAGGAATTCGAATCAGTTTAACTCAAAACTCTCATTTTCTTTCAAAGATTTAATCTTTATACATTAAAAATGTCTAGTGACATAGTAGGTACTTTGATTGAGGTATTTTCATTCAAAGATTCAATCTTTAGTCATTAAAATACTCTACGCGACTTCATATGAAAACTCGAATAGGTTAAACTCAAAACTATCATTTTCCTTCAAAGATTCTCCCTTTATGTATTAAAACGGCCTAGTGACATAGTAGGTACCTTGATTGAGGTAATTTCATTCAAAGATTCAATTTTACTCATTAAAACACTCTTCGTGACGTCAATGGAAACTCGAATAAGTTTAACTCAAAACAATCATTTTCTATCGAAGATTTAATCTTTATACATTAAAATGTTCTAGTGACAAAATATGTACCTTAATTGAGGAATTTTCATCCAAGGATTCAATCTTCACTCATTAAAACACCCTTCGGGACGTCAAAGGGAACTTGAATAAATTTAACTCAAAACTCTCATTTTATTTCAAAGATTCAATCTTTATATATTAAAAACGTCTAGTGACATAATGGGTACCTTGATTGAAATATTTTCATTCAAAGATTCAATCTTTGGTCATTTAAACACTCTTCGACATTTCATTGGGAACTCGAATAAGTTAAACTCAAAACTCTCATTTTTTTCCAAAGTTTCAACCTTTTTACATTAAAAAGGTTTATTGACATAATAGGTACCTTAATTGAGGAGATTTCATTCAAAGATTCTATCTTTACTCCTTAAAACACTCTTCGTGATGTCAAAGGTAACTCGGATAAGTTTAACTCAAAACTCTCATTTTATTTCAAAGATTTCATCTTTATACATTAAAAAGGCCTAGTGACATAATAGATACCATGATTGAGGTAATTTCATTCAAAGATTCAATCTTTGTCCATTAAAACACGCTACGCGACTTCGTAGGGAACTCGAATAAGTTAAACTCAAAACTCTCATTTTCTTTAAAAGATTCAATCTTTAAACATTAAAAAGGTCAGGTGACTTAATAGGTACCTGGATTGAGGTAATTTCATTCCAACATTCAATCTTTACTCATTAAAACTCTCTTCGCGACGTCAAAGGGAACTCGAATAAGTTGAACTCAAAACTCTCATCTATTTTGAAAGATTCAATCTTTACGCATTAAAAAGGCTAGTGACAAAATTTATACCTTGATTGAGGTATTTTGATTCAAAGATTCATTCTTTAGTCATTAAAACACTCTTCGCGACTTCATTGGGAAATCGAATAAGTTAGACTCAAAATTCTCATTTTGTTTCAAGGATTCAATCTTTATTCATTAAAAAGGTCTAGTGACATAATATGTTCCTTGATTGAGGCAATTTCATTCAAAGATTTCATCTTTACTCATTAAAACACTCTTTGTGATGTCAAAGGTAACTCGAACAAGTTTAACTCAAAACTCTCATCTTCTTTCAAAGATTTAATCTTCATACATTAAAATGGTCTAGTGACATAATAGGTACTTTGATTGAGGTATTTTCGTTCAAAGATTCAATCTTTAGTCATTAAAACACTCTTCGCGACTGCTTTAGGAACTCGAATAAGTTAAACTCAGTACTCACATTTTCTTTCAAAGATGCAATCTTTATAAATTAAAAAGGTCGAGTGACATAATAGGTATCTCGATTCAATCTTTACTCATTAAAGTACTCTTCGTGACGTCAAAGGCAACTTGAATAAGTTTAACTCAAAACTCTTATTTTCTTTCAAAGATTCAATCTTCATATATTAAAAACGTCTAGTGATATAACGGGTACCTTGATTGAGGTACTTTTCATTCAAAGATTCAATCTTTAGTCATTAGAACACTCTTCGGGACTTCATAGGGAACTCGAATAAGTTAAACTCAAAACTCTCACTCCAAAATTCAACCTTTACTCGTTAAAACACTCTTCGTGGCATCCAAGGGAACTCGAATAAGTTGAACTCAAAACTCTCATCTTCTTTCAAAGATTCAATCCTAATGCATTGAAAATGTCTGGTGACATAATTTGTACCTTGATTGAGGTATTTTGATTTAAAGATTCTTTCTTTAGTTATTAAAACACTCTTCGCGACTTCATAGGGAAATCGAATAAATTAAACTCAAAATTCTCATTTTGTTTCGAGGATTCAATCTTTTTTCATTAAAAAGATCTAGTGAAATAATAGGTTCGTTGATTGAGGTAATTTCATTCGAAGATTCCTTCTTTACTCATTAAAACACTCTTCGTGATGTCAAAGGTAACTCGAATAAGTTTAGCTCAAAACTCTCATCTTCTTTCAAAGATTTAATCTTTATACATTAGAATGGTTTAGTGACATAATAGGTACTTTGATTGAGTTATTTTCATTCAAATATTCAATCTTTAGTCATTATAACACTCTTCGCGACTACATAGGGAACTCGAATAAGTTAAACTCAGAACTTACATTTTCTTTCAAAGATTATAAATTAAAAAGGTCAAGTGACATAATAGGTATCTTGATTCAGGTAATTTCATTCAAAGATTCAATCTTTACTCATTAAAGTACTCTTCGTGACATCAAAGAAAACTTGAATAAGTTTATCTCAAAACTCTTATTTTCTTTCATAGATTCCATCTTTATACATTAAAAACGTCTACTGACATAATGGGTACATTGATTGAAGTATTTTCATTCAAAGATTCAATCTTTATTCACTAAAACACTCTTCAGGACTTCATAGGGAACTCGAATAAGTTAATCTTTATACATTAAAAAGATCTAGTGACGTATTAGGTACCGTGAATGAGGTAATTTGATTCAAAGATTCAATCTTTACTCATTAAAACACTCTTCGTGATGTCAAAGCCGACTCGAATAAGTTGCACACAAAACACTAATTTTCTTCCAAAGATTTAATATTTGTACATTAAAAAAGGTCTAGTGACATAAAGGGTATCTTTATTGTGGTATTTTCATTCAAAGATGCAATATTTAGTCATTAAAATACTCTTCGGGACTTCGTAGGGAACTCGAATAAGTTAAACTCAAAACTCTCATTTTCTTTCGTATATTCAATTTTATACATTAAAAAGGTCTAGTGACACAATCGGTACCCTGAATTAGGTAATTTCATTCCAAGATTCAATCTTTACGCAATAAGACACTCTTCGTGATGTCAAAGGGAACTCGAATAAGTTCAACAGAAAACACTAATTTTCTTCCAAAGATTTAATCTTTATACATTAAAAAAGCTCTAGTGCATAATGGGTATCTTTATTGAGGTATTTTCATTCAAAGATGCAATATTTTACTCATTAAAACACTCATCGTGACGTCAAAGGGAATTCAAAGATTCAATCTTTACTCCTTAGAACACTCTTCGTGACTTTAAAAGGAATTCGAATCAGTTTAACTCAAAACTCTCATTTTCTTTCAAAGATTTAATCTTTATACATTAAAAATGTCTAGTGACATAGTAGGTACTTTGATTGAGGTATTTTCATTCAAAGATTCAATCTTTAGTCATTAAAATACTCTACGCGACTTCATATGAAAACTCGAATAGGTTAAACTCAAAACTATCATTTTCCTTCAAAGATTCTCCCTTTATGTATTAAAACGGCCTAGTGACATAGTAGGTACCTTGATTGAGGTAATTTCATTCAAAGATTCAATTTTACTCATTAA
Source organism: Cornus florida (assembly GCF_030987335.1). Classification (NCBI taxonomy): domain Eukaryota; kingdom Viridiplantae; phylum Streptophyta; class Magnoliopsida; order Cornales; family Cornaceae; genus Cornus; species Cornus florida. Next base: position 687,442 of record NW_026775901.1, on the reverse strand, counting down.
AACACTCTTCGTGACGTCAATGGAAACTCGAATAAGTTTAACTCAAAACAATCATTTTCTATCGAAGATTTAATCTTTATACATTAAAATGTTCTAGTGACAAAATATGTACCTTAATTGAGGAATTTTCATCCAAGGATTCAATCTTCACTCATTAAAACACCCTTCGGGACGTCAAAGGGAACTTGAATAAATTTAACTCAAAACTCTCATTTTATTTCAAAGATTCAATCTTTATATATTAAAAACGTCTAGTGACATAATGGGTACCTTGATTGAAATATTTTCATTCAAAGATTCAATCTTTGGTCATTTAAACACTCTTCGACATTTCATTGGGAACTCGAATAAGTTAAACTCAAAACTCTCATTTTTTTCCAAAGTTTCAACCTTTTTACATTAAAAAGGTTTATTGACATAATAGGTACCTTAATTGAGGAGATTTCATTCAAAGATTCTATCTTTACTCCTTAAAACACTCTTCGTGATGTCAAAGGTAACTCGGATAAGTTTAACTCAAAACTCTCATTTTATTTCAAAGATTTCATCTTTATACATTAAAAAGGCCTAGTGACATAATAGATACCATGATTGAGGTAATTTCATTCAAAGATTCAATCTTTGTCCATTAAAACACGCTACGCGACTTCGTAGGGAACTCGAATAAGTTAAACTCAAAACTCTCATTTTCTTTAAAAGATTCAATCTTTAAACATTAAAAAGGTCAGGTGACTTAATAGGTACCTGGATTGAGGTAATTTCATTCCAACATTCAATCTTTACTCATTAAAACTCTCTTCGCGACGTCAAAGGGAACTGGAATAAGTTGAACTCAAAACTCTCATCTATTTTGAAAGATTCAATCTTTACGCATTAAAAAGGCTAGTGACAAAATTTATACCTTGATTGAGGTATTTTGATTCAAAGATTCATTCTTTAGTCATTAAAACACTCTTCGCGACTTCATTGGGAAATCGAATAAGTTAGACTCAAAATTCTCATTTTGTTTCAAGGATTCAATCTTTATTCATTAAAAAGGTCTAGTGACATAATATGTTCCTTGATTGAGGCAATTTCATTCAAAGATTTCATCTTTACTCATTAAAACACTCTTTGTGATGTCAAAGGTAACTCGAACAAGTTTAACTCAAAACTCTCATCTTCTTTCAAAGATTTAATCTTCATACATTAAAATGGTCTAGTGACATAATAGGTACTTTGATTGAGGTATTTTCGTTCAAAGATTCAATCTTTAGTCATTAAAACACTCTTCGCGACTGCTTTAGGAACTCGAATAAGTTAAACTCAGTACTCACATTTTCTTTCAAAGATGCAATCTTTATAAATTAAAAAGGTCGAGTGACATAATAGGTATCTCGATTCAATCTTTACTCATTAAAGTACTCTTCGTGACGTCAAAGGCAACTTGAATAAGTTTAACTCAAAACTCTTATTTTCTTTCAAAGATTCAATCTTCATATATTAAAAACGTCTAGTGATATAACGGGTACCTTGATTGAGGTACTTTTCATTCAAAGATTCAATCTTTAGTCATTAGAACACTCTTCGGGACTTCATAGGGAACTCGAATAAGTTAAACTCAAAACTCTCACTCCAAAATTCAACCTTTACTCGTTAAAACACTCTTCGTGGCATCCAAGGGAACTCGAATAAGTTGAACTCAAAACTCTCATCTTCTTTCAAAGATTCAATCCTAATGCATTGAAAATGTCTGGTGACATAATTTGTACCTTGATTGAGGTATTTTGATTTAAAGATTCTTTCTTTAGTTATTAAAACACTCTTCGCGACTTCATAGGGAAATCGAATAAATTAAACTCAAAATTCTCATTTTGTTTCGAGGATTCAATCTTTTTTCATTAAAAAGATCTAGTGAAATAATAGGTTCGTTGATTGAGGTAATTTCATTCGAAGATTCCTTCTTTACTCATTAAAACACTCTTCGTGATGTCAAAGGTAACTCGAATAAGTTTAGCTCAAAACTCTCATCTTCTTTCAAAGATTTAATCTTTATACATTAGAATGGTTTAGTGACATAATAGGTACTTTGATTGAGTTATTTTCATTCAAATATTCAATCTTTAGTCATTATAACACTCTTCGCGACTACATAGGGAACTCGAATAAGTTAAACTCAGAACTTACATTTTCTTTCAAAGATTATAAATTAAAAAGGTCAAGTGACATAATAGGTATCTTGATTCAGGTAATTTCATTCAAAGATTCAATCTTTACTCATTAAAGTACTCTTCGTGACATCAAAGGAAACTTGAATAAGTTTATCTCAAAACTCTTATTTTCTTTCATAGATTCCATCTTTATACATTAAAAACGTCTACTGACATAATGGGTACATTGATTGAAGTATTTTCATTCAAAGATTCAATCTTTATTCACTAAAACACTCTTCAGGACTTCATAGGGAACTCGAATAAGTTAATCTTTATACATTAAAAAGATCTAGTGACGTATTAGGTACCGTGAATGAGGTAATTTGATTCAAAGATTCAATCTTTACTCATTAAAACACTCTTCGTGATGTCAAAGCCGACTCGAATAAGTTGCACACAAAACACTAATTTTCTTCCAAAGATTTAATATTTGTACATTAAAAAAGGTCTAGTGACATAAAGGGTATCTTTATTGTGGTATTTTCATTCAAAGATGCAATATTTAGTCATTAAAATACTCTTCGGGACTTCGTAGGGAACTCGAATAAGTTAAACTCAAAACTCTCATTTTCTTTCGTATATTCAATTTTATACATTAAAAAGGTCTAGTGACACAATCGGTACCCTGAATTAGGTAATTTCATTCCAAGATTCAATCTTTACGCAATAAGACACTCTTCGTGATGTCAAAGGGAACTCGAATAAGTTCAACAGAAAACACTAATTTTCTTCCAAAGATTTAATCTTTATACATTAAAAAAGCTCTAGTGCATAATGGGTATCTTTATTGAGGTATTTTCATTCAAAGATGCAATATTTTACTCATTAAAACACTCATCGTGACGTCAAAGGGAATTCAAAGATTCAATCTTTACTCCTTAGAACACTCTTCGTGACTTTAAAAGGAATTCGAATCAGTTTAACTCAAAACTCTCATTTTCTTTCAAAGATTTAATCTTTATACATTAAAAATGTCTAGTGACATAGTAGGTACTTTGATTGAGGTATTTTCATTCAAAGATTCAATCTTTAGTCATTAAAATACTCTACGCGACTTCATATGAAAACTCGAATAGGTTAAACTCAAAACTATCATTTTCCTTCAAAGATTCTCCCTTTATGTATTAAAACGGCCTAGTGACATAGTAGGTACCTTGATTGAGGTAATTTCATTCAAAGATTCAATTTTACTCATTAAAACACTCTTCGTGACGTCAAGGGAAACTCGAATAAGTTTAACTCAAAACAATCATTTTCTATCGAAGATTTAATCTTTATACATTAAAATGTTCTAGTGACAAAATATGTACCTTAATTGAGGAATTTTCATCCAAGGATTCAATCTTCACTCATTAAAACACCCTTCGGGACGTCAAAGGGAACTTGAATAAATTTAACTCAAAACTCTCATTTTATTTCAAAGATTCAATCTTTATATATTAAAAACGTCTAGTGACATAATGGGTACCTTGATTGAAATATTTTCATTCAAAGATTCAATCTTTGGTCATTTAAACACTCTTCGACATTTCATTGGGAACTCGAATAAGTTAAACTCAAAACTCTCATTTTTTTCCAAAGTTTCAACCTTTTTACATTAAAAAGGTTTATTGACATAATAGGTACCTTAATTGAGGAGATTTCATTCAAAGATTCTATCTTTACTCCTTAAAACACTCTTCGTGATGTCAAAGGTAACTCGGATAAGTTTAACTCAAAACTCTCATTTTATTTCAAAGATTTCATCTTTATACATTAAAAAGGCCTAGTGACATAATAGATACCATGATTGAGGTAATTTCATTCAAAGATTCAATCTTTGTCCATTAAAACACGCTACGCGACTTCGTAGGGAACTCGAATAAGTTAAACTCAAAACTCTCATTTTCTTTAAAAGATTCAATCTTTAAACATTAAAAAGGTCAGGTGACTTAATAGGTACCTGGATTGAGGTAATTTCATTCCAACATTCAATCTTTACTCATTAAAACTCTCTTCGCGACGTCAAAGGGAACTCGAATAAGTTGAACTCAAAACTCTCATCTATTTTGAAAGATTCAATCTTTACGCATTAAAAAGGCTAGTGACAAAATTTATACCTTGATTGAGGTATTTTGATTCAAAGATTCATTCTTTAGTCATTAAAACACTCTTCGCGACTTCATTGGGAAATCGAATAAGTTAGACTCAAAATTCTCATTTTGTTTCAAGGATTCAATCTTTATTCATTAAAAAGGTCTAGTGACATAATATGTTCCTTGATTGAGGCAATTTCATTCAAAGATTTCATCTTTACTCATTAAAACACTCTTTGTGATGTCAAAGGTAACTCGAACAAGTTTAACTCAAAACTCTCATCTTCTTTCAAAGATTTAATCTTCATACATTAAAATGGTCTAGTGACATAATAGGTACTTTGATTGAGGTATTTTCGTTCAAAGATTCAATCTTTAGTCATTAAAACACTCTTCGCGACTGCTTTAGGAACTCGAATAAGTTAAACTCAGTACTCACATTTTCTTTCAAAGATGCAATCTTTATAAATTAAAAAGGTCGAGTGACATAATAGGTATCTCGATTCAATCTTTACTCATTAAAGTACTCTTCGTGACGTCAAAGGCAACTTGAATAAGTTTAACTCAAAACTCTTATTTTCTTTCAAAGATTCAATCTTCATATATTAAAAACGTCTAGTGATATAACGGGTACCTTGATTGAGGTACTTTTCATTCAAAGATTCAATCTTTAGTCATTAGAACACTCTTCGGGACTTCATAGGGAACTCGAATAAGTTAAACTCAAAACTCTCACTCCAAAATTCAACCTTTACTCGTTAAAACACTCTTCGTGGCATCCAAGGGAACTCGAATAAGTTGAACTCAAAACTCTCATCTTCTTTCAAAGATTCAATCCTAATGCATTGAAAATGTCTGGTGACATAATTTGTACCTTGATTGAGGTATTTTGATTTAAAGATTCTTTCTTTAGTTATTAAAACACTCTTCGCGACTTCATAGGGAAATCGAATAAATTAAACTCAAAATTCTCATTTTGTTTCGAGGATTCAATCTTTTTTCATTAAAAAGATCTAGTGAAATAATAGGTTCGTTGATTGAGGTAATTTCATTCGAAGATTCCTTCTTTACTCATTAAAACACTCTTCGTGATGTCAAAGGTAACTCGAATAAGTTTAGCTCAAAACTCTCATCTTCTTTCAAAGATTTAATCTTTATACATTAGAATGGTTTAGTGACATAATAGGTACTTTGATTGAGTTATTTTCATTCAAATATTCAATCTTTAGTCATTAAAACACTCTTCGCGACTACATAGGGAACTCGAATAAGTTAAACTCAGAACTTACATTTTCTTTCAAAGATTATAAATTAAAAAGGTCAAGTGACATAATAGGTATCTTGATTCAGGTAATTTCATTCAAAGATTCAATCTTTACTCATTAAAGTACTCTTCGTGACATCAAAGGAAACTTGAATAAGTTTATCTCAAAACTCTTATTTTCTTTCATAGATTCCATCTTTATACATTAAAAACGTCTACTGACATAATGGGTACATTGATTGAAGTATTTTCATTCAAAGATTCAATCTTTATTCACTAAAACACTCTTCAGGACTTCATAGGGAACTCGAATAAGTTAATCTTTATACATTAAAAAGATCTAGTGACGTATTAGGTACCGTGAATGAGGTAATTTGATTCAAAGATTCAATCTTTACTCATTAAAACACTCTTCGTGATGTCAAAGCCGACTCGAATAAGTTGCACACAAAACACTAATTTTCTTCCAAAGATTTAATATTTGTACATTAAAAAAGGTCTAGTGACATAAAGGGTATCTTTATTGTGGTATTTTCATTCAAAGATGCAATATTTAGTCATTAAAATACTCTTCGGGACTTCGTAGGGAACTCGAATAAGTTAAACTCAAAACTCTCATTTTCTTTCGTATATTCAATTTTATACATTAAAAAGGTCTAGTGACACAATCGGTACCCTGAATTAGGTAATTTCATTCCAAGATTCAATCTTTACGCAATAAGACACTCTTCGTGATGTCAAAGGGAACTCGAATAAGTTCAACAGAAAACACTAATTTTCTTCCAAAGATTTAATCTTTATACATTAAAAAAGCTCTAGTGCATAATGGGTATCTTTATTGAGGTATTTTCATTCAAAGATGCAATATTTTACTCATTAAAACACTCATCGTGACGTCAAAGGGAATTCAAAGATTCAATCTTTACTCCTTAGAACACTCTTCGTGACTTTAAAAGGAATTCGAATCAGTTTAACTCAAAACTCTCATTTTCTTTCAAAGATTTAATCTTTATACATTAAAAATGTCTAGTGACATAGTAGGTACTTTGATTGAGGTATTTTCATTCAAAGATTCAATCTTTAGTCATTAAAATACTCTACGCGACTTCATATGAAAACTCGAATAGGTTAAACTCAAAACTATCATTTTCCTTCAAAGATTCTCCCTTTATGTATTAAAACGGCCTAGTGACATAGTAGGTACCTTGATTGAGGTAATTTCATTCAAAGATTCAATTTTACTCATTAAAACACTCTTCGTGACGTCAAGGGAAACTCGAATAAGTTTAACTCAAAACAATCATTTTCTATCGAAGATTTAATCTTTATACATTAAAATGTTCTAGTGACAAAATATGTACCTTAATTGAGGAATTTTCATCCAAGGATTCAATCTTCACTCATTAAAACACCCTTCGGGACGTCAAAGGGAACTTGAATAAATTTAACTCAAAACTCTCATTTTATTTCAAAGATTCAATCTTTATATATTAAAAACGTCTAGTGACATAATGGGTACCTTGATTGAAATATTTTCATTCAAAGATTCAATCTTTGGTCATTTAAACACTCTTCGACATTTCATTGGGAACTCGAATAAGTTAAACTCAAAACTCTCATTTTTTTCCAAAGTTTCAACCTTTTTACATTAAAAAGGTTTATTGACATAATAGGTACCTTAATTGAGGAGATTTCATTCAAAGATTCTATCTTTACTCCTTAAAACACTCTTCGTGATGTCAAAGGTAACTCGGATAAGTTTAACTCAAAACTCTCATTTTATTTCAAAGATTTCATCTTTATACATTAAAAAGGCCTAGTGACATAATAGATACCATGATTGAGGTAATTTCATTCAAAGATTCAATCTTTGTCCATTAAAACACGCTACGCGACTTCGTAGGGAACTCGAATAAGTTAAACTCAAAACTCTCATTTTCTTTAAAAGATTCAATCTTTAAACATTAAAAAGGTCAGGTGACTTAATAGGTACCTGGATTGAGGTAATTTCATTCCAACATTCAATCTTTACTCATTAAAACTCTCTTCGCGACGTCAAAGGGAACTCGAATAAGTTGAACTCAAAACTCTCATCTATTTTGAAAGATTCAATCTTTACGCATTAAAAAGGCTAGTGACAAAATTTATACCTTGATTGAGGTATTTTGATTCAAAGATTCATTCTTTAGTCATTAAAACACTCTTCGCGACTTCATTGGGAAATCGAATAAGTTAGACTCAAAATTCTCATTTTGTTTCAAGGATTCAATCTTTATTCATTAAAAAGGTCTAGTGACATAATATGTTCCTTGATTGAGGCAATTTCATTCAAAGATTTCATCTTTACTCATTAAAACACTCTTTGTGATGTCAAAGGTAACTCGAACAAGTTTAACTCAAAACTCTCATCTTCTTTCAAAGATTTAATCTTCATACATTAAAATGGTCTAGTGACATAATAGGTACTTTGATTGAGGTATTTTCGTTCAAAGATTCAATCTTTAGTCATTAAAACACTCTTCGCGACTGCTTTAGGAACTCGAATAAGTTAAACTCAGTACTCACATTTTCTTTCAAAGATGCAATCTTTATAAATTAAAAAGGTCGAGTGACATAATAGGTATCTCGATTCAATCTTTACTCATTAAAGTACTCTTCGTGACGTCAAAGGCAACTTGAATAAGTTTAACTCAAAACTCTTATTTTCTTTCAAAGATTCAATCTTCATATATTAAAAACGTCTAGTGATATAACGGGTACCTTGATTGAGGTACTTTTCATTCAAAGATTCAATCTTTAGTCATTAGAACACTCTTCGGGACTTCATAGGGAACTCGAATAAGTTAAACTCAAAACTCTCACTCCAAAATTCAACCTTTACTCGTTAAAACACTCTTCGTGGCATCCAAGGGAACTCGAATAAGTTGAACTCAAAACTCTCATCTTCTTTCAAAGATTCAATCCTAATGCATTGAAAATGTCTGGTGACATAATTTGTACCTTGATTGAGGTATTTTGATTTAAAGATTCTTTCTTTAGTTATTAAAACACTCTTCGCGACTTCATAGGGAAATCGAATAAATTAAACTCAAAATTCTCATTTTGTTTCGAGGATTCAATCTTTTTTCATTAAAAAGATCTAGTGAAATAATAGGTTCGTTGATTGAGGTAATTTCATTCGAAGATTCCTTCTTTACTCATTAAAACACTCTTCGTGATGTCAAAGGTAACTCGAATAAGTTTAGCTCAAAACTCTCATCTTCTTTCAAAGATTTAATCTTTATACATTAGAATGGTTTAGTGACATAATAGGTACTTTGATTGAGTTATTTTCATTCAAATATTCAATCTTTAGTCATTATAACACTCTTCGCGACTACATAGGGAACTCGAATAAGTTAAACTCAGAACTTACATTTTCTTTCAAAGATTATAAATTAAAAAGGTCAAGTGACATAATAGGTATCTTGATTCAGGTAATTTCATTCAAAGATTCAATCTTTACTCATTAAAGTACTCTTCGTGACATCAAAGGAAACTTGAATAAGTTTATCTCAAAACTCTTATTTTCTTTCATAGATTCCATCTTTATACATTAAAAACGTCTACTGACATAATGGGTACATTGATTGAAGTATTTTCATTCAAAGATTCAATCTTTATTCACTAAAACACTCTTCAGGACTTCATAGGGAACTCGAATAAGTTAATCTTTATACATTAAAAAGATCTAGTGACGTATTAGGTACCGTGAATGAGGTAATTTGATTCAAAGATTCAATCTTTACTCATTAAAACACTCTTCGTGATGTCAAAGCCGACTCGAATAAGTTGCACACAAAACACTAATTTTCTTCCAAAGATTTAATATTTGTACATTAAAAAAGGTCTAGTGACATAAAGGGTATCTTTATTGTGGTATTTTCATTCAAAGATGCAATATTTAGTCATTAAAATACTCTTCGGGACTTCGTAGGGAACTCGAATAAGTTAAACTCAAAACTCTCATTTTCTTTCGTATATTCAATTTTATACATTAAAAAGGTCTAGTGACACAATCGGTACCCTGAATTAGGTAATTTCATTCCAAGATTCAATCTTTACGCAATAAGACACTCTTCGTGATGTCAAAGGGAACTCGAATAAGTTCAACAGAAAACACTAATTTTCTTCCAAAGATTTAATCTTTATACATTAAAAAAGCTCTAGTGCATAATGGGTATCTTTATTGAGGTATTTTCATTCAAAGATGCAATATTTTACTCATTAAAACACTCATCGTGACGTCAAAGGGAATTCAAAGATTCAATCTTTACTCCTTAGAACACTCTTCGTGACTTTAAAAGGAATTCGAATCAGTTTAACTCAAAACTCTCATTTTCTTTCAAAGATTTAATCTTTATACATTAAAAATGTCTAGTGACATAGTAGGTACTTTGATTGAGGTATTTTCATTCAAAGATTCAATCTTTAGTCATTAAAATACTCTACGCGACTTCATATGAAAACTCGAATAGGTTAAACTCAAAACTATCATTTTCCTTCAAAGATTCTCCCTTTATGTATTAAAACGGCCTAGTGACATAGTAGGTACCTTGATTGAGGTAATTTCATTCAAAGATTCAATTTTACTCATTAAAACACTCTTCGTGACGTCAATGGAAACTCGAATAAGTTTAACTCAAAACAATCATTTTCTATCGAAGATTTAATCTTTATACATTAAAATGTTCTAGTGACAAAATATGTACCTTAATTGAGGAATTTTCATCCAAGGATTCAATCTTCACTCATTAAAACACCCTTCGGGACGTCAAAGGGAACTTGAATAAATTTAACTCAAAACTCTCATTTTATTTCAAAGATTCAATCTTTATATATTAAAAACGTCTAGTGACATAATGGGTACCTTGATTGAAATATTTTCATTCAAAGATTCAATCTTTGGTCATTTAAACACTCTTCGACATTTCATTGGGAACTCGAATAAGTTAAACTCAAAACTCTCATTTTTTTCCAAAGTTTCAACCTTTTTACATTAAAAAGGTTTATTGACATAATAGGTACCTTAATTGAGGAGATTTCATTCAAAGATTCTATCTTTACTCCTTAAAACACTCTTCGTGATGTCAAAGGTAACTCGGATAAGTTTAACTCAAAACTCTCATTTTATTTCAAAGATTTCATCTTTATACATTAAAAAGGCCTAGTGACATAATAGATACCATGATTGAGGTAATTTCATTCAAAGATTCAATCTTTGTCCATTAAAACACGCTACGCGACTTCGTAGGGAACTCGAATAAGTTAAACTCAAAACTCTCATTTTCTTTAAAAGATTCAATCTTTAAACATTAAAAAGGTCAGGTGACTTAATAGGTACCTGGATTGAGGTAATTTCATTCCAACATTCAATCTTTACTCATTAAAACTCTCTTCGCGACGTCAAAGGGAACTCGAATAAGTTGAACTCAAAACTCTCATCTATTTTGAAAGATTCAATCTTTACGCATTAAAAAGGCTAGTGACAAAATTTATACCTTGATTGAGGTATTTTGATTCAAAGATTCATTCTTTAGTCATTAAAACACTCTTCGCGACTTCATTGGGAAATCGAATAAGTTAGACTCAAAATTCTCATTTTGTTTCAAGGATTCAATCTTTATTCATTAAAAAGGTCTAGTGACATAATATGTTCCTTGATTGAGGCAATTTCATTCAAAGATTTCATCTTTACTCATTAAAACACTCTTTGTGATGTCAAAGGTAACTCGAACAAGTTTAACTCAAAACTCTCATCTTCTTTCAAAGATTTAATCTTCATACATTAAAATGGTCTAGTGACATAATAGGTACTTTGATTGAGGTATTTTCGTTCAAAGATTCAATCTTTAGTCATTAAAACACTCTTCGCGACTGCTTTAGGAACTCGAATAAGTTAAACTCAGTACTCACATTTTCTTTCAAAGATGCAATCTTTATAAATTAAAAAGGTCGAGTGACATAATAGGTATCTCGATTCAATCTTTACTCATTAAAGTACTCTTCGTGACGTCAAAGGCAACTTGAATAAGTTTAACTCAAAACTCTTATTTTCTTTCAAAGATTCAATCTTCATATATTAAAAACGTCTAGTGATATAACGGGTACCTTGATTGAGGTACTTTTCATTCAAAGATTCAATCTTTAGTCATTAGAACACTCTTCGGGACTTCATAGGGAACTCGAATAAGTTAAACTCAAAACTCTCACTCCAAAATTCAACCTTTACTCGTTAAAACACTCTTCGTGGCATCCAAGGGAACTCGAATAAGTTGAACTCAAAACTCTCATCTTCTTTCAAAGATTCAATCCTAATGCATTGAAAATGTCTGGTGACATAATTTGTACCTTGATTGAGGTATTTTGATTTAAAGATTCTTTCTTTAGTTATTAAAACACTCTTCGCGACTTCATAGGGAAATCGAATAAATTAAACTCAAAATTCTCATTTTGTTTCGAGGATTCAATCTTTTTTCATTAAAAAGATCTAGTGAAATAATAGGTTCGTTGATTGAGGTAATTTCATTCGAAGATTCCTTCTTTACTCATTAAAACACTCTTCGTGATGTCAAAGGTAACTCGAATAAGTTTAGCTCAAAACTCTCATCTTCTTTCAAAGATTTAATCTTTATACATTAGAATGGTTTAGTGACATAATAGGTACTTTGATTGAGTTATTTTCATTCAAATATTCAATCTTTAGTCATTATAACACTCTTCGCGACTACATAGGGAACTCGAATAAGTTAAACTCAGAACTTACATTTTCTTTCAAAGATTATAAATTAAAAAGGTCAAGTGACATAATAGGTATCTTGATTCAGGTAATTTCATTCAAAGATTCAATCTTTACTCATTAAAGTACTCTTCGTGACATCAAAGAAAACTTGAATAAGTTTATCTCAAAACTCTTATTTTCTTTCATAGATTCCATCTTTATACATTAAAAACGTCTACTGACATAATGGGTACATTGATTGAAGTATTTTCATTCAAAGATTCAATCTTTATTCACTAAAACACTCTTCAGGACTTCATAGGGAACTCGAATAAGTTAAACTCAAAACTCTCATTTCCTTTCGTAGATTCAATCTTTATACATTAAAAAGATCTAGTGACGTATTAGGTACCGTGAATGAGGTAATTTGATTCAAAGATTCAATCTTTACTCATTAAAACACTCTTCGTGATGTCAAAGCCAACTCGAATAAGTTGCACACAAAACACTAATTTTCTTCCAAAGATTCAATATTTATACATTAAAAAAGGTCTAGTGACATAAAGGGTATCTTTATTGTGGTATTTTCATTCAAAGATGCAATATTTAGTCATTAAAACACTCTTCGGGACTTCGTAGGGAACTCGAATAAGTTAAACTCAAAACTCTCATTTTCTTTCGTATATTCAATTTTATACATTAAAAAGGTCTAGTGACAGAATCGGTACCCTGAATTAGGTAATTTCATTCCAAGATTCAATCTTTACGCAATAAGACACTCTTCGTGATGTCAAAGGGAACTCGAATAAGTTCAACAGAAAACACTAATTTTCTTCCAAAGATTTAATCTTTATACATTAAAAAAGCTCTAGTGCATAATGGGTATCTTTATTGAGGTATTTTCATCCAAAGATGCAATATTTTACTCATTAAAACACCCATCGTGACGTCAAAGGGAATTCAAAGATTCAATCTTTACTCCTTAGAACACTCTTCGTGACTTTAAAAGGAATTCGAATCAGTTTAACTCAAAACTCTCATTTTCTTTTAAAGATTTAATCTTTATACATTAAGAATGTCTAGTGACATAGTAGGTACTTTGATTGAGGTATTTTCATTCAAAGATTCAATCTTTAGTCATTAAAATACTCTACGCGACTTCATATGAAAACTCGAATAGGTTAAACTCAAAACTATCATTTTCCTTCAAAGATTCTCCCTTTATGTATTAAAACGGCCTAGTGACATAGTAGGTACCTTGATTGAGGTAATTTCGTTCAAAGATTCAATTTTACTCATTAAAACACTCTTCGTGATGTCAAGGGGAACTCGAATAAGTTTAACTCAAAACAATCATTTTCTATCGAAGATTTAATCTTTATACATTAAAATGTTCTAGTGACAAAATATGTACCTTAATTGAGGAATTTTCATCCAAGGATTCAATCTTCACTCATTCAAACACCATTCGGGACGTCAAAGGGAACTTGAATAAATTTAACTCAAAACTCTCATTTTATTTCAAAGATTCAATCTTTATATATTAAAAACGTCTAGTGACATAATGGGTACCTTGATTGAAATATTTTCATTCAAAGATTCAATCTTTGGTCATTAAAACACTCTTCGACATTTCATTGGGAACTCGAATAAGTTAAACTCAAAACTCTCATTTTTTTCCAAAGTTGAAACCTTTTTACATTAAAAAGGTTTATTGACATAATAGGTACCTTAATTGAGGAGATTTCATTCAAAGATTCTATCTTTACTCCTCAAAACACTCTTCGTGATGTCAAAGGTAACTCGGATAAGTTTAACTCAAAACTCTCATTTTATTTCAAAGATTTTATCTTTATACATTAAAAAGGCCTACTGACATAATAGATACCATGATTGAGGTAATTTCATTCAAAGATTCAATCTTTGTCCATTAAAACACGCTACGCGACTTTGTAGGGAACTCGAATAAGTTAAACTCAAAACTCTCATTTTCTTTAAAAGATTCAATCTTTAAACATTAAAAAGGTCAGGTGACTTAATAGGTACCTGGATTGAGGTAATTTCATTCCAACATTCAATCTTTACTCATTAAAACTCTCTTCGCGACGTCAAAGGGAACTCGAATAAGTTGAACTCAAAACTCTCATCTATTTTGAAAGATTCAATCTTTACGCATTAAAAAGGCTAGTGACAAAATTTAAACCTTGATTGAGGTATTTTGATTCAAAGATTCATTCTTTAGTCATTAAAACACTCTTCGCGACTTCTTAGGGAAATCGAATAAGTTAGACTCAAAATTCTCATTTTGTTTCAAGGATTCAATCTTTATTCACTAAAAAGGTCTAGTGACATAATATGTTCCTTGATTGAGGCCATTTCATTCAAAGATTTCATCTTTACTCATTTAAACACTCTTTGTGCTGTCAAAGGTAACTCGAACAAGTTTAACTCAAAACTCTCATCTTCTTTCAAAGATTTAATCTTCATACATTAAAATGGTCTAGTGACATAATAGGTACTTTGATTGAGGTATTTTCGTTCAAAGATTCAATCTTTAGTCATTAAAATACTCTTCGCGACTGCTTTAGGAACTCGAATAAGTTAAACTCAGTACTCACATTTTCTTTCAAAGATGCAATCTTTATAAATTAAAAAGGTCGAGTGACATAATAGGTATCTCGATTCAAGTAATTTCACTTAAAGATTCAATCTTTACTCATTAAAATACTCTTCGTGACGTCAAAGAGAACTTGAATAAGTTTAACTCAAAACTCTTATTTTCTTTCAAAGATTCAATCTTCATATATTAAAAACGTCTAGTGATATAACGGGTACCTTGATTGAGGTATTTTTCATTCAAAGATTCAATCTTTAGTCATTAGAACACTCTTCGGGACTTCATAGGGAACTCGAATAAGTTAAACTCAAAACTCTCACTCCAAAATTCAACCTTTACTCGTTAAAACACTCTTCGTGGTGTCCAAGGGAACTCGAATAAGTTGAACTCAAAACTCTCATCTTCTTTCAAAGATTCAATCCTAATGCATTGAAAATGTCTGGTGACATAATTTGTACCTTGATTGAGGTATTTTGATTTAAAGATTCTTTCTTTAGTTATTAAAACACTCTTCGCGACTTCATAGGGAAATCGAATAAATTAAACTCAAAATTCTCATTTTGTTTCGAGGATTCAATCTTTTTTCATTAAAAAGATCTAGTGAAATAATAGGTTCGTTGATTGAGGTAATTTCATTCGAAGATTCCTTCTTTACTCATTAAAACACTCTTCGTGATGTCAAAGGTAACTCGAATAACTCTCATCTTCTTTCAAAGATTTAATCTTTATACATTAGAATGGTTTAGTGACATAATAGGTACTTTGATTGAGTTATTTTCATTCAAATATTCAATCTTTAGTCATTAAAACACTCTTCGCGACTGCATAGGGAACTCGAATAAGTTAAACTCAGAACTTACATTTTCTTTCAAAGATTATAAATTAAAAAGGTCAAGTGACATAATAGGTATCTTGATTCAGGTAATTTCATTCAAAGATTCAATCTTTACTCATTAAAGTACTCTTCGTGACATCAAAGGAAACTTGAATAAGTTTATCTCAAAACTCTTATTTTCTTTCATAGATTCCATCTTTATACATTAAAAACGTCTACTGACATAATGGGTACATTGATTGAAGTATTTTCATTCAAAGATTCAATCTTTATTCACTAAAACACTCTTCAGGACTTCATAGGGAACTCGAATAAGTTAAACTCAAAACTCTCATTTCCTTTCGTAGATTCAATCTTTATACATTAAAAAGATCTAGTGACATATTAGGTACCGTGAATGAGGTAATTTGATTCGAAGATTCAATCTTTACTCATTAAAACACCCTTCGTGATGTCAAAGCCAACTCGAATAAGTTGCACACAAAATACTAATTTTCTTCCAAAGATTCAATATTTATACATTAAAAAAGGTCTAGTGACATAAAGGGTATCTTTATTGTGGTATTTTCATTCAAAGATGCAATATTTAGTCATTAAAACACTCTTCGGGACTTCGTAGGGAACTCGAATAAGTTAAACTCAAACCTCTCATTTTCTTTCGTATATTCAATTTTATACATTAAAAAGGTCTAGTGACACAATCGGTACCCTGAATTAGGTAATTTCATTCCAAGATTCAATCTTTACGCAATAAAACACTCTTCGTGATGTCAAAGGGAACTCGAATAAGTTCAACAGAAAACACTAATTTTCTTCCAAAGATTTAATCTTTATACATTAAAAAAGCTCTAGTGCATAATGGGTATCTTTATTGAGGTATTTTCATTCAAAGATGAAATATATTACTCATGAAAACACTCATCGTGACGTCAAAGGGAATTCAAAGATTCAATCTTTACTCCTTAGAACACTCTTCGTGACTTTAAAAGGAATTCGAATCAGTTTAACTCAAAACTCTCATTTTCTTTCAAAGATTTAATCTTTGTACATTAAGAATGTCTAGTGACATAGTAGGTACTTTGATTGAGGTATTTTCATTCAAAGATTCAATCTTTAGTCATTAAAATACTCTACGCGACTTCATATGAAAACTCGAATAGGTTAAACTCAAAACCATCATTTTCCTTCAAAGATTCTCCCTTTATGTATTAAAACGGCCTAGTGACATAGTAGGTACCTTGATTGAGGTAATTTCATTCAAAGATTCAATTTTACTCATTAAAACACTCTTCGTGACGTCAAGGGGAACTCGAATAAGTTTAACTCAAAACAATCATTTTCTATCAAAGATTTAATCTTTATACATTAAAATGTTCTAGTGACAAAATATGTACCTTAATTGAGGAATTTTCATCCAAGGATTCAATCTTCACTCATTAAAACACCATTCGGGACGTCAAAGGGAACTTGAATAAATTTAACTCAAAACTCTCATTTTATTTCAAAGATTCAATCTTTATATATAAAAAACGTCTAGTGACATAATGGGTACCTTGATTGAAATATTTTCATTCAAAGATTCAATCTTTGGTCATTAAAACACTCTTCGACATTTCATTGGGAACTCGAATAAGTTAAACTCAAAACTCTCATTTTTTTCCAAAGTTTCAACCTTTTTACATTAAAAAGGTTTATTGACATAATAGGTACCTTAATTGAGGAGATTTCATTCAAAGATTCTATCTTTACTCCTTAAAACACTCTTCGTGATGTCAAAGGTAACTCGGATAAGTTTAACTCAAAACTCTCATTTTATTTCAAAGATTTCATCTTTATACATTAAAAAGGCCTAGTGACATAATAGATACCATGATTGAGGTAATTTCATTCAAAGATTCAATCTTTGTCCATTAAAACACGCTACGCGACTTCGTAGGGAACTCGAATAAGTTAAACTCAAAACTCTCATTTTCTTTAAAAGATTCAATCTTTAAACATTAAAAAGGTCAAGTGACTTAATAGGTACCTGGATTGAGGTAATTTCATTCCACCATTCAATCTTTACTCATTAAAACTCTCTTCGCGACGTCAAAGGGAACTCGAATAAGTTGAACTCAAAACTCTCATCTATTTTGAAAGATTCAATCTTTACGCATTAAAAAAGCTAGTGACAAAATTTATACCTTGATTGAGGTATTTTGATTCAAAGATTCATTCTTTAGTCATTAAAACACTCTTCGCGACTTCATAGGGAAATCAAATAAGTTAGACTCAAAATTCTCTTTTTGTTTCAAGGATTCAATCTTTATTCACTAAAAAGGTCTAGTGACATAATATGTTCCTTGATTGAGGCAATTCTATTCAAAGATTTCATCTTTACTCATTAAAACACTCTTTGTGATGTCAAAGGTAACTCGAACAAGTTTAACTCAAAACTCTCATCTTCTTTCAAAGATTTAATCTTCATACATTAAAATGGTCTAGTGACATAATAGGTACTTTGATTGAGGTATTTTCGTTCAAAGATTCAATCTTTAGTCATTAAAACACTCTTCGCGACTGCTTTAGGAACTCGAATAAGTTAAACTCAGTACTCACATTTTCTTTCAAAGATGCAATCTTTATAAATTAAAAAGGTCGAGTGACATAATAGGTATCTCGATTCAAGTAATTTCATTTAAAGATTCAATCTTTACTCATTAAAGTACTCTTCGTGACGTCAAAGGGAACTTGAATAAGTTTAACTCAAAACTCTTATTTTCTTTCAAAGATTCAATCTTCATATATTAAAAACGTCTAGTGATATAACGGGTACCTTGATTGAGGTATTTTTCATTCAAAGATTCAATCTTTAGTCATTAGAACACTCTTCGGGACTTCATAGGGAACTCGAATAAGTTAAACTCAAAACTCTCACTCCAAAATTCAACCTTTACTCGTTAAAACACTCTTCGTGGCGTCCAAGGGAACTCGAATAAGTTGAACTCAAAACTCTCATCTTCTTTTAAAGATTCAATCCTAATGCATTGAAAATGTCTAGTGACATAATTTGTACCTTGATTGAGGTATTTTGATTTAAAGGTTCTTTCTTTAGTTATTAAAACACTCTTCGCGACTTCATAGGGAAATCGAATAAATTAAACTCAAAATTCTCATTTTGTTTCGAGGATTCAATCTTTTTTCATTAAAAAGATCTAGTGAAATAATAGGTTCGTTGATTGAGGTAATTTCATTCGAAGATTCCTTCTTTACTCATTAAAACGCTCTTCGTGATGTCAAAGGTAACTCGAATAAGTTTAGCTCAAAACTCTCATATTCTTTCAAAGATTTAATCTTTATACATTAGAATGGTTTAGTGACATAATAGGTACTTTGATTGAGTTATTTTCATTCAAATATTCAATCTTTAGTCATTAAAACACTCTTCGCGACTGCATAGGGAACTCGAATAAGTTAAACTCAGAACTTACATTTTCTTTCAAAGATTATAAATTAAAAAGGTCAAGTGACATAATAGGTATCTTGATTCAGGTAATTTCATTCAAAGATTCAATCTTTACTCATTAAAGTACTCTTCATGACATCAAAGGAAACTTGAATAAGTTTATCTCAAAACTCTTATTTTCTTTCATAGATTCCATCTTTATACATTAAAAACGTCTACTGACATAATAGGTACATTGATTGAAGTATTTTCATTCAAAGATTCAATCTTTATTCACTAAAACACTCTTCAGGACTTCATAGGGAACTCGAATAAGTTAAACTCAAAACTCTCATTTCCTTTCGTAGATTCAATCTTTATACATTAAAAAGATCTAGTGACACATTAGGAACCGTGAATGAGGTAATTTGATTCAAAGATTCAATCTTTACTCATTAAAACACTCTTCGTGATGTCAAAGCCAACTCGAATAAGTTGCACACAAAACACTAATTTTCTTCCAAAGATTCAATATTTATACATTAAAAAAGGTCTAGTGACATAAAGGGTATCTTTATTGTGGTATTTTCATTCAAAGATGCAATATTTCGTCATTAAAACACTCTTCGGGACTTCGTAGGGAACTCGAATAAGTTAAACTCAAAACTCTCATTTTCTTTCGTATATTCAATTTTATACATTAAAAAGGTCTAGTGACACAATCGGTACCCTGAATTAGGTAATTTCATTCCAAGATTCAATCTTTACGCAATAAAACACTCTTCGTGATGTCAAAGGGAACTCGAATAAGTTCAACAGAAAACACTAATTTTCTTCCAAAGATTTAATCTTTATACATTAAAAAAGCTCTAGTGCATAATGGGTATCTTTATTGAGGTATTTTCATTCAAAGATGCAATATTTTACTCATTAAAACACTCATCGTGACGTCAAAGGGAATTCAAAGATTCAATCTTTACTCCTTAGAACACTCTCGTGACTTTAAAAAGAATTCGAATCAGTTTAACTCAAAACTCTCATTTTCTTTCAAAGATTTAATCTTTATACATTAAGAATGTCTAGTGACATAGTAGGTACTTTGATTGAGGTATTTTCATTCAAAGATTCAATCTTTAGTCATTAAAATACTCTACGCGACTTCATATGAAAACTCGAATAGGTTAAACTCAAAACTATCATTTTCCTTCAAAGATTCTCCCTTTATGTATTAAAACGGCCTAGTGACATAGTAGGTACCTTGATTGAGGTAATTTCATTCAAAGATTCAATTTTACTCATTAAAACACTCTTCGTGACGTCAAGGGGAACTCGAATAAGTTTAACTCAAAACAATCATTTTCTATCAAAGATTTAATCTTTATACATTAAAATGTTCTAGTGACAAAATATGTACCTTAATTGAGGAATTTTCATCCAAGGATTCAATCTTCACTCATTAAAACACCATTCGGGACGTCAAAGGGAACTTGAATAAATTTAACTCAAAACTCTCATTTTATTTCAAAGATTCAATCTTTATATATAAAAAACGTCTAGTGACATAATGGGTACCTTGATTGAAATATTTTCATTCAAAGATTCAATCTTTGGTCATTAAAACACTCTTCGACATTTCATTGGGAACTCGAATAAGTTAAACTCAAAACTCTCAGTTTTTTCCAAAGTTTCAACCTTTTTACATTAAAAAGGTTTATTGACATTATAGGTACCTTAATTGAGGAGATTTCATTCAAAGATTCTATCTTTACTCCTTAAAACACTCTTCGTGATGTCAAAGGTAACTCGGATAAGTTTAACTCAAAACTCTCATTTTATTTCAAAGATTTCATCTTTATACATTAAAAAGGCCTAGTGACATAATAGATACCATGATTGAGGTAATTTCATTCAAAGATTCAATCTTTGTCCATTAAAACACGCTACGCGACTTCGTAGGGAACTCGAATAAGTTAAACTCAAAACTCTCATTTTCTTTAAAAGATTCAATCTTTAAACATTAAAAAGGTCAAGTGACTTAATAGGTACCTGGATTGAGGTAATTTCATTCCAACATTCAATCTTTACTCATTAAAACTCTCTTCGCGACGTCAAAGGGAACTCGAATAAGTTGAACTCAAAACTCTCATCTATTTTGAAAGATTCAATCTTTACGCATTAAAAAGGCTAGTGACAAAATTTATACCTTGATTGAGGTATTTTGATTCAAAGATTCATTCTTTAGTCATTAAAACACTCTTCGCGACTTCATAGGGAAATCGAATAAGTTAGACTCAAAATTCTCATTTTGTTTCAAGGATTCAATCTTTATTCACTAAAAAGGTCTAGTGACATAATATGTTCCTTGATTGAGGCAATTCCATTCAAAGATTTCATCTTTACTCATTAAAACACTCTTTGTGATGTCAAAGGTAACTCGAACAAGTTTAACTCAAAACTCTCATCTTCTTTCAACGATTTAATCTTCATACATTAAAATGGTCTAGTGACATAATAGGTACTTTGATTGAGGTATTTTCGTTCAAAGATTCAATCTTTAGTCATTAAAACACTCTTCGCGACTGCTTTAGGAACTCGAATAAGTTAAACTCAGTACTCACATTTTCTTTCAAAGATGCAATCTTTATAAATTAAAAAGGTCGAGTGACATAATAGGTATCTCGATTCAAGTAATTTCATTTAAAGATTCAATCTTTACTCATTAAAGTACTCTTCGTGACGTCAAAGGGAACTTGAATAAGTTTAACTCAAAACTCTTATTTTCTTTCAAAGATTCAATCTTCATATATTAAAAACGTCTAGTGATATAACGGGTACCTTGATTGAGGTATTTTTCATTCAAAGATTCAATCTTTAGTCATTAGAACACTCTTCGGGACTTCATAGGGAACTCGAATAAGTTAAACTCAAAACTCTCACTCCAAAATTCAACCTTTACTCGTTAAAACACTCTTCGTGGCGTCCAAGGGAACTCGAATAAGTTGAACTCAAAACTCTCATCTTCTTTCAAAGATTCAATCCTAATGCATTGAAAATGTCTGGTGACATAATTTGTACCTTGATTGAGGTATTTTGATTTAAAGATTCTTTCTTTAGTTATTAAAACACTCTTCGCGACTTCATAGGGAAATCGAATAAATTAAACTCAAAATTCTCATTTTGTTTCGAGGATTCAATCTTTTTTCATTAAAAAGATCTAGTGAAATAATAGGTTCGTTGATTGAGGTAATTTCATTCGAAGATTCCTTCTTTACTCATTAAAACACTCTTCGTGATGTCAAAGGTAACTCGAATAACTCTCATCTTCTTTCAAAGATTTAATCTTTATACATTAGAATGGTTTAGTGACATAATAGGTACTTTGATTGAGTTATTTTCATTCAAATATTCAATCTTTAGTCATTAAAACACTCTTCGCGACTGCATAGGGAACTCGAATAAGTTAAACTCAGAACTTACATTTTCTTTCAAAGATTATAAATTAAAAAGGTCAAGTGACATAATAGGTATCTTGATTCAGGTAATTTCATTCAAAGATTCAATCTTTACTCATTAAAGTACTCTTCGTGACATCAAAGGAAACTTGAATAAGTTTATCTCAAAACTCTTATTTTCTTTCATAGATTCCATCTTTATACATTAAAAACGTCTACTGACATAATGGGTACATTGATTGAAGTATTTTCATTCAAAGATTCAATCTTTATTCACTAAAACACTCTTCAGGACTTCATAGGGAACTCGAATAAGTTAAACTCAAAACTCTCATTTCCTTTCGTAGATTCAATCTTTATACATTAAAAAGATCTAGTGACATATTAGGTACCGTGAATGAGGTAATTTGATTCGAAGATTCAATCTTTACTCATTAAAACACTCTTCGTGATGTCAAAGCCAACTCGAATAAGTTGCACACAAAACACTAATTTTCTTCCAAAGATTCAATATTTATACATTAAAAAAGGTCTAGTGACATAAAGGGTATCTTTATTGTGGTATTTTCATTCAAAGATGCAATATTTAGTCATTAAAACACTCTTCGGGACTTCGTAGGGAACTCGAACAAGTTAAACTCAAACCTCTCATTTTCTTTCGTATATTCAATTTTATACATTAAAAAGGTCTAGTGACACAATCGGTACCCTGAATTAGGTAATTTCATTCCAAGATTCAATCTTTACGCAATAAAACACTCTTCGTGATGTCAAAGGGAACTCGAATAAGTTCAACAGAAAACACTAATTTTCTTCCAAAGATTTAATCTTTATACATTAAAAAAGCTCTAGTGCATAATGGGTATCTTTATTGAGGTATTTTCATTCAAAGATGAAATATATTACTCATGAAAACACTCATCGTGACGTCAAAGGGAATTCAAAGATTCAATCTTTACTCCTTAGAACACTCTTCGTGACTTTAAAAGGAATTCGAATCAGTTTAACTCAAAACTCTCATTTTCTTTCAAAGATTTAATCTTTGTACATTAAGAATGTCTAGTGACATAGTAGGTACTTTGATTGAGGTATTTTCATTCAAAGATTCAATCTTTAGTCATTAAAATACTCTACGCGACTTCATATGAAAACTCGAATAGGTTAAACTCAAAACCATCATTTTCCTTCAAAGATTCTCCCTTTATGTATTAAAACGGCCTAGTGACATAGTAGGTACCTTGATTGAGGTAATTTCATTCAAAGATTCAATTTTACTCATTAAAACACTCTTCGTGACGTCAAGGGGAACTCGAATAAGTTTAACTCAAAACAATCATTTTCTATCAAAGATTTAATCTTTATACATTAAAATGTTCTAGTGACAAAATATGTACCTTAATTGAGGAATTTTCATCCAAGGATTCAATCTTCACTCATTAAAACACCATTCGGGACGTCAAAGGGAACTTGAATAAATTTAACTCAAAACTCTCATTTTATTTCAAAGATTCAATCTTTATATATAAAAAACGTCTAGTGACATAATGGGTACCTTGATTGAAATATTTTCATTCAAAGATTCAATCTTTGGTCATTAAAACACTCTTCGACATTTCATTGGGAACTCGAATAAGTTAAACTCAAAACTCTCATTTTTTTCCAAAGTTTCAACCTTTTTACATTAAAAAGGTTTATTGACATTATAGGTACCTTAATTGAGGAGATTTCATTCAAAGATTCTATCTTTACTCCTTAAAACACTCTTCGTGATGTCAAAGGTAACTTGGATAAGTTTAACTCAAAACTCTCATTTTATTTCAAAGATTTCATCTTTATACATTAAAAAGGCCTAGTGACATAATAGACACCATGATTGAGGTAATTTCATTCAAAGATTCAATCTTTGTCCATTAAAACACGCTACGCGACTTCGTAGGGAACTCGAATAAGTTAAACTCAAAACTCTCATTTTCTTTAAAAGATTCAATCTTTAAACATTAAAAAGGTCAAGTGACTTAATAGGTACCTGGATTGAGGTAATTTCATTCCAACATTCAATCTTTACTCATTAAAACTCTCTTCGCGACGTCAAAGGGAACTCGAATAAGTTGAACTCAAAACTCTCATCTATTTTGAAAGATTCAATCTTTACGCATTAAAAAGGCTAGTGACAAAATTTATACCTTGATTGAGGTATTTTGATTCAAAGATTCATTCTTTAGTCATTAAAACACTCTTCGCGACTTCATAGGGAAATCGAATAAGTTAGACTCAAAATTCTCATTTTGTTTCAAGGATTCAATCTTTATTCACTAAAAAGGTCTAGTGACATAATATGTTCCTTGATTGAGGCAATTCCATTCAAAGATTTCATCTTTACTCATTAAAACACTCTTTGTGATGTCAAAGGTAACTCGAACAAGTTTAACTCAAAACTCTCATCTTCTTTCAAAGATTTAATCTTCATACATTAAAATGGTCTAGTGACATAATAGGTACTTTGATTGAGGTATTTTCGTTCAAAGATTCAATCTTTAGTCATTAAAACACTCTTCGCGACTGCTTTAGGAACTCGAATAAGTTAAACTCAGTACTCACATTTTCTTTCAAAGATGCAATCTTTATAAATTAAAAAGGTCGAGTGACATAATAGGTATCTCGATTCAAGTAATTTCATTTAAAGATTCAATCTTTACTCATTAAAGTACTCTTCGTGACGTCAAAGGGAACTTGAATAAGTTTAACTCAAAACTCTTATTTTCTTTCAAAGATTCAATCTTCATATATTAAAAACGTCTAGTGATATAACGGGTACCTTGATTGAGGTATTTTTCATTCAAAGATTCAATCTTTAGTCATTAGAACACTCTTCGGGACTTCATAGGGAACTCGAATAACTTAAACTCAAAACTCTCACTCCAAAATTCAACCTTTACTCGTTAAAACACTCTTCGTGGCGTCCAAGGGAACTCGAATAAGTTGAACTCAAAACTCTCATCTTCTTTCAAAGATTCAATCCTAATGCATTGAAAATGTCTGGTGACATAATTTGTACCTTGATTGAGGTATTTTGATTTAAAGATTCTTTCTTTAGTTATTAAAACACTCTTCGCGACTTCATAGGGAAATCGAATAAATTAAACTCAAAATTCTCATTTTGTTTCGAGGATTCAATCTTTTTTCATTAAAAAGATCTAGTGAAATAATAGGTTCGTTGATTGAGGTAATTTCATTCGAAGATTCCTTCTTTACTCATTAAAACACTCTTCGTGATGTCAAAGGTAACTCGAATAACTCTCATCTTCTTTCAAAGATTTAATCTTTATACATTAGAATGGTTTAGTGACATAATAGGTACTTTGATTGAGTTATTTTCATTCAAATATTCAATCTTTAGTCATTAAAACACTCTTCGCGACTGCATAGGGAACTCGAATAAGTTAAACTCAGAACTTACATTTTCTTTCAAAGATTATAAATTAAAAAGGTCAAGTGACATAATAGGTATCTTGATTTAGGTAATTTCATTCAAAGATTCAATCTTTACTCATTAAAGTACTCTTCGTGACATCAAAGGAAACTTGAATAAGTTTATCTCAAAACTCTTATTTTCTTTCATAGATTCCATCTTTATACATTAAAAACGTCTACTGACATAATGGGTACATTGATTGAAGTATTTTCATTCAAAGATTCAATCTTTATTCACTAAAACACTCTTCAGGACTTCATAGGGAACTCGAATAAGTTAAACTCAAAACTCTCATTTCCTTTCGTAGATTCAATCTTTATACATTAAAAAGATCTAGTGACATATTAGGTACCGTGAATGAGGTAATTTGATTCGAAGATTCAATCTTTACTCATTAAAACACTCTTCGTGATGTCAAAGCCAACTCGAATAAGTTGCACACAAAACACTAATTTTCTTCCAAAGATTCAATATTTATACATTAAAAAAGGTCTAGTGACATAAAGGGTATCTTTATTGTGGTATTTTCATTCAAAGATGCAATATTTAGTCATTAAAACACTCTTCGGGACTTCGTAGGGAACTCGAATAAGTTAAACTCAAACCTCTCATTTTCTTTCGTATATTCAATTTTATACATTAAAAAGGTCTAGTGACACAATCGGTACCCTGAATTAGGTAATTTCATTCCAAGATTCAATCTTTACGCAATAAAACACTCTTCGTGATGTCAAAGGGAACTCGAATAAGTTCAACAGAAAACACTAATTTTCTTCCAAAGATTTAATCTTTATACATTAAAAAAGCTCTACTGCATAATGGGTATCTTTATTGAGGTATTTTCATTCAAAGATGAAATATATTACTCATGAAAACACTCATCGTGACGTCAAAGGGAATTCAAAGATTCAATCTTTACTCCTTAGAACACTCTTCGTGACTTTAAAAGGAATTCGAATCAGTTTAACTCAAAACTCTCATTTTCTTTCAAAGATTTAATCTTTGTACATTAAGAATGTCTAGTGACATAGTAGGTACTTTGATTGAGGTATTTTCATTCAAAGATTCAATCTTTAGTCATTAAAATAGTCTACGCTACTTCATATGAAAACTCGAATAGGTTAAACTCAAAACCATCATTTTCCTTCAAAGATTCTCCCTTTATGTATTAAAACGGCCTAGTGACATAGTAGGTACCTTGATTGAGGTAATTTCATTCAAAGATTCAATTTTACTCATTAAAACACTCTTCGTGACGTCAAGGGGAACTCGAATAAGTTTAACTCAAAACAATCATTTTCTATCAAAGATTTAATCTTTATACATTAAAATGTTCTAGTGACAAAATATGTACCTTAATTGAGGAATTTTCATCCAAGGATTCAATCTTCACTCATTAAAACACCATTCGGGACGTCAAAGGGAACTTGAATAAATTTAACTCAAAACTCTCATTTTATTTCAAAGATTCAATCTTTATATATAAAAAACGTCTAGTGACATAATGGGTACCTTGATTGAAATATTTTCATTCAAAGATTCAATCTTTGGTCATTAAAACACTCTTCGACATTTCATTGGGAACTCGAATAAGTTAAACTCAAAACTCTCAGTTTTTTCCAAAGTTTCAACCTTTTTACATTAAAAAGGTTTATTGACATTATAGGTACCTTAATTGAGGAGATTTCATTCAAAGATTCTATCTTTACTCCTTAAAACACTCTTCGTGATGTCAAAGGTAACTCGGATAAGTTTAACTCAAAACTCTCATTTTATTTCAAAGATTTCATCTTTATACATTAAAAAGGCCTAGTGACATAATAGATACCATGATTGAGGTAATTTCATTCAAAGATTCAATCTTTGTCCATTAAAACACGCTACGCGACTTCGTAGGGAACTCGAATAAGTTAAACTCAAAACTCTCATTTTCTTTAAAAGATTCAATCTTTAAACATTAAAAAGGTCAAGTGACTTAATAGGTACCTGGATTGAGGTAATTTCATTCCAACATTCAATCTTTACTCATTAAAACTCTCTTCGCGACGTCAAAGGGAACTCGAATAAGTTGAACTCAAAACTCTCATCTATTTTGAAAGATTCAATCTTTACGCATTAAAAAGGCTAGTGACAAAATTTATACCTTGATTGAGGTATTTTGATTCAAAGATTCATTCTTTAGTCATTAAAACACTCTTCGCGACTTCATAGGGAAATCGAATAAGTTAGACTCAAAATTCTCATTTTGTTTCAAGGATTCAATCTTTATTCACTAAAAAGGTCTAGTGACATAATATGTTCCTTGATTGAGGCAATTCCATTCAAAGATTTCATCTTTACTCATTAAAACACTCTTTGTGATGTCAAAGGTAACTCGAACAAGTTTAACTCAAAACTCTCATCTTCTTTCAAAGATTTAATCTTCATACATTAAAATGGTCTAGTGACATAATAGGTACTTTGATTGAGGTATTTTCGTTCAAAGATTCAATCTTTAGTCATTAAAACACTCTTCGCGACTGCTTTAGGAACTCGAATAAGTTAAACTCAGTACTCACATTTTCTTTCAAAGATGCAATCTTTATAAATTAAAAAGGTCGAGTGACATAATAGGTATCTCGATTCAAGTAATTTCATTTAAAGATTCAATCTTTACTCATTAAAGTACTCTTCGTGACGTCAAAGGGAACTTGAATAAGTTTAACTCAAAACTCTTATTTTCTTTCAAAGATTCAATCTTCATATATTAAAAACGTCTAGTGATATAACGGGTACCTTGATTGAGGTATTTTTCATTCAAAGATTCAATCTTTAGTCATTAGAACACTCTTCGGGACTTCATAGGGAACTCGAATAACTTAAACTCAAAACTCTCACTCCAAAATTCAACCTTTACTCGTTAAAACACTCTTCGTGGCGTCCAAGGGAACTCGAATAAGTTGAACTCAAAACTCTCATCTTCTTTCAAAGATTCAATCCTAATGCATTGAAAATGTCTGGTGACATAATTTGTACCTTGATTGAGGTATTTTGATTTAAAGATTCTTTCTTTAGTTATTAAAACACTCTTCGCGACTTCATAGGGAAATCGAATAAATTAAACTCAAAATTCTCATTTTGTTTCGAGGATTCAATCTTTTTTCATTAAAAAGATCTAGTGAAATAATAGGTTCGTTGATTGAGGTAATTTCATTCGAAGATTCCTTCTTTACTCATTAAAACACTCTTCGTGATGTCAAAGGTAACTCGAATAACTCTCATCTTCTTTCAAAGATTTAATCTTTATACATTAGAATGGTTTAGTGACATAATAGGTACTTTGATTGAGTTATTTTCATTCAAATATTCAGTCTTTAGTCATTAAAACACTCTTCGCGACTGCATAGGGAACTCGAATAAGTTAAACTCAGAACTTACATTTTCTTTCAAAGATTATAAATTAAAAAGGTCAAGTGACATAATAGGTATCTTGATTCAGGTAATTTCATTCAAAGATTCAATCTTTACTCATTAAAGTACTCTTCGTGACATCAAAGGAAACTTGAATAAGTTTATCTCAAAACTCTTATTTTCTTTCATAGATTCCATCTTTATACATTAAAAACGTCTACTGACATAATAGGTACATTGATTGAAGTATTTTCATTCAAAGATTCAATCTTTATTCACTAAAACACTCTTCAGGACTTCATAGGGAACTCGAATAAGTTAAACTCAAAACTCTCATTTCCTTTCGTAGATTCAATCTTTATACATTAAAAAGATCTAGTGACACATTAGGTACCGTGAATGAGGTAATTTGATTCAAAGATTCAATCTTTACTCATTAAAACACTCTTCGTGATGTCAAAGCCAACTCGAATAAGTTGAACACAAAACACTAATTTTCTTCCAAAGATTCAATATTTATACATTAAAAAAGGTCTAGTGACATAAAGGGTATCTTTATTGTGGTATTTTCATTCAAAGATGCAATATTTCGTCATTAAAACACTCTTCGGGACTTCGTAGGGAACTCGAATAAGTTAAACTCAAAACTCTCATTTTCTTTCGTATATTCAATTTTATACATTAAAAAGGTCTAGTGACACAATCGGTACCCTGAATTAGGTAATTTCATTCCAAGATTCAATCTTTACGCAATAAAACACTCTTCGTGATGTCAAAGGGAACTCGAATAAGTTCAACAGAAAACACTAATTTTCTTCCAAAGATTTAATCTTTATACAATAAAAAAGCTCTAGTGCATAATGGGTATCTTTATTGAGGTATTTTCATTCAAAGATGCAATATTTTACTCATTAAAACACTCATCGTGACGTCAAAGGGAATTCAAAGATTCAATCTTTACTCCTTAGAACACTCTTCGTTACTTTAAAAAGAATTCGAATCAGTTTAACTCAAAACTCTCATTTTCTTTCGAAGATTTAATCTTTATACATTAAGAATGTCTAGTGACATAGTAGGTACTTTGATTGAGGTATTTTCATTCAAAGATTCAATCTTTAGTCATTAAAATACTCTACGCGACTTCATATGAAAACTCGAATACGTTAAACTCAAAACTATCATTTTCCTTCAAAGATTCTCCCTTTATGTATTAAAACGGCCTAGTGACATAGTAGGTACCTTGATTGAGGTAATTTCATTCAAAGATTCAATTTTACTCATTAAAACACTATTCGTGACGTCAAGGGGAACTCGAATAAGTTTAACTCAAAACAATCATTTTCTATCAAAGATTTAATCTTTATACATTAAAATGTTCTAGTGACAAAATATGTACCTTAATTGAGGAATTTTCATCCAAGGATTCAATCTTCACTCATTAAAACACCCTTCGGGACGTCAAAGGGAACTTGAATAAATTTAATTCAAAACTCTCATTTTATTTCAAAGATTCAATCTTTTTTTTTAAAATGTCTAGTGACATAATGGGTACCTTGATTGAAATATTTTCATTCAAAGATTCAATCTTTGGTCATTAAAACACTCTTCGACATTTCATTGGGAACTCGAATAAGTTAAACTCAAAACTCTCATTTTTTTCCAAAGTTTCAACCTTTTTACATTAAAAAGGTTTATTGACATTATAGGTACCTTAATTGAGGAGATTTCATTCAAAGATTCTATCTTTACTCCTTAAAACACTCTTCGTGATGTCAAAGGCAACTCGGATAAGTTTAACTCAAAACTCTCATTTTATTTCAAAGATTTCATCTTTATACATTAAAAAGGCCTAGTGACATAATAGATACCATGATTGAGGTAATTTCATTCAAAGATTCAATCTTTGTCCCTTAAAACACGCTACGCGACTTCGTAGGGAACTCGAATAAGTTAAACTCAAAACTCTCATTTTCTTTAAAAGATTCAATCTTTAAACATTAAAAAGGTCAAGTGACTTAATAGGTACCTGGATTGAGGTAATTTCATTCCAACATTCAATCTTTACTCACTAAAACTCTCTTCGCGACGTCAAAGGGAACTCGAATAAGTGAAACTCAAAACTCTCATCTATTTTGAAAGATTCAATCTTTACGCATTAAAAAGGCTAGTGACAAAATTTATACCTTGATTGAGGTATTTTGATTCAAAGATTCATTCTTTAGTCATTAAAACACTCTTCGCGACTTCATAGGGAAATCGAATAAGTTAGACTCAAAATTCTCATTTTGTTTCAAGGATTCAATCTTTATTCACTAAAAAGGTCTAGTGACATAATATGTTCCTTGATTGAGGCAATTTCATTCAAAGATTTCATCTTTACTCATTAAAACACTCTTTGTGATGTCAAAGGTAACTCGAACAAGTTTAACTCAAAACTCTCATCTTCTTTCAAAGATTTAATCTTCATACATTAAAATGGTCTAGTGACATAATAGGTACTTTGATTGAGGTATTTTCGTTTAAAGGGTTCAATCTTTAGTCATTAAAACACTCTTCGCGACTGCTTTAGGAACTCGAATAAGTTAAACTCAGTACTCACATTTTCTTTCAAAGATGCAATCTTTATAAATGAAAAAGGTCGAGTGACATAATAGGTATCTCGATTCAAGTAATTTCATTTAAAGATTCAATCTTTACTCATTAAAGTACTCTTCGTGACGTCAAAGGGAACTTGAATAAGTTTAACTCAAAACTCTTATTTTCTTTCAAAGATTCAATCTTCATATATTAAAAACGTCTAGTGATATAACGGGTACCTTGATTGAGGTATTTTTCATTCAAAGATTCAATCTTTAGTCATTAGAACACTCTTCGGGACTTCATAGGGAACTCGAATAAGTTAAACTCAAAACTCTCACTCCAAAATTCAACCTTTACTCGTTAAAACACTCTTCGTGGCGTCCAATGGAACTCGAATAAGTTGAACTCAAAACTCTCATCTTCTTTCAAAGATTCAATCCTAATGCATTGAAAATGTCTGGTGACATAATTTGTACCTTGATTGAGGTATTTTGATTTAAAGATTCTTTCTTTAGTTATTAAAACACTCTTCGCGACTTCATAGGGAAATCGAATAAATTAAACTCAAAATTCTCATTTTGTTTCGAGGATTCAATCTTTTTTCATTAAAAAGATCTAGTGAAATAATAGGTTTGTTGATTGAGGTAATTTCATTCGAAGATTCCTTCTTTACTCATTAAAACACTCTTCGTGATGTCAAAGGTAACTCGAATAAGTTTAGCTCAAAACTCTCATCTTCTTTCAAAGATTTAATCTTTATACATTAGAATGGTTTAGTGACATAATAGGTACTTTGATTGAGTTATTTTCATTCAAATATTCAATCTTTAGTCATTAAAACACTCTTCGCGACTGCATAGGGAACTCGAATAAGTTAAACTCAGAACTTACATTTTCTTTCAAAGATTATAAATTAAAAAGGTCAAGTGACATAATAGGTATCTTGATTCAGGTAATTTCATTCAAAGATTCAATCTTTACTCATTAAAGTACTCTTCGTGACATCAAAGGAAACTTGAATAAGTTTATCTCAAAACTCTTATTTTCTTTCATAGATTCCATCTTTATACATTAAAAACGTCTACTGACATAATGGGTACATTGATTGAAGTATTTTCATTCAAAGATTCAATCTTTATTCTCTAAAACACTCTTCAGGACTTCATAGGGAACTCGAATAAGTTAAACTCAAAACTCTCATTTCCTTTCGTAGATTCAATCTTTATACATTAAAAAGATCTAGTGACACATTAGGTACCGTGAATGAGGTAATTTGATTCGAAGATTCAATCTTTACTCATTTAAACACTCTTCGTGATGTCAAAGCCAACTCGAATAAGTTGCACACAAAACACTAATTTTCTTCCAAAGATTCAATATTTATACATTAAAAAAGGTCTAGTGACATAAAGGGTATCTTTATTGTGGTATTTTCATTCAAAGATGCAATATTTCGTCATTAAAACACTCTTCGGGACTTCGTAGGGAACTCGAATAAGTTAAACTCAAAACTCTCATTTTCTTTCGTATATTCAATTTTATATATTAAAAAGGTCTAGTGACACAATCGGTACCCTGAATTAGGTAATTTCATTCCAAGATTCAATCTTTACGCAATAAAACACTCTTCGTGATGTCAAAGGGAACTCGAATAAGTTCAACAAAAAACACTAATTTTCTTCCAAAGATTTAATCTTTATACATTAAAAAGCTCTAGTGCATAATGGGTATCTTTATTGAGGTATTTTCATTCAAAGATGCAATATTTTACTCATTAAAACACTCATCGTGACGTCAAAGGGAATTCAAAGATTCAATCTTTACTCCTTAGAACACTCTTCGTGACTTTAAAAGGAATTCGAATCAGTTTAACTCAAAACTCTCATTTTCTTTCAAAGATTTAATCTTTATACATTAAGAATGTCTAGTGACATAGTAGGTACTTTGATTGAGGTATTTTCATTCAAAGATTCAATCTTTAGTCATTAAAATACTCTACGCGACGTCATATGAAAACTCGAATAGGTTAAACTCAAAACTATCATTTTCCTTCAAAGATTCTCCCTTTATGTATTAAAACGGCCTAGTGACATAGTAGGTACCTTGATTGAGGTAATTTCATTCAAAGATTCAATTTTACTCATTAAAACACTCTTCGTGACATCAAGGGGAATTCGAATAAGTTTAACTCAAAACAATCATTTTCTATCAAAGATTTAATCTTTATACATTAAAATGTTCTAGTGACAAAATATGTACCTTAATTGAGGAATTTTCATCCAAGGATTCAATCTTCACTCATTAAAACACCCTTCGGGACGTCAAAGGGAACTTGAATAAATTTAACTCAAAACTCTCATTTTATTTCAAAGATTCAATCTTTATATATAAAAAACGTCTAGTGACATAATGGGTACCTTGATTGAAATATTTTCATTCAAAGATTCAATCTTTGGTCATTAAAACACTCTTCGACATTTCATTTGGAACTCGAATAAGTTAAACTCAAAACTCTCATTTTTTTCCAAAGTTTCAACCTTTTTACATTAAAAAGGTTTATTTACATAATAGGTACCTTAATTGAGGAGATTTCATTCAAAGATTCTATCTTTACTCCTTAAAACACTCTTCGTGATGTCAAAGGTAACTCGGATAAGTTTAACTCAAAACTCTCATTTTATTTCAAAAATTTCATCTTTATACATTAAAAAGGCCTAGTGACATAATAGATACCATGATTGAGGTAATTTCATTCAAAGATTCAATCTTTGTCCATTAAAACACGCTACGCGATTTCGTAGGGAACTCGAATAAGTTAAACTCAAAACTCTCATTTTCTTTAAAAGATTCAATCTTTAAACATTAAAAAGGTCAAGTGACTTAATAGGTACCTGGATTGAGGTAATTTCATTCCAACATTCAATCTTTACTCATTAAAACTCTCTTCGCGACGTCAAAGGGAACTCGAATAAGTTGAACTCAAAACTCTCATCTATTTTGAAAGATTCAATCTTTACGCATTAAAAAGGCTAGTGACAAAATTTATACCTTGATTGAGGTATTTTGATTCAAAGATTCATTCTTTAGTCATTAAAACACTCTTCGCGACTTCATAGGGAAATCGAATAAGTTAGACTCAAAATTCTCATTTTGTTTCAAGGATTCAATCTTTATTCACTAAAAAGGTCTAGTGACATAATATGTTCCTTGATTGAGGCAATTTCATTCAAAGATTTCATCTTTACTCATTAAAACACTCTTTGTGATGTCAAAGGTAACTCGAACAAGTTTAACTCAAAACTCTCATCTTCTTTCAAAGATTTAATCTTCATACATTAAAATGGTCTAGTGACATAATAGGTACTTTGATTGAGGTATTTTCGTTTAAAGGGTTCAATCTTTAGTCATTAAAACACTCTTCGCGACTGCTTTAGGAACTCGAATAAGTTAAACTCAGTACTCACATTTTCTTTCAAAGATGCAATCTTTA
Organism: Cornus florida; assembly: GCF_030987335.1. Classification (NCBI taxonomy): domain Eukaryota; kingdom Viridiplantae; phylum Streptophyta; class Magnoliopsida; order Cornales; family Cornaceae; genus Cornus; species Cornus florida. Next base: position 651,891 of record NW_026775901.1, on the reverse strand, counting down.
TAAATTAAAAAGGTCGAGTGACATAATAGGTATCTCGATTCAAGTAATTTCATTTAAAGATTCAATCTTTACTCATTAAAGTACTCTTCGTGACGTCAAAGGGAACTTGAATAAGTTTAACTCAAAACTCTTATTTTCTTTCAAAGATTCAATCTTCATATATTAAAAACGTCTAGTGATATAACGGGTACCTTGATTGAGGTATTTTTCATTCAAAGATTCAATCTTTAGTCATTTGAACACTCTTCGGGACTTCATAGGGAACTCGAATAAGTTAAACTCAAAACTCTCACTCCAAAATTCAACCTTTACTCGTTAAAACACTCTTCGTGGCGTCCAAGGGAACTCGAATAAGTTGAACTCAAAACTCTCATCTTCTTTCAAAGATTCAATCCTAATGCATTGAAAATGTCTGGTGACATAATTTGTACCTTGATTGAGGTATTTTGATTTAAAGATTCTTTCTTTAGTTATTAAAACACTCTTCGCGACTTCATAGGGAAATCGAATAAATTAAACTCAAAATTCTCATTTTGTTTCGAGGATTCAATCTTTTTTCATTAAAAAGATCTAGTGAAATAATAGGTTCGTTGATTGAGGTAATTTCATTCGAAGATTCCTTCTTTACTCATTAAAACACTCTTCGTGATGTCAAAGGTAACTCGAATAAGTTTAGCTCAAAACTCTCATCTTCTTTCAAAGATTTAATCTTTATACATTAGAATGGTTTAGTGACATAATAGGTACTTTGATTGAGTTATTTTCATTCAAATATTCAATCTTTAGTCATTAAAATACTCTTCGCGACTGCATAGGGAACTCGAATAAGTTAAACTCAGAACTTACATTTTCTTTCAAAGATTATAAATTAAAAAGGTCAAGTGACATAATAGGTATCTTGATTCAGGTAATTTCATTCAAAGATTCAATCTTTACTCATTAAAGTACTCTTCGTGACATCAAAGGAAACTTGAATAAGTTTATCTCAAAACTCTTATTTTCTTTCATAGATTCCATCTTTATACATTAAAAACGTCTACTGACATAATGGGTACATTGATTGAAGTATTTTCATTCAAAGATTCAATCTTTATTCACTAAAACACTCTTCAGGACTTCATAGGGAACTCGAATAAGTTAAACTCAAAACTCTCATTTCCTTTCGTAGATTCAATCTTTATACATTAAAAAGATCTAGTGACATATTAGGTACCGTGAATGAGGTAATTTGATTCGAAGATTCAATCTTTACTCATTAAAACACTCTTCGTGATGTCAAAGCCAACTCGAATAAGTTGCGCACAAAACACTAATTTTCTTCCAAAGATTCAATATTTATACATTAAAAAAGGTCTAGTGACATAAAGGGTATCTTTATTGTGGTATTTTCATTCAAAGATGCAATATTTCGTCCTTAAAACACTCTTCGGGACTTCGTAGGGAACTCGAATAAGTTAAACTCAAAACTCTCATTTTCTTTCGTATATTCAATTTTATACATTAAAAAGGTCTAGTGACACAATCGGTACCCTGAATTAGGTAATTTCATTCCAAGATTCAATCTTTACGTAATAAAACACTCTTCGTGATGTCAAAGGGAACTCGAATAAGTTCAACAGAAAACACTAATTTTCTTCCAAAGATTTAATCTTTATACATTAAAAAGCTCTGGTGCATAATGGGTATCTTTATTGAGGTATTTTCATTCAAAGATGCAATATTTTACTCATTAAAACACTCATCGTGACGTCAAAGGGAATTCAAAGATTCAATCTTTACTCCTTAGAACACTCTTCGTGACTTTAAAAGGAATTCGGGTCAGTTTAACTCAAAACTCTCATTTTCTTTCAAAGATTTAATCTTTATACATTAAGAATGTCTAGTGACATAGTAGGTACTTTGATTGAGGTATTTTCACTCAAAGATTCAATCTTTAGTCATTAAAATACTCTACGCGACTTCATATGAAAACTCGAATAGGTTAAACTCAAAACTATCATTTTCCTTCAAAGATTCTCCCTTTATGTATTAAAACGGCCTAGTGACATAGTAGGTACCTTGATTGAGGTAATTTCATTCAAAGATTCAATTTTACTCATTAAAACACTCTTCGTGACGTCAAGGGGAACTCGAATAAGTTTAACTCAAAACAATCATTTTCTATCAAAGATTTAATCTTTATACATTAAAATGTTCTAGTGACAAAATATGTACCTTAATTGAGGAATTTTCATCCAAGGATTCAATCTTCACTCATTAAAACACCCTTCGGGACGTCAAAGGGAACTTGAATAAATTTAACTCAAAACTCTTATTTTATTTCAAAGATTCAATCTTTATATATAAAAAATGTCTAGTGACATAATGGGTACCTTGATTGAAATATTTTCATTCAAAGATTCAATCTTTGGTCATTAAAACACTCTTCGACATTTCATTGGGAACTCGAATAAGTTAAACTCAAAACTCTCATTTTTTTCCAAAGTTTCAACCTTTTTACATTAAAAAGGTTTATTGACATAATAGGTACCTTAATTGAGGAGATGTCATTCAAAGATTCTATCTTTACTCCTTAAAACACTCTTCGTGATGTCAAAGGTAACTCGGATAAGTTTAACTCAAAACTCTCATTTTATTTCAAAGATTTCATCTTTATACATTAAAAAGGCCTAGTGACATAATAGATACCATGATTGAGGTAATTTCATTCAAAGATTCAATCTTTGTCCATTAAAACACGCTACGCGACTTCGTAGGGAACTCGAATAAGTTAAACTCAAAACTCTCATTTTCTTTAAAAGATTCAATCTTTAAACATTAAAAAGGTCAAGTGACTTAATAGGTACCTGGATTGAGGTAATTTCATTCCAACATTCAATCTTTACTCATTAAAACTCTCTTCGCGACGTCAAAGGGAACTCGAATAAGTTGAACTCAAAACTCTCATCTATTTTGAAAGATTCAATCTTTACGCATTAAAAAGGCTAGTGACAAAATTTATACCTTGATTGAGGTATTTTGATTCAAAGATTCATTCTTTAGTCATTAAAACACTCTTCGCGACTTCATAGGGAAATCGAATAAGTTAGACTCAAAATTCTCATTTTGTTTCAAGGATTCAATCTTTATTCACTAAAAAGGTCTAGTGACATAATATGTTCCTTGATTGAGGCAATTTCATTCAAAGATTTCATCTTTACTCATTAAAACACTCTTTGTGATGTCAAAGGTAACTCGAACAAGTTTAACTCAAAACTCTCATCTTCTTTCAAAGATTTAATCTTCATACATTAAAATGGTCTAGTGACATAATAGGTACTTTGATTGAGGTATTTTCGTTTAAAGGGTTCAATCTTTAGTCATTAAAACACTCTTCGCGACTGCTTTAGGAACTCGAATAAGTTAAACTCAGTACTCACATTTTCTTTCAAAGATGCAATCTTTATAAATTAAAAAGGTCGAGTGACATAATAGGTATCTCGATTCAAGTAATTTCATTTAAAGATTCAATCTTTACTCATTAAAGTACTCTTCGTGACGTCAAAGGGAACTTGAATAAGTTTAACTCAAAACTCTTATTTTCTTTCAAAGATTCAATCTTCATATATTAAAAACGTCTAGTGATATAACGGGTACCTTGATTGAGGTATTTTTCATTCAAAGATTCAATCTTTAGTCATTAGAACACTCTTCGGGACTTCATAGGGAACTCGAATAAGTTAAACTCAAAACTCTCACTCCAAAATTCAACCTTTACTCGTTAAAACACTCTTCGTGGCGTCCAAGGGAACTCGAATAAGTTGAACTCAAAACTCTCATCTTCTTTCAAAGATTCAATCCTAATGCATTGAAAATGTCTGGTGACATAATTTGTACCTTGATTGAGGTATTTTGATTTAAAGATTCTTTCTTTAGTTATTAAAACACTCTTCGCGACTTCATAGGGAAATCGAATAAATTAAACTCAAAATTCTCATTTTGTTTCGAGGATTCAATCTTTTTTCATTAAAAAGATCTAGTGAAATAATAGGTTCGTTGATTGAGGTAATTTCATTCGAAGATTCCTTCTTTACTCATTAAAACACTCTTCGTGATGTCAAAGGTAACTCGAATAAGTTTAGCTCAAAACTCTCATCTTCTTTCAAAGATTTAATCTTTATACATTAGAATGGTTTAGTGACATAATAGGTACTTTGATTGAGTTATTTTCATTCAAATATTCAATCTTTAGTCATTAAAATACTCTTCGCGACTGCATAGGGAACTCGAATAAGTTAAACTCAGAACTTACATTTTCTTTCAAAGATTATAAATTAAAAAGGTCAAGTGACATAATAGGTATCTTGATTCAGGTAATTTCATTCAAAGATTCAATCTTTACTCATTAAAGTACTCTTCGTGACATCAAAGGAAACTTGAATAAGTTTATCTCAAAACTCTTATTTTCTTTCATAGATTCCATCTTTATACATTAAAAACGTCTACTGACATAATGGGTACATTGATTGAAGTATTTTCATTCAAAGATTCAATCTTTATTCACTAAAACACTCTTCAGGACTTCATAGGGAACTCGAATAAGTTAAACTCAAAACTCTCATTTCCTTTCGTAGATTCAATCTTTATACATTAAAAAGATCTAGTGACATATTAGGTACCGTGAATGAGGTAATTTGATTCGAAGATTCAATCTTTACTCATTAAAACACTCTTCGTGATGTCAAAGCCAACTCGAATAAGTTGCGCACAAAACACTAATTTTCTTCCAAAGATTCAATATTTATACATTAAAAAAGGTCTAGTGACATAAAGGGTATCTTTATTGTGGTATTTTCATTCAAAGATGCAATATTTCGTCCTTAAAACACTCTTCGGGACTTCGTAGGGAACTCGAATAAGTTAAACTCAAAACTCTCATTTTCTTTCGTATATTCAATTTTATACATTAAAAAGGTCTAGTGACACAATCGGTACCCTGAATTAGGTAATTTCATTCCAAGATTCAATCTTTACGTAATAAAACACTCTTCGTGATGTCAAAGGGAACTCGAATAAGTTCAACAGAAAACACTAATTTTCTTCCAAAGATTTAATCTTTATACATTAAAAAGCTCTGGTGCATAATGGGTATCTTTATTGAGGTATTTTCATTCAAAGATGCAATATTTTACTCATTAAAACACTCATCGTGACGTCAAAGGGAATTCAAAGATTCAATCTTTACTCCTTAAAACACTCTTCGTGACTTTAAAAGGAATTCGTGTCAGTTTTACTCAAAACTCTCATTTTCTTTCAAAGATTTAATCTTTATACGTTAAGAATGTCTAGTGACATAGTAGGTACTTTGATTGAGGTATTTTCATTCAAAGATTCAATCTTTAGTCATTAAAATACTTTACGCGACTTCATATGAAAACTCGAATAGGTTAAACTCAAAACTATCATTTTCCTTCAAAGATTCTCCCTTTATGTATTAAAACGGCCTAGTGACATAGTAGGTACCTTGATTGAGGTAATTTCATTCAAAGATTCAATTTTACTCATTAAAACACTCTTCGTGACGTCAAGGGGAACTCGAATAAGTTTAACTCAAAACAATCATTTTCTATCAAAGATTTAATCTTTATACATTAAAATGTTCTAGTGACAAAATATGTACCTTAATTGAGGAATTTTCATCCAAGGATTCAATCTTCACTCATTAAAACACCCTTCGGGACGTCAAAGGGAACTTGAATAAATTTAACTCAAAACTCTTATTTTATTTCAAAGATTCAATCTTTATATATAAAAAATGTCTAGTGACATAATGGGTACCTTGATTGAAATATTTTCATTCAAAGATTCAATCTTTGGTCATTAAAACACTCTTCGACATTTCATTGGGAACTCGAATAAGTTAAACTCAAAACTCTCATTTTTTTCCAAAGTTTCAACCTTTTTACATTAAAAAGGTTTATTGACATAATAGGTACCTTAATTGAGGAGATTTCATTCAAAGATTCTATCTTTACTCCTTAAAACACTCTTCGTGATGTCAAAGGTAACTCGGATAAGTTTAACTCAAAACTCTCATTTTATTTCAAAGATTTCATCTTTATACATTAAAAAGGCCTAGTGACATAATAGATACCATGATTGAGGTAATTTCATTCAAAGATTCAATCTTTGTCCATTAAAACACGCTACGCGACTTCGTAGGGAACTCGAATAAGTTAAACTCAAAACTCTCATTTTCTTTAAAAGATTCAATCTTTAAACATTAAAAAGGTCAAGTGACTTAATAGGTACCTGGATTGAGGTAATTTCATTCCAACATTCAATCTTTACTCATTAAAACTCTCTTCGCGACGTCAAAGGGAACTCGAATAAGTTGAACTCAAAACTCTCATCTATTTTGAAAGATTCAATCTTTACGCATTAAAAAGGCTAGTGACAAAATTTATACCTTGATTGAGGTATTTTGATTCAAAGATTCATTCTTTAGTCATTAAAACACTCTTCGCGACTTCATAGGGAAATCGAATAAGTTAGACTCAAAATTCTCATTTTGTTTCAAGGATTCAATCTTTATTCACTAAAAAGGTCTAGTGACATAATATGTTCCTTGATTGAGGCAATTTCATTCAAAGATTTCATCTTTACTCATTAAAACACTCTTTGTGATGTCAAAGGTAACTCGAACAAGTTTAACTCAAAACTCTCATCTTCTTTCAAAGATTTAATCTTCATACATTAAAATGGTCTAGTGACATAATAGGTACTTTGATTGAGGTATTTTCGTTTAAAGGGTTCAATCTTTAGTCATTAAAACACTCTTCGCGACTGCTTTAGGAACTCGAATAAGTTAAACTCAGTACTCACATTTTCTTTCAAAGATGCAATCTTTATAAATTAAAAAGGTCGAGTGACATAATAGGTATCTCGATTCAAGTAATTTCATTTAAAGATTCAATCTTTACTCATTAAAGTACTCTTCGTGACGTCAAAGGGAACTTGAATAAGTTTAACTCAAAACTCTTATTTTCTTTCAAAGATTCAATCTTCATATATTAAAAACGTCTAGTGATATAACGGGTACCTTGATTGAGGTATTTTTCATTCAAAGATTCAATCTTTAGTCATTAGAACACTCTTCGGGACTTCATAGGGAACTCGAATAAGTTAAACTCAAAACTCTCACTCCAAAATTCAACCTTTACTCGTTAAAACACTCTTCGTGGCGTCCAAGGGAACTCGAATAAGTTGAACTCAAAACTCTCATCTTCTTTCAAAGATTCAATCCTAATGCATTGAAAATGTCTGGTGACATAATTTGTACCTTGATTGAGGTATTTTGATTTAAAGATTCTTTCTTTAGTTATTAAAACACTCTTCGCGACTTCATAGGGAAATCGAATAAATTAAACTCAAAATTCTCATTTTGTTTCGAGGATTCAATCTTTTTTCATTAAAAAGATCTAGTGAAATAATAGGTTCGTTGATTGAGGTAATTTCATTCGAAGATTCCTTCTTTACTCATTAAAACACTCTTCGTGATGTCAAAGGTAACTCGAATAAGTTTAGCTCAAAACTCTCATCTTCTTTCAAAGATTTAATCTTTATACATTAGAATGGTTTAGTGACATAATAGGTACTTTGATTGAGTTATTTTCATTCAAATATTCAATCTTTAGTCATTAAAATACTCTTCGCGACTGCATAGGGAACTCGAATAAGTTAAACTCAGAACTTACATTTTCTTTCAAAGATTATAAATTAAAAAGGTCAAGTGACATAATAGGTATCTTGATTCAGGTAATTTCATTCAAAGATTCAATCTTTACTCATTAAAGTACTCTTCGTGACATCAAAGGAAACTTGAATAAGTTTATCTCAAAACTCTTATTTTCTTTCATAGATTCCATCTTTATACATTAAAAACGTCTACTGACATAATGGGTACATTGATTGAAGTATTTTCATTCAAAGATTCAATCTTTATTCACTAAAACACTCTTCAGGACTTCATAGGGAACTCGAATAAGTTAAACTCAAAACTCTCATTTCCTTTCGTAGATTCAATCTTTATACATTAAAAAGATCTAGTGACATATTAGGTACCGTGAATGAGGTAATTTGATTCGAAGATTCAATCTTTACTCATTAAAACACTCTTCGTGATGTCAAAGCCAACTCGAATAAGTTGCGCACAAAACACTAATTTTCTTCCAAAGATTCAATATTTATACATTAAAAAAGGTCTAGTGACATAAAGGGTATCTTTATTGTGGTATTTTCATTCAAAGATGCAATATTTCGTCCTTAAAACACTCTTCGGGACTTCGTAGGGAACTCGAATAAGTTAAACTCAAAACTCTCATTTTCTTTCGTATATTCAATTTTATACATTAAAAAGGTCTAGTGACACAATCGGTACCCTGAATTAGGTAATTTCATTCCAAGATTCAATCTTTACGTAATAAAACACTCTTCGTGATGTCAAAGGGAACTCGAATAAGTTCAACAGAAAACACTAATTTTCTTCCAAAGATTTAATCTTTATACATTAAAAAGCTCTGGTGCATAATGGGTATCTTTATTGAGGTATTTTCATTCAAAGATGCAATATTTTACTCATTAAAACACTCATCGTGACGTCAAAGGGAATTCAAAGATTCAATCTTTACTCCTTAAAACACTCTTCGTGACTTTAAAAGGAATTCGTGTCAGTTTAACTCAAAACTCTCATTTTCTTTCAAAGATTTAATCTTTATACGTTAAGAATGTCTAGTGACATAGTAGGTACTTTGATTGAGGTATTTTCATTCAAAGATTCAATCTTTAGTCATTAAAATACTCTACGCGACTTCATATGAAAACTCGAATAGGTTAAACTCAAAACTATCATTTTCCTTCAAAGATTCTCCCTTTATGTATTAAAACGGCCTAGTGACATAGTAGGTACCTTGATTGAGGTAATTTCATTCAAAGATTCAATTTTACTCATTAAAACACTCTTCGTGACGTCAAGGGAAACTCGAATAAGTTTAACTCAAAACAATCATTTTCTATCAAAGATTTAATCTTTATACATTAAAATGTTCTAGTGACAAAATATGTACCTTAATTGAGGAATTTTCATCCAAGGATTCAATCTTCACTCATTAAAACACCCTTCGGGACGTCAAAGGGAACTTGAATAAATTTAACTCAAAACTCTTATTTTATTTCAAAGATTCAATCTTTATATATAAAAAATGTCTAGTGACATAATGGGTACCTTGATTGAAATATTTTCATTCAAAGATTCAATCTTTGGTCATTAAAACACTCTTCGACATTTCATTGGGAACTCGAATAAGTTAAACTCAAAACTCTCATTTTTTTCCAAAGTTTCAACCTTTTTACATTAAAAAGGTTTATTGACATAATAGGTACCTTAATTGAGGAGATTTCATTCAAAGATTCTATCTTTACTCCTTAAAACACTCTTCGTGATGTCAAAGGTAACTCGGATAAGTTTAACTCAAAACTCTCATTTTATTTCAAAGATTTCATCTTTATACATTAAAAAGGCCTAGTGACATAATAGATACCATGATTGAGGTAATTTCATTCAAAGATTCAATCTTTGTCCATTAAAACACGCTACGCGACTTCGTAGGGAACTCGAATAAGTTAAACTCAAAACTCTCATTTTCTTTAAAAGATTCAATCTTTAAACATTAAAAAGGTCAAGTGACTTAATAGGTACCTGGATTGAGGTAATTTCATTCCAACATTCAATCTTTACTCATTAAAACTCTCTTCGCGACGTCAAAGGGAACTCGAATAAGTTGAACTCAAAACTCTCATCTATTTTGAAAGATTCAATCTTTACGCATTAAAAAGGCTAGTGACAAAATTTATACCTTGATTGAGGTATTTTGATTCAAAGATTCATTCTTTAGTCATTAAAACACTCTTCGCGACTTCATAGGGAAATCGAATAAGTTAGACTCAAAATTCTCATTTTGTTTCAAGGATTCAATCTTTATTCACTAAAAAGGTCTAGTGACATAATATGTTCCTTGATTGAGGCAATTTCATTCAAAGATTTCATCTTTACTCATTAAAACACTCTTTGTGATGTCAAAGGTAACTCGAACAAGTTTAACTCAAAACTCTCATCTTCTTTCAAAGATTTAATCTTCATACATTAAAATGGTCTAGTGACATAATAGGTACTTTGATTGAGGTATTTTCGTTTAAAGGGTTCAATCTTTAGTCATTAAAACACTCTTCGCGACTGCTTTAGGAACTCGAATAAGTTAAACTCAGTACTCACATTTTCTTTCAAAGATGCAATCTTTATAAATTAAAAAGGTCGAGTGACATAATAGGTATCTCGATTCAAGTAATTTCATTTAAAGATTCAATCTTTACTCATTAAAGTACTCTTCGTGACGTCAAAGGGAACTTGAATAAGTTTAACTCAAAACTCTTATTTTCTTTCAGAGATTCAATCTTCATATATTAAAAACGTCTAGTGATATAACGGGTACCTTGATTGAGGTATTTTTCATTCAAAGATTCAATCTTTAGTCATTAGAACACTCTTCGGGACTTCATAGGGAACTCGAATAAGTTAAACTCAAAACTCTCACTCCAAAATTCAACCTTTACTCGTTAAAACACTCTTCGTGGCGTCCAAGGGAACTCAAATAAGTTGAACTCAAAACTCTCATCTTCTTTCAAAGATTCAATCCTAATGCATTGAAAATGTCTGGTGACATAATTTGTACCTTGATTGAGGTATTTTGATTTAAAGATTCTTTCTTTAGTTATTAAAACACTCTTCGCGACTTCATAGGGAAATCGAATAAATTAAACTCAAAATTCTCATTTTGTTTCGAGGATTCAATCTTTTTTCATTAAAAAGATCTAGTGAAATAATAGGTTCGTTGATTGAGGTAATTTCATTCGAAGATTCCTTCTTTACTCATTAAAACACTCTTCGTGATGTCAAAGGTAACTCGAATAAGTTTAGCTCAAAACTCTCATCTTCTTTCAAAGATTTAATCTTTATACATTAGAATGGTTTAGTGACATAATAGGTACTTTGATTGAGTTATTTTCATTCAAATATTCAATCTTTAGTCATTAAAATACTCTTCGCGACTGCATAGGGAACTCGAATAAGTTAAACTCAGAACTTACATTTTCTTTCAAAGATTATAAATTAAAAAGGTCAAGTGACATAATAGGTATCTTGATTCAGGTAATTTCATTCAAAGATTCAATCTTTACTCATTAAAGTACTCTTCGTGACATCAAAGGAAACTTGAATAAGTTTATCTCAAAACTCTTATTTTCTTTCATAGATTCCATCTTTATACATTAAAAACGTCTACTGACATAATGGGTACATTGATTGAAGTATTTTCATTCAAAGATTCAATCTTTATTCACTAAAACACTCTTCAGGACTTCATAGGGAACTCGAATAAGTTAAACTCAAAACTCTCATTTCCTTTCGTAGATTCAATCTTTATACATTAAAAAGATCTAGTGACATATTAGGTACCGTGAATGAGGTAATTTGATTCGAAGATTCAATCTTTACTCATTAAAACACTCTTCGTGATGTCAAAGCCAACTCGAATAAGTTGCGCACATAACACTAATTTTCTTCCAAAGATTCAATATTTATACATTAAAAAGGTCTAGTGACATAAAGGGTATCTTTATTGTGGTATTTTCATTCAAAGATGCAATATTTCGTCCTTAAAACACTCTTCGGGACTTCGTAGGGAACTCGAATAAGTTAAACTCAAAACTCTCATTTTCTTTCGTATATTCAATTTTATACATTAAAAAGGTCTAGTGACACAATCGGTACCCTGAATTAGGTAATTTCATTCCAAAATTCAATCTTTACGCAATAAAACACTCTTCGTGATGTCAAAGGGAACTCGAATAAGTTCAACAGAAAACACTAATTTTCTTCCAAAGATTTAATCTTTATACATTAAAAAGCTCTGGTGCATAATGGGTATCTTTATTGAGGTATTTTCATTCAAAGATGCAATATTTTACTCATTAAAACACTCATCGTGACGTCAAAGGGAATTCAAAGATTCAATCTTTACTCCTTAAAACACTCTTCGTGACTTTAAAAGGAATTCGGGTCAGTTTAACTCAAAACTCTCATTTTCTTTCAAAGATTTAATCTTTATACGTTAAGAATGTCTAGTGACATAGTAGGTACTTTGATTGAGGTATTTTCATTCAAAGATTCAATCTTTAGTCATTAAAATACTCTACGCGACTTCATATGAAAACTCGAATAGGTTAAACTCAAAACTATCATTTTCCTTCAAAGATTCTCCCTTTATGTATTAAAACGGCCTAGTGACATAGTAGGTACCTTGATTGAGGTAATTTCATTCAAAGATTCAATTTTACTCATTAAAACACTCTTCGTGACGTCAAGGGAAACTCGAATAAGTTTAACTCAAAACAATCATTTTCTATCAAAGATTTAATCTTTATACATTAAAATGTTCTAGTGACAAAATATGTACCTTAATTGAGGAATTTTCATCCAAGGATTCAATCTTCACTCATTAAAACACCCTTCGGGACGTCAAAGGGAACTTGAATAAATTTAACTCAAAACTCTTATTTTATTTCAAAGATTCAATCTTTATATATAAAAAATGTCTAGTGACATAATGGGTACCTTGATTGAAATATTTTCATTCAAAGATTCAATCTTTGGTCATTAAAACACTCTTCGACATTTCATTGGGAACTCGAATAAGTTAAACTCAAAACTCTCATTTTTTTCCAAAGTTTCAACCTTTTTACATTAAAAAGGTTTATTGACATAATAGGTACCTTAATTGAGGAGATTTCATTCAAAGATTCTATCTTTACTCCTTAAAACACTCTTCGTGATGTCAAAGGTAACTCGGATAAGTTTAACTCAAAACTCTCATTTTATTTCAAAGATTTCATCTTTATACATTAAAAAGGCCTAGTGACATAATAGATACCATGATTGAGGTAATTTCATTCAAAGATTCAATCTTTGTCCATTAAAACACGCTACGCGACTTCGTAGGGAACTCGAATAAGTTAAACTCAAAACTCTCATTTTCTTTAAAAGATTCAATCTTTAAACATTAAAAAGGTCAAGTGACTTAATAGGTACCTGGATTGAGGTAATTTCATTCCAACATTCAATCTTTACTCATTAAAACTCTCTTCGCGACGTCAAAGGGAACTCGAATAAGTTGAACTCAAAACTCTCATCTATTTTGAAAGATTCAATCTTTACGCATTAAAAAGGCTAGTGACAAAATTTATACCTTGATTGAGGTATTTTGATTCAAAGATTCATTCTTTAGTCATTAAAACACTCTTCGCGACTTCATAGGGAAATCGAATAAGTTAGACTCAAAATTCTCATTTTGTTTCAAGGATTCAATCTTTATTCACTAAAAAGGTCTAGTGACATAATATGTTCCTTGATTGAGGCAATTTCATTCAAAGATTTCATCTTTACTCATTAAAACACTCTTTGTGATGTCAAAGGTAACTCGAACAAGTTTAACTCAAAACTCTCATCTTCTTTCAAAGATTTAATCTTCATACATTAAAATGGTCTAGTGACATAATAGGTACTTTGATTGAGGTATTTTCGTTTAAAGGGTTCAATCTTTAGTCATTAAAACACTCTTCGCGACTGCTTTAGGAACTCGAATAAGTTAAACTCAGTACTCACATTTTCTTTCAAAGATGCAATCTTTATAAATTAAAAAGGTCGAGTGACATAATAGGTATCTCGATTCAAGTAATTTCATTTAAAGATTCAATCTTTACTCATTAAAGTACTCTTCGTGACGTCAAAGGGAACTTGAATAAGTTTAACTCAAAACTCTTATTTTCTTTCAGAGATTCAATCTTCATATATTAAAAACGTCTAGTGATATAATGGGTACCTTGATTGAGGTATTTTTCATTCAAAGATTCAATCTTTAGTCATTAGAACACTCTTCGGGACTTCATAGGGAACTCGAATAAGTTAAACTCAAAACTCTCACTCCAAAATTCAACCTTTACTCGTTAAAACACTCTTCGTGGCGTCCAAGGGAACTCGAATAAGTTGAACTCAAAACTCTCATCTTCTTTCAAAGATTCAATCCTAATGCATTGAAAATGTCTGGTGACATAATTTGTACCTTGATTGAGGTATTTTGATTTAAAGATTCTTTCTTTAGTTATTAAAACACTCTTCGCGACTTCATAGGGAAATCGAATAAATTAAACTCAATTCTCATTTTGTTTCGAGGATTCAATCTTTTTTCATTAAAAAGATCTAGTGAAATAATAGGTTCGTTGATTGAGGTAATTTCATTCGAAGATTCCTTCTTTACTCATTAAAACACTCTTCGTGATGTCAAAGGTAACTCGAATAAGTTTAGCTCAAAACTCTCATCTTCTTTCAAAGATTTAATCTTTATACATTAGAATGGTTTAGTGACATAATAGGTACTTTGATTGAGTTATTTTCATTCAAATATTCAATCTTTAGTCATTAAAATACTCTTCGCGACTGCATAGGGAACTCGAATAAGTTAAACTCAGAACTTACATTTTCTTTCAAAGATTATAAATTAAAAAGGTCAAGTGACATAATAGGTATCTTGATTCAGGTAATTTCATTCAAAGATTCAATCTTTACTCATTAAAGTACTCTTCGTGACATCAAAGGAAACTTGAATAAGTTTATCTCAAAACTCTTATTTTCTTTCATAGATTCCATCTTTATACATTAAAAACGTCTACTGACATAATGGGTACATTGATTGAAGTATTTTCATTCAAAGATTCAATCTTTATTCACTAAAACACTCTTCAGGACTTCATAGGGAACTCGAATAAGTTAAACTCAAAACTCTCATTTCCTTTCGTAGATTCAATCTTTATACATTAAAAAGATCTAGTGACATATTAGGTACCGTGAATGAGGTAATTTGATTCGAAGATTCAATCTTTACTCATTAAAACACTCTTCGTGATGTCAAAGCCAACTCGAATAAGTTGCGCACAAAACACTAATTTTCTTCCAAAGATTCAATATTTATACATTAAAAAGGTCTAGTGACATAAAGGGTATCTTTATTGTGGTATTTTCATTCAAAGATGCAATATTTCGTCCTTAAAACACTCTTCGGGACTTCGTAGGGAACTCGAATAAGTTAAACTCAAAACTCTCATTTTCTTTCGTATATTCAATTTTATACATTAAAAAGGTCTAGTGACACAATCGGTACCCTGAATTAGGTAATTTCATTCCAAAATTCAATCTTTACGCAATAAAACACTCTTCGTGATGTCAAAGGGAACTCGAATAAGTTCAACAGAAAACACTAATTTTCTTCCAAAGATTTAATCTTTATACATTAAAAAGCTCTGGTGCATAATGGGTATCTTTATTGAGGTATTTTCATTCAAAGATGCAATATTTTACTCATTAAAACACTCATCGTGACGTCAAAGGGAATTCAAAGATTCAATCTTTACTCCTTAAAACACTCTTCGTGACTTTAAAAGGAATTCGGGTCAGTTTAACTCAAAACTCTCATTTTCTTTCAAAGATTTAATCTTTATACGTTAAGAATGTCTAGTGACATAGTAGGTACTTTGATTGAGGTATTTTCATTCAAAGATTCAATCTTTAGTCATTAAAATACTCTACGCGACTTCATATGAAAACTCGAATAGGTTAAACTCAAAACTATCATTTTCCTTCAAAGATTCTCCCTTTATGTATTAAAACGGCCTAGTGACATAGTAGGTACCTTGATTGAGGTAATTTCATTCAAAGATTCAATTTTACTCATTAAAACACTCTTCGTGACGTCAAGGGAAACTCGAATAAGTTTAACTCAAAACAATCATTTTCTATCAAAGATTTAATCTTTATACATTAAAATGTTCTAGTGACAAAATATGTACCTTAATTGAGGAATTTTCATCCAAGGATTCAATCTTCACTCATTAAAACACCCTTCGGGACGTCAAAGGGAACTTGAATAAATTTAACTCAAAACTCTTATTTTATTTCAAAGATTCAATCTTTATATATAAAAAATGTCTAGTGACATAATGGGTACCTTGATTGAAATATTTTCATTCAAAGATTCAATCTTTGGTCATTAAAACACTCTTCGACATTTCATTGGGAACTCGAATAAGTTAAACTCAAAACTCTCATTTTTTTCCAAAGTTTCAACCTTTTTACATTAAAAAGGTTTATTGACATAATAGGTACCTTAATTGAGGAGATTTCATTCAAAGATTCTATCTTTACTCCTTAAAACACTCTTCGTGATGTCAAAGGTAACTCGGATAAGTTTAACTCAAAACTCTCATTTTATTTCAAAGATTTCATCTTTATACATTAAAAAGGCCTAGTGACATAATAGATACCATGATTGAGGTAATTTCATTCAAAGATTCAATCTTTGTCCATTAAAACACGCTACGCGACTTCGTAGGGAACTCGAATAAGTTAAACTCAAAACTCTCATTTTCTTTAAAAGATTCAATCTTTAAACATTAAAAAGGTCAAGTGACTTAATAGGTACCTGGATTGAGGTAATTTCATTCCAACATTCAATCTTTACTCATTAAAACTCTCTTCGCGACGTCAAAGGGAACTCGAATAAGTTGAACTCAAAACTCTCATCTATTTTGAAAGATTCAATCTTTACGCATTAAAAAGGCTAGTGACAAAATTTATACCTTGATTGAGGTATTTTGATTCAAAGATTCATTCTTTAGTCATTAAAACACTCTTCGCGACTTCATAGGGAAATCGAATAAGTTAGACTCAAAATTCTCATTTTGTTTCAAGGATTCAATCTTTATTCACTAAAAAGGTCTAGTGACATAATATGTTCCTTGATTGAGGCAATTTCATTCAAAGATTTCATCTTTACTCATTAAAACACTCTTTGTGATGTCAAAGGTAACTCGAACAAGTTTAACTCAAAACTCTCATCTTCTTTCAAAGATTTAATCTTCATACATTAAAATGGTCTAGTGACATAATAGGTACTTTGATTGAGGTATTTTCGTTTAAAGGGTTCAATCTTTAGTCATTAAAACACTCTTCGCGACTGCTTTAGGAACTCGAATAAGTTAAACTCAGTACTCACATTTTCTTTCAAAGATGCAATCTTTATAAATTAAAAAGGTCGAGTGACATAATAGGTATCTCGATTCAAGTAATTTCATTTAAAGATTCAATCTTTACTCATTAAAGTACTCTTCGTGACGTCAAAGGGAACTTGAATAAGTTTAACTCAAAACTCTTATTTTCTTTCAGAGATTCAATCTTCATATATTAAAAACGTCTAGTGATATAATGGGTACCTTGATTGAGGTATTTTTCATTCAAAGATTCAATCTTTAGTCATTAGAACACTCTTCGGGACTTCATAGGGAACTCGAATAAGTTAAACTCAAAACTCTCACTCCAAAATTCAACCTTTACTCGTTAAAACACTCTTCGTGGCGTCCAAGGGAACTCGAATAAGTTGAACTCAAAACTCTCATCTTCTTTCAAAGATTCAATCCTAATGCATTGAAAATGTCTGGTGACATAATTTGTACCTTGATTGAGGTATTTTGATTTAAAGATTCTTTCTTTAGTTATTAAAACACTCTTCGCGACTTCATAGGGAAATCGAATAAATTAAACTCAATTCTCATTTTGTTTCGAGGATTCAATCTTTTTTCATTAAAAAGATCTAGTGAAATAATAGGTTCGTTGATTGAGGTAATTTCATTCGAAGATTCCTTCTTTACTCATTAAAACACTCTTCGTGATGTCAAAGGTAACTCGAATAAGTTTAGCTCAAAACTCTCATCTTCTTTCAAAGATTTAATCTTTATACATTAGAATGGTTTAGTGACATAATAGGTACTTTGATTGAGTTATTTTCATTCAAATATTCAATCTTTAGTCATTAAAATACTCTTCGCGACTGCATAGGGAACTCGAATAAGTTAAACTCAGAACTTACATTTTCTTTCAAAGATTATAAATTAAAAAGGTCAAGTGACATAATAGGTATCTTGATTCAGGTAATTTCATTCAAAGATTCAATCTTTACTCATTAAAGTACTCTTCGTGACATCAAAGGAAACTTGAATAAGTTTATCTCAAAACTCTTATTTTCTTTCATAGATTCCATCTTTATACATTAAAAACGTCTACTGACATAATGGGTACATTGATTGAAGTATTTTCATTCAAAGATTCAATCTTTATTCACTAAAACACTCTTCAGGACTTCATAGGGAACTCGAATAAGTTAAACTCAAAACTCTCATTTCCTTTCGTAGATTCAATCTTTATACATTAAAAAGATCTAGTGACATATTAGGTACCGTGAATGAGGTAATTTGATTCGAAGATTCAATCTTTACTCATTAAAACACTCTTCGTGATGTCAAAGCCAACTCGAATAAGTTGCGCACAAAACACTAATTTTCTTCCAAAGATTCAATATTTATACATTAAAAAGGTCTAGTGACATAAAGGGTATCTTTATTGTGGTATTTTCATTCAAAGATGCAATATTTCGTCCTTAAAACACTCTTCGGGACTTCGTAGGGAACTCGAATAAGTTAAACTCAA
This sequence comes from Cornus florida, assembly GCF_030987335.1. NCBI lineage: Eukaryota > Viridiplantae > Streptophyta > Magnoliopsida > Cornales > Cornaceae > Cornus > Cornus florida. The sequence continues at coordinate 633,209 of NW_026775901.1, read as the reverse complement.
AACTCTCATTTTCTTTCGTATATTCAATTTTATACATTAAAAAGGTCTAGTGACACAATCGGTACCCTGAATTAGGTAATTTCATTCCAAAATTCAATCTTTACGCAATAAAACACTCTTCGTGATGTCAAAGGGAACTCGAATAAGTTCAACAGAAAACACTAATTTTCTTCCAAAGATTTAATCTTTATACATTAAAAAGCTCTGGTGCATAATGGGTATCTTTATTGAGGTATTTTCATTCAAAGATGCAATATTTTACTCATTAAAACACTCATCGTGACGTCAAAGGGAATTCAAAGATTCAATCTTTACTCCTTAAAACACTCTTCGTGACTTTAAAAGGAATTCGGGTCAGTTTAACTCAAAACTCTCATTTTCTTTCAAAGATTTAATCTTTATACGTTAAGAATGTCTAGTGACATAGTAGGTACTTTGATTGAGGTATTTTCATTCAAAGATTCAATCTTTAGTCATTAAAATACTCTACGCGACTTCATATGAAAACTCGAATAGGTTAAACTCAAAACTATCATTTTCCTTCAAAGATTCTCCCTTTATGTATTAAAACGGCCTAGTGACATAGTAGGTACCTTGATTGAGGTAATTTCATTCAAAGATTCAATTTTACTCATTAAAACACTCTTCGTGACGTCAAGGGAAACTCGAATAAGTTTAACTCAAAACAATCATTTTCTATCAAAGATTTAATCTTTATACATTAAAATGTTCTAGTGACAAAATATGTACCTTAATTGAGGAATTTTCATCCAAGGATTCAATCTTCACTCATTAAAACACCCTTCGGGACGTCAAAGGGAACTTGAATAAATTTAACTCAAAACTCTTATTTTATTTCAAAGATTCAATCTTTATATATAAAAAATGTCTAGTGACATAATGGGTACCTTGATTGAAATATTTTCATTCAAAGATTCAATCTTTGGTCATTAAAACACTCTTCGACATTTCATTGGGAACTCGAATAAGTTAAACTCAAAACTCTCATTTTTTTCCAAAGTTTCAACCTTTTTACATTAAAAAGGTTTATTGACATAATAGGTACCTTAATTGAGGAGATTTCATTCAAAGATTCTATCTTTACTCCTTAAAACACTCTTCGTGATGTCAAAGGTAACTCGGATAAGTTTAACTCAAAACTCTCATTTTATTTCAAAGATTTCATCTTTATACATTAAAAAGGCCTAGTGACATAATAGATACCATGATTGAGGTAATTTCATTCAAAGATTCAATCTTTGTCCATTAAAACACGCTACGCGACTTCGTAGGGAACTCGAATAAGTTAAACTCAAAACTCTCATTTTCTTTAAAAGATTCAATCTTTAAACATTAAAAAGGTCAAGTGACTTAATAGGTACCTGGATTGAGGTAATTTCATTCCAACATTCAATCTTTACTCATTAAAACTCTCTTCGCGACGTCAAAGGGAACTCGAATAAGTTGAACTCAAAACTCTCATCTATTTTGAAAGATTCAATCTTTACGCATTAAAAAGGCTAGTGACAAAATTTATACCTTGATTGAGGTATTTTGATTCAAAGATTCATTCTTTAGTCATTAAAACACTCTTCGCGACTTCATAGGGAAATCGAATAAGTTAGACTCAAAATTCTCATTTTGTTTCAAGGATTCAATCTTTATTCACTAAAAAGGTCTAGTGACATAATATGTTCCTTGATTGAGGCAATTTCATTCAAATATTTCATCTTTACTCATTAAAACACTCTTTGTGATGTCAAAGGTAACTCGAACAAGTTTAACTCAAAACTCTCATCTTCTTTCAAAGATTTAATCTTCATACATTAAAATGGTCTAGTGACATAATAGGTACTTTGATTGAGGTATTTTCGTTTAAAGGGTTCAATCTTTAGTCATTAAAACACTCTTCGCGACTGCTTTAGGAACTCGAATAAGTTAAACTCAGTACTCACATTTTCTTTCAAAGATGCAATCTTTATAAATTAAAAAGGTCGAGTGACATAATAGGTATCTCGATTCAAGTAATTTCATTTAAAGATTCAATCTTTACTCATTAAAGTACTCTTCGTGACGTCAAAGGGAACTTGAATAAGTTTAACTCAAAACTCTTATTTTCTTTCAGAGATTCAATCTTCATATATTAAAAACGTCTAGTGATATAACGGGTACCTTGATTGAGGTATTTTTCATTCAAAGATTCAATCTTTAGTCATTAGAACACTCTTCGGGACTTCATAGGGAACTCGAATAAGTTAAACTCAAAACTCTCACTCCAAAATTCAACCTTTACTCGTTAAAACACTCTTCGTGGCGTCCAAGGGAACTCGAATAAGTTGAACTCAAAACTCTCATCTTCTTTCAAAGATTCAATCCTAATGCATTGAAAATGTCTGGTGACATAATTTGTACCTTGATTGAGGTATTTTGATTTAAAGATTCTTTCTTTAGTTATTAAAACACTCTTCGCGACTTCATAGGGAAATCGAATAAATTAAACTCAAAATTCTCATTTTGTTTCGAGGATTCAATCTTTTTTCATTAAAAAGATCTAGTGAAATAATAGGTTCGTTGATTGAGGTAATTTCATTCGAAGATTCCTTCTTTACTCATTAAAACACTCTTCGTGATGTCAAAGGTAACTCGAATAAGTTTAGCTCAAAACTCTCATCTTCTTTCAAAGATTTAATCTTTATACATTAGAATGGTTTAGTGACATAATAGGTACTTTGATTGAGTTATTTTCATTCAAATATTCAATCTTTAGTCATTAAAATACTCTTCGCGACTGCATAGGGAACTCGAATAAGTTAAACTCAGAACTTACATTTTCTTTCAAAGATTATAAATTAAAAAGGTCAAGTGACATAATAGGTATCTTGATTCAGGTAATTTCATTCAAAGATTCAATCTTTACTCATTAAAGTACTCTTCGTGACATCAAAGGAAACTTGAATAAGTTTATCTCAAAACTCTTATTTTCTTTCATAGATTCCATCTTTATACATTAAAAACGTCTACTGACATAATGGGTACATTGATTGAAGTATTTTCATTCAAAGATTCAATCTTTATTCACTAAAACACTCTTCAGGACTTCATAGGGAACTCGAATAAGTTAAACTCAAAACTCTCATTTCCTTTCGTAGATTCAATCTTTATACATTAAAAAGATCTAGTGACATATTAGGTACCGTGAATGAGGTAATTTGATTCGAAGATTCAATCTTTACTCATTAAAACACTCTTCGTGATGTCAAAGCCAACTCGAATAAGTTGCGCACAAAACACTAATTTTCTTCCAAAGATTCAATATTTATACATTAAAAAGGTCTAGTGACATAAAGGGTATCTTTATTGTGGTATTTTCATTCAAAGATGCAATATTTCGTCCTTAAAACACTCTTCGGGACTTCGTAGGGAACTCGAATAAGTTAAACTCAAAACTCTCATTTTCTTTCGTATATTCAATTTTATACATTAAAAAGGTCTAGTGACACAATCGGTACCCTGAATTAGGTAATTTCATTCCAAAATTCAATCTTTACGCAATAAAACACTCTTCGTGATGTCAAAGGGAACTCGAATAAGTTCAACAGAAAACACTAATTTTCTTCCAAAGATTTAATCTTTATACATTAAAAAGCTCTGGTGCATAATGGGTATCTTTATTGAGGTATTTTCATTCAAAGATGCAATATTTTACTCATTAAAACACTCATCGTGACGTCAAAGGGAATTCAAAGATTCAATCTTTACTCCTTAAAACACTCTTCGTGACTTTAAAAGGAATTCGGGTCAGTTTAACTCAAAACTCTCATTTTCTTTCAAAGATTTAATCTTTATACGTTAAGAATGTCTAGTGACATAGTAGGTACTTTGATTGAGGTATTTTCATTCAAAGATTCAATCTTTAGTCATTAAAATACTCTACGCGACTTCATATGAAAACTCGAATAGGTTAAACTCAAAACTATCATTTTCCTTCAAAGATTCTCCCTTTATGTATTAAAACGGCCTAGTGACATAGTAGGTACCTTGATTGAGGTAATTTCATTCAAAGATTCAATTTTACTCATTAAAACACTCTTCGTGACGTCAAGGGGAACTCGAATAAGTTTAACTCAAAACAATCATTTTCTATCAAAGATTTAATCTTTATACATTAAAATGTTCTAGTGACAAAATATGTACCTTAATTGAGGAATTTTCATCCAAGGATTCAATCTTCACTCATTAAAACACCCTTCGGGACGTCAAAGGGAACTTGAATAAATTTAACTCAAAACTCTTATTTTATTTCAAAGATTCAATCTTTATATATAAAAAATGTCTAGTGACATAATGGGTACCTTGATTGAAATATTTTCATTCAAAGATTCAATCTTTGGTCATTAAAACACTCTTCGACATTTCATTGGGAACTCGAATAAGTTAAACTCAAAACTCTCATTTTTTTCCAAAGTTTCAACCTTTTTACATTAAAAAGGTTTATTGACATAATAGGTACCTTAATTGAGGAGATTTCATTCAAAGATTCTATCTTTACTCCTTAAAACACTCTTCGTGATGTCAAAGGTAACTCGGATAAGTTTAACTCAAAACTCTCATTTTATTTCAAAGATTTCATCTTTATACATTAAAAAGGCCTAGTGACATAATAGATACCATGATTGAGGTAATTTCATTCAAAGATTCAATCTTTGTCCATTAAAACACGCTACGCGACTTCGTAGGGAACTCGAATAAGTTAAACTCAAAACTCTCATTTTCTTTAAAAGATTCAATCTTTAAACATTAAAAAGGTCAAGTGACTTAATAGGTACCTGGATTGAGGTAATTTCATTCCAACATTCAATCTTTACTCATTAAAACTCTCTTCGCGACGTCAAAGGGAACTCGAATAAGTTGAACTCAAAACTCTCATCTATTTTGAAAGATTCAATCTTTACGCATTAAAAAGGCTAGTGACAAAATTTATACCTTGATTGAGGTATTTTGATTCAAAGATTCATTCTTTAGTCATTAAAACACTCTTCGCGACTTCATAGGGAAATCGAATAAGTTAGACTCAAAATTCTCATTTTGTTTCAAGGATTCAATCTTTATTCACTAAAAAGGTCTAGTGACATAATATGTTCCTTGATTGAGGCAATTTCATTCAAAGATTTCATCTTTACTCATTAAAACACTCTTTGTGATGTCAAAGGTAACTCGAACAAGTTTAACTCAAAACTCTCATCTTCTTTCAAAGATTTAATCTTCATACATTAAAATGGTCTAGTGACATAATAGGTACTTTGATTGAGGTATTTTCGTTTAAAGGGTTCAATCTTTAGTCATTAAAACACTCTTCGCGACTGCTTTAGGAACTCGAATAAGTTAAACTCAGTACTCACATTTTCTTTCAAAGATGCAATCTTTATAAATTAAAAAGGTCGAGTGACATAATAGGTATCTCGATTCAAGTAATTTCATTTAAAGATTCAATCTTTACTCATTAAAGTACTCTTCGTGACGTCAAAGGGAACTTGAATAAGTTTAACTCAAAACTCTTATTTTCTTTCAGAGATTCAATCTTCATATATTAAAAACGTCTAGTGATATAACGGGTACCTTGATTGAGGTATTTTTCATTCAAAGATTCAATCTTTAGTCATTAGAACACTCTTCGGGACTTCATAGGGAACTCGAATAAGTTAAACTCAAAACTCTCACTCCAAAATTCAACCTTTACTCGTTAAAACACTCTTCGTGGCGTCCAAGGGAACTCGAATAAGTTGAACTCAAAACTCTCATCTTCTTTCAAAGATTCAATCCTAATGCATTGAAAATGTCTGGTGACATAATTTGTACCTTGATTGAGGTATTTTGATTTAAAGATTCTTTCTTTAGTTATTAAAACACTCTTCGCGACTTCATAGGGAAATCGAATAAATTAAACTCAAAATTCTCATTTTGTTTCGAGGATTCAATCTTTTTTCATTAAAAAGATCTAGTGAAATAATAGGTTCGTTGATTGAGGTAATTTCATTCGAAGATTCCTTCTTTACTCATTAAAACACTCTTCGTGATGTCAAAGGTAACTCGAATAAGTTTAGCTCAAAACTCTCATCTTCTTTCAAAGATTTAATCTTTATACATTAGAATGGTTTAGTGACATAATAGGTACTTTGATTGAGTTATTTTCATTCAAATATTCAATCTTTAGTCATTAAAATACTCTTCGCGACTGCATAGGGAACTCGAATAAGTTAAACTCAGAACTTACATTTTCTTTCAAAGATTATAAATTAAAAAGGTCAAGTGACATAATAGGTATCTTGATTCAGGTAATTTCATTCAAAGATTCAATCTTTACTCATTAAAGTACTCTTCGTGACATCAAAGGAAACTTGAATAAGTTTATCTCAAAACTCTTATTTTCTTTCATAGATTCCATCTTTATACATTAAAAACGTCTACTGACATAATGGGTACATTGATTGAAGTATTTTCATTCAAAGATTCAATCTTTATTCACTAAAACACTCTTCAGGACTTCATAGGGAACTCGAATAAGTTAAACTCAAAACTCTCATTTCCTTTCGTAGATTCAATCTTTATACATTAAAAAGATCTAGTGACATATTAGGTACCGTGAATGAGGTAATTTGATTCGAAGATTCAATCTTTACTCATTAAAACACTCTTCGTGATGTCAAAGCCAACTCGAATAAGTTGCGCACAAAACACTAATTTTCTTCCAAAGATTCAATATTTATACATTAAAAAGGTCTAGTGACATAAAGGGTATCTTTATTGTGGTATTTTCATTCAAAGATGCAATATTTCGTCCTTAAAACACTCTTCGGGACTTCGTAGGGAACTCGAATAAGTTAAACTCAAAACTCTCATTTTCTTTCGTATATTCAATTTTATACATTAAAAAGGTCTAGTGACACAATCGGTACCCTGAATTAGGTAATTTCATTCCAAAATTCAATCTTTACGCAATAAAACACTCTTCGTGATGCCAAAGGGAACTCGAATAAGTTCAACAGAAAACACTAATTTTCTTCCAAAGATTTAATCTTTATACATTAAAAAGCTCTGGTGCATAATGGGTATCTTTATTGAGGTATTTTCATTCAAAGATGCAATATTTTACTCATTAAAACACTCATCGTGACGTCAAAGGGAATTCAAAGATTCAATCTTTACTCCTTAAAACACTCTTCGTGACTTTAAAAGGAATTCGGGTCAGTTTAACTCAAAACTCTCATTTTCTTTCAAAGATTTAATCTTTATACGTTAAGAATGTCTAGTGACATAGTAGGTACTTTGATTGAGGTATTTTCATTCAAAGATTCAATCTTTAGTCATTAAAATACTCTACGCGACTTCATATGAAAACTCGAATAGGTTAAACTCAAAACTATCATTTTCCTTCAAAGATTCTCCCTTTATGTATTAAAACGGCCTAGTGACATAGTAGGTACCTTGATTGAGGTAATTTCATTCAAAGATTCAATTTTACTCATTAAAACACTCTTCGTGACGTCAAGGGGAACTCGAATAAGTTTAACTCAAAACAATCATTTTCTATCAAAGATTTAATCTTTATACATTAAAATGTTCTAGTGACAAAATATGTACCTTAATTGAGGAATTTTCATCCAAGGATTCAATCTTCACTCATTAAAACACCCTTCGGGACGTCAAAGGGAACTTGAATAAATTTAACTCAAAACTCTTATTTTATTTCAAAGATTCAATCTTTATATATAAAAAATGTCTAGTGACATAATGGGTACCTTGATTGAAATATTTTCATTCAAAGATTCAATCTTTGGTCATTAAAACACTCTTCGACATTTCATTGGGAACTCGAATAAGTTAAACTCAAAACTCTCATTTTTTTCCAAAGTTTCAACCTTTTTACATTAAAAAGGTTTATTGACATAATAGGTACCTTAATTGAGGAGATTTCATTCAAAGATTCTATCTTTACTCCTTAAAACACTCTTCGTGATGTCAAAGGTAACTCGGATAAGTTTAACTCAAAACTCTCATTTTATTTCAAAGATTTCATCTTTATACATTAAAAAGGCCTAGTGACATAATAGATACCATGATTGAGGTAATTTCATTCAAAGATTCAATCTTTGTCCATTAAAACACGCTACGCGACTTCGTAGGGAACTCGAATAAGTTAAACTCAAAACTCTCATTTTCTTTAAAAGATTCAATCTTTAAACATTAAAAAGGTCAAGTGACTTAATAGGTACCTGGATTGAGGTAATTTCATTCCAACATTCAATCTTTACTCATTAAAACTCTCTTCGCGACGTCAAAGGGAACTCGAATAAGTTGAACTCAAAACTCTCATCTATTTTGAAAGATTCAATCTTTACGCATTAAAAAGGCTAGTGACAAAATTTATACCTTGATTGAGGTATTTTGATTCAAAGATTCATTCTTTAGTCATTAAAACACTCTTCGCGACTTCATAGGGAAATCGAATAAGTTAGACTCAAAATTCTCATTTTGTTTCAAGGATTCAATCTTTATTCACTAAAAAGGTCTAGTGACATAATATGTTCCTTGATTGAGGCAATTTCATTCAAAGATTTCATCTTTACTCATTAAAACACTCTTTGTGATGTCAAAGGTAACTCGAACAAGTTTAACTCAAAACTCTCATCTTCTTTCAAAGATTTAATCTTCATACATTAAAATGGTCTAGTGACATAATAGGTACTTTGATTGAGGTATTTTCGTTTAAAGGGTTCAATCTTTAGTCATTAAAACACTCTTCGCGACTGCTTTAGGAACTCGAATAAGTTAAACTCAGTACTCACATTTTCTTTCAAAGATGCAATCTTTATAAATTAAAAAGGTCGAGTGACATAATAGGTATCTCGATTCAAGTAATTTCATTTAAAGATTCAATCTTTACTCATTAAAGTACTCTTCGTGACGTCAAAGGGAACTTGAATAAGTTTAACTCAAAACTCTTATTTTCTTTCAGAGATTCAATCTTCATATATTAAAAACGTCTAGTGATATAACGGGTACCTTGATTGAGGTATTTTTCATTCAAAGATTCAATCTTTAGTCATTAGAACACTCTTCGGGACTTCATAGGGAACTCGAATAAGTTAAACTCAAAACTCTCACTCCAAAATTCAACCTTTACTCGTTAAAACACTCTTCGTGGCGTCCAAGGGAACTCGAATAAGTTGAACTCAAAACTCTCATCTTCTTTCAAAGATTCAATCCTAATGCATTGAAAATGTCTGGTGACATAATTTGTACCTTGATTGAGGTATTTTGATTTAAAGATTCTTTCTTTAGTTATTAAAACACTCTTCGCGACTTCATAGGGAAATCGAATAAATTAAACTCAAAATTCTCATTTTGTTTCGAGGATTCAATCTTTTTTCATTAAAAAGATCTAGTGAAATAATAGGTTCGTTGATTGAGGTAATTTCATTCGAAGATTCCTTCTTTACTCATTAAAACACTCTTCGTGATGTCAAAGGTAACTCGAATAAGTTTAGCTCAAAACTCTCATCTTCTTTCAAAGATTTAATCTTTATACATTAGAATGGTTTAGTGACATAATAGGTACTTTGATTGAGTTATTTTCATTCAAATATTCAATCTTTAGTCATTAAAATACTCTTCGCGACTGCATAGGGAACTCGAATAAGTTAAACTCAGAACTTACATTTTCTTTCAAAGATTATAAATTAAAAAGGTCAAGTGACATAATAGGTATCTTGATTCAGGTAATTTCATTCAAAGATTCAATCTTTACTCATTAAAGTACTCTTCGTGACATCAAAGGAAACTTGAATAAGTTTATCTCAAAACTCTTATTTTCTTTCATAGATTCCATCTTTATACATTAAAAACGTCTACTGACATAATGGGTACATTGATTGAAGTATTTTCATTCAAAGATTCAATCTTTATTCACTAAAACACTCTTCAGGACTTCATAGGGAACTCGAATAAGTTAAACTCAAAACTCTCATTTCCTTTCGTAGATTCAATCTTTATACATTAAAAAGATCTAGTGACATATTAGGTACCGTGAATGAGGTAATTTGATTCGAAGATTCAATCTTTACTCATTAAAACACTCTTCGTGATGTCAAAGCCAACTCGAATAAGTTGCGCACAAAACACTAATTTTCTTCCAAAGATTCAATATTTATACATTAAAAAGGTCTAGTGACATAAAGGGTATCTTTATTGTGGTATTTTCATTCAAAGATGCAATATTTCGTCCTTAAAACACTCTTCGGGACTTCGTAGGGAACTCGAATAAGTTAAACTCAAAACTCTCATTTTCTTTCGTATATTCAATTTTATACATTAAAAAGGTCTAGTGACACAATCGGTACCCTGAATTAGGTAATTTCATTCCAAAATTCAATCTTTACGCAATAAAACACTCTTCGTGATGCCAAAGGGAACTCGAATAAGTTCAACAGAAAACACTAATTTTCTTCCAAAGATTTAATCTTTATACATTAAAAAGCTCTGGTGCATAATGGGTATCTTTATTGAGGTATTTTCATTCAAAGATGCAATATTTTACTCATTAAAACACTCATCGTGACGTCAAAGGGAATTCAAAGATTCAATCTTTACTCCTTAAAACACTCTTCGTGACTTTAAAAGGAATTCGGGTCAGTTTAACTCAAAACTCTCATTTTCTTTCAAAGATTTAATCTTTATACGTTAAGAATGTCTAGTGACATAGTAGGTACTTTGATTGAGGTATTTTCATTCAAAGATTCAATCTTTAGTCATTAAAATACTCTACGCGACTTCATATGAAAACTCGAATAGGTTAAACTCAAAACTATCATTTTCCTTCAAAGATTCTCCCTTTATGTATTAAAACGGCCTAGTGACATAGTAGGTACCTTGATTGAGGTAATTTCATTCAAAGATTCAATTTTACTCATTAAAACACTCTTCGTGACGTCAAGGGGAACTCGAATAAGTTTAACTCAAAACAATCATTTTCTATCAAAGATTTAATCTTTATACATTAAAATGTTCTAGTGACAAAATATGTACCTTAATTGAGGAATTTTCATCCAAGGATTCAATCTTCACTCATTAAAACACCCTTCGGGACGTCAAAGGGAACTTGAATAAATTTAACTCAAAACTCTTATTTTATTTCAAAGATTCAATCTTTATATATAAAAAATGTCTAGTGACATAATGGGTACCTTGATTGAAATATTTTCATTCAAAGATTCAATCTTTGGTCATTAAAACACTCTTCGACATTTCATTGGGAACTCGAATAAGTTAAACTCAAAACTCTCATTTTTTTCCAAAGTTTCAACCTTTTTACATTAAAAAGGTTTATTGACATAATAGGTACCTTAATTGAGGAGATTTCATTCAAAGATTCTATCTTTACTCCTTAAAACACTCTTCGTGATGTCAAAGGTAACTCGGATAAGTTTAACTCAAAACTCTCATTTTATTTCAAAGATTTCATCTTTATACATTAAAAAGGCCTAGTGACATAATAGATACCATGATTGAGGTAATTTCATTCAAAGATTCAATCTTTGTCCATTAAAACACGCTACGCGACTTCGTAGGGAACTCGAATAAGTTAAACTCAAAACTCTCATTTTCTTTAAAAGATTCAATCTTTAAACATTAAAAAGGTCAAGTGACTTAATAGGTACCTGGATTGAGGTAATTTCATTCCAACATTCAATCTTTACTCATTAAAACTCTCTTCGCGACGTCAAAGGGAACTCGAATAAGTTGAACTCAAAACTCTCATCTATTTTGAAAGATTCAATCTTTACGCATTAAAAAGGCTAGTGACAAAATTTATACCTTGATTGAGGTATTTTGATTCAAAGATTCATTCTTTAGTCATTAAAACACTCTTCGCGACTTCATAGGGAAATCGAATAAGTTAGACTCAAAATTCTCATTTTGTTTCAAGGATTCAATCTTTATTCACTAAAAAGGTCTAGTGACATAATATGTTCCTTGATTGAGGCAATTTCATTCAAAGATTTCATCTTTACTCATTAAAACACTCTTTGTGATGTCAAAGGTAACTCGAACAAGTTTAACTCAAAACTCTCATCTTCTTTCAAAGATTTAATCTTCATACATTAAAATGGTCTAGTGACATAATAGGTACTTTGATTGAGGTATTTTCGTTTAAAGGGTTCAATCTTTAGTCATTAAAACACTCTTCGCGACTGCTTTAGGAACTCGAATAAGTTAAACTCAGTACTCACATTTTCTTTCAAAGATGCAATCTTTATAAATTAAAAAGGTCGAGTGACATAATAGGTATCTCGATTCAAGTAATTTCATTTAAAGATTCAATCTTTACTCATTAAAGTACTCTTCGTGACGTCAAAGGGAACTTGAATAAGTTTAACTCAAAACTCTTATTTTCTTTCAGAGATTCAATCTTCATATATTAAAAACGTCTAGTGATATAACGGGTACCTTGATTGAGGTATTTTTCATTCAAAGATTCAATCTTTAGTCATTAGAACACTCTTCGGGACTTCATAGGGAACTCGAATAAGTTAAACTCAAAACTCTCACTCCAAAATTCAACCTTTACTCGTTAAAACACTCTTCGTGGCGTCCAAGGGAACTCGAATAAGTTGAACTCAAAACTCTCATCTTCTTTCAAAGATTCAATCCTAATGCATTGAAAATGTCTGGTGACATAATTTGTACCTTGATTGAGGTATTTTGATTTAAAGATTCTTTCTTTAGTTATTAAAACACTCTTCGCGACTTCATAGGGAAATCGAATAAATTAAACTCAAAATTCTCATTTTGTTTCGAGGATTCAATCTTTTTTCATTAAAAAGATCTAGTGAAATAATAGGTTCGTTGATTGAGGTAATTTCATTCGAAGATTCCTTCTTTACTCATTAAAACACTCTTCGTGATGTCAAAGGTAACTCGAATAAGTTTAGCTCAAAACTCTCATCTTCTTTCAAAGATTTAATCTTTATACATTAGAATGGTTTAGTGACATAATAGGTACTTTGATTGAGTTATTTTCATTCAAATATTCAATCTTTAGTCATTAAAATACTCTTCGCGACTGCATAGGGAACTCGAATAAGTTAAACTCAGAACTTACATTTTCTTTCAAAGATTATAAATTAAAAAGGTCAAGTGACATAATAGGTATCTTGATTCAGGTAATTTCATTCAAAGATTCAATCTTTACTCATTAAAGTACTCTTCGTGACATCAAAGGAAACTTGAATAAGTTTATCTCAAAACTCTTATTTTCTTTCATAGATTCCATCTTTATACATTAAAAACGTCTACTGACATAATGGGTACATTGATTGAAGTATTTTCATTCAAAGATTCAATCTTTATTCACTAAAACACTCTTCAGGACTTCATAGGGAACTCGAATAAGTTAAACTCAAAACTCTCATTTCCTTTCGTAGATTCAATCTTTATACATTAAAAAGATCTAGTGACATATTAGGTACCGTGAATGAGGTAATTTGATTCGAAGATTCAATCTTTACTCATTAAAACACTCTTCGTGATGTCAAAGCCAACTCGAATAAGTTGCGCACAAAACACTAATTTTCTTCCAAAGATTCAATATTTATACATTAAAAAGGTCTAGTGACATAAAGGGTATCTTTATTGTGGTATTTTCATTCAAAGATGCAATATTTCGTCCTTAAAACACTCTTCGGGACTTCGTAGGGAACTCGAATAAGTTAAACTCAAAACTCTCATTTTCTTTCGTATATTCAATTTTATACATTAAAAAGGTCTAGTGACACAATCGGTACCCTGAATTAGGTAATTTCATTCCAAAATTCAATCTTTACGCAATAAAACACTCTTCGTGATGTCAAAGGGAACTCGAATAAGTTCAACAGAAAACACTAATTTTCTTCCAAAGATTTAATCTTTATACATTAAAAAGCTCTGGTGCATAATGGGTATCTTTATTGAGGTATTTTCATTCAAAGATGCAATATTTTACTCATTAAAACACTCATCGTGACGTCAAAGGGAATTCAAAGATTCAATCTTTACTCCTTAAAACACTCTTCGTGACTTTAAAAGGAATTCGGGTCAGTTTAACTCAAAACTCTCATTTTCTTTCAAAGATTTAATCTTTATACGTTAAGAATGTCTAGTGACATAGTAGGTACTTTGATTGAGGTATTTTCATTCAAAGATTCAATCTTTAGTCATTAAAATACTCTACGCGACTTCATATGAAAACTCGAATAGGTTAAACTCAAAACTATCATTTTCCTTCAAAGATTCTCCCTTTATGTATTAAAACGGCCTAGTGACATAGTAGGTACCTTGATTGAGGTAATTTCATTCAAAGATTCAATTTTACTCATTAAAACACTCTTCGTGACGTCAAGGGGAACTCGAATAAGTTTAACTCAAAACAATCATTTTCTATCAAAGATTTAATCTTTATACATTAAAATGTTCTAGTGACAAAATATGTACCTTAATTGAGGAATTTTCATCCAAGGATTCAATCTTCACTCATTAAAACACCCTTCGGGACGTCAAAGGGAACTTGAATAAATTTAACTCAAAACTCTTATTTTATTTCAAAGATTCAATCTTTATATATAAAAAATGTCTAGTGACATAATGGGTACCTTGATTGAAATATTTTCATTCAAAGATTCAATCTTTGGTCATTAAAACACTCTTCGACATTTCATTGGGAACTCGAATAAGTTAAACTCAAAACTCTCATTTTTTTCCAAAGTTTCAACCTTTTTACATTAAAAAGGTTTATTGACATAATAGGTACCTTAATTGAGGAGATTTCATTCAAAGATTCTATCTTTACTCCTTAAAACACTCTTCGTGATGTCAAAGGTAACTCGGATAAGTTTAACTCAAAACTCTCATTTTATTTCAAAGATTTCATCTTTATACATTAAAAAGGCCTAGTGACATAATAGATACCATGATTGAGGTAATTTCATTCAAAGATTCAATCTTTGTCCATTAAAACACGCTACGCGACTTCGTAGGGAACTCGAATAAGTTAAACTCAAAACTCTCATTTTCTTTAAAAGATTCAATCTTTAAACATTAAAAAGGTCAAGTGACTTAATAGGTACCTGGATTGAGGTAATTTCATTCCAACATTCAATCTTTACTCATTAAAACTCTCTTCGCGACGTCAAAGGGAACTCGAATAAGTTGAACTCAAAACTCTCATCTATTTTGAAAGATTCAATCTTTACGCATTAAAAAGGCTAGTGACAAAATTTATACCTTGATTGAGGTATTTTGATTCAAAGATTCATTCTTTAGTCATTAAAACACTCTTCGCGACTTCATAGGGAAATCGAATAAGTTAGACTCAAAATTCTCATTTTGTTTCAAGGATTCAATCTTTATTCACTAAAAAGGTCTAGTGACATAATATGTTCCTTGATTGAGGCAATTTCATTCAAAGATTTCATCTTTACTCATTAAAACACTCTTTGTGATGTCAAAGGTAACTCGAACAAGTTTAACTCAAAACTCTCATCTTCTTTCAAAGATTTAATCTTCATACATTAAAATGGTCTAGTGACATAATAGGTACTTTGATTGAGGTATTTTCGTTTAAAGGGTTCAATCTTTAGTCATTAAAACACTCTTCGCGACTGCTTTAGGAACTCGAATAAGTTAAACTCAGTACTCACATTTTCTTTCAAAGATGCAGTCTTTATAAATTAAAAAGGTCGAGTGACATAATAGGTATCTCGATTCAAGTAATTTCATTTAAAGATTCAATCTTTACTCATTAAAGTACTCTTCGTGACGTCAAAGGGAACTTGAATAAGTTTAACTCAAAACTCTTATTTTCTTTCAGAGATTCAATCTTCATATATTAAAAACGTCTAGTGATATAACGGGTACCTTGATTGAGGTATTTTTCATTCAAAGATTCAATCTTTAGTCATTAGAACACTCTTCGGGACTTCATAGGGAACTCGAATAAGTTAAACTCAAAACTCTCACTCCAAAATTCAACCTTTACTCGTTAAAACACTCTTCGTGGCGTCCAAGGGAACTCGAATAAGTTGAACTCAAAACTCTCATCTTCTTTCAAAGATTCAATCCTAATGCATTGAAAATGTCTGGTGACATAATTTGTACCTTGATTGAGGTATTTTGATTTAAAGATTCTTTCTTTAGTTATTAAAACACTCTTCGCGACTTCATAGGGAAATCGAATAAATTAAACTCAAAATTCTCATTTTGTTTCGAGGATTCAATCTTTTTTCATTAAAAAGATCTAGTGAAATAATAGGTTCGTTGATTGAGGTAATTTCATTCGAAGATTCCTTCTTTACTCATTAAAACACTCTTCGTGATGTCAAAGGTAACTCGAATAAGTTTAGCTCAAAACTCTCATCTTCTTTCAAAGATTTAATCTTTATACATTAGAATGGTTTAGTGACATAATAGGTACTTTGATTGAGTTATTTTCATTCAAATATTCAATCTTTAGTCATTAAAATACTCTTCGCGACTGCATAGGGAACTCGAATAAGTTAAACTCAGAACTTACATTTTCTTTCAAAGATTATAAATTAAAAAGGTCAAGTGACATAATAGGTATCTTGATTCAGGTAATTTCATTCAAAGATTCAATCTTTACTCATTAAAGTACTCTTCGTGACATCAAAGGAAACTTGAATAAGTTTATCTCAAAACTCTTATTTTCTTTCATAGATTCCATCTTTATACATTAAAAACGTCTACTGACATAATGGGTACATTGATTGAAGTATTTTCATTCAAAGATTCAATCTTTATTCACTAAAACACTCTTCAGGACTTCATAGGGAACTCGAATAAGTTAAACTCAAAACTCTCATTTCCTTTCGTAGATTCAATCTTTATACATTAAAAAGATCTAGTGACATATTAGGTACCGTGAATGAGGTAATTTGATTCGAAGATTCAATCTTTACTCATTAAAACACTCTTCGTGATGTCAAAGCCAACTCGAATAAGTTGCGCACAAAACACTAATTTTCTTCCAAAGATTCAATATTTATACATTAAAAAGGTCTAGTGACATAAAGGGTATCTTTATTGTGGTATTTTCATTCAAAGATGCAATATTTCGTCCTTAAAACACTCTTCGGGACTTCGTAGGGAACTCGAATAAGTTAAACTCAAAACTCTCATTTTCTTTCGTATATTCAATTTTATACATTAAAAAGGTCTAGTGACACAATCGGTACCCTGAATTAGGTAATTTCATTCCAAAATTCAATCTTTACGCAATAAAACACTCTTCG
Organism: Cornus florida; assembly: GCF_030987335.1. Lineage (NCBI taxonomy): Eukaryota > Viridiplantae > Streptophyta > Magnoliopsida > Cornales > Cornaceae > Cornus > Cornus florida. Next base: position 615,867 of record NW_026775901.1, on the reverse strand, counting down.
TGATGTCAAAGGGAACTCGAATAAGTTCAACAGAAAACACTAATTTTCTTCCAAAGATTTAATCTTTATACATTAAAAAGCTCTGGTGCATAATGGGTATCTTTATTGAGGTATTTTCATTCAAAGATGCAATATTTTACTCATTAAAACACTCATCGTGACGTCAAAGGGAATTCAAAGATTCAATCTTTACTCCTTAAAACACTCTTCGTGACTTTAAAAGGAATTCGGGTCAGTTTAACTCAAAACTCTCATTTTCTTTCAAAGATTTAATCTTTATACGTTAAGAATGTCTAGTGACATAGTAGGTACTTTGATTGAGGTATTTTCATTCAAAGATTCAATCTTTAGTCATTAAAATACTCTACGCGACTTCATATGAAAACTCGAATAGGTTAAACTCAAAACTATCATTTTCCTTCAAAGATTCTCCCTTTATGTATTAAAACGGCCTAGTGACATAGTAGGTACCTTGATTGAGGTAATTTCATTCAAAGATTCAATTTTACTCATTAAAACACTCTTCGTGACGTCAAGGGGAACTCGAATAAGTTTAACTCAAAACAATCATTTTCTATCAAAGATTTAATCTTTATACATTAAAATGTTCTAGTGACAAAATATGTACCTTAATTGAGGAATTTTCATCCAAGGATTCAATCTTCACTCATTAAAACACCCTTCGGGACGTCAAAGGGAACTTGAATAAATTTAACTCAAAACTCTTATTTTATTTCAAAGATTCAATCTTTATATATAAAAAATGTCTAGTGACATAATGGGTACCTTGATTGAAATATTTTCATTCAAAGATTCAATCTTTGGTCATTAAAACACTCTTCGACATTTCATTGGGAACTCGAATAAGTTAAACTCAAAACTCTCATTTTTTTCCAAAGTTTCAACCTTTTTACATTAAAAAGGTTTATTGACATAATAGGTACCTTAATTGAGGAGATTTCATTCAAAGATTCTATCTTTACTCCTTAAAACACTCTTCGTGATGTCAAAGGTAACTCGGATAAGTTTAACTCAAAACTCTCATTTTATTTCAAAGATTTCATCTTTATACATTAAAAAGGCCTAGTGACATAATAGATACCATGATTGAGGTAATTTCATTCAAAGATTCAATCTTTGTCCATTAAAACACGCTACGCGACTTCGTAGGGAACTCGAATAAGTTAAACTCAAAACTCTCATTTTCTTTAAAAGATTCAATCTTTAAACATTAAAAAGGTCAAGTGACTTAATAGGTACCTGGATTGAGGTAATTTCATTCCAACATTCAATCTTTACTCATTAAAACTCTCTTCGCGACGTCAAAGGGAACTCGAATAAGTTGAACTCAAAACTCTCATCTATTTTGAAAGATTCAATCTTTACGCATTAAAAAGGCTAGTGACAAAATTTATACCTTGATTGAGGTATTTTGATTCAAAGATTCATTCTTTAGTCATTAAAACACTCTTCGCGACTTCATAGGGAAATCGAATAAGTTAGACTCAAAATTCTCATTTTGTTTCAAGGATTCAATCTTTATTCACTAAAAAGGTCTAGTGACATAATATGTTCCTTGATTGAGGCAATTTCATTCAAAGATTTCATCTTTACTCATTAAAACACTCTTTGTGATGTCAAAGGTAACTCGAACAAGTTTAACTCAAAACTCTCATCTTCTTTCAAAGATTTAATCTTCATACATTAAAATGGTCTAGTGACATAATAGGTACTTTGATTGAGGTATTTTCGTTTAAAGGGTTCAATCTTTAGTCATTAAAACACTCTTCGCGACTGCTTTAGGAACTCGAATAAGTTAAACTCAGTACTCACATTTTCTTTCAAAGATGCAGTCTTTATAAATTAAAAAGGTCGAGTGACATAATAGGTATCTCGATTCAAGTAATTTCATTTAAAGATTCAATCTTTACTCATTAAAGTACTCTTCGTGACGTCAAAGGGAACTTGAATAAGTTTAACTCAAAACTCTTATTTTCTTTCAGAGATTCAATCTTCATATATTAAAAACGTCTAGTGATATAACGGGTACCTTGATTGAGGTATTTTTCATTCAAAGATTCAATCTTTAGTCATTAGAACACTCTTCGGGACTTCATAGGGAACTCGAATAAGTTAAACTCAAAACTCTCACTCCAAAATTCAACCTTTACTCGTTAAAACACTCTTCGTGGCGTCCAAGGGAACTCGAATAAGTTGAACTCAAAACTCTCATCTTCTTTCAAAGATTCAATCCTAATGCATTGAAAATGTCTGGTGACATAATTTGTACCTTGATTGAGGTATTTTGATTTAAAGATTCTTTCTTTAGTTATTAAAACACTCTTCGCGACTTCATAGGGAAATCGAATAAATTAAACTCAAAATTCTCATTTTGTTTCGAGGATTCAATCTTTTTTCATTAAAAAGATCTAGTGAAATAATAGGTTCGTTGATTGAGGTAATTTCATTCGAAGATTCCTTCTTTACTCATTAAAACACTCTTCGTGATGTCAAAGGTAACTCGAATAACTCTCATCTTCTTTCAAAGATTTAATCTTTATACATTAGAATGGTTTAGTGACATAATAGGTACTTTGATTGAGTTATTTTCATTCAAATATTCAATCTTTAGTCATTAAAATACTCTTCGCGACTGCATAGGGAACTCGAATAAGTTAAACTCAGAACTTACATTTTCTTTCAAAGATTATAAATTAAAAAGGTCAAGTGACATAATAGGTATCTTGATTCAGGTAATTTCATTCAAAGATTCAATCTTTACTCATTAAAGTACTCTTCGTGACATCAAAGGAAACTTGAATAAGTTTATCTCAAAACTCTTATTTTCTTTCATAGATTCCATCTTTATACATTAAAAACGTCTACTGACATAATGGGTACATTGATTGAAGTATTTTCATTCAAAGATTCAATCTTTATTCACTAAAACACTCTTCAGGACTTCATAGGGAACTCGAATAAGTTAAACTCAAAACTCTCATTTCCTTTCGTAGATTCAATCTTTATACATTAAAAAGATCTAGTGACATATTAGGTACCGTGAATGAGGTAATTTGATTCGAAGATTCAATCTTTACTCATTAAAACACTCTTCGTGATGTCAAAGCCAACTCGAATAAGTTGCGCACAAAACACTAATTTTCTTCCAAAGATTCAATATTTATACATTAAAAAGGTCTAGTGACATAAAGGGTATCTTTATTGTGGTATTTTCATTCAAAGATGCAATATTTCGTCCTTAAAACACTCTTCGGGACTTCGTAGGGAACTCGAATAAGTTAAACTCAAAACTCTCATTTTCTTTCGTATATTCAATTTTATACATTAAAAAGGTCTAGTGACACAATCGGTACCCTGAATTAGGTAATTTCATTCCAAAATTCAATCTTTACGCAATAAAACACTCTTCGTGATGTCAAAGGGAACTCGAATAAGTTCAACAGAAAACACTAATTTTCTTCCAAAGATTTAATCTTTATACATTAAAAAGCTCTGGTGCATAATGGGTATCTTTATTGAGGTATTTTCATTCAAAGATGCAATATTTTACTCATTAAAACACTCATCGTGACGTCAAAGGGAATTCAAAGATTCAATCTTTACTCCTTAAAACACTCTTCGTGACTTTAAAAGGAATTCGGGTCAGTTTAACTCAAAACTCTCATTTTCTTTCAAAGATTTAATCTTTATACGTTAAGAATGTCTAGTGACATAGTAGGTACTTTGATTGAGGTATTTTCATTCAAAGATTCAATCTTTAGTCATTAAAATACTCTACGCGACTTCATATGAAAACTCGAATAGGTTAAACTCAAAACTATCATTTTCCTTCAAAGATTCTCCCTTTATGTATTAAAACGGCCTAGTGACATAGTAGGTACCTTGATTGAGGTAATTTCATTCAAAGATTCAATTTTACTCATTAAAACACTCTTCGTGACGTCAAGGGGAACTCGAATAAGTTTAACTCAAAACAATCATTTTCTATCAAAGATTTAATCTTTATACATTAAAATGTTCTAGTGACAAAATATGTACCTTAATTGAGGAATTTTCATCCAAGGATTCAATCTTCACTCATTAAAACACCCTTCGGGACGTCAAAGGGAACTTGAATAAATTTAACTCAAAACTCTTATTTTATTTCAAAGATTCAATCTTTATATATAAAAAATGTCTAGTGACATAATGGGTACCTTGATTGAAATATTTTCATTCAAAGATTCAATCTTTGGTCATTAAAACACTCTTCGACATTTCATTGGGAACTCGAATAAGTTAAACTCAAAACTCTCATTTTTTTCCAAAGTTTCAACCTTTTTACATTAAAAAGGTTTATTGACATAATAGGTACCTTAATTGAGGAGATTTCATTCAAAGATTCTATCTTTACTCCTTAAAACACTCTTCGTGATGTCAAAGGTAACTCGGATAAGTTTAACTCAAAACTCTCATTTTATTTCAAAGATTTCATCTTTATACATTAAAAAGGCCTAGTGACATAATAGATACCATGATTGAGGTAATTTCATTCAAAGATTCAATCTTTGTCCATTAAAACACGCTACGCGACTTCGTAGGGAACTCGAATAAGTTAAACTCAAAACTCTCATTTTCTTTAAAAGATTCAATCTTTAAACATTAAAAAGGTCAAGTGACTTAATAGGTACCTGGATTGAGGTAATTTCATTCCAACATTCAATCTTTACTCATTAAAACTCTCTTCGCGACGTCAAAGGGAACTCGAATAAGTTGAACTCAAAACTCTCATCTATTTTGAAAGATTCAATCTTTACGCATTAAAAAGGCTAGTGACAAAATTTATACCTTGATTGAGGTATTTTGATTCAAAGATTCATTCTTTAGTCATTAAAACACTCTTCGCGACTTCATAGGGAAATCGAATAAGTTAGACTCAAAATTCTCATTTTGTTTCAAGGATTCAATCTTTATTCACTAAAAAGGTCTAGTGACATAATATGTTCCTTGATTGAGGCAATTTCATTCAAAGATTTCATCTTTACTCATTAAAACACTCTTTGTGATGTCAAAGGTAACTCGAACAAGTTTAACTCAAAACTCTCATCTTCTTTCAAAGATTTAATCTTCATACATTAAAATGGTCTAGTGACATAATAGGTACTTTGATTGAGGTATTTTCGTTTAAAGGGTTCAATCTTTAGTCATTAAAACACTCTTCGCGACTGCTTTAGGAACTCGAATAAGTTAAACTCAGTACTCACATTTTCTTTCAAAGATGCAGTCTTTATAAATTAAAAAGGTCGAGTGACATAATAGGTATCTCGATTCAAGTAATTTCATTTAAAGATTCAATCTTTACTCATTAAAGTACTCTTCGTGACGTCAAAGGGAACTTGAATAAGTTTAACTCAAAACTCTTATTTTCTTTCAGAGATTCAATCTTCATATATTAAAAACGTCTAGTGATATAACGGGTACCTTGATTGAGGTATTTTTCATTCAAAGATTCAATCTTTAGTCATTAGAACACTCTTCGGGACTTCATAGGGAACTCGAATAAGTTAAACTCAAAACTCTCACTCCAAAATTCAACCTTTACTCGTTAAAACACTCTTCGTGGCGTCCAAGGGAACTCGAATAAGTTGAACTCAAAACTCTCATCTTCTTTCAAAGATTCAATCCTAATGCATTGAAAATGTCTGGTGACATAATTTGTACCTTGATTGAGGTATTTTGATTTAAAGATTCTTTCTTTAGTTATTAAAACACTCTTCGCGACTTCATAGGGAAATCGAATAAATTAAACTCAAAATTCTCATTTTGTTTCGAGGATTCAATCTTTTTTCATTAAAAAGATCTAGTGAAATAATAGGTTCGTTGATTGAGGTAATTTCATTCGAAGATTCCTTCTTTACTCATTAAAACACTCTTCGTGATGTCAAAGGTAACTCGAATAAGTTTAGCTCAAAACTCTCATCTTCTTTCAAAGATTTAATCTTTATACATTAGAATGGTTTAGTGACATAATAGGTACTTTGATTGAGTTATTTTCATTCAAATATTCAATCTTTAGTCATTAAAATACTCTTCGCGACTGCATAGGGAACTCGAATAAGTTAAACTCAGAACTTACATTTTCTTTCAAAGATTATAAATTAAAAAGGTCAAGTGACATAATAGGTATCTTGATTCAGGTAATTTCATTCAAAGATTCAATCTTTACTCATTAAAGTACTCTTCGTGACATCAAAGGAAACTTGAATAAGTTTATCTCAAAACTCTTATTTTCTTTCATAGATTCCATCTTTATACATTAAAAACGTCTACTGACATAATGGGTACATTGATTGAAGTATTTTCATTCAAAGATTCAATCTTTATTCACTAAAACACTCTTCAGGACTTCATAGGGAACTCGAATAAGTTAAACTCAAAACTCTCATTTCCTTTCGTAGATTCAATCTTTATACATTAAAAAGATCTAGTGACATATTAGGTACCGTGAATGAGGTAATTTGATTCGAAGATTCAATCTTTACTCATTAAAACACTCTTCGTGATGTCAAAGCCAACTCGAATAAGTTGCGCACAAAACACTAATTTTCTTCCAAAGATTCAATATTTATACATTAAAAAGGTCTAGTGACATAAAGGGTATCTTTATTGTGGTATTTTCATTCAAAGATGCAATATTTCGTCCTTAAAACACTCTTCGGGACTTCGTAGGGAACTCGAATAAGTTAAACTCAAAACTCTCATTTTCTTTCGTATATTCAATTTTATACATTAAAAAGGTCTAGTGACACAATCGGTACCCTGAATTAGGTAATTTCATTCCAAAATTCAATCTTTACGCAATAAAACACTCTTCGTGATGTCAAAGGGAACTCGAATAAGTTCAACAGAAAACACTAATTTTCTTCCAAAGATTTAATCTTTATACATTAAAAAGCTCTGGTGCATAATGGGTATCTTTATTGAGGTATTTTCATTCAAAGATGCAATATTTTACTCATTAAAACACTCATCGTGACGTCAAAGGGAATTCAAAGATTCAATCTTTACTCCTTAAAACACTCTTCGTGACTTTAAAAGGAATTCGGGTCAGTTTAACTCAAAACTCTCATTTTCTTTCAAAGATTTAATCTTTATACGTTAAGAATGTCTAGTGACATAGTAGGTACTTTGATTGAGGTATTTTCATTCAAAGATTCAATCTTTAGTCATTAAAATACTCTACGCGACTTCATATGAAAACTCGAATAGGTTAAACTCAAAACTATCATTTTCCTTCAAAGATTCTCCCTTTATGTATTAAAACGGCCTAGTGACATAGTAGGTACCTTGATTGAGGTAATTTCATTCAAAGATTCAATTTTACTCATTAAAACACTCTTCGTGACGTCAAGGGGAACTCGAATAAGTTTAACTCAAAACAATCATTTTCTATCAAAGATTTAATCTTTATACATTAAAATGTTCTAGTGACAAAATATGTACCTTAATTGAGGAATTTTCATCCAAGGATTCAATCTTCACTCATTAAAACACCCTTCGGGACGTCAAAGGGAACTTGAATAAATTTAACTCAAAACTCTTATTTTATTTCAAAGATTCAATCTTTATATATAAAAAATGTCTAGTGACATAATGGGTACCTTGATTGAAATATTTTCATTCAAAGATTCAATCTTTGGTCATTAAAACACTCTTCGACATTTCATTGGGAACTCGAATAAGTTAAACTCAAAACTCTCATTTTTTTCCAAAGTTTCAACCTTTTTACATTAAAAAGGTTTATTGACATAATAGGTACCTTAATTGAGGAGATTTCATTCAAAGATTCTATCTTTACTCCTTAAAACACTCTTCGTGATGTCAAAGGTAACTCGGATAAGTTTAACTCAAAACTCTCATTTTATTTCAAAGATTTCATCTTTATACATTAAAAAGGCCTAGTGACATAATAGATACCATGATTGAGGTAATTTCATTCAAAGATTCAATCTTTGTCCATTAAAACACGCTACGCGACTTCGTAGGGAACTCGAATAAGTTAAACTCAAAACTCTCATTTTCTTTAAAAGATTCAATCTTTAAACATTAAAAAGGTCAAGTGACTTAATAGGTACCTGGATTGAGGTAATTTCATTCCAACATTCAATCTTTACTCATTAAAACTCTCTTCGCGACGTCAAAGGGAACTCGAATAAGTTGAACTCAAAACTCTCATCTATTTTGAAAGATTCAATCTTTACGCATTAAAAAGGCTAGTGACAAAATTTATACCTTGATTGAGGTATTTTGATTCAAAGATTCATTCTTTAGTCATTAAAACACTCTTCGCGACTTCATAGGGAAATCGAATAAGTTAGACTCAAAATTCTCATTTTGTTTCAAGGATTCAATCTTTATTCACTAAAAAGGTCTAGTGACATAATATGTTCCTTGATTGAGGCAATTTCATTCAAAGATTTCATCTTTACTCATTAAAACACTCTTTGTGATGTCAAAGGTAACTCGAACAAGTTTAACTCAAAACTCTCATCTTCTTTCAAAGATTTAATCTTCATACATTAAAATGGTCTAGTGACATAATAGGTACTTTGATTGAGGTATTTTCGTTTAAAGGGTTCAATCTTTAGTCATTAAAACACTCTTCGCGACTGCTTTAGGAACTCGAATAAGTTAAACTCAGTACTCACATTTTCTTTCAAAGATGCAATCTTTATAAATTAAAAAGGTCGAGTGACATAATAGGTATCTCGATTCAAGTAATTTCATTTAAAGATTCAATCTTTACTCATTAAAGTACTCTTCGTGACGTCAAAGGGAACTTGAATAAGTTTAACTCAAAACTCTTATTTTCTTTCAGAGATTCAATCTTCATATATTAAAAACGTCTAGTGATATAACGGGTACCTTGATTGAGGTATTTTTCATTCAAAGATTCAATCTTTAGTCATTAGAACACTCTTCGGGACTTCATAGGGAACTCGAATAAGTTAAACTCAAAACTCTCACTCCAAAATTCAACCTTTACTCGTTAAAACACTCTTCGTGGCGTCCAAGGGAACTCGAATAAGTTGAACTCAAAACTCTCATCTTCTTTCAAAGATTCAATCCTAATGCATTGAAAATGTCTGGTGACATAATTTGTACCTTGATTGAGGTATTTTGATTTAAAGATTCTTTCTTTAGTTATTAAAACACTCTTCGCGACTTCATAGGGAAATCGAATAAATTAAACTCAAAATTCTCATTTTGTTTCGAGGATTCAATCTTTTTTCATTAAAAAGATCTAGTGAAATAATAGGTTCGTTGATTGAGGTAATTTCATTCGAAGATTCCTTCTTTACTCATTAAAACACTCTTCGTGATGTCAAAGGTAACTCGAATAAGTTTAGCTCAAAACTCTCATCTTCTTTCAAAGATTTAATCTTTATACATTAGAATGGTTTAGTGACATAATAGGTACTTTGATTGAGTTATTTTCATTCAAATATTCAATCTTTAGTCATTAAAATACTCTTCGCGACTGCATAGGGAACTCGAATAAGTTAAACTCAGAACTTACATTTTCTTTCAAAGATTATAAATTAAAAAGGTCAAGTGACATAATAGGTATCTTGATTCAGGTAATTTCATTCAAAGATTCAATCTTTACTCATTAAAGTACTCTTCGTGACATCAAAGGAAACTTGAATAAGTTTATCTCAAAACTCTTATTTTCTTTCATAGATTCCATCTTTATACATTAAAAACGTCTACTGACATAATGGGTACATTGATTGAAGTATTTTCATTCAAAGATTCAATCTTTATTCACTAAAACACTCTTCAGGACTTCATAGGGAACTCGAATAAGTTAAACTCAAAACTCTCATTTCCTTTCGTAGATTCAATCTTTATACATTAAAAAGATCTAGTGACATATTAGGTACCGTGAATGAGGTAATTTGATTCGAAGATTCAATCTTTACTCATTAAAACACTCTTCGTGATGTCAAAGCCAACTCGAATAAGTTGCGCACAAAACACTAATTTTCTTCCAAAGATTCAATATTTATACATTAAAAAGGTCTAGTGACATAAAGGGTATCTTTATTGTGGTATTTTCATTCAAAGATGCAATATTTCGTCCTTAAAACACTCTTCGGGACTTCGTAGGGAACTCGAATAAGTTAAACTCAAAACTCTCATTTTCTTTCGTATATTCAATTTTATACATTAAAAAGGTCTAGTGACACAATCGGTACCCTGAATTAGGTAATTTCATTCCAAAATTCAATCTTTACGCAATAAAACACTCTTCGTGATGTCAAAGGGAACTCGAATAAGTTCAACAGAAAACACTAATTTTCTTCCAAAGATTTAATCTTTATACATTAAAAAGCTCTGGTGCATAATGGGTATCTTTATTGAGGTATTTTCATTCAAAGATGCAATATTTTACTCATTAAAACACTCATCGTGACGTCAAAGGGAATTCAAAGATTCAATCTTTACTCCTTAAAACACTCTTCGTGACTTTAAAAGGAATTCGGGTCAGTTTAACTCAAAACTCTCATTTTCTTTCAAAGATTTAATCTTTATACGTTAAGAATGTCTAGTGACATAGTAGGTACTTTGATTGAGGTATTTTCATTCAAAGATTCAATCTTTAGTCATTAAAATACTCTACGCGACTTCATATGAAAACTCGAATAGGTTAAACTCAAAACTATCATTTTCCTTCAAAGATTCTCCCTTTATGTATTAAAACGGCCTAGTGACATAGTAGGTACCTTGATTGAGGTAATTTCATTCAAAGATTCAATTTTACTCATTAAAACACTCTTCGTGACGTCAAGGGGAACTCGAATAAGTTTAACTCAAAACAATCATTTTCTATCAAAGATTTAATCTTTATACATTAAAATGTTCTAGTGACAAAATATGTACCTTAATTGAGGAATTTTCATCCAAGGATTCAATCTTCACTCATTAAAACACCCTTCGGGACGTCAAAGGGAACTTGAATAAATTTAACTCAAAACTCTTATTTTATTTCAAAGATTCAATCTTTATATATAAAAAATGTCTAGTGACATAATGGGTACCTTGATTGAAATATTTTCATTCAAAGATTCAATCTTTGGTCATTAAAACACTCTTCGACATTTCATTGGGAACTCGAATAAGTTAAACTCAAAACTCTCATTTTTTTCCAAAGTTTCAACCTTTTTACATTAAAAAGGTTTATTGACATAATAGGTACCTTAATTGAGGAGATTTCATTCAAAGATTCTATCTTTACTCCTTAAAACACTCTTCGTGATGTCAAAGGTAACTCGGATAAGTTTAACTCAAAACTCTCATTTTATTTCAAAGATTTCATCTTTATACATTAAAAAGGCCTAGTGACATAATAGATACCATGATTGAGGTAATTTCATTCAAAGATTCAATCTTTGTCCATTAAAACACGCTACGCGACTTCGTAGGGAACTCGAATAAGTTAAACTCAAAACTCTCATTTTCTTTAAAAGATTCAATCTTTAAACATTAAAAAGGTCAAGTGACTTAATAGGTACCTGGATTGAGGTAATTTCATTCCAACATTCAATCTTTACTCATTAAAACTCTCTTCGCGACGTCAAAGGGAACTCGAATAAGTTGAACTCAAAACTCTCATCTATTTTGAAAGATTCAATCTTTACGCATTAAAAAGGCTAGTGACAAAATTTATACCTTGATTGAGGTATTTTGATTCAAAGATTCATTCTTTAGTCATTAAAACACTCTTCGCGACTTCATAGGGAAATCGAATAAGTTAGACTCAAAATTCTCATTTTGTTTCAAGGATTCAATCTTTATTCACTAAAAAGGTCTAGTGACATAATATGTTCCTTGATTGAGGCAATTTCATTCAAAGATTTCATCTTTACTCATTAAAACACTCTTTGTGATGTCAAAGGTAACTCGAACAAGTTTAACTCAAAACTCTCATCTTCTTTCAAAGATTTAATCTTCATACATTAAAATGGTCTAGTGACATAATAGGTACTTTGATTGAGGTATTTTCGTTTAAAGGGTTCAATCTTTAGTCATTAAAACACTCTTCGCGACTGCTTTAGGAACTCGAATAAGTTAAACTCAGTACTCACATTTTCTTTCAAAGATGCAGTCTTTATAAATTAAAAAGGTCGAGTGACATAATAGGTATCTCGATTCAAGTAATTTCATTTAAAGATTCAATCTTTACTCATTAAAGTACTCTTCGTGACGTCAAAGGGAACTTGAATAAGTTTAACTCAAAACTCTTATTTTCTTTCAGAGATTCAATCTTCATATATTAAAAACGTCTAGTGATATAACGGGTACCTTGATTGAGGTATTTTTCATTCAAAGATTCAATCTTTAGTCATTAGAACACTCTTCGGGACTTCATAGGGAACTCGAATAAGTTAAACTCAAAACTCTCACTCCAAAATTCAACCTTTACTCGTTAAAACACTCTTCGTGGCGTCCAAGGGAACTCGAATAAGTTGAACTCAAAACTCTCATCTTCTTTCAAAGATTCAATCCTAATGCATTGAAAATGTCTGGTGACATAATTTGTACCTTGATTGAGGTATTTTGATTTAAAGATTCTTTCTTTAGTTATTAAAACACTCTTCGCGACTTCATAGGGAAATCGAATAAATTAAACTCAAAATTCTCATTTTGTTTCGAGGATTCAATCTTTTTTCATTAAAAAGATCTAGTGAAATAATAGGTTCGTTGATTGAGGTAATTTCATTCGAAGATTCCTTCTTTACTCATTAAAACACTCTTCGTGATGTCAAAGGTAACTCGAATAAGTTTAGCTCAAAACTCTCATCTTCTTTCAAAGATTTAATCTTTATACATTAGAATGGTTTAGTGACATAATAGGTACTTTGATTGAGTTATTTTCATTCAAATATTCAATCTTTAGTCATTAAAATACTCTTCGCGACTGCATAGGGAACTCGAATAAGTTAAACTCAGAACTTACATTTTCTTTCAAAGATTATAAATTAAAAAGGTCAAGTGACATAATAGGTATCTTGATTCAGGTAATTTCATTCAAAGATTCAATCTTTACTCATTAAAGTACTCTTCGTGACATCAAAGGAAACTTGAATAAGTTTATCTCAAAACTCTTATTTTCTTTCATAGATTCCATCTTTATACATTAAAAACGTCTACTGACATAATGGGTACATTGATTGAAGTATTTTCATTCAAAGATTCAATCTTTATTCACTAAAACACTCTTCAGGACTTCATAGGGAACTCGAATAAGTTAAACTCAAAACTCTCATTTCCTTTCGTAGATTCAATCTTTATACATTAAAAAGATCTAGTGACATATTAGGTACCGTGAATGAGGTAATTTGATTCGAAGATTCAATCTTTACTCATTAAAACACTCTTCGTGATGTCAAAGCCAACTCGAATAAGTTGCGCACAAAACACTAATTTTCTTCCAAAGATTCAATATTTATACATTAAAAAGGTCTAGTGACATAAAGGGTATCTTTATTGTGGTATTTTCATTCAAAGATGCAATATTTCGTCCTTAAAACACTCTTCGGGACTTCGTAGGGAACTCGAATAAGTTAAACTCAAAACTCTCATTTTCTTTCGTATATTCAATTTTATACATTAAAAAGGTCTAGTGACACAATCGGTACCCTGAATTAGGTAATTTCATTCCAAAATTCAATCTTTACGCAATAAAACACTCTTCGTGATGTCAAAGGGAACTCGAATAAGTTCAACAGAAAACACTAATTTTCTTCCAAAGATTTAATCTTTATACATTAAAAAGCTCTGGTGCATAATGGGTATCTTTATTGAGGTATTTTCATTCAAAGATGCAATATTTTACTCATTAAAACACTCATCGTGACGTCAAAGGGAATTCAAAGATTCAATCTTTACTCCTTAAAACACTCTTCGTGACTTTAAAAGGAATTCGGGTCAGTTTAACTCAAAACTCTCATTTTCTTTCAAAGATTTAATCTTTATACGTTAAGAATGTCTAGTGACATAGTAGGTACTTTGATTGAGGTATTTTCATTCAAAGATTCAATCTTTAGTCATTAAAATACTCTACGCGACTTCATATGAAAACTCGAATAGGTTAAACTCAAAACTATCATTTTCCTTCAAAGATTCTCCCTTTATGTATTAAAACGGCCTAGTGACATAGTAGGTACCTTGATTGAGGTAATTTCATTCAAAGATTCAATTTTACTCATTAAAACACTCTTCGTGACGTCAAGGGGAACTCGAATAAGTTTAACTCAAAACAATCATTTTCTATCAAAGATTTAATCTTTATACATTAAAATGTTCTAGTGACAAAATATGTACCTTAATTGAGGAATTTTCATCCAAGGATTCAATCTTCACTCATTAAAACACCCTTCGGGACGTCAAAGGGAACTTGAATAAATTTAACTCAAAACTCTTATTTTATTTCAAAGATTCAATCTTTATATATAAAAAATGTCTAGTGACATAATGGGTACCTTGATTGAAATATTTTCATTCAAAGATTCAATCTTTGGTCATTAAAACACTCTTCGACATTTCATTGGGAACTCGAATAAGTTAAACTCAAAACTCTCATTTTTTTCCAAAGTTTCAACCTTTTTACATTAAAAAGGTTTATTGACATAATAGGTACCTTAATTGAGGAGATTTCATTCAAAGATTCTATCTTTACTCCTTAAAACACTCTTCGTGATGTCAAAGGTAACTCGGATAAGTTTAACTCAAAACTCTCATTTTATTTCAAAGATTTCATCTTTATACATTAAAAAGGCCTAGTGACATAATAGATACCATGATTGAGGTAATTTCATTCAAAGATTCAATCTTTGTCCATTAAAACACGCTACGCGACTTCGTAGGGAACTCGAATAAGTTAAACTCAAAACTCTCATTTTCTTTAAAAGATTCAATCTTTAAACATTAAAAAGGTCAAGTGACTTAATAGGTACCTGGATTGAGGTAATTTCATTCCAACATTCAATCTTTACTCATTAAAACTCTCTTCGCGACGTCAAAGGGAACTCGAATAAGTTGAACTCAAAACTCTCATCTATTTTGAAAGATTCAATCTTTACGCATTAAAAAGGCTAGTGACAAAATTTATACCTTGATTGAGGTATTTTGATTCAAAGATTCATTCTTTAGTCATTAAAACACTCTTCGCGACTTCATAGGGAAATCGAATAAGTTAGACTCAAAATTCTCATTTTGTTTCAAGGATTCAATCTTTATTCACTAAAAAGGTCTAGTGACATAATATGTTCCTTGATTGAGGCAATTTCATTCAAAGATTTCATCTTTACTCATTAAAACACTCTTTGTGATGTCAAAGGTAACTCGAACAAGTTTAACTCAAAACTCTCATCTTCTTTCAAAGATTTAATCTTCATACATTAAAATGGTCTAGTGACATAATAGGTACTTTGATTGAGGTATTTTCGTTTAAAGGGTTCAATCTTTAGTCATTAAAACACTCTTCGCGACTGCTTTAGGAACTCGAATAAGTTAAACTCAGTACTCACATTTTCTTTCAAAGATGCAGTCTTTATAAATTAAAAAGGTCGAGTGACATAATAGGTATCTCGATTCAAGTAATTTCATTTAAAGATTCAATCTTTACTCATTAAAGTACTCTTCGTGACGTCAAAGGGAACTTGAATAAGTTTAACTCAAAACTCTTATTTTCTTTCAGAGATTCAATCTTCATATATTAAAAACGTCTAGTGATATAACGGGTACCTTGATTGAGGTATTTTTCATTCAAAGATTCAATCTTTAGTCATTAGAACACTCTTCGGGACTTCATAGGGAACTCGAATAAGTTAAACTCAAAACTCTCACTCCAAAATTCAACCTTTACTCGTTAAAACACTCTTCGTGGCGTCCAAGGGAACTCGAATAAGTTGAACTCAAAACTCTCATCTTCTTTCAAAGATTCAATCCTAATGCATTGAAAATGTCTGGTGACATAATTTGTACCTTGATTGAGGTATTTTGATTTAAAGATTCTTTCTTTAGTTATTAAAACACTCTTCGCGACTTCATAGGGAAATCGAATAAATTAAACTCAAAATTCTCATTTTGTTTCGAGGATTCAATCTTTTTTCATTAAAAAGATCTAGTGAAATAATAGGTTCGTTGATTGAGGTAATTTCATTCGAAGATTCCTTCTTTACTCATTAAAACACTCTTCGTGATGTCAAAGGTAACTCGAATAAGTTTAGCTCAAAACTCTCATCTTCTTTCAAAGATTTAATCTTTATACATTAGAATGGTTTAGTGACATAATAGGTACTTTGATTGAGTTATTTTCATTCAAATATTCAATCTTTAGTCATTAAAATACTCTTCGCGACTGCATAGGGAACTCGAATAAGTTAAACTCAGAACTTACATTTTCTTTCAAAGATTATAAATTAAAAAGGTCAAGTGACATAATAGGTATCTTGATTCAGGTAATTTCATTCAAAGATTCAATCTTTACTCATTAAAGTACTCTTCGTGACATCAAAGGAAACTTGAATAAGTTTATCTCAAAACTCTTATTTTCTTTCATAGATTCCATCTTTATACATTAAAAACGTCTACTGACATAATGGGTACATTGATTGAAGTATTTTCATTCAAAGATTCAATCTTTATTCACTAAAACACTCTTCAGGACTTCATAGGGAACTCGAATAAGTTAAACTCAAAACTCTCATTTCCTTTCGTAGATTCAATCTTTATACATTAAAAAGATCTAGTGACATATTAGGTACCGTGAATGAGGTAATTTGATTCGAAGATTCAATCTTTACTCATTAAAACACTCTTCGTGATGTCAAAGCCAACTCGAATAAGTTGCGCACAAAACACTAATTTTCTTCCAAAGATTCAATATTTATACATTAAAAAGGTCTAGTGACATAAAGGGTATCTTTATTGTGGTATTTTCATTCAAAGATGCAATATTTCGTCCTTAAAACACTCTTCGGGACTTCGTAGGGAACTCGAATAAGTTAAACTCAAAACTCTCATTTTCTTTCGTATATTCAATTTTATACATTAAAAAGGTCTAGTGACACAATCGGTACCCTGAATTAGGTAATTTCATTCCAAAATTCAATCTTTACGCAATAAAACACTCTTCGTGATGTCAAAGGGAACTCGAATAAGTTCAACAGAAAACACTAATTTTCTTCCAAAGATTTAATCTTTATACATTAAAAAGCTCTGGTGCATAATGGGTATCTTTATTGAGGTATTTTCATTCAAAGATGCAATATTTTACTCATTAAAACACTCATCGTGACGTCAAAGGGAATTCAAAGATTCAATCTTTACTCCTTAAAACACTCTTCGTGACTTTAAAAGGAATTCGGGTCAGTTTAACTCAAAACTCTCATTTTCTTTCAAAGATTTAATCTTTATACGTTAAGAATGTCTAGTGACATAGTAGGTACTTTGATTGAGGTATTTTCATTCAAAGATTCAATCTTTAGTCATTAAAATACTCTACGCGACTTCATATGAAAACTCGAATAGGTTAAACTCAAAACTATCATTTTCCTTCAAAGATTCTCCCTTTATGTATTAAAACGGCCTAGTGACATAGTAGGTACCTTGATTGAGGTAATTTCATTCAAAGATTCAATTTTACTCATTAAAACACTCTTCGTGACGTCAAGGGGAACTCGAATAAGTTTAACTCAAAACAATCATTTTCTATCAAAGATTTAATCTTTATACATTAAAATGTTCTAGTGACAAAATATGTACCTTAATTGAGGAATTTTCATCCAAGGATTCAATCTTCACTCATTAAAACACCCTTCGGGACGTCAAAGGGAACTTGAATAAATTTAACTCAAAACTCTTATTTTATTTCAAAGATTCAATCTTTATATATAAAAAATGTCTAGTGACATAATGGGTACCTTGATTGAAATATTTTCATTCAAAGATTCAATCTTTGGTCATTAAAACACTCTTCGACATTTCATTGGGAACTCGAATAAGTTAAACTCAAAACTCTCATTTTTTTCCAAAGTTTCAACCTTTTTACATTAAAAAGGTTTATTGACATAATAGGTACCTTAATTGAGGAGATTTCATTCAAAGATTCTATCTTTACTCCTTAAAACACTCTTCGTGATGTCAAAGGTAACTCGGATAAGTTTAACTCAAAACTCTCATTTTATTTCAAAGATTTCATCTTTATACATTAAAAAGGCCTAGTGACATAATAGATACCATGATTGAGGTAATTTCATTCAAAGATTCAATCTTTGTCCATTAAAACACGCTACGCGACTTCGTAGGGAACTCGAATAAGTTAAACTCAAAACTCTCATTTTCTTTAAAAGATTCAATCTTTAAACATTAAAAAGGTCAAGTGACTTAATAGGTACCTGGATTGAGGTAATTTCATTCCAACATTCAATCTTTACTCATTAAAACTCTCTTCGCGACGTCAAAGGGAACTCGAATAAGTTGAACTCAAAACTCTCATCTATTTTGAAAGATTCAATCTTTACGCATTAAAAAGGCTAGTGACAAAATTTATACCTTGATTGAGGTATTTTGATTCAAAGATTCATTCTTTAGTCATTAAAACACTCTTCGCGACTTCATAGGGAAATCGAATAAGTTAGACTCAAAATTCTCATTTTGTTTCAAGGATTCAATCTTTATTCACTAAAAAGGTCTAGTGACATAATATGTTCCTTGATTGAGGCAATTTCATTCAAAGATTTCATCTTTACTCATTAAAACACTCTTTGTGATGTCAAAGGTAACTCGAACAAGTTTAACTCAAAACTCTCATCTTCTTTCAAAGATTTAATCTTCATACATTAAAATGGTCTAGTGACATAATAGGTACTTTGATTGAGGTATTTTCGTTTAAAGGGTTCAATCTTTAGTCATTAAAACACTCTTCGCGACTGCTTTAGGAACTCGAATAAGTTAAACTCAGTACTCACATTTTCTTTCAAAGATGCAATCTTTATAAATTAAAAAGGTCGAGTGACATAATAGGTATCTCGATTCAAGTAATTTCATTTAAAGATTCAATCTTTACTCATTAAAGTACTCTTCGTGACGTCAAAGGGAACTTGAATAAGTTTAACTCAAAACTCTTATTTTCTTTCAGAGATTCAATCTTCATATATTAAAAACGTCTAGTGATATAACGGGTACCTTGATTGAGGTATTTTTCATTCAAAGATTCAATCTTTAGTCATTAGAACACTCTTCGGGACTTCATAGGGAACTCGAATAAGTTAAACTCAAAACTCTCACTCCAAAATTCAACCTTTACTCGTTAAAACACTCTTCGTGGCGTCCAAGGGAACTCGAATAAGTTGAACTCAAAACTCTCATCTTCTTTCAAAGATTCAATCCTAATGCATTGAAAATGTCTGGTGACATAATTTGTACCTTGATTGAGGTATTTTGATTTAAAGATTCTTTCTTTAGTTATTAAAACACTCTTCGCGACTTCATAGGGAAATCGAATAAATTAAACTCAAAATTCTCATTTTGTTTCGAGGATTCAATCTTTTTTCATTAAAAAGATCTAGTGAAATAATAGGTTCGTTGATTGAGGTAATTTCATTCGAAGATTCCTTCTTTACTCATTAAAACACTCTTCGTGATGTCAAAGGTAACTCGAATAAGTTTAGCTCAAAACTCTCATCTTCTTTCAAAGATTTAATCTTTATACATTAGAATGGTTTAGTGACATAATAGGTACTTTGATTGAGTTATTTTCATTCAAATATTCAATCTTTAGTCATTAAAATACTCTTCGCGACTGCATAGGGAACTCGAATAAGTTAAACTCAGAACTTACATTTTCTTTCAAAGATTATAAATTAAAAAGGTCAAGTGACATAATAGGTATCTTGATTCAGGTAATTTCATTCAAAGATTCAATCTTTACTCATTAAAGTACTCTTCGTGACATCAAAGGAAACTTGAATAAGTTTATCTCAAAACTCTTATTTTCTTTCATAGATTCCATCTTTATACATTAAAAACGTCTACTGACATAATGGGTACATTGATTGAAGTATTTTCATTCAAAGATTCAATCTTTATTCACTAAAACACTCTTCAGGACTTCATAGGGAACTCGAATAAGTTAAACTCAAAACTCTCATTTCCTTTCGTAGATTCAATCTTTATACATTAAAAAGATCTAGTGACATATTAGGTACCGTGAATGAGGTAATTTGATTCGAAGATTCAATCTTTACTCATTAAAACACTCTTCGTGATGTCAAAGCCAACTCGAATAAGTTGCGCACAAAACACTAATTTTCTTCCAAAGATTCAATATTTATACATTAAAAAGGTCTAGTGACATAAAGGGTATCTTTATTGTGGTATTTTCATTCAAAGATGCAATATTTCGTCCTTAAAACACTCTTCGGGACTTCGTAGGGAACTCGAATAAGTTAAACTCAAAACTCTCATTTTCTTTCGTATATTCAATTTTATACATTAAAAAGGTCTAGTGACACAATCGGTACCCTGAATTAGGTAATTTCATTCCAAAATTCAATCTTTACGCAATAAAACACTCTTCGTGATGTCAAAGGGAACTCGAATAAGTTCAACAGAAAACACTAATTTTCTTCCAAAGATTTAATCTTTATACATTAAAAAGCTCTGGTGCATAATGGGTATCTTTATTGAGGTATTTTCATTCAAAGATGCAATATTTTACTCATTAAAACACTCATCGTGACGTCAAAGGGAATTCAAAGATTCAATCTTTACTCCTTAAAACACTCTTCGTGACTTTAAAAGGAATTCGGGTCAGTTTAACTCAAAACTCTCATTTTCTTTCAAAGATTTAATCTTTATACGTTAAGAATGTCTAGTGACATAGTAGGTACTTTGATTGAGGTATTTTCATTCAAAGATTCAATCTTTAGTCATTAAAATACTCTACGCGACTTCATATGAAAACTCGAATAGGTTAAACTCAAAACTATCATTTTCCTTCAAAGATTCTCCCTTTATGTATTAAAACGGCCTAGTGACATAGTAGGTACCTTGATTGAGGTAATTTCATTCAAAGATTCAATTTTACTCATTAAAACACTCTTCGTGACGTCAAGGGGAACTCGAATAAGTTTAACTCAAAACAATCATTTTCTATCAAAGATTTAATCTTTATACATTAAAATGTTCTAGTGACAAAATATGTACCTTAATTGAGGAATTTTCATCCAAGGATTCAATCTTCACTCATTAAAACACCCTTCGGGACGTCAAAGGGAACTTGAATAAATTTAACTCAAAACTCTTATTTTATTTCAAAGATTCAATCTTTATATATAAAAAATGTCTAGTGACATAATGGGTACCTTGATTGAAATATTTTCATTCAAAGATTCAATCTTTGGTCATTAAAACACTCTTCGACATTTCATTGGGAACTCGAATAAGTTAAACTCAAAACTCTCATTTTTTTCCAAAGTTTCAACCTTTTTACATTAAAAAGGTTTATTGACATAATAGGTACCTTAATTGAGGAGATTTCATTCAAAGATTCTATCTTTACTCCTTAAAACACTCTTCGTGATGTCAAAGGTAACTCGGATAAGTTTAACTCAAAACTCTCATTTTATTTCAAAGATTTCATCTTTATACATTAAAAAGGCCTAGTGACATAATAGATACCATGATTGAGGTAATTTCATTCAAAGATTCAATCTTTGTCCATTAAAACACGCTACGCGACTTCGTAGGGAACTCGAATAAGTTAAACTCAAAACTCTCATTTTCTTTAAAAGATTCAATCTTTAAACATTAAAAAGGTCAAGTGACTTAATAGGTACCTGGATTGAGGTAATTTCATTCCAACATTCAATCTTTACTCATTAAAACTCTCTTCGCGACGTCAAAGGGAACTCGAATAAGTTGAACTCAAAACTCTCATCTATTTTGAAAGATTCAATCTTTACGCATTAAAAAGGCTAGTGACAAAATTTATACCTTGATTGAGGTATTTTGATTCAAAGATTCATTCTTTAGTCATTAAAACACTCTTCGCGACTTCATAGGGAAATCGAATAAGTTAGACTCAAAATTCTCATTTTGTTTCAAGGATTCAATCTTTATTCACTAAAAAGGTCTAGTGACATAATATGTTCCTTGATTGAGGCAATTTCATTCAAAGATTTCATCTTTACTCATTAAAACACTCTTTGTGATG
This sequence comes from Cornus florida, assembly GCF_030987335.1. Classification (NCBI taxonomy): domain Eukaryota; kingdom Viridiplantae; phylum Streptophyta; class Magnoliopsida; order Cornales; family Cornaceae; genus Cornus; species Cornus florida. The sequence goes on along the minus strand of NW_026775901.1, from coordinate 593,579 downwards.
TCAAAGGTAACTCGAACAAGTTTAACTCAAAACTCTCATCTTCTTTCAAAGATTTAATCTTCATACATTAAAATGGTCTAGTGACATAATAGGTACTTTGATTGAGGTATTTTCGTTTAAAGGGTTCAATCTTTAGTCATTAAAACACTCTTCGCGACTGCTTTAGGAACTCGAATAAGTTAAACTCAGTACTCACATTTTCTTTCAAAGATGCAATCTTTATAAATTAAAAAGGTCGAGTGACATAATAGGTATCTCGATTCAAGTAATTTCATTTAAAGATTCAATCTTTACTCATTAAAGTACTCTTCGTGACGTCAAAGGGAACTTGAATAAGTTTAACTCAAAACTCTTATTTTCTTTCAGAGATTCAATCTTCATATATTAAAAACGTCTAGTGATATAACGGGTACCTTGATTGAGGTATTTTTCATTCAAAGATTCAATCTTTAGTCATTAGAACACTCTTCGGGACTTCATAGGGAACTCGAATAAGTTAAACTCAAAACTCTCACTCCAAAATTCAACCTTTACTCGTTAAAACACTCTTCGTGGCGTCCAAGGGAACTCGAATAAGTTGAACTCAAAACTCTCATCTTCTTTCAAAGATTCAATCCTAATGCATTGAAAATGTCTGGTGACATAATTTGTACCTTGATTGAGGTATTTTGATTTAAAGATTCTTTCTTTAGTTATTAAAACACTCTTCGCGACTTCATAGGGAAATCGAATAAATTAAACTCAAAATTCTCATTTTGTTTCGAGGATTCAATCTTTTTTCATTAAAAAGATCTAGTGAAATAATAGGTTCGTTGATTGAGGTAATTTCATTCGAAGATTCCTTCTTTACTCATTAAAACACTCTTCGTGATGTCAAAGGTAACTCGAATAAGTTTAGCTCAAAACTCTCATCTTCTTTCAAAGATTTAATCTTTATACATTAGAATGGTTTAGTGACATAATAGGTACTTTGATTGAGTTATTTTCATTCAAATATTCAATCTTTAGTCATTAAAATACTCTTCGCGACTGCATAGGGAACTCGAATAAGTTAAACTCAGAACTTACATTTTCTTTCAAAGATTATAAATTAAAAAGGTCAAGTGACATAATAGGTATCTTGATTCAGGTAATTTCATTCAAAGATTCAATCTTTACTCATTAAAGTACTCTTCGTGACATCAAAGGAAACTTGAATAAGTTTATCTCAAAACTCTTATTTTCTTTCATAGATTCCATCTTTATACATTAAAAACGTCTACTGACATAATGGGTACATTGATTGAAGTATTTTCATTCAAAGATTCAATCTTTATTCACTAAAACACTCTTCAGGACTTCATAGGGAACTCGAATAAGTTAAACTCAAAACTCTCATTTCCTTTCGTAGATTCAATCTTTATACATTAAAAAGATCTAGTGACATATTAGGTACCGTGAATGAGGTAATTTGATTCGAAGATTCAATCTTTACTCATTAAAACACTCTTCGTGATGTCAAAGCCAACTCGAATAAGTTGCGCACAAAACACTAATTTTCTTCCAAAGATTCAATATTTATACATTAAAAAGGTCTAGTGACATAAAGGGTATCTTTATTGTGGTATTTTCATTCAAAGATGCAATATTTCGTCCTTAAAACACTCTTCGGGACTTCGTAGGGAACTCGAATAAGTTAAACTCAAAACTCTCATTTTCTTTCGTATATTCAATTTTATACATTAAAAAGGTCTAGTGACACAATCGGTACCCTGAATTAGGTAATTTCATTCCAAAATTCAATCTTTACGCAATAAAACACTCTTCGTGATGTCAAAGGGAACTCGAATAAGTTCAACAGAAAACACTAATTTTCTTCCAAAGATTTAATCTTTATACATTAAAAAGCTCTGGTGCATAATGGGTATCTTTATTGAGGTATTTTCATTCAAAGATGCAATATTTTACTCATTAAAACACTCATCGTGACGTCAAAGGGAATTCAAAGATTCAATCTTTACTCCTTAAAACACTCTTCGTGACTTTAAAAGGAATTCGGGTCAGTTTAACTCAAAACTCTCATTTTCTTTCAAAGATTTAATCTTTATACGTTAAGAATGTCTAGTGACATAGTAGGTACTTTGATTGAGGTATTTTCATTCAAAGATTCAATCTTTAGTCATTAAAATACTCTACGCGACTTCATATGAAAACTCGAATAGGTTAAACTCAAAACTATCATTTTCCTTCAAAGATTCTCCCTTTATGTATTAAAACGGCCTAGTGACATAGTAGGTACCTTGATTGAGGTAATTTCATTCAAAGATTCAATTTTACTCATTAAAACACTCTTCGTGACGTCAAGGGGAACTCGAATAAGTTTAACTCAAAACAATCATTTTCTATCAAAGATTTAATCTTTATACATTAAAATGTTCTAGTGACAAAATATGTACCTTAATTGAGGAATTTTCATCCAAGGATTCAATCTTCACTCATTAAAACACCCTTCGGGACGTCAAAGGGAACTTGAATAAATTTAACTCAAAACTCTTATTTTATTTCAAAGATTCAATCTTTATATATAAAAAATGTCTAGTGACATAATGGGTACCTTGATTGAAATATTTTCATTCAAAGATTCAATCTTTGGTCATTAAAACACTCTTCGACATTTCATTGGGAACTCGAATAAGTTAAACTCAAAACTCTCATTTTTTTCCAAAGTTTCAACCTTTTTACATTAAAAAGGTTTATTGACATAATAGGTACCTTAATTGAGGAGATTTCATTCAAAGATTCTATCTTTACTCCTTAAAACACTCTTCGTGATGTCAAAGGTAACTCGGATAAGTTTAACTCAAAACTCTCATTTTATTTCAAAGATTTCATCTTTATACATTAAAAAGGCCTAGTGACATAATAGATACCATGATTGAGGTAATTTCATTCAAAGATTCAATCTTTGTCCATTAAAACACGCTACGCGACTTCGTAGGGAACTCGAATAAGTTAAACTCAAAACTCTCATTTTCTTTAAAAGATTCAATCTTTAAACATTAAAAAGGTCAAGTGACTTAATAGGTACCTGGATTGAGGTAATTTCATTCCAACATTCAATCTTTACTCATTAAAACTCTCTTCGCGACGTCAAAGGGAACTCGAATAAGTTGAACTCAAAACTCTCATCTATTTTGAAAGATTCAATCTTTACGCATTAAAAAGGCTAGTGACAAAATTTATACCTTGATTGAGGTATTTTGATTCAAAGATTCATTCTTTAGTCATTAAAACACTCTTCGCGACTTCATAGGGAAATCGAATAAGTTAGACTCAAAATTCTCATTTTGTTTCAAGGATTCAATCTTTATTCACTAAAAAGGTCTAGTGACATAATATGTTCCTTGATTGAGGCAATTTCATTCAAAGATTTCATCTTTACTCATTAAAACACTCTTTGTGATGTCAAAGGTAACTCGAACAAGTTTAACTCAAAACTCTCATCTTCTTTCAAAGATTTAATCTTCATACATTAAAATGGTCTAGTGACATAATAGGTACTTTGATTGAGGTATTTTCGTTTAAAGGGTTCAATCTTTAGTCATTAAAACACTCTTCGCGACTGCTTTAGGAACTCGAATAAGTTAAACTCAGTACTCACATTTTCTTTCAAAGATGCAATCTTTATAAATTAAAAAGGTCGAGTGACATAATAGGTATCTCGATTCAAGTAATTTCATTTAAAGATTCAATCTTTACTCATTAAAGTACTCTTCGTGACGTCAAAGGGAACTTGAATAAGTTTAACTCAAAACTCTTATTTTCTTTCAGAGATTCAATCTTCATATATTAAAAACGTCTAGTGATATAACGGGTACCTTGATTGAGGTATTTTTCATTCAAAGATTCAATCTTTAGTCATTAGAACACTCTTCGGGACTTCATAGGGAACTCGAATAAGTTAAACTCAAAACTCTCACTCCAAAATTCAACCTTTACTCGTTAAAACACTCTTCGTGGCGTCCAAGGGAACTCGAATAAGTTGAACTCAAAACTCTCATCTTCTTTCAAAGATTCAATCCTAATGCATTGAAAATGTCTGGTGACATAATTTGTACCTTGATTGAGGTATTTTGATTTAAAGATTCTTTCTTTAGTTATTAAAACACTCTTCGCGACTTCATAGGGAAATCGAATAAATTAAACTCAAAATTCTCATTTTGTTTCGAGGATTCAATCTTTTTTCATTAAAAAGATCTAGTGAAATAATAGGTTCGTTGATTGAGGTAATTTCATTCGAAGATTCCTTCTTTACTCATTAAAACACTCTTCGTGATGTCAAAGGTAACTCGAATAAGTTTAGCTCAAAACTCTCATCTTCTTTCAAAGATTTAATCTTTATACATTAGAATGGTTTAGTGACATAATAGGTACTTTGATTGAGTTATTTTCATTCAAATATTCAATCTTTAGTCATTAAAATACTCTTCGCGACTGCATAGGGAACTCGAATAAGTTAAACTCAGAACTTACATTTTCTTTCAAAGATTATAAATTAAAAAGGTCAAGTGACATAATAGGTATCTTGATTCAGGTAATTTCATTCAAAGATTCAATCTTTACTCATTAAAGTACTCTTCGTGACATCAAAGGAAACTTGAATAAGTTTATCTCAAAACTCTTATTTTCTTTCATAGATTCCATCTTTATACATTAAAAACGTCTACTGACATAATGGGTACATTGATTGAAGTATTTTCATTCAAAGATTCAATCTTTATTCACTAAAACACTCTTCAGGACTTCATAGGGAACTCGAATAAGTTAAACTCAAAACTCTCATTTCCTTTCGTAGATTCAATCTTTATACATTAAAAAGATCTAGTGACATATTAGGTACCGTGAATGAGGTAATTTGATTCGAAGATTCAATCTTTACTCATTAAAACACTCTTCGTGATGTCAAAGCCAACTCGAATAAGTTGCGCACAAAACACTAATTTTCTTCCAAAGATTCAATATTTATACATTAAAAAGGTCTAGTGACATAAAGGGTATCTTTATTGTGGTATTTTCATTCAAAGATGCAATATTTCGTCCTTAAAACACTCTTCGGGACTTCGTAGGGAACTCGAATAAGTTAAACTCAAAACTCTCATTTTCTTTCGTATATTCAATTTTATACATTAAAAAGGTCTAGTGACACAATCGGTACCCTGAATTAGGTAATTTCATTCCAAAATTCAATCTTTACGCAATAAAACACTCTTCGTGATGTCAAAGGGAACTCGAATAAGTTCAACAGAAAACACTAATTTTCTTCCAAAGATTTAATCTTTATACATTAAAAAGCTCTGGTGCATAATGGGTATCTTTATTGAGGTATTTTCATTCAAAGATGCAATATTTTACTCATTAAAACACTCATCGTGACGTCAAAGGGAATTCAAAGATTCAATCTTTACTCCTTAAAACACTCTTCGTGACTTTAAAAGGAATTCGGGTCAGTTTAACTCAAAACTCTCATTTTCTTTCAAAGATTTAATCTTTATACGTTAAGAATGTCTAGTGACATAGTAGGTACTTTGATTGAGGTATTTTCATTCAAAGATTCAATCTTTAGTCATTAAAATACTCTACGCGACTTCATATGAAAACTCGAATAGGTTAAACTCAAAACTATCATTTTCCTTCAAAGATTCTCCCTTTATGTATTAAAACGGCCTAGTGACATAGTAGGTACCTTGATTGAGGTAATTTCATTCAAAGATTCAATTTTACTCATTAAAACACTCTTCGTGACGTCAAGGGGAACTCGAATAAGTTTAACTCAAAACAATCATTTTCTATCAAAGATTTAATCTTTATACATTAAAATGTTCTAGTGACAAAATATGTACCTTAATTGAGGAATTTTCATCCAAGGATTCAATCTTCACTCATTAAAACACCCTTCGGGACGTCAAAGGGAACTTGAATAAATTTAACTCAAAACTCTTATTTTATTTCAAAGATTCAATCTTTATATATAAAAAATGTCTAGTGACATAATGGGTACCTTGATTGAAATATTTTCATTCAAAGATTCAATCTTTGGTCATTAAAACACTCTTCGACATTTCATTGGGAACTCGAATAAGTTAAACTCAAAACTCTCATTTTTTTCCAAAGTTTCAACCTTTTTACATTAAAAAGGTTTATTGACATAATAGGTACCTTAATTGAGGAGATTTCATTCAAAGATTCTATCTTTACTCCTTAAAACACTCTTCGTGATGTCAAAGGTAACTCGGATAAGTTTAACTCAAAACTCTCATTTTATTTCAAAGATTTCATCTTTATACATTAAAAAGGCCTAGTGACATAATAGATACCATGATTGAGGTAATTTCATTCAAAGATTCAATCTTTGTCCATTAAAACACGCTACGCGACTTCGTAGGGAACTCGAATAAGTTAAACTCAAAACTCTCATTTTCTTTAAAAGATTCAATCTTTAAACATTAAAAAGGTCAAGTGACTTAATAGGTACCTGGATTGAGGTAATTTCATTCCAACATTCAATCTTTACTCATTAAAACTCTCTTCGCGACGTCAAAGGGAACTCGAATAAGTTGAACTCAAAACTCTCATCTATTTTGAAAGATTCAATCTTTACGCATTAAAAAGGCTAGTGACAAAATTTATACCTTGATTGAGGTATTTTGATTCAAAGATTCATTCTTTAGTCATTAAAACACTCTTCGCGACTTCATAGGGAAATCGAATAAGTTAGACTCAAAATTCTCATTTTGTTTCAAGGATTCAATCTTTATTCACTAAAAAGGTCTAGTGACATAATATGTTCCTTGATTGAGGCAATTTCATTCAAAGATTTCATCTTTACTCATTAAAACACTCTTTGTGATGTCAAAGGTAACTCGAACAAGTTTAACTCAAAACTCTCATCTTCTTTCAAAGATTTAATCTTCATACATTAAAATGGTCTAGTGACATAATAGGTACTTTGATTGAGGTATTTTCGTTTAAAGGGTTCAATCTTTAGTCATTAAAACACTCTTCGCGACTGCTTTAGGAACTCGAATAAGTTAAACTCAGTACTCACATTTTCTTTCAAAGATGCAATCTTTATAAATTAAAAAGGTCGAGTGACATAATAGGTATCTCGATTCAAGTAATTTCATTTAAAGATTCAATCTTTACTCATTAAAGTACTCTTCGTGACGTCAAAGGGAACTTGAATAAGTTTAACTCAAAACTCTTATTTTCTTTCAGAGATTCAATCTTCATATATTAAAAACGTCTAGTGATATAACGGGTACCTTGATTGAGGTATTTTTCATTCAAAGATTCAATCTTTAGTCATTAGAACACTCTTCGGGACTTCATAGGGAACTCGAATAAGTTAAACTCAAAACTCTCACTCCAAAATTCAACCTTTACTCGTTAAAACACTCTTCGTGGCGTCCAAGGGAACTCGAATAAGTTGAACTCAAAACTCTCATCTTCTTTCAAAGATTCAATCCTAATGCATTGAAAATGTCTGGTGACATAATTTGTACCTTGATTGAGGTATTTTGATTTAAAGATTCTTTCTTTAGTTATTAAAACACTCTTCGCGACTTCATAGGGAAATCGAATAAATTAAACTCAAAATTCTCATTTTGTTTCGAGGATTCAATCTTTTTTCATTAAAAAGATCTAGTGAAATAATAGGTTCGTTGATTGAGGTAATTTCATTCGAAGATTCCTTCTTTACTCATTAAAACACTCTTCGTGATGTCAAAGGTAACTCGAATAACTCTCATCTTCTTTCAAAGATTTAATCTTTATACATTAGAATGGTTTAGTGACATAATAGGTACTTTGATTGAGTTATTTTCATTCAAATATTCAATCTTTAGTCATTAAAATACTCTTCGCGACTGCATAGGGAACTCGAATAAGTTAAACTCAGAACTTACATTTTCTTTCAAAGATTATAAATTAAAAAGGTCAAGTGACATAATAGGTATCTTGATTCAGGTAATTTCATTCAAAGATTCAATCTTTACTCATTAAAGTACTCTTCGTGACATCAAAGGAAACTTGAATAAGTTTATCTCAAAACTCTTATTTTCTTTCATAGATTCCATCTTTATACATTAAAAACGTCTACTGACATAATGGGTACATTGATTGAAGTATTTTCATTCAAAGATTCAATCTTTATTCACTAAAACACTCTTCAGGACTTCATAGGGAACTCGAATAAGTTAAACTCAAAACTCTCATTTCCTTTCGTAGATTCAATCTTTATACATTAAAAAGATCTAGTGACATATTAGGTACCGTGAATGAGGTAATTTGATTCGAAGATTCAATCTTTACTCATTAAAACACTCTTCGTGATGTCAAAGCCAACTCGAATAAGTTGCGCACAAAACACTAATTTTCTTCCAAAGATTCAATATTTATACATTAAAAAAGGTCTAGTGACATAAAGGGTATCTTTATTGTGGTATTTTCATTCAAAGATGCAATATTTCGTCCTTAAAACACTCTTCGGGACTTCGTAGGGAACTCGAATAAGTTAAACTCAAAACTCTCATTTTCTTTCGTATATTCAATTTTATACATTAAAAAGGTCTAGTGACACAATCGGTACCCTGAATTAGGTAATTTCATTCCAAAATTCAATCTTTACGCAATAAAACACTCTTCGTGATGTCAAAGGGAACTCGAATAAGTTCAACAGAAAACACTAATTTTCTTCCAAAGATTTAATCTTTATACATTAAAAAGCTCTGGTGCATAATGGGTATCTTTATTGAGGTATTTTCATTCAAAGATGCAATATTTTACTCATTAAAACACTCATCGTGACGTCAAATGGAATTCAAAGATTCAATCTTTACTCCTTAAAACACTCTTCGTGACTTTAAAAGGAATTCGGGTCAGTTTAACTCAAAACTCTCATTTTCTTTCAAAGATTTAATCTTTATACGTTAAGAATGTCTAGTGACATAGTAGGTACTTTGATTGAGGTATTTTCATTCAAAGATTCAATCTTTAGTCATTAAAATACTCTACGCGACTTCATATGAAAACTCGAATAGGTTAAACTCAAAACTATCATTTTCCTTCAAAGATTCTCCCTTTATGTATTAAAACGGCCTAGTGACATAGTAGGTACCTTGATTGAGGTAATTTCATTCAAAGATTCAATTTTACTCATTAAAACACTCTTCGTGACGTCAAGGGGAACTCGAATAAGTTTAACTCAAAACAATCATTTTCTATCAAAGATTTAATCTTTATACATTAAAATGTTCTAGTGACAAAATATGTACCTTAATTGAGGAATTTTCATCCAAGGATTCAATCTTCACTCATTAAAACACCCTTCGGGACGTCAAAGGGAACTTGAATAAATTTAACTCAAAACTCTTATTTTATTTCAAAGATTCAATCTTTTATATATAAAAAATGTCTAGTGACATAATGGGTACCTTGATTGAAATATTTTCATTCAAAGATTCAATCTTTGGTCATTAAAACACTCTTCGACATTTCTTTGGGAACTCGAATAAGTTAAACTCAAAACTCTCATTTTTTTCCAAAGTTTCAACCTTTTTACATTAAAAAGGTTTATTGACATAATAGGTACCTTAATTGAGGAGATTTCATTCAAAGATTCTATCTTTACTCCTTAAAACACTCTTCGTGATGTCAAAGGTAACTCGGATAAGTTTAACTCAAAACTCTCATTTTATTTCAAAGATTTCATCTTTATACATTAAAAAGGCCTAGTGACATAATAGATACCATGATTGAGGTAATTTCATTCAAAGATTCAATCTTTGTCCGTTAAAACACGCTACGCGACTTCGTAGGGAACTCGAATAAGTTAAACTCAAAACTCTCATTTTCTTTAAAAGATTCAATCTTTAAACATTAAAAAGGTCAAGTGACTTAATAGGTACCTGGATTGAGGTAATTTCATTCCAACATTCAATCTTTACTCATTAAAACTCTCTTCGCGACGTCAAAGGGAACTCGAATAAGTTGAACTCAAAACTCTCATCTATTTTGAAAGATTCAATCTTTACGCATTAAAAAGGCTAGTGACAAAATTTATACCTTGATTGAGGTATTTTGATTCAAAGATTCATTCTTTAGTCATTAAAACACTCTTCGCGACTTCATAGGGAAATCGAATAAGTTAGACTCAAAATTCTCATTTTGTTTCAAGGATTCAATCTTTATTCACTAAAAAGGTCTAGTGACATAATATGTTCCTTGATTGAGGCAATTTCATTCAAAGATTTCATCTTTACTCATTAAAACACTCTTTGTGATGTCAAAGGTAACTCGAACAAGTTTAACTCAAAACTCTCATCTTCTTTCAAAGATTTAATCTTCATACATTAAAATGGTCTAGTGACATAATAGGTACTTTGATTGAGGTATTTTCGTTTAAAGGGTTCAATCTTTAGTCATTAAAACACTCTTCGCGACTGCTTTAGGAACTCGAATAAGTTAAACTCAGTACTCACATTTTCTTTCAAAGATGCAATCTTTATAAATTAAAAAGGTCGAGTGACATAATAGGTATCTCGATTCAAGTAATTTCATTTAAAGATTCAATCTTTACTCATTAAAGTACTCTTCGTGACGTCAAAGGGAACTTGAATAAGTTTAACTCAAAACTCTTATTTTCTTTCAAAGATTCAATCTTCATATATTAAAAACGTCTAGTGATATAACGGGTACCTTGATTGAGGTATTTTTCATTCAAAGATTCAATCTTTAGTCATTAGAACACTCTTCGGGACTTCATAGGGAACTCGAATAAGTTAAACTCAAAACTCTCACTCCAAAATTCAACCTTTACTCGTTAAAACACTCTTCGTGGCGTCCAAGGGAACTCGAATAAGTTGAACTCAAAACTCTCATCTTCTTTCAAAGATTCAATCCTAATGCATTGAAAATGTCTGGTGACATAATTTGTACCTTGATTGAGGTATTTTGATTTAAAGATTCTTTCTTTAGTTATTAAAACACTCTTCGCGACTTCATAGGGAAATCGAATAAATTAAACTCAAAATTCTCATTTTGTTTCGAGGATTCAATCTTTTTTCATTAAAAAGATCTAGTGAAATAATAGGTTCGTTGATTGAGGTAATTTCATTCGAAGATTCCTTCTTTACTCATTAAAACACTCTTCGTGATGTCAAAGGTAACTCGAATAAGTTTAGCTCAAAACTCTCATCTTCTTTCAAAGATTTAATCTTTATACATTAGAATGGTTTAGTGACATAATAGGTACTTTGATTGAGTTATTTTCATTCAAATATTCAATCTTTAGTCATTAAAATACTCTTCGCGACTGCATAGGGAACTCGAATAAGTTAAACTCAGAACTTACATTTTCTTTCAAAGATTATAAATTAAAAAGGTCAAGTGACATAATAGGTATCTTGATTCAGGTAATTTCATTCAAAGATTCAATCTTTACTCATTAAAGTACTCTTCGTGACATCAAAGGAAACTTGAATAAGTTTATCTCAAAACTCTTATTTTCTTTCATAGATTCCATCTTTATACATTAAAAACGTCTACTGACATAATGGGTACATTGATTGAAGTATTTTCATTCAAAGATTCAATCTTTATTCACTAAAACACTCTTCAGGACTTCATAGGGAACTCGAATAAGTTAAACTCAAAACTCTCATTTCCTTTCGTAGATTCAATCTTTATACATTAAAAAGATCTAGTGACATATTAGGTACCGTGAATGAGGTAATTTGATTCGAAGATTCAATCTTTACTCATTAAAACACTCTTCGTGATGTCAAAGCCAACTCGAATAAGTTGCGCACAAAACACTAATTTTCTTCCAAAGATTCAATATTTATACATTAAAAAAGGTCTAGTGACATAAAGGGTATCTTTATTGTGGTATTTTCATTCAAAGATGCAATATTTCGTCCTTAAAACACTCTTCGGGACTTCGTAGGGAACTCGAATAAGTTAAACTCAAAACTCTCATTTTCTTTCGTATATTCAATTTTATACATTAAAAAGGTCTAGTGACACAATCGGTACCCTGAATTAGGTAATTTCATTCCAAAATTCAATCTTTACGCAATAAAACACTCTTCGTGATGTCAAAGGGAACTCGAATAAGTTCAACAGAAAACACTAATTTTCTTCCAAAGATTTAATCTTTATACATTAAAAAGCTCTGGTGCATAATGGGTATCTTTATTGAGGTATTTTCATTCAAAGATGCAATATTTTACTCATTAAAACACTCATCGTGACGTCAAATGGAATTCAAAGATTCAATCTTTACTCCTTAAAACACTCTTCGTGACTTTAAAAGGAATTCGGGTCAGTTTAACTCAAAACTCTCATTTTCTTTCAAAGATTTAATCTTTATACGTTAAGAATGTCTAGTGACATAGTAGGTACTTTGATTGAGGTATTTTCATTCAAAGATTCAATCTTTAGTCATTAAAATACTCCACGCGACTTCATATGAAAACTCGAATAGGTTAAACTCAAAACTATCATTTTCCTTCAAAGATTCTCCCTTTATGTATTAAAACGGCCTAGTGACATAGTAGGTACCTTGATTGAGGTAATTTCATTCAAAGATTCAATTTTACTCATTAAAACACTCTTCGTGACGTCAAGGGGAACTCGAATAAGTTTAACTCAAAACAATCATTTTCTATCAAAGATTTAATCTTTATACATTAAAATGTTCTAGTGACAAAATATGTACCTTAATTGAGGAATTTTCATCCAAGGATTCAATCTTCACTCATTAAAACACCCTTCGGGACGTCAAAGGGAACTTGAATAAATTTAACTCAAAACTCTTATTTTATTTCAAAGATTCAATCTTTATATATAAAAAATGTCTAGTGACATAATGGGTACCTTGATTGAAATATTTTCATTCAAAGATTCAATCTTTGGTCATTAAAACACTCTTCGACATTTCATTGGGAACTCGAATAAGTTAAACTCAAAACTCTCATTTTTTTCCAAAGTTTCAACCTTTTTACATTAAAAAGGTTTATTGACATAATAGGTACCTTAATTGAGGAGATTTCATTCAAAGATTCTATCTTTACTCCTTAAAACACTCTTCGTGATGTCAAAGGTAACTCGGATAAGTTTAACTCAAAACTCTCATTTTATTTCAAAGATTTCATCTTTATACATTAAAAAGGCCTAGTGACATAATAGATACCATGATTGAGGTAATTTCATTCAAAGATTCAATCTTTGTCCGTTAAAACACGCTACGCGACTTCGTAGGGAACTCGAATAAGTTAAACTCAAAACTCTCATTTTCTTTAAAAGATTCAATCTTTAAACATTAAAAAGGTCAAGTGACTTAATAGGTACCTGGATTGAGGTAATTTCATTCCAACATTCAATCTTTACTCATTAAAACTCTCTTCGCGACGTCAAAGGGAATTCGAATAAGTTGAACTCAAAACTCTCATCTATTTTGAAAGATTCAATCTTTACGCATTAAAAAGGCTAGTGACAAAATTTATACCTTGATTGAGGTATTTTGATTCAAAGATTCATTCTTTAGTCATTAAAACACTCTTCGCGACTTCATAGGGAAATCGAATAAGTTAGACTCAAAATTCTCATTTTGTTTCAAGGATTCAATCTTTATTCACTAAAAAGGTCTAGTGACATAATATGTTCCTTGATTGAGGCAATTTCATTCAAAGATTTCATCTTTACTCATTAAAACACTCTTTGTGATGTCAAAGGTAACTCGAACAAGTTTAACTCAAAACTCTCATCTTCTTTCAAAGATTTAATCTTCATACATTAAAATGGTCTAGTGACATAATAGGTACTTTGATTGAGGTATTTTCGTTTAAAGGGTTCAATCTTTAGTCATTAAAACACTCTTCGCGACTGCTTTAGGAACTCGAATAAGTTAAACTCAGTACTCACATTTTCTTTCAAAGATGCAATCTTTATAAATTAAAAAGGTCGAGTGACATAATAGGTATCTCGATTCAAGTAATTTCATTTAAAGATTCAATCTTTACTCATTAAAGTACTCTTCGTGACGTCAAAGGGAACTTGAATAAGTTTAACTCAAAACTCTTATTTTCTTTCAAAGATTCAATCTTCATATATTAAAAACGTCTAGTGATATAACGGGTACCTTGATTGAGGTATTTTTCATTCAAAGATTCAATCTTTAGTCATTAGAACACTCTTCGGGACTTCATAGGGAACTCGAATAAGTTAAACTCAAAACTCTCACTCCAAAATTCAACCTTTACTCGTTAAAACACTCTTCGTGGCGTCCAAGGGAACTCGAATAAGTTGAACTCAAAACTCTCATCTTCTTTCAAAGATTCAATCCTAATGCATTGAAAATGTCTGGTGACATAATTTGTACCTTGATTGAGGTATTTTGATTTAAAGATTCTTTCTTTAGTTATTAAAACACTCTTCGCGACTTCATAGGGAAATCGAATAAATTAAACTCAAAATTCTCATTTTGTTTCGAGGATTCAATCTTTTTTCATTAAAAAGATCTAGTGAAATAATAGGTTCGTTGATTGAGGTAATTTCATTCGAAGATTCCTTCTTTACTCATTAAAACACTCTTCGTGATGTCAAAGGTAACTCGAATAACTCTCATCTTCTTTCAAAGATTTAATCTTTATACATTAGAATGGTTTAGTGACATAATAGGTACTTTGATTGAGTTATTTTCATTCAAATATTCAATCTTTAGTCATTAAGATACTCTTCGCGACTGCATAGGGAACTCGAATAAGTTAAACTCAGAACTTACATTTTCTTTCAAAGATTATAAATTAAAAAGGTCAAGTGACATAATAGGTATCTTGATTCAGGTAATTTCATTCAAAGATTCAATCTTTACTCATTAAAGTACTCTTCGTGACATCAAAGGAAACTTGAATAAGTTTATCTCAAAACTCTTATTTTCTTTCATAGATTCCATCTTTATACATTAAAAACGTCTACTGACATAATGGGTACATTGATTGAAGTATTTTCATTCAAAGATTCAATCTTTATTCACTAAAACACTCTTCAGGACTTCATAGGGAACTCGAATAAGTTAAACTCAAAACTCTCATTTCCTTTCGTAGATTCAATCTTTATACATTAAAAAGATCTAGTGACATATTAGGTACCGTGAATGAGGTAATTTGATTCGAAGATTCAATCTTTACTCATTAAAACACTCTTCGTGATGTCAAAGCCAACTCGAATAAGTTGCGCACAAAACACTAATTTTCTTCCAAAGATTCAATATTTATACATTAAAAAAGGTCTAGTGACATAAAGGGTATCTTTATTGTGGTATTTTCATTCAAAGATGCAATATTTCGTCCTTAAAACACTCTTCGGGACTTCGTAGGGAACTCGAATAAGTTAAACTCAAAACTCTCATTTTCTTTCGTATATTCAATTTTATACATTAAAAAGGTCTAGTGACACAATCGGTACCCTGAATTAGGTAATTTCATTCCAAAATTCAATCTTTACGCAATAAAACACTCTTCGTGATGTCAAAGGGAACTCGAATAAGTTCAACAGAAAACACTAATTTTCTTCCAAAGATTTAATCTTTATACATTAAAAAGCTCTGGTGCATAATGGGTATCTTTATTGAGGTATTTTCATTCAAAGATGCAATATTTTACTCATTAAAACACTCATCGTGACGTCAAAGGGAATTCAAAGATTCAATCTTTACTCCTTAAAACACTCTTCGTGACTTTAAAAGGAATTCGGGTCAGTTTAACTCAAAACTCTCATTTTCTTTCAAAGATTTAATCTTTATACGTTAAGAATGTCTAGTGACATAGTAGGTACTTTGATTGAGGTATTTTCATTCAAAGATTCAATCTTTAGTCATTAAAATACTCTACGCGACTTCATATGAAAACTCGAATAGGTTAAACTCAAAACTATCATTTTCCTTCAAAGATTCTCCCTTTATGTATTAAAACGGCCTAGTGACAGGTACCTTGATTGAGGTAATTTCATTCAAAGATTCAATTTTACTCATTAAAACACTCTTCGTGACGTCAAGGGGAACTCGAATAAGTTTAACTCAAAACAATCATTTTCTATCAAAGATTTAATCTTTATACATTAAAATGTTCTAGTGACAAAATATGTACCTTAATTGAGGAATTTTCATCCAAGGATTCAATCTTCACTCATTAAAACACCCTTCGGGACGTCAAAGGGAACTTGAATAAATTTAACTCAAAACTCTTATTTTATTTCAAAGATTCAATCTTTATATATAAAAAATGTCTAGTGACATAATGGGTACCTTGATTGAAATATTTTCATTCTAAGATTCAATCTTTGGTCATTAAAACACTCTTCGACATTTCATTGGGAACTCGAATAAGTTAAACTCAAAACTCTCATTTTTTTCCAAAGTTTCAACCTTTTTACATTAAAAAGGTTTATTGACATAATAGGTACCTTAATTGAGGAGATTTCATTCAAAGATTCTATCTTTACTCCTTAAAACACTCTTCGTGATGTCAAAGGTAACTCGGATAAGTTTAACTCAAAACTCTCATTTTATTTCAAAGATTTCATCTTTATACATTAAAAAGGCCTAGTGACATAATAGATACCATGATTGAGGTAATTTCATTCAAAGATTCAATCTTTGTCCATTAAAACACGCTACGCGACTTCGTAGGGAACTCGAATAAGTTAAACTCAAAACTCTCATTTTCTTTAAAAGATTCAATCTTTAAACATTAAAAAGGTCAAGTGACTTAATAGGTACCTGGATTGAGGTAATTTCATTCCAACATTCAATCTTTACTCATTAAAACTCTCTTCGCGACGTCAAAGGGAACTCGAATAAGTTGAACTCAAAACTCTCATCTATTTTGAAAGATTCAATCTTTACGCATTAAAAAGGCTAGTGACAAAATTTATACCTTGATTGAGGTATTTTGATTCAAAGATTCATTCTTTAGTCATTAAAACACTCTTCGCGACTTCATAGGGAAATCGAATAAGTTAGACTCAAAATTCTCATTTTGTTTCAAGGATTCAATCTTTATTCACTAAAAAGGTCTAGTGACATAATATGTTCCTTGATTGAGGCAATTTCATTCAAAGATTTCATCTTTACTCATTAAAACACTCTTTGTGATGTCAAAGGTAACTCGAACAAGTTTAACTCAAAACTCTCATCTTCTTTCAAAGATTTAATCTTCATACATTAAAATGGTCTAGTGACATAATAGGTACTTTGATTGAGGTATTTTCGTTTAAAGGGTTCAATCTTTAGTCATTAAAACACTCTTCGCGACTGCTTTAGGAACTCGAATAAGTTAAACTCAGTACTCACATTTTCTTTCAAAGATGCAATCTTTATAAATTAAAAAGGTCGAGTGACATAATAGGTATCTCGATTCAAGTAATTTCATTTAAAGATTCAATCTTTACTCATTAAAGTACTCTTCGTGACGTCAAAGGGAACTTGAATAAGTTTAACTCAAAACTCTTATTTTCTTTCAAAGATTCAATCTTCATATATTAAAAACGTCTAGTGATATAACGGGTACCTTGATTGAGGTATTTTTCATTCAAAGATTCAATCTTTAGTCATTAGAACACTCTTCGGGACTTCATAGGGAACTCGAATAAGTTAAACTCAAAACTCTCACTCCAAAATTCAACCTTTACTCGTTAAAACACTCTTCGTGGCGTCCAAGGGAACTCGAATAAGTTGAACTCAAAACTCTCATCTTCTTTCAAAGATTCAATCCTAATGCATTGAAAATGTCTGGTGACATAATTTGTACCTTGATTGAGGTATTTTGATTTAAAGATTCTTTCTTTAGTTATTAAAACACTCTTCGCGACTTCATAGGGAAATCGAATAAATTAAACTCAAAATTCTCATTTTGTTTCGAGGATTCAATCTTTTTTCATTAAAAAGATCTAGTGAAATAATAGGTTCGTTGATTGAGGTAATTTCATTCGAAGATTCCTTCTTTACTCATTAAAACACTCTTCGTGATGTCAAAGGTAACTCGAATAACTCTCATCTTCTTTCAAAGATTTAATCTTTATACATTAGAATGGTTTAGTGACATAATAGGTACTTTGATTGAGTTATTTTCATTCAAATATTCAATCTTTAGTCATTAAGATACTCTTCGCGACTGCATAGGGAACTCGAATAAGTTAAACTCAGAACTTACATTTTCTTTCAAAGATTATAAATTAAAAAGGTCAAGTGACATAATAGGTATCTTGATTCAGGTAATTTCATTCAAAGATTCAATCTTTACTCATTAAAGTACTCTTCGTGACATCAAAGGAAACTTGAATAAGTTTATCTCAAAACTCTTATTTTCTTTCATAGATTCCATCTTTATACATTAAAAACGTCTACTGACATAATGGGTACATTGATTGAAGTATTTTCATTCAAAGATTCAATCTTTATTCACTAAAACACTCTTCAGGACTTCATAGGGAACTCGAATAAGTTAAACTCAAAACTCTCATTTCCTTTCGTAGATTCAATCTTTATACATTAAAAAGATCTAGTGACATATTAGGTACCGTGAATGAGGTAATTTGATTCGAAGATTCAATCTTTACTCATTAAAACACTCTTCGTGATGTCAAAGCCAACTCGAATAAGTTGCGCACAAAACACTAATTTTCTTCCAAAGATTCAATATTTATACATTAAAAAAGGTCTAGTGACATAAAGGGTATCTTTATTGTGGTATTTTCATTCAAAGATGCAATATTTCGTCCTTAAAACACTCTTCGGGACTTCGTAGGGAACTCGAATAAGTTAAACTCAAAACTCTCATTTTCTTTCGTATATTCAATTTTATACATTAAAAAGGTCTAGTGACACAATCGGTACCCTGAATTAGGTAATTTCATTCCAAAATTCAATCTTTACGCAATAAAACACTCTTCGTGATGTCAAAGGGAACTCGAATAAGTTCAACAGAAAACACTAATTTTCTTCCAAAGATTTAATCTTTATACATTAAAAAGCTCTGGTGCATAATGGGTATCTTTATTGAGGTATTTTCATTCAAAGATGCAATATTTTACTCATTAAAACACTCATCGTGACGTCAAAGGGAATTCAAAGATTCAATCTTTACTCCTTAAAACACTCTTCGTGACTTTAAAAGGAATTCGGGTCAGTTTAACTCAAAACTCTCATTTTCTTTCAAAGATTTAATCTTTATACGTTAAGAATGTCTAGTGACATAGTAGGTACTTTGATTGAGGTATTTTCATTCAAAGATTCAATCTTTAGTCATTAAAATACTCTACGCGACTTCATATGAAAACTCGAATAGGTTAAACTCAAAACTATCATTTTCCTTCAAAGATTCTCCCTTTATGTATTAAAACGGCCTAGTGACATAGTAGGTACCTTGATTGAGGTAATTTCATTCAAAGATTCAATTTTACTCATTAAAACACTCTTCGTGACGTCAAGGGGAACTCGAATAAGTTTAACTCAAAACAATCATTTTCTATCAAAGATTTAATCTTTATACATTAAAATGTTCTAGTGACAAAATATGTACCTTAATTGAGGAATTTTCATCCAAGGATTCAATCTTCACTCATTAAAACACCCTTCGGGACGTCAAAGGGAACTTGAATAAATTTAACTCAAAACTCTTATTTTATTTCAAAGATTCAATCTTTATATATAAAAAATGTCTAGTGACATAATGGGTACCTTGATTGAAATATTTTCATTCAAAGATTCAATCTTTGGTCATTAAAACACTCTTCGACATTTCATTGGGAACTCGAATAAGTTAAACTCAAAACTCTCATTTTTTTCCAAAGTTTCAACCTTTTTACATTAAAAAGGTTTATTGACATAATAGGTACCTTAATTGAGGAGATTTCATTCAAAGATTCTATCTTTACTCCTTAAAACACTCTTCGTGATGTCAAAGGTAACTCGGATAAGTTTAACTCAAAACTCTCATTTTATTTCAAAGATTTCATCTTTATACATTAAAAAGGCCTAGTGACATAATAGATACCATGATTGAGGTAATTTCATTCAAAGATTCAATCTTTGTCCATTAAAACACGCTACGCGACTTCGTAGGGAACTCGAATAAGTTAAACTCAAAACTCTCATTTTCTTTAAAAGATTCAATCTTTAAACATTAAAAAGGTCAAGTGACTTAATAGGTACCTGGATTGAGGTAATTTCATTCCAACATTCAATCTTTACTCATTAAAACTCTCTTCGCGACGTCAAAGGGAACTCGAATAAGTTGAACTCAAAACTCTCATCTATTTTGAAAGATTCAATCTTTACGCATTAAAAAGGCTAGTGACAAAATTTATACCTTGATTGAGGTATTTTGATTCAAAGATTCATTCTTTAGTCATTAAAACACTCTTCGCGACTTCATAGGGAAATCGAATAAGTTAGACTCAAAATTCTCATTTTGTTTCAAGGATTCAATCTTTATTCACTAAAAAGGTCTAGTGACATAATATGTTCCTTGATTGAGGCAATTTCATTCAAAGATTTCATCTTTACTCATTAAAACACTCTTTGTGATGTCAAAGGTAACTCGAACAAGTTTAACTCAAAACTCTCATCTTCTTTCAAAGATTTAATCTTCATACATTAAAATGGTCTAGTGACATAATAGGTACTTTGATTGAGGTATTTTCGTTTAAAGGGTTCAATCTTTAGTCATTAAAACACTCTTCGCGACTGCTTTAGGAACTCGAATAAGTTAAACTCAGTACTCACATTTTCTTTCAAAGATGCAATCTTTATAAATTAAAAAGGTCGAGTGACATAATAGGTATCTCGATTCAAGTAATTTCATTTAAAGATTCAATCTTTACTCATTAAAGTACTCTTCGTGACGTCAAAGGGAACTTGAATAAGTTTAACTCAAAACTCTTATTTTCTTTCAAAGATTCAATCTTCATATATTAAAAACGTCTAGTGATATAACGGGTACCTTGATTGAGGTATTTTTCATTCAAAGATTCAATCTTTAGTCATTAGAACACTCTTCGGGACTTCATAGGGAACTCGAATAAGTTAAACTCAAAACTCTCACTCCAAAATTCAACCTTTACTCGTTAAAACACTCTTCGTGGCGTCCAAGGGAACTCGAATAAGTTGAACTCAAAACTCTCATCTTCTTTCAAAGATTCAATCCTAATGCATTGAAAATGTCTGGTGACATAATTTGTACCTTGATTGAGGTATTTTGATTTAAAGATTCTTTCTTTAGTTATTAAAACACTCTTCGCGACTTCATAGGGAAATCGAATAAATTAAACTCAAAATTCTCATTTTGTTTCGAGGATTCAATCTTTTTTCATTAAAAAGATCTAGTGAAATAATAGGTTCGTTGATTGAGGTAATTTCATTCGAAGATTCCTTCTTTACTCATTAAAACACTCTTCGTGATGTCAAAGGTAACTCGAATAAGTTTAGCTCAAAACTCTCATCTTCTTTCAAAGATTTAATCTTTATACATTAGAATGGTTTAGTGACATAATAGGTACTTTGATTGAGTTATTTTCATTCAAATATTCAATCTTTAGTCATTAAAATACTCTTCGCGACTGCATAGGGAACTCGAATAAGTTAAACTCAGAACTTACATTTTCTTTCAAAGATTATAAATTAAAAAGGTCAAGTGACATAATAGGTATCTTGATTCAGGTAATTTCATTCAAAGATTCAATCTTTACTCATTAAAGTACTCTTCGTGACATCAAAGGAAACTTGAATAAGTTTATCTCAAAACTCTTATTTTCTTTCATAGATTCCATCTTTATACATTAAAAACGTCTACTGACATAATGGGTACATTGATTGAAGTATTTTCATTCAAAGATTCAATCTTTATTCACTAAAACACTCTTCAGGACTTCATAGGGAACTCGAATAAGTTAAACTCAAAACTCTCATTTCCTTTCGTAGATTCAATCTTTATACATTAAAAAGATCTAGTGACATATTAGGTACCGTGAATGAGGTAATTTGATTCGAAGATTCAATCTTTACTCATTAAAACACTCTTCGTGATGTCAAAGCCAACTCGAATAAGTTGCGCACAAAACACTAATTTTCTTCCAAAGATTCAATATTTATACATTAAAAAAGGTCTAGTGACATAAAGGGTATCTTTATTGTGGTATTTTCATTCAAAGATGCAATATTTCGTCCTTAAAACACTCTTCGGGACTTCGTAGGGAACTCGAATAAGTTAAACTCAAAACTCTCATTTTCTTTCGTATATTCAATTTTATACATTAAAAAGGTCTAGTGACACAATCGGTACCCTGAATTAGGTAATTTCATTCCAAAATTCAATCTTTACGCAATAAAACACTCTTCGTGATGTCAAAGGGAACTCGAATAAGTTCAACAGAAAACACTAATTTTCTTCCAAAGATTTAATCTTTATACATTAAAAAGCTCTGGTGCATAATGGGTATCTTTATTGAGGTATTTTCATTCAAAGATGCAATATTTTACTCATTAAAACACTCATCGTGACGTCAAATGGAATTCAAAGATTCAATCTTTACTCCTTAAAACACTCTTCGTGACTTTAAAAGGAATTCGGGTCAGTTTAACTCAAAACTCTCATTTTCTTTCAAAGATTTAATCTTTATACGTTAAGAATGTCTAGTGACATAGTAGGTACTTTGATTGAGGTATTTTCATTCAAAGATTCAATCTTTAGTCATTAAAATACTCCACGCGACTTCATATGAAAACTCGAATAGGTTAAACTCAAAACTATCATTTTCCTTCAAAGATTCTCCCTTTATGTATTAAAACGGCCTAGTGACATAGTAGGTACCTTGATTGAGGTAATTTCATTCAAAGATTCAATTTTACTCATTAAAACACTCTTCGTGACGTCAAGGGGAACTCGAATAAGTTTAACTCAAAACAATCATTTTCTATCAAAGATTTAATCTTTATACATTAAAATGTTCTAGTGACAAAATATGTACCTTAATTGAGGAATTTTCATCCAAGGATTCAATCTTCACTCATTAAAACACCCTTCGGGACGTCAAAGGGAACTTGAATAAATTTAACTAAAAACTCTTATTTTATTTCAAAGATTCAATCTTTATATATAAAAAATGTCTAGTGACATAATGGGTACCTTGATTGAAATATTTTCATTCAAAGATTCAATCTTTGGTCATTAAAACACTCTTCGACATTTCATTGGGAACTCGAATAAGTTAAACTCAAAACTCTCATTTTTTTCCAAAGTTTCAACCTTTTTACATTAAAAAGGTTTATTGACATAATAGGTACCTTAATTGAGGAGATTTCATTCAAAGATTCTATCTTTACTCCTTAAAACACTCTTCGTGATGTCAAAGGTAACTCGGATAAGTTTAACTCAAAACTCTCATTTTATTTCAAAGATTTCATCTTTATACATTAAAAAGGCCTAGTGACATAATAGATACCATGATTGAGGTAATTTCATTCAAAGATTCAATCTTTGTCCGTTAAAACACGCTACGCGACTTCGTAGGGAACTCGAATAAGTTAAACTCAAAACTCTCATTTTCTTTAAAAGATTCAATCTTTAAACATTAAAAAGGTCAAGTGACTTAATAGGTACCTGGATTGAGGTAATTTCATTCCAACATTCAATCTTTACTCATTAAAACTCTCTTCGCGACGTCAAAGGGAATTCGAATAAGTTGAACTCAAAACTCTCATCTATTTTGAAAGATTCAATCTTTACGCATTAAAAAGGCTAGTGACAAAATTTATACCTTGATTGAGGTATTTTGATTCAAAGATTCATTCTTTAGTCATTAAAACACTCTTCGCGACTTCATAGGGAAATCGAATAAGTTAGACTCAAAATTCTCATTTTGTTTCAAGGATTCAATCTTTATTCACTAAAAAGGTCTAGTGACATAATATGTTCCTTGATTGAGGCAATTTCATTCAAAGATTTCATCTTTACTCATTAAAACACTCTTTGTGATGTCAAAGGTAACTCGAACAAGTTTAACTCAAAACTCTCATCTTCTTTCAAAGATTTAATCTTCATACATTAAAATGGTCTAGTGACATAATAGGTACTTTGATTGAGGTATTTTCGTTTAAAGGGTTCAATCTTTAGTCATTAAAACACTCTTCGCGACTGCTTTAGGAACTCGAATAAGTTAAACTCAGTACTCACATTTTCTTTCAAAGATGCAATCTTTATAAATTAAAAAGGTCGAGTGACATAATAGGTATCTCGATTCAAGTAATTTCATTTAAAGATTCAATCTTTACTCATTAAAGTACTCTTCGTGACGTCAAAGGGAACTTGAATAAGTTTAACTCAAAACTCTTATTTTCTTTCAAAGATTCAATCTTCATATATTAAAAACGTCTAGTGATATAACGGGTACCTTGATTGAGGTATTTTTCATTCAAAGATTCAATCTTTAGTCATTAGAACACTCTTCGGGACTTCATAGGGAACTCGAATAAGTTAAACTCAAAACTCTCACTCCAAAATTCAACCTTTACTCGTTAAAACACTCTTCGTGGCGTCCAAGGGAACTCGAATAAGTTGAACTCAAAACTCTCATCTTCTTTCAAAGATTCAATCCTAATGCATTGAAAATGTCTGGTGACATAATTTGTACCTTGATTGAGGTATTTTGATTTAAAGATTCTTTCTTTAGTTATTAAAACACTCTTCGCGACTTCATAGGGAAATCGAATAAATTAAACTCAAAATTCTCATTTTGTTTCGAGGATTCAATCTTTTTTCATTAAAAAGATCTAGTGAAATAATAGGTTCGTTGATTGAGGTAATTTCATTCGAAGATTCCTTCTTTACTCATTAAAACACTCTTCGTGATGTCAAAGGTAACTCGAATAACTCTCATCTTCTTTCAAAGATTTAATCTTTATACATTAGAATGGTTTAGTGACATAATAGGTACTTTGATTGAGTTATTTTCATTCAAATATTCAATCTTTAGTCATTAAGATACTCTTCGCGACTGCATAGGGAACTCGAATAAGTTAAACTCAGAACTTACATTTTCTTTCAAAGATTATAAATTAAAAAGGTCAAGTGACATAATAGGTATCTTGATTCAGGTAATTTCATTCAAAGATTCAATCTTTACTCATTAAAGTACTCTTCGTGACATCAAAGGAAACTTGAATAAGTTTATCTCAAAACTCTTATTTTCTTTCATAGATTCCATCTTTATACATTAAAAACGTCTACTGACATAATGGGTACATTGATTGAAGTATTTTCATTCAAAGATTCAATCTTTATTCACTAAAACACTCTTCAGGACTTCATAGGGAACTCGAATAAGTTAAACTCAAAACTCTCATTTCCTTTCGTAGATTCAATCTTTATACATTAAAAAGATCTAGTGACATATTAGGTACCGTGAATGAGGTAATTTGATTCGAAGATTCAATCTTTACTCATTAAAACACTCTTCGTGATGTCAAAG
Source organism: Cornus florida (assembly GCF_030987335.1). Taxonomy (NCBI): domain Eukaryota; kingdom Viridiplantae; phylum Streptophyta; class Magnoliopsida; order Cornales; family Cornaceae; genus Cornus; species Cornus florida. Next base: position 568,019 of record NW_026775901.1, on the reverse strand, counting down.
CCAACTCGAATAAGTTGCGCACAAAACACTAATTTTCTTCCAAAGATTCAATATTTATACATTAAAAAAGGTCTAGTGACATAAAGGGTATCTTTATTGTGGTATTTTCATTCAAAGATGCAATATTTCGTCCTTAAAACACTCTTCGGGACTTCGTAGGGAACTCGAATAAGTTAAACTCAAAACTCTCATTTTCTTTCGTATATTCAATTTTATACATTAAAAAGGTCTAGTGACACAATCGGTACCCTGAATTAGGTAATTTCATTCCAAAATTCAATCTTTACGCAATAAAACACTCTTCGTGATGTCAAAGGGAACTCGAATAAGTTCAACAGAAAACACTAATTTTCTTCCAAAGATTTAATCTTTATACATTAAAAAGCTCTGGTGCATAATGGGTATCTTTATTGAGGTATTTTCATTCAAAGATGCAATATTTTACTCATTAAAACACTCATCGTGACGTCAAAGGGAATTCAAAGATTCAATCTTTACTCCTTAAAACACTCTTCGTGACTTTAAAAGGAATTCGGGTCAGTTTAACTCAAAACTCTCATTTTCTTTCAAAGATTTAATCTTTATACGTTAAGAATGTCTAGTGACATAGTAGGTACTTTGATTGAGGTATTTTCATTCAAAGATTCAATCTTTAGTCATTAAAATACTCTACGCGACTTCATATGAAAACTCGAATAGGTTAAACTCAAAACTATCATTTTCCTTCAAAGATTCTCCCTTTATGTATTAAAACGGCCTAGTGACAGGTACCTTGATTGAGGTAATTTCATTCAAAGATTCAATTTTACTCATTAAAACACTCTTCGTGACGTCAAGGGGAACTCGAATAAGTTTAACTCAAAACAATCATTTTCTATCAAAGATTTAATCTTTATACATTAAAATGTTCTAGTGACAAAATATGTACCTTAATTGAGGAATTTTCATCCAAGGATTCAATCTTCACTCATTAAAACACCCTTCGGGACGTCAAAGGGAACTTGAATAAATTTAACTCAAAACTCTTATTTTATTTCAAAGATTCAATCTTTATATATAAAAAATGTCTAGTGACATAATGGGTACCTTGATTGAAATATTTTCATTCTAAGATTCAATCTTTGGTCATTAAAACACTCTTCGACATTTCATTGGGAACTCGAATAAGTTAAACTCAAAACTCTCATTTTTTTCCAAAGTTTCAACCTTTTTACATTAAAAAGGTTTATTGACATAATAGGTACCTTAATTGAGGAGATTTCATTCAAAGATTCTATCTTTACTCCTTAAAACACTCTTCGTGATGTCAAAGGTAACTCGGATAAGTTTAACTCAAAACTCTCATTTTATTTCAAAGATTTCATCTTTATACATTAAAAAGGCCTAGTGACATAATAGATACCATGATTGAGGTAATTTCATTCAAAGATTCAATCTTTGTCCATTAAAACACGCTACGCGACTTCGTAGGGAACTCGAATAAGTTAAACTCAAAACTCTCATTTTCTTTAAAAGATTCAATCTTTAAACATTAAAAAGGTCAAGTGACTTAATAGGTACCTGGATTGAGGTAATTTCATTCCAACATTCAATCTTTACTCATTAAAACTCTCTTCGCGACGTCAAAGGGAACTCGAATAAGTTGAACTCAAAACTCTCATCTATTTTGAAAGATTCAATCTTTACGCATTAAAAAGGCTAGTGACAAAATTTATACCTTGATTGAGGTATTTTGATTCAAAGATTCATTCTTTAGTCATTAAAACACTCTTCGCGACTTCATAGGGAAATCGAATAAGTTAGACTCAAAATTCTCATTTTGTTTCAAGGATTCAATCTTTATTCACTAAAAAGGTCTAGTGACATAATATGTTCCTTGATTGAGGCAATTTCATTCAAAGATTTCATCTTTACTCATTAAAACACTCTTTGTGATGTCAAAGGTAACTCGAACAAGTTTAACTCAAAACTCTCATCTTCTTTCAAAGATTTAATCTTCATACATTAAAATGGTCTAGTGACATAATAGGTACTTTGATTGAGGTATTTTCGTTTAAAGGGTTCAATCTTTAGTCATTAAAACACTCTTCGCGACTGCTTTAGGAACTCGAATAAGTTAAACTCAGTACTCACATTTTCTTTCAAAGATGCAATCTTTATAAATTAAAAAGGTCGAGTGACATAATAGGTATCTCGATTCAAGTAATTTCATTTAAAGATTCAATCTTTACTCATTAAAGTACTCTTCGTGACGTCAAAGGGAACTTGAATAAGTTTAACTCAAAACTCTTATTTTCTTTCAAAGATTCAATCTTCATATATTAAAAACGTCTAGTGATATAACGGGTACCTTGATTGAGGTATTTTTCATTCAAAGATTCAATCTTTAGTCATTAGAACACTCTTCGGGACTTCATAGGGAACTCGAATAAGTTAAACTCAAAACTCTCACTCCAAAATTCAACCTTTACTCGTTAAAACACTCTTCGTGGCGTCCAAGGGAACTCGAATAAGTTGAACTCAAAACTCTCATCTTCTTTCAAAGATTCAATCCTAATGCATTGAAAATGTCTGGTGACATAATTTGTACCTTGATTGAGGTATTTTGATTTAAAGATTCTTTCTTTAGTTATTAAAACACTCTTCGCGACTTCATAGGGAAATCGAATAAATTAAACTCAAAATTCTCATTTTGTTTCGAGGATTCAATCTTTTTTCATTAAAAAGATCTAGTGAAATAATAGGTTCGTTGATTGAGGTAATTTCATTCGAAGATTCCTTCTTTACTCATTAAAACACTCTTCGTGATGTCAAAGGTAACTCGAATAACTCTCATCTTCTTTCAAAGATTTAATCTTTATACATTAGAATGGTTTAGTGACATAATAGGTACTTTGATTGAGTTATTTTCATTCAAATATTCAATCTTTAGTCATTAAGATACTCTTCGCGACTGCATAGGGAACTCGAATAAGTTAAACTCAGAACTTACATTTTCTTTCAAAGATTATAAATTAAAAAGGTCAAGTGACATAATAGGTATCTTGATTCAGGTAATTTCATTCAAAGATTCAATCTTTACTCATTAAAGTACTCTTCGTGACATCAAAGGAAACTTGAATAAGTTTATCTCAAAACTCTTATTTTCTTTCATAGATTCCATCTTTATACATTAAAAACGTCTACTGACATAATGGGTACATTGATTGAAGTATTTTCATTCAAAGATTCAATCTTTATTCACTAAAACACTCTTCAGGACTTCATAGGGAACTCGAATAAGTTAAACTCAAAACTCTCATTTCCTTTCGTAGATTCAATCTTTATACATTAAAAAGATCTAGTGACATATTAGGTACCGTGAATGAGGTAATTTGATTCGAAGATTCAATCTTTACTCATTAAAACACTCTTCGTGATGTCAAAGCCAACTCGAATAAGTTGCGCACAAAACACTAATTTTCTTCCAAAGATTCAATATTTATACATTAAAAAAGGTCTAGTGACATAAAGGGTATCTTTATTGTGGTATTTTCATTCAAAGATGCAATATTTCGTCCTTAAAACACTCTTCGGGACTTCGTAGGGAACTCGAATAAGTTAAACTCAAAACTCTCATTTTCTTTCGTATATTCAATTTTATACATTAAAAAGGTCTAGTGACACAATCGGTACCCTGAATTAGGTAATTTCATTCCAAAATTCAATCTTTACGCAATAAAACACTCTTCGTGATGTCAAAGGGAACTCGAATAAGTTCAACAGAAAACACTAATTTTCTTCCAAAGATTTAATCTTTATACATTAAAAAGCTCTGGTGCATAATGGGTATCTTTATTGAGGTATTTTCATTCAAAGATGCAATATTTTACTCATTAAAACACTCATCGTGACGTCAAAGGGAATTCAAAGATTCAATCTTTACTCCTTAAAACACTCTTCGTGACTTTAAAAGGAATTCGGGTCAGTTTAACTCAAAACTCTCATTTTCTTTCAAAGATTTAATCTTTATACGTTAAGAATGTCTAGTGACATAGTAGGTACTTTGATTGAGGTATTTTCATTCAAAGATTCAATCTTTAGTCATTAAAATACTCTACGCGACTTCATATGAAAACTCGAATAGGTTAAACTCAAAACTATCATTTTCCTTCAAAGATTCTCCCTTTATGTATTAAAACGGCCTAGTGACATAGTAGGTACCTTGATTGAGGTAATTTCATTCAAAGATTCAATTTTACTCATTAAAACACTCTTCGTGACGTCAAGGGGAACTCGAATAAGTTTAACTCAAAACAATCATTTTCTATCAAAGATTTAATCTTTATACATTAAAATGTTCTAGTGACAAAATATGTACCTTAATTGAGGAATTTTCATCCAAGGATTCAATCTTCACTCATTAAAACACCCTTCGGGACGTCAAAGGGAACTTGAATAAATTTAACTCAAAACTCTTATTTTATTTCAAAGATTCAATCTTTATATATAAAAAATGTCTAGTGACATAATGGGTACCTTGATTGAAATATTTTCATTCAAAGATTCAATCTTTGGTCATTAAAACACTCTTCGACATTTCATTGGGAACTCGAATAAGTTAAACTCAAAACTCTCATTTTTTTCCAAAGTTTCAACCTTTTTACATTAAAAAGGTTTATTGACATAATAGGTACCTTAATTGAGGAGATTTCATTCAAAGATTCTATCTTTACTCCTTAAAACACTCTTCGTGATGTCAAAGGTAACTCGGATAAGTTTAACTCAAAACTCTCATTTTATTTCAAAGATTTCATCTTTATACATTAAAAAGGCCTAGTGACATAATAGATACCATGATTGAGGTAATTTCATTCAAAGATTCAATCTTTGTCCATTAAAACACGCTACGCGACTTCGTAGGGAACTCGAATAAGTTAAACTCAAAACTCTCATTTTCTTTAAAAGATTCAATCTTTAAACATTAAAAAGGTCAAGTGACTTAATAGGTACCTGGATTGAGGTAATTTCATTCCAACATTCAATCTTTACTCATTAAAACTCTCTTCGCGACGTCAAAGGGAACTCGAATAAGTTGAACTCAAAACTCTCATCTATTTTGAAAGATTCAATCTTTACGCATTAAAAAGGCTAGTGACAAAATTTATACCTTGATTGAGGTATTTTGATTCAAAGATTCATTCTTTAGTCATTAAAACACTCTTCGCGACTTCATAGGGAAATCGAATAAGTTAGACTCAAAATTCTCATTTTGTTTCAAGGATTCAATCTTTATTCACTAAAAAGGTCTAGTGACATAATATGTTCCTTGATTGAGGCAATTTCATTCAAAGATTTCATCTTTACTCATTAAAACACTCTTTGTGATGTCAAAGGTAACTCGAACAAGTTTAACTCAAAACTCTCATCTTCTTTCAAAGATTTAATCTTCATACATTAAAATGGTCTAGTGACATAATAGGTACTTTGATTGAGGTATTTTCGTTTAAAGGGTTCAATCTTTAGTCATTAAAACACTCTTCGCGACTGCTTTAGGAACTCGAATAAGTTAAACTCAGTACTCACATTTTCTTTCAAAGATGCAATCTTTATAAATTAAAAAGGTCGAGTGACATAATAGGTATCTCGATTCAAGTAATTTCATTTAAAGATTCAATCTTTACTCATTAAAGTACTCTTCGTGACGTCAAAGGGAACTTGAATAAGTTTAACTCAAAACTCTTATTTTCTTTCAAAGATTCAATCTTCATATATTAAAAACGTCTAGTGATATAACGGGTACCTTGATTGAGGTATTTTTCATTCAAAGATTCAATCTTTAGTCATTAGAACACTCTTCGGGACTTCATAGGGAACTCGAATAAGTTAAACTCAAAACTCTCACTCCAAAATTCAACCTTTACTCGTTAAAACACTCTTCGTGGCGTCCAAGGGAACTCGAATAAGTTGAACTCAAAACTCTCATCTTCTTTCAAAGATTCAATCCTAATGCATTGAAAATGTCTGGTGACATAATTTGTACCTTGATTGAGGTATTTTGATTTAAAGATTCTTTCTTTAGTTATTAAAACACTCTTCGCGACTTCATAGGGAAATCGAATAAATTAAACTCAAAATTCTCATTTTGTTTCGAGGATTCAATCTTTTTTCATTAAAAAGATCTAGTGAAATAATAGGTTCGTTGATTGAGGTAATTTCATTCGAAGATTCCTTCTTTACTCATTAAAACACTCTTCGTGATGTCAAAGGTAACTCGAATAACTCTCATCTTCTTTCAAAGATTTAATCTTTATACATTAGAATGGTTTAGTGACATAATAGGTACTTTGATTGAGTTATTTTCATTCAAATATTCAATCTTTAGTCATTAAAATACTCTTCGCGACTGCATAGGGAACTCGAATAAGTTAAACTCAGAACTTACATTTTCTTTCAAAGATTATAAATTAAAAAGGTCAAGTGACATAATAGGTATCTTGATTCAGGTAATTTCATTCAAAGATTCAATCTTTACTCATTAAAGTACTCTTCGTGACATCAAAGGAAACTTGAATAAGTTTATCTCAAAACTCTTATTTTCTTTCATAGATTCCATCTTTATACATTAAAAACGTCTACTGACATAATGGGTACATTGATTGAAGTATTTTCATTCAAAGATTCAATCTTTATTCACTAAAACACTCTTCAGGACTTTATAGGGAACTCGAATAAGTTAAACTCAAAACTCTCATTTCCTTTCGTAGATTCAATCTTTATACATTAAAAAGATCTAGTGACATATTAGGTACCGTGAATGAGGTAATTTGATTCGAAGATTCAATCTTTACTCATTAAAACACTCTTCGTGATGTCAAAGCCAACTCGAATAAGTTGCGCACAAAACACTAATTTTCTTCCAAAGATTCAATATTTATACATTAAAAAAGGTCTAGTGACATAAAGGGTATCTTTATTGTGGTATTTTCATTCAAAGATGCAATATTTCGTCCTTAAAACACTCTTCGGGACTTCGTAGGGAACTCGAATAAGTTAAACTCAAAACTCTCATTTTCTTTCGTATATTCAATTTTATACATTAAAAAGGTCTAGTGACACAATCGGTACCCTGAATTAGGTAATTTCATTCCAAAATTCAATCTTTACGCAATAAAACACTCTTCGTGATGTCAAAGGGAACTCGAATAAGTTCAACAGAAAACACTAATTTTCTTCCAAAGATTTAATCTTTATACATTAAAAAGCTCTGGTGCATAATGGGTATCTTTATTGAGGTATTTTCATTCAAAGATGCAATATTTTACTCATTAAAACACTCATCGTGACGTCAAAGGGAATTCAAAGATTCAATCTTTACTCCTTAAAACACTCTTCGTGACTTTAAAAGGAATTCGGGTCAGTTTAACTCAAAACTCTCATTTTCTTTCAAAGATTTAATCTTTATACGTTAAGAATGTCTAGTGACATAGTAGGTACTTTGATTGAGGTATTTTCATTCAAAGATTCAATCTTTAGTCATTAAAATACTCTACGCGACTTCATATGAAAACTCGAATAGGTTAAACTCAAAACTATCATTTTCCTTCAAAGATTCTCCCTTTATGTATTAAAACGGCCTAGTGACAGGTACCTTGATTGAGGTAATTTCATTCAAAGATTCAATTTTACTCATTAAAACACTCTTCGTGACGTCAAGGGGAACTCGAATAAGTTTAACTCAAAACAATCATTTTCTATCAAAGATTTAATCTTTATACATTAAAATGTTCTAGTGACAAAATATGTACCTTAATTGAGGAATTTTCATCCAAGGATTCAATCTTCACTCATTAAAACACCCTTCGGGACGTCAAAGGGAACTTGAATAAATTTAACTCAAAACTCTTATTTTATTTCAAAGATTCAATCTTTATATATAAAAAATGTCTAGTGACATAATGGGTACCTTGATTGAAATATTTTCATTCAAAGATTCAATCTTTGGTCATTAAAACACTCTTCGACATTTCATTGGGAACTCGAATAAGTTAAACTCAAAACTCTCATTTTTTTCCAAAGTTTCAACCTTTTTACATTAAAAAGGTTTATTGACATAATAGGTACCTTAATTGAGGAGATTTCATTCAAAGATTCTATCTTTACTCCTTAAAACACTCTTCGTGATGTCAAAGGTAACTCGGATAAGTTTAACTCAAAACTCTCATTTTATTTCAAAGATTTCATCTTTATACATTAAAAAGGCCTAGTGACATAATAGATACCATGATTGAGGTAATTTCATTCAAAGATTCAATCTTTGTCCATTAAAACACGCTACGCGACTTCGTAGGGAACTCGAATAAGTTAAACTCAAAACTCTCATTTTCTTTAAAAGATTCAATCTTTAAACATTAAAAAGGTCAAGTGACTTAATAGGTACCTGGATTGAGGTAATTTCATTCCAACATTCAATCTTTACTCATTAAAACTCTCTTCGCGACGTCAAAGGGAACTCGAATAAGTTGAACTCAAAACTCTCATCTATTTTGAAAGATTCAATCTTTACGCATTAAAAAGGCTAGTGACAAAATTTATACCTTGATTGAGGTATTTTGATTCAAAGATTCATTCTTTAGTCATTAAAACACTCTTCGCGACTTCATAGGGAAATCGAATAAGTTAGACTCAAAATTCTCATTTTGTTTCAAGGATTCAATCTTTATTCACTAAAAAGGTCTAGTGACATAATATGTTCCTTGATTGAGGCAATTTCATTCAAAGATTTCATCTTTACTCATTAAAACACTCTTTGTGATGTCAAAGGTAACTCGAACAAGTTTAACTCAAAACTCTCATCTTCTTTCAAAGATTTAATCTTCATACATTAAAATGGTCTAGTGACATAATAGGTACTTTGATTGAGGTATTTTCGTTTAAAGGGTTCAATCTTTAGTCATTAAAACACTCTTCGCGACTGCTTTAGGAACTCGAATAAGTTAAACTCAGTACTCACATTTTCTTTCAAAGATGCAATCTTTATAAATTAAAAAGGTCGAGTGACATAATAGGTATCTCGATTCAAGTAATTTCATTTAAAGATTCAATCTTTACTCATTAAAGTACTCTTCGTGACGTCAAAGGGAACTTGAATAAGTTTAACTCAAAACTCTTATTTTCTTTCAAAGATTCAATCTTCATATATTAAAAACGTCTAGTGATATAACGGGTACCTTGATTGAGGTATTTTTCATTCAAAGATTCAATCTTTAGTCATTAGAACACTCTTCGGGACTTCATAGGGAACTCGAATAAGTTAAACTCAAAACTCTCACTCCAAAATTCAACCTTTACTCGTTAAAACACTCTTCGTGGCGTCCAAGGGAACTCGAATAAGTTGAACTCAAAACTCTCATCTTCTTTCAAAGATTCAATCCTAATGCATTGAAAATGTCTGGTGACATAATTTGTACCTTGATTGAGGTATTTTGATTTAAAGATTCTTTCTTTAGTTATTAAAACACTCTTCGCGACTTCATAGGGAAATCGAATAAATTAAACTCAAAATTCTCATTTTGTTTCGAGGATTCAATCTTTTTTCATTAAAAAGATCTAGTGAAATAATAGGTTCGTTGATTGAGGTAATTTCATTCGAAGATTCCTTCTTTACTCATTAAAACACTCTTCGTGATGTTAAAGGTAACTCGAATAAGTTTAGCTCAAAACTCTCATCTTCTTTCAAAGATTTAATCTTTATACATTAGAATGGTTTAGTGACATAATAGGTACTTTGATTGAGTTATTTTCATTCAAATATTCAATCTTTAGTCATTAAAATACTCTTCGCGACTGCATAGGGAACTCGAATAAGTTAAACTCAGAACTTACATTTTCTTTCAAAGATTATAAATTAAAAAGGTCAAGTGACATAATAGGTATCTTGATTCAGGTAATTTCATTCAAAGATTCAATCTTTACTCATTAAAGTACTCTTCGTGACATCAAAGGAAACTTGAATAAGTTTATCTCAAAACTCTTATTTTCTTTCATAGATTCCATCTTTATACATTAAAAACGTCTACTGACATAATGGGTACATTGATTGAAGTATTTTCATTCAAAGATTCAATCTTTATTCACTAAAACACTCTTCAGGACTTTATAGGGAACTCGAATAAGTTAAACTCAAAACTCTCATTTCCTTTCGTAGATTCAATCTTTATACATTAAAAAGATCTAGTGACATATTAGGTACCGTGAATGAGGTAATTTGATTCGAAGATTCAATCTTTACTCATTAAAACACTCTTCGTGATGTCAAAGCCAACTCGAATAAGTTGCGCACAAAACACTAATTTTCTTCCAAAGATTCAATATTTATACATTAAAAAAGGTCTAGTGACATAAAGGGTATCTTTATTGTGGTATTTTCATTCAAAGATGCAATATTTCGTCCTTAAAACACTCTTCGGGACTTCGTAGGGAACTCGAATAAGTTAAACTCAAAACTCTCATTTTCTTTCGTATATTCAATTTTATACATTAAAAAGGTCTAGTGACACAATCGGTACCCTGAATTAGGTAATTTCATTCCAAAATTCAATCTTTACGCAATAAAACACTCTTCGTGATGTCAAAGGGAACTCGAATAAGTTCAACAGAAAACACTAATTTTCTTCCAAAGATTTAATCTTTATACATTAAAAAGCTCTGGTGCATAATGGGTATCTTTATTGAGGTATTTTCATTCAAAGATGCAATATTTTACTCATTAAAACACTCATCGTGACGTCAAAGGGAATTCAAAGATTCAATCTTTACTCCTTAAAACACTCTTCGTGACTTTAAAAGGAATTCGGGTCAGTTTAACTCAAAACTCTCATTTTCTTTCAAAGATTTAATCTTTATACGTTAAGAATGTCTAGTGACATAGTAGGTACTTTGATTGAGGTATTTTCATTCAAAGATTCAATCTTTAGTCATTAAAATACTCTACGCGACTTCATATGAAAACTCGAATAGGTTAAACTCAAAACTATCATTTTCCTTCAAAGATTCTCCCTTTATGTATTAAAACGGCCTAGTGACAGGTACCTTGATTGAGGTAATTTCATTCAAAGATTCAATTTTACTCATTAAAACACTCTTCGTGACGTCAAGGGGAACTCGAATAAGTTTAACTCAAAACAATCATTTTCTATCAAAGATTTAATCTTTATACATTAAAATGTTCTAGTGACAAAATATGTACCTTAATTGAGGAATTTTCATCCAAGGATTCAATCTTCACTCATTAAAACACCCTTCGGGACGTCAAAGGGAACTTGAATAAATTTAACTCAAAACTCTTATTTTATTTCAAAGATTCAATCTTTATATATAAAAAATGTCTAGTGACATAATGGGTACCTTGATTGAAATATTTTCATTCAAAGATTCAATCTTTGGTCATTAAAACACTCTTCGACATTTCATTGGGAACTCGAATAAGTTAAACTCAAAACTCTCATTTTTTTCCAAAGTTTCAACCTTTTTACATTAAAAAGGTTTATTGACATAATAGGTACCTTAATTGAGGAGATTTCATTCAAAGATTCTATCTTTACTCCTTAAAACACTCTTCGTGATGTCAAAGGTAACTCGGATAAGTTTAACTCAAAACTCTCATTTTATTTCAAAGATTTCATCTTTATACATTAAAAAGGCCTAGTGACATAATAGATACCATGATTGAGGTAATTTCATTCAAAGATTCAATCTTTGTCCATTAAAACACGCTACGCGACTTCGTAGGGAACTCGAATAAGTTAAACTCAAAACTCTCATTTTCTTTAAAAGATTCAATCTTTAAACATTAAAAAGGTCAAGTGACTTAATAGGTACCTGGATTGAGGTAATTTCATTCCAACATTCAATCTTTACTCATTAAAACTCTCTTCGCGACGTCAAAGGGAACTCGAATAAGTTGAACTCAAAACTCTCATCTATTTTGAAAGATTCAATCTTTACGCATTAAAAAGGCTAGTGACAAAATTTATACCTTGATTGAGGTATTTTGATTCAAAGATTCATTCTTTAGTCATTAAAACACTCTTCGCGACTTCATAGGGAAATCGAATAAGTTAGACTCAAAATTCTCATTTTGTTTCAAGGATTCAATCTTTATTCACTAAAAAGGTCTAGTGACATAATATGTTCCTTGATTGAGGCAATTTCATTCAAAGATTTCATCTTTACTCATTAAAACACTCTTTGTGATGTCAAAGGTAACTCGAACAAGTTTAACTCAAAACTCTCATCTTCTTTCAAAGATTTAATCTTCATACATTAAAATGGTCTAGTGACATAATAGGTACTTTGATTGAGGTATTTTCGTTTAAAGGGTTCAATCTTTAGTCATTAAAACACTCTTCGCGACTGCTTTAGGAACTCGAATAAGTTAAACTCAGTACTCACATTTTCTTTCAAAGATGCAATCTTTATAAATTAAAAAGGTCGAGTGACATAATAGGTATCTCGATTCAAGTAATTTCATTTAAAGATTCAATCTTTACTCATTAAAGTACTCTTCGTGACGTCAAAGGGAACTTGAATAAGTTTAACTCAAAACTCTTATTTTCTTTCAAAGATTCAATCTTCATATATTAAAAACGTCTAGTGATATAACGGGTACCTTGATTGAGGTATTTTTCATTCAAAGATTCAATCTTTAGTCATTAGAACACTCTTCGGGACTTCATAGGGAACTCGAATAAGTTAAACTCAAAACTCTCACTCCAAAATTCAACCTTTACTCGTTAAAACACTCTTCGTGGCGTCCAAGGGAACTCGAATAAGTTGAACTCAAAACTCTCATCTTCTTTCAAAGATTCAATCCTAATGCATTGAAAATGTCTGGTGACATAATTTGTACCTTGATTGAGGTATTTTGATTTAAAGATTCTTTCTTTAGTTATTAAAACACTCTTCGCGACTTCATAGGGAAATCGAATAAATTAAACTCAAAATTCTCATTTTGTTTCGAGGATTCAATCTTTTTTCATTAAAAAGATCTAGTGAAATAATAGGTTCGTTGATTGAGGTAATTTCATTCGAAGATTCCTTCTTTACTCATTAAAACACTCTTCGTGATGTTAAAGGTAACTCGAATAAGTTTAGCTCAAAACTCTCATCTTCTTTCAAAGATTTAATCTTTATACATTAGAATGGTTTAGTGACATAATAGGTACTTTGATTGAGTTATTTTCATTCAAATATTCAATCTTTAGTCATTAAAATACTCTTCGCGACTGCATAGGGAACTCGAATAAGTTAAACTCAGAACTTACATTTTCTTTCAAAGATTATAAATTAAAAAGGTCAAGTGACATAATAGGTATCTTGATTCAGGTAATTTCATTCAAAGATTCAATCTTTACTCATTAAAGTACTCTTCGTGACATCAAAGGAAACTTGAATAAGTTTATCTCAAAACTCTTATTTTCTTTCATAGATTCCATCTTTATACATTAAAAACGTCTACTGACATAATGGGTACATTGATTGAAGTATTTTCATTCAAAGATTCAATCTTTATTCACTAAAACACTCTTCAGGACTTCATAGGGAACTCGAATAAGTTAAACTCAAAACTCTCATTTCCTTTCGTAGATTCAATCTTTATACATTAAAAAGATCTAGTGACATATTAGGTACCGTGAATGAGGTAATTTGATTCGAAGATTCAATCTTTACTCATTAAAACACTCTTCGTGATGTCAAAGCCAACTCGAATAAGTTGCGCACAAAACACTAATTTTCTTCCAAAGATTCAATATTTATACATTAAAAAAGGTCTAGTGACATAAAGGGTATCTTTATTGTGGTATTTTCATTCAAAGATGCAATATTTCGTCCTTAAAACACTCTTCGGGACTTCGTAGGGAACTCGAATAAGTTAAACTCAAAACTCTCATTTTCTTTCGTATATTCAATTTTATACATTAAAAAGGTCTAGTGACACAATCGGTACCCTGAATTAGGTAATTTCATTCCAAAATTCAATCTTTACGCAATAAAACACTCTTCGTGATGTCAAAGGGAACTCGAATAAGTTCAACAGAAAACACTAATTTTCTTCCAAAGATTTAATCTTTATACATTAAAAAGCTCTGGTGCATAATGGGTATCTTTATTGAGGTATTTTCATTCAAAGATGCAATATTTTACTCATTAAAACACTCATCGTGACGTCAAAGGGAATTCAAAGATTCAATCTTTACTCCTTAAAACACTCTTCGTGACTTTAAAAGGAATTCGGGTCAGTTTAACTCAAAACTCTCATTTTCTTTCAAAGATTTAATCTTTATACGTTAAGAATGTCTAGTGACATAGTAGGTACTTTGATTGAGGTATTTTCATTCAAAGATTCAATCTTTAGTCATTAAAATACTCTACGCGACTTCATATGAAAACTCGAATAGGTTAAACTCAAAACTATCATTTTCCTTCAAAGATTCTCCCTTTATGTATTAAAACGGCCTAGTGACATAGTAGGTACCTTGATTGAGGTAATTTCATTCAAAGATTCAATTTTACTCATTAAAACACTCTTCGTGACGTCAAGGGGAACTCGAATAAGTTTAACTCAAAACAATCATTTTCTATCAAAGATTTAATCTTTATACATTAAAATGTTCTAGTGACAAAATATGTACCTTAATTGAGGAATTTTCATCCAAGGATTCAATCTTCACTCATTAAAACACCCTTCGGGACGTCAAAGGGAACTTGAATAAATTTAACTCAAAACTCTTATTTTATTTCAAAGATTCAATCTTTATATATAAAAAATGTCTAGTGACATAATGGGTACCTTGATTGAAATATTTTCATTCAAAGATTCAATCTTTGGTCATTAAAACACTCTTCGACATTTCATTGGGAACTCGAATAAGTTAAACTCAAAACTCTCATTTTTTTCCAAAGTTTCAACCTTTTTACATTAAAAAGGTTTATTGACATAATAGGTACCTTAATTGAGGAGATTTCATTCAAAGATTCTATCTTTACTCCTTAAAACACTCTTCGTGATGTCAAAGGTAACTCGGATAAGTTTAACTCAAAACTCTCATTTTATTTCAAAGATTTCATCTTTATACATTAAAAAGGCCTAGTGACATAATAGATACCATGATTGAGGTAATTTCATTCAAAGATTCAATCTTTGTCCATTAAAACACGCTACGCGACTTCGTAGGGAACTCGAATAAGTTAAACTCAAAACTCTCATTTTCTTTAAAAGATTCAATCTTTAAACATTAAAAAGGTCAAGTGACTTAATAGGTACCTGGATTGAGGTAATTTCATTCCAACATTCAATCTTTACTCATTAAAACTCTCTTCGCGACGTCAAAGGGAACTCGAATAAGTTGAACTCAAAACTCTCATCTATTTTGAAAGATTCAATCTTTACGCATTAAAAAGGCTAGTGACAAAATTTATACCTTGATTGAGGTATTTTGATTCAAAGATTCATTCTTTAGTCATTAAAACACTCTTCGCGACTTCATAGGGAAATCGAATAAGTTAGACTCAAAATTCTCATTTTGTTTCAAGGATTCAATCTTTATTCACTAAAAAGGTCTAGTGACATAATATGTTCCTTGATTGAGGCAATTTCATTCAAAGATTTCATCTTTACTCATTAAAACACTCTTTGTGATGTCAAAGGTAACTCGAACAAGTTTAACTCAAAACTCTCATCTTCTTTCAAAGATTTAATCTTCATACATTAAAATGGTCTAGTGACATAATAGGTACTTTGATTGAGGTATTTTCGTTTAAAGGGTTCAATCTTTAGTCATTAAAACACTCTTCGCGACTGCTTTAGGAACTCGAATAAGTTAAACTCAGTACTCACATTTTCTTTCAAAGATGCAATCTTTATAAATTAAAAAGGTCGAGTGACATAATAGGTATCTCGATTCAAGTAATTTCATTTAAAGATTCAATCTTTACTCATTAAAGTACTCTTCGTGACGTCAAAGGGAACTTGAATAAGTTTAACTCAAAACTCTTATTTTCTTTCAAAGATTCAATCTTCATATATTAAAAACGTCTAGTGATATAACGGGTACCTTGATTGAGGTATTTTTCATTCAAAGATTCAATCTTTAGTCATTAGAACACTCTTCGGGACTTCATAGGGAACTCGAATAAGTTAAACTCAAAACTCTCACTCCAAAATTCAACCTTTACTCGTTAAAACACTCTTCGTGGCGTCCAAGGGAACTCGAATAAGTTGAACTCAAAACTCTCATCTTCTTTCAAAGATTCAATCCTAATGCATTGAAAATGTCTGGTGACATAATTTGTACCTTGATTGAGGTATTTTGATTTAAAGATTCTTTCTTTAGTTATTAAAACACTCTTCGCGACTTCATAGGGAAATCGAATAAATTAAACTCAAAATTCTCATTTTGTTTCGAGGATTCAATCTTTTTTCATTAAAAAGATCTAGTGAAATAATAGGTTCGTTGATTGAGGTAATTTCATTCGAAGATTCCTTCTTTACTCATTAAAACACTCTTCGTGATGTCAAAGGTAACTCGAATAAGTTTAGCTCAAAACTCTCATCTTCTTTCAAAGATTTAATCTTTATACATTAGAATGGTTTAGTGACATAATAGGTACTTTGATTGAGTTATTTTCATTCAAATATTCAATCTTTAGTCATTAAAATACTCTTCGCGACTGCATAGGGAACTCGAATAAGTTAAACTCAGAACTTACATTTTCTTTCAAAGATTATAAATTAAAAAGGTCAAGTGACATAATAGGTATCTTGATTCAGGTAATTTCATTCAAAGATTCAATCTTTACTCATTAAAGTACTCTTCGTGACATCAAAGGAAACTTGAATAAGTTTATCTCAAAACTCTTATTTTCTTTCATAGATTCCATCTTTATACATTAAAAACGTCTACTGACATAATGGGTACATTGATTGAAGTATTTTCATTCAAAGATTCAATCTTTATTCACTAAAACACTCTTCAGGACTTCATAGGGAACTCGAATAAGTTAAACTCAAAACTCTCATTTCCTTTCGTAGATTCAATCTTTATACATTAAAAAGATCTAGTGACATATTAGGTACCGTGAATGAGGTAATTTGATTCGAAGATTCAATCTTTACTCATTAAAACACTCTTCGTGATGTCAAAGCCAACTCGAATAAGTTGCGCACAAAACACTAATTTTCTTCCAAAGATTCAATATTTATACATTAAAAAAGGTCTAGTGACATAAAGGGTATCTTTATTGTGGTATTTTCATTCAAAGATGCAATATTTCGTCCTTAAAACACTCTTCGGGACTTCGTAGGGAACTCGAATAAGTTAAACTCAAAACTCTCATTTTCTTTCGTATATTCAATTTTATACATTAAAAAGGTCTAGTGACACAATCGGTACCCTGAATTAGGTAATTTCATTCCAAAATTCAATCTTTACGCAATAAAACACTCTTCGTGATGTCAAAGGAAACTCGAATAAGTTCAACAGAAAACACTAATTTTCTTCCAAAGATTTAATCTTTATACATTAAAAAGCTCTGGTGCATAATGGGTATCTTTATTGAGGTATTTTCATTCAAAGATGCAATATTTTACTCATTAAAACACTCATCGTGACGTCAAAGGGAATTCAAAGATTCAATCTTTACTCCTTAAAACACTCTTCGTGACTTTAAAAGGAATTCGGGTCAGTTTAACTCAAAACTCTCATTTTCTTTCAAAGATTTAATCTTTATACGTTAAGAATGTCTAGTGACATAGTAGGTACTTTGATTGAGGTATTTTCATTCAAAGATTCAATCTTTAGTCATTAAAATACTCTACGCGACTTCATATGAAAACTCGAATAGGTTAAACTCAAAACTATCATTTTCCTTCAAAGATTCTCCCTTTATGTATTAAAACGGCCTAGTGACATAGTAGGTACCTTGATTGAGGTAATTTCATTCAAAGATTCAATTTTACTCATTAAAACACTCTTCGTGACGTCAAGGGGAACTCGAATAAGTTTAACTCAAAACAATCATTTTCTATCAAAGATTTAATCTTTATACATTAAAATGTTCTAGTGACAAAATATGTACCTTAATTGAGGAATTTTCATCCAAGGATTCAATCTTCACTCATTAAAACACCCTTCGGGACGTCAAAGGGAACTTGAATAAATTTAACTCAAAACTCTTATTTTATTTCAAAGATTCAATCTTTATATATAAAAAATGTCTAGTGACATAATGGGTACCTTGATTGAAATATTTTCATTCAAAGATTCAATCTTTGGTCATTAAAACACTCTTCGACATTTCATTGGGAACTCGAATAAGTTAAACTCAAAACTCTCATTTTTTTCCAAAGTTTCAACCTTTTTACATTAAAAAGGTTTATTGACATAATAGGTACCGTAATTGAGGAGATTTCATTCAAAGATTCTATCTTTACTCCTTAAAACACTCTTCGTGATGTCAAAGGTAACTCGGATAAGTTTAACTCAAAACTCTCATTTTATTTCAAAGATTTCATCTTTATACATTAAAAAGGCCTAGTGACATAATAGATACCATGATTGAGGTAATTTCATTCAAAGATTCAATCTTTGTCCATTAAAACACGCTACGCGACTTCGTAGGGAACTCGAATAAGTTAAACTCAAAACTCTCATTTTCTTTAAAAGATTCAATCTTTAAACATTAAAAAGGTCAAGTGACTTAATAGGTACCTGGATTGAGGTAATTTCATTCCAACATTCAATCTTTACTCATTAAAACTCTCTTCGCGACGTCAAAGGGAACTCGAATAAGTTGAACTCAAAACTCTCATCTATTTTGAAAGATTCAATCTTTACGCATTAAAAAGGCTAGTGACAAAATTTATACCTTGATTGAGGTATTTTGATTCAAAGATTCATTCTTTAGTCATTAAAACACTCTTCGCGACTTCATAGGGAAATCGAATAAGTTAGACTCAAAATTCTCATTTTGTTTCAAGGATTCAATCTTTATTCACTAAAAAGGTCTAGTGACATAATATGTTCCTTGATTGAGGCAATTTCATTCAAAGATTTCATCTTTACTCATTAAAACACTCTTTGTGATGTCAAAGGTAACTCGAACAAGTTTAACTCAAAACTCTCATCTTCTTTCAAAGATTTAATCTTCATACATTAAAATGGTCTAGTGACATAATAGGTACTTTGATTGAGGTATTTTCGTTTAAAGGGTTCAATCTTTAGTCATTAAAACACTCTTCGCGACTGCTTTAGGAACTCGAATAAGTTAAACTCAGTACTCACATTTTCTTTCAAAGATGCAATCTTTATAAATTAAAAAGGTCGAGTGACATAATAGGTATCTCGATTCAAGTAATTTCATTTAAAGATTCAATCTTTACTCATTAAAGTACTCTTCGTGACGTCAAAGGGAACTTGAATAAGTTTAACTCAAAACTCTTATTTTCTTTCAAAGATTCAATCTTCATATATTAAAAACGTCTAGTGATATAACGGGTACCTTGATTGAGGTATTTTTCATTCAAAGATTCAATCTTTAGTCATTAGAACACTCTTCGGGACTTCATAGGGAACTCGAATAAGTTAAACTCAAAACTCTCACTCCAAAATTCAACCTTTACTCGTTAAAACACTCTTCGTGGCGTCCAAGGGAACTCGAATAAGTTGAACTCAAAACTCTCATCTTCTTTCAAAGATTCAATCCTAATGCATTGAAAATGTCTGGTGACATAATTTGTACCTTGATTGAGGTATTTTGATTTAAAGATTCTTTCTTTAGTTATTAAAACACTCTTCGCGACTTCATAGGGAAATCGAATAAATTAAACTCAAAATTCTCATTTTGTTTCGAGGATTCAATCTTTTTTCATTAAAAAGATCTAGTGAAATAATAGGTTCGTTGATTGAGGTAATTTCATTCGAAGATTCCTTCTTTACTCATTAAAACACTCTTCGTGATGTCAAAGGTAACTCGAATAAGTTTAGCTCAAAACTCTCATCTTCTTTCAAAGATTTAATCTTTATACATTAGAATGGTTTAGTGACATAATAGGTACTTTGATTGAGTTATTTTCATTCAAATATTCAATCTTTAGTCATTAAAATACTCTTCGCGACTGCATAGGGAACCCGAATAAGTTAAACTCAGAACTTACATTTTCTTTCAAAGATTATAAATTAAAAAGGTCAAGTGACATAATAGGTATCTTGATTCAGGTAATTTCATTCAAAGATTCAATCTTTACTCATTAAAGTACTCTTCGTGACATCAAAGGAAACTTGAATAAGTTTATCTCAAAACTCTTATTTTCTTTCATAGATTCCATCTTTATACATTAAAAACGTCTACTGACATAATGGGTACATTGATTGAAGTATTTTCATTCAAAGATTCAATCTTTATTCACTAAAACACTCTTCAGGACTTCATAGGGAACTCGAATAAGTTAAACTCAAAACTCTCATTTCCTTTCGTAGATTCAATCTTTATACATTAAAAAGATCTAGTGACATATTAGGTACCGTGAATGAGGTAATTTGATTGTAAGATTCAATCTTTACTCATTAAAACACTCTTCGTGATGTCAAAGCCAACTCGAATAAGTTGCGCACAAAACACTAATTTTCTTCCAAAGATTCAATATTTATACATTAAAAAAGGTCTAGTGACATAAAGGGTATCTTTATTGTGGTATTTTCATTCAAAGATGCAATATTTCGTCCTTAAAACACTCTTCGGGACTTCGTAGGGAACTCGAATAAGTTAAACTCAAAACTCTCATTTTCTTTCGTATATTCAATTTTATACATTAAAAAGGTCTAGTGACACAATCGGTACCCTGAATTAGGTAATTTCATTCCAAAATTCAATCTTTACGCAATAAAACACTCTTCGTGATGTCAAAGGGAACTCGAATAAGTTCAACAGAAAACACTAATTTTCTTCCAAAGATTTAATCTTTATACATTAAAAAGCTCTGGTGCATAATGGGTATCTTTATTGAGGTATTTTCATTCAAAGATGCAATATTTTACTCATTAAAACACTCATCGTGACGTCAAAGGGAATTCAAAGATTCAATCTTTACTCCTTAAAACACTCTTCGTGACTTTAAAAGGAATTCGGGTCAGTTTAACTCAAAACTCTCATTTTCTTTCAAAGATTTAATCTTTATACGTTAAGAATGTCTAGTGACATAGTAGGTACTTTGATTGAGGTATTTTCATTCAAAGATTCAATCTTTAGTCATTAAAATACTCTACGCGACTTCATATGAAAACTCGAATAGGTTAAACTCAAAACTATCATTTTCCTTCAAAGATTCTCCCTTTATGTATTAAAACGGCCTAGTGACATAGTAGGTACCTTGATTGAGGTAATTTCATTCAAAGATTCAATTTTACTCATTAAAACACTCTTCGTGACGTCAAGGAGAACTCGAATAAGTTTAACTCAAAACAATCATTTTCTATCAAAGATTTAATCTTTATACATTAAAATGTTCTAGTGACAAAATATGTACCTTAATTGAGGAATTTTCATCCAAGGATTCAATCTTCACTCATTAAAACACCCTTCGGGACGTCAAAGGGAACTTGAATAAATTTAACTCAAAACTCTTATTTTATTTCAAAGATTCAATCTTTATATATATAAAATGTCTAGTGACATAATGGGTACCTTGATTGAAATATTTTCATTCAAAGATTCAATCTTTGGTCATTAAAACACTCTTCGACATTTCATTGGGAACTCGAATAAGTTAAACTCAAAACTCTCATTTTTTTCCAAAGTTTCAACCTTTTTACATTAAAAAGGTTTATTGACATAATAGGTACCTTAATTGAGGAGATTTCATTCAAAGATTCTATCTTTACTCCTTAAAACACTCTTCGTGATGTCAAAGGTAACTCGGATAAGTTTAACTCAAAACTCTCATTTTATTTCAAAGATTTCATCTTTATACATTAAAAAGGCCTAGTGACATAATAGATACCATGATTGAGGTAATTTCATTCAAAGATTCAATCTTTGTCCATTAAAACACGCTACGCGACTTCGTAGGGAACTCGAATAAGTTAAACTCAAAACTCTCATTTTCTTTAAAAGATTCAATCTTTAAACATTAAAAAGGTCAAGTGACTTAATAGGTACCTGGATTGAGGTAATTTCATTCCAACATTCAATCTTTACTCATTAAAACTCTCTTCGCGACGTCAAAGGGAACTCGAATAAGTTGAACTCAAAACTCTCATCTATTTTGAAAGATTCAATCTTTACGCATTAAAAAGGCTAGTGACAAAATTTATACCTTGATTGAGGTATTTTGATTCAAAGATTCATTCTTTAGTCATTAAAACACTCTTCGCGACTTCATAGGGAAATCGAATAAGTTAGACTCAAAATTCTCATTTTGTTTCAAGGATTCAATCTTTATTCACTAAAAAGGTCTAGTGACATAATATGTTCCTTGATTGAGGCAATTTCATTCAAAGATTTCATCTTTACTCATTAAAACACTCTTTGTGATGTCAAAGGTAACTCGAACAAGTTTAACTCAAAACTCTCATCTTCTTTCAAAGATTTAATCTTCATACATTAAAATGGTCTAGTGACATAATAGGTACTTTGATTGAGGTATTTTCGTTTAAAGGGTTCAATCTTTAGTCATTAAAACACTCTTCGCGACTGCTTTAGGAACTCGAATAAGTTAAACTCAGTACTCACATTTTCTTTCAAAGATGCAATCTTTATAAATTAAAAAGGTCGAGTGACATAATAGGTATCTCGATTCAAGTAATTTCATTTAAAGATTCAATCTTTACTCATTAAAGTACTCTTCGTGACGTCAAAGGGAACTTGAATAAGTTTAACTCAAAACTCTTATTTTCTTTCAAAGATTCAATC
Organism: Cornus florida; assembly: GCF_030987335.1. Classification (NCBI taxonomy): domain Eukaryota; kingdom Viridiplantae; phylum Streptophyta; class Magnoliopsida; order Cornales; family Cornaceae; genus Cornus; species Cornus florida. Next base: position 545,072 of record NW_026775901.1, on the reverse strand, counting down.
TTCATATATTAAAAACGTCTAGTGATATAACGGGTACCTTGATTGAGGTATTTTTCATTCAAAGATTCAATCTTTAGTCATTAGAACACTCTTCGGGACTTCATAGGGAACTCGAATAAGTTAAACTCAAAACTCTCACTCCAAAATTCAACCTTTACTCGTTAAAACACTCTTCGTGGCGTCCAAGGGAACTCGAATAAGTTGAACTCAAAACTCTCATCTTCTTTCAAAGATTCAATCCTAATGCATTGAAAATGTCTGGTGACATAATTTGTACCTTGATTGAGGTATTTTGATTTAAAGATTCTTTCTTTAGTTATTAAAACACTCTTCGCGACTTCATAGGGAAATCAAATAAATTAAACTCAAAATTCTCATTTTGTTTCGAGGATTCAATCTTTTTTCATTAAAAAGATCTAGTGAAATAATAGGTTCGTTGATTGAGGTAATTTCATTCGAAGATTCCTTCTTTACTCATTAAAACACTCTTCGTGATGTCAAAGGTAACTCGAATAAGTTTAGCTCAAAACTCTCATCTTCTTTCAAAGATTTAATCTTTATACATTAGAATGGTTTAGTGACATAATAGGTACTTTGATTGAGTTATTTTCATTCAAATATTCAATCTTTAGTCATTAAAATACTCTTCGCGACTGCATAGGGAACTCGAATAAGTTAAACTCAGAACTTACATTTTCTTTCAAAGATTATAAATTAAAAAGGTCAAGTGACATAATAGGTATCTTGATTCAGGTAATTTCATTCAAAGATTCAATCTTTACTCATTAAAGTACTCTTCGTGACATCAAAGGAAACTTGAATAAGTTTATCTCAAAACTCTTATTTTCTTTCATAGATTCCATCTTTATACATTAAAAACGTCTACTGACATAATGGGTACATTGATTGAAGTATTTTCATTCAAAGATTCAATCTTTATTCACTAAAACACTCTTCAGGACTTCATAGGGAACTCGAATAAGTTAAACTCAAAACTCTCATTTCCTTTCGTAGATTCAATCTTTATACATTAAAAAGATCTAGTGACATATTAGGTACCGTGAATGAGGTAATTTGATTCGAAGATTCAATCTTTACTCATTAAAACACTCTTCGTGATGTCAAAGCCAACTCGAATAAGTTGCACACAAAACACTAATTTTCTTCCAAAGATTCAATATTTATACATTAAAAAAGGTCTAGTGACATAAAGGGTATCTTTATTGTGGTATTTTCATTCAAAGATGCAATATTTCGTCATTAAAACACTCTTCGGGACTTCGTAGGGAACTCGAATAAGTTAAACTCAAAACTCTCATTTTCTTTCGTATATTCAATTTTATACATTAAAAAGGTCTAGTGACACAATCGGTACCCTGAATTAGGTAATTTCATTCCAAGATTCAATCTTTACGCAATAAAACACTCTTCGTGATGTCAAAGGGAACTCGAATAAGTTCAACAGAAAACACTAATTTTCTTCCAAAGATTTAATCTTTATACATTAAAAAGCTCTGGTGCATAATGGGTATCTTTATTGAGGTATTTTCATTCAAAGATGCAATATTTTACTCATTAAAACACTCATCGTGACGTCAAAGGGAATTCAAAGATTCAATCTTTACTCCTTAGAACACTCTTCGTGACTTTAAAAGGAATTCGAATCAGTTTAACTCAAAACTCTCATTTTCTTTCAAAGATTTAATCTTTATACATTAAGAATGTCTAGTGACATAGTAGGTACTTTGATTGAGGTATTTTCATTCAAAGATTCAATCTTTAGTCATTAAAATACTCTACGCGACTTCATATGAAAACTCGAATAGGTTAAACTCAAAACTATCATTTTCCTTCAAAGATTCTCCCTTTATGTATTAAAACGGCCTAGTGACATAGTAGGTACCTTGATTGAGGTAATTTCATTCAAAGATTCAATTTTACTCATTAAAACACTCTTCGTGACGTCAAGGGGAATTCGAATAAGTTTAACTCAAAACAATCATTTTCTATCAAAGATTTAATCTTTATACATTAAAATGTTCTAGTGACAAAATATGTACCTTAATTGAGGAATTTTCATCCAATGATTCGATCTTCACTCATTAAAACACCCTTCGGGACGTCAAAGGGAACTTGAATAAATTTAACTCAAAACTCTCATTTTATTTCAAAGATTCAATCTTTATATATAAAAAACGTCTAGTGACATAATGGGTACCTTGATTGAAATATTTTCATTCAAAGATTCAATCTTTGGTCATTAAAACACTCTTCGACATTTCATTGGGAACTCGAATAAGTTAAACTCAAAACTCTCATTTTTTTCCAAAGTTTCAACCTTTTTACATTAAAAAGGTTTATTGACATAATAGGTACCTTAATTGAGGAGATTTCATTCAAAGATTCTATCTTTACTCCTTAAAACACTCTTCGTGATGTCAAAGGTAACTCGGATAAGTTTAACTCAAAACTCTCATTTTATTTCAAAGATTTCATCTTTATACATTAAAAAGGCCTAGTGACATAATAGATACCATGATTGAGGTAATTTCATTCAAAGATTCAATCTTTGTCCATTAAAACACGCTACGCGACTTCGTAGGGAACTCGAATAAGTTAAACTCAAAACTCTCATTTTCTTTAAAAGATTCAATCTTTAAACATTAAAAAGGTCAAGTGACTTAATAGGTACCTGGATTGAGGTAATTTCATTCCAACATTCAATCTTTACTCATTAAAACTCTCTTCGCGACGTCAAAGGGAACTCGAATAAGTTGAACTCAAAACTCTCATCTATTTTGAAAGATTCAATCTTTACGCATTAAAAAGGCTAGTGACAAAATTTATACCTTGATTGAGGTATTTTGATTCAAAGATTCATTCTTTAGTCATTAAAACACTCTTCGCGACTTCATAGGGAAATCGAATAAGTTAGACTCAAAATTCTCATTTTGTTTCAAGGATTCAATCTTTATTCACTAAAAAGGTCTAGTGACATAATATGTTCCTTGATTGAGGCAATTTCATTCAAAGATTTCATCTTTACTCATTAAAACACTCTTTGTGATGTCAAAGGTAACTCGAACAAGTTTAACTCAAAACTCTCATCTTCTTTCAAAGATTTAATCTTCATACATTAAAATGGTCTAGTGACATAATAGGTACTTTGATTGAGGTATTTTCGTTTAAAGGGTTCAATCTTTAGTCATTAAAACACTCTTCGCGACTGCTTTAGGAACTCGAATAAGTTAAACTCAGTACTCACATTTTCTTTCAAAGATGCAATCTTTATAAATTAAAAAGGTCGAGTGACATAATAGGTATCTCGATTCAAGTAATTTCATTTAAAGATTCAATCTTTACTCATTAAAGTACTCTTCGTGACGTCAAAGGGAACTTGAATAAGTTTAACTCAAAACTCTTATTTTCTTTCAAAGATTCAATCTTCATATATTAAAAACGTCTAGTGATATAACGGGTACCTTGATTGAGGTATTTTTCATTCAAAGATTCAATCTTTAGTCATTAGAACACTCTTCGGGACTTCATAGGGAACTCGAATAAGTTAAACTCAAAACTCTCACTCCAAAATTCAACCTTTACTCGTTAAAACACTCTTCGTGGCGTCCAAGGGAACTCGAATAAGTTGAACTCAAAACTCTCATCTTCTTTCAAAGATTCAATCCTAATGCATTGAAAATGTCTGGTGACATAATTTGTACCTTGATTGAGGTATTTTGATTTAAAGATTCTTTCTTTAGTTATTAAAACACTCTTCGCGACTTCATAGGGAAATCAAATAAATTAAACTCAAAATTCTCATTTTGTTTCGAGGATTCAATCTTTTTTCATTAAAAAGATCTAGTGAAATAATAGGTTCGTTGATTGAGGTAATTTCATTCGAAGATTCCTTCTTTACTCATTAAAACACTCTTCGTGATGTCAAAGGTAACTCGAATAAGTTTAGCTCAAAACTCTCATCTTCTTTCAAAGATTTAATCTTTATACATTAGAATGGTTTAGTGACATAATAGGTACTTTGATTGAGTTATTTTCATTCAAATATTCAATCTTTAGTCATTAAAATACTCTTCGCGACTGCATAGGGAACTCGAATAAGTTAAACTCAGAACTTACATTTTCTTTCAAAGATTATAAATTAAAAAGGTCAAGTGACATAATAGGTATCTTGATTCAGGTAATTTCATTCAAAGATTCAATCTTTACTCATTAAAGTACTCTTCGTGACATCAAAGGAAACTTGAATAAGTTTATCTCAAAACTCTTATTTTCTTTCATAGATTCCATCTTTATACATTAAAAACGTCTACTGACATAATGGGTACATTGATTGAAGTATTTTCATTCAAAGATTCAATCTTTATTCACTAAAACACTCTTCAGGACTTCATAGGGAACTCGAATAAGTTAAACTCAAAACTCTCATTTCCTTTCGTAGATTCAATCTTTATACATTAAAAAGATCTAGTGACATATTAGGTACCGTGAATGAGGTAATTTGATTCGAAGATTCAATCTTTACTCATTAAAACACTCTTCGTGATGTCAAAGCCAACTCGAATAAGTTGCACACAAAACACTAATTTTCTTCCAAAGATTCAATATTTATACATTAAAAAAGGTCTAGTGACATAAAGGGTATCTTTATTGTGGTATTTTCATTCAAAGATGCAATATTTCGTCATTAAAACACTCTTCGGGACTTCGTAGGGAACTCGAATAAGTTAAACTCAAAACTCTCATTTTCTTTCGTATATTCAATTTTATACATTAAAAAGGTCTAGTGACACAATCGGTACCCTGAATTAGGTAATTTCATTCCAAGATTCAATCTTTACGCAATAAAACACTCTTCGTGATGTCAAAGGGAACTCGAATAAGTTCAACAGAAAACACTAATTTTCTTCCAAAGATTTAATCTTTATACATTAAAAAGCTCTGGTGCATAATGGGTATCTTTATTGAGGTATTTTCATTCAAAGATGCAATATTTTACTCATTAAAACACTCATCGTGACGTCAAAGGGAATTCAAAGATTCAATCTTTACTCCTTAGAACACTCTTCGTGACTTTAAAAGGAATTCGAATCAGTTTAACTCAAAACTCTCATTTTCTTTCAAAGATTTAATCTTTATACATTAAGAATGTCTAGTGACATAGTAGGTACTTTGATTGAGGTATTTTCATTCAAAGATTCAATCTTTAGTCATTAAAATACTCTACGCGACTTCATATGAAAACTCGAATAGGTTAAACTCAAAACTATCATTTTCCTTCAAAGATTCTCCCTTTATGTATTAAAACGGCCTAGTGACATAGTAGGTACCTTGATTGAGGTAATTTCATTCAAAGATTCAATTTTACTCATTAAAACACTCTTCGTGACGTCAAGGGGAATTCGAATAAGTTTAACTCAAAACAATCATTTTCTATCAAAGATTTAATCTTTATACATTAAAATGTTCTAGTGACAAAATATGTACCTTAATTGAGGAATTTTCATCCAATGATTCGATCTTCACTCATTAAAACACCCTTCGGGACGTCAAAGGGAACTTGAATAAATTTAACTCAAAACTCTCATTTTATTTCAAAGATTCAATCTTTATATATAAAAAACGTCTAGTGACATAATGGGTACCTTGATTGAAATATTTTCATTCAAAGATTCAATCTTTGGTCATTAAAACACTCTTCGACATTTCATTGGGAACTCGAATAAGTTAAACTCAAAACTCTCATTTTTTTCCAAAGTTTCAACCTTTTTACATTAAAAAGGTTTATTGACATAATAGGTACCTTAATTGAGGAGATTTCATTCAAAGATTCTATCTTTACTCCTTAAAACACTCTTCGTGATGTCAAAGGTAACTCGGATAAGTTTAACTCAAAACTCTCATTTTATTTCAAAGATTTCATCTTTATACATTAAAAAGGCCTAGTGACATAATAGATACCATGATTGAGGTAATTTCATTCAAAGATTCAATCTTTGTCCATTAAAACACGCTACGCGACTTCGTAGGGAACTCGAATAAGTTAAACTCAAAACTCTCATTTTCTTTAAAAGATTCAATCTTTAAACATTAAAAAGGTCAAGTGACTTAATAGGTACCTGGATTGAGGTAATTTCATTCCAACATTCAATCTTTACTCATTAAAACTCTCTTCGCGACGTCAAAGGGAACTCGAATAAGTTGAACTCAAAACTCTCATCTATTTTGAAAGATTCAATCTTTACGCATTAAAAAGGCTAGTGACAAAATTTATACCTTGATTGAGGTATTTTGATTCAAAGATTCATTCTTTAGTCATTAAAACACTCTTCGCGACTTCATAGGGAAATCGAATAAGTTAGACTCAAAATTCTCATTTTGTTTCAAGGATTCAATCTTTATTCACTAAAAAGGTCTAGTGACATAATATGTTCCTTGATTGAGGCAATTTCATTCAAAGATTTCATCTTTACTCATTAAAACACTCTTTGTGATGTCAAAGGTAACTCGAACAAGTTTAACTCAAAACTCTCATCTTCTTTCAAAGATTTAATCTTCATACATTAAAATGGTCTAGTGACATAATAGGTTCTTTGATTGAGGTATTTTCGTTTAAAGGGTTCAATCTTTAGTCATTAAAACACTCTTCGCGACTGCTTTAGGAACTCGAATAAGTTAAACTCAGTACTCACATTTTCTTTCAAAGATGCAATCTTTATAAATTAAAAAGGTCGAGTGACATAATAGGTATCTCGATTCAAGTAATTTCATTTAAAGATTCAATCTTTACTCATTAAAGTACTCTTCGTGACGTCAAAGGGAACTTGAATAAGTTTAACTCAAAACTCTTATTTTCTTTCAAAGATTCAATCTTCATATATTAAAAACGTCTAGTGATATAACGGGTACCTTGATTGAGGTATTTTTCATTCAAAGATTCAATCTTTAGTCATTAGAACACTCTTCGGGACTTCATAGGGAACTCGAATAAGTTAAACTCAAAACTCTCACTCCAAAATTCAACCTTTACTCGTTAAAACACTCTTCGTGGCGTCCAAGGGAACTCGAATAAGTTGAACTCAAAACTCTCATCTTCTTTCAAAGATTCAATCCTAATGCATTGAAAATGTCTGGTGACATAATTTGTACCTTGATTGAGGTATTTTGATTTAAAGATTCTTTCTTTAGTTATTAAAACACTCTTCGCGACTTCATAGGGAAATCGAATAAATTAAACTCAAAATTCTCATTTTGTTTCGAGGATTCAATCTTTTTTCATTAAAAAGATCTAGTGAAATAATAGGTTCGTTGATTGAGGTAATTTCATTCGAAGATTCCTTCTTTACTCATTAAAACACTCTTCGTGATGTCAAAGGTAACTCGAATAAGTTTAGCTCAAAACTCTCATCTTCTTTCAAAGATTTAATCTTTATACATTAGAATGGTTTAGTGACATAATAGGTACTTTGATTGAGTTATTTTCATTCAAATATTCAATCTTTAGTCATTAAAATACTCTTCGCGACTGCATAGGGAACTCGAATAAGTTAAACTCAGAACTTACATTTTCTTTCAAAGATTATAAATTAAAAAGGTCAAGTGACATAATAGGTATCTTGATTCAGGTAATTTCATTCAAAGATTCAATCTTTACTCATTAAAGTACTCTTCGTGACATCAAAGGAAACTTGAATAAGTTTATCTCAAAACTCTTATTTTCTTTCATAGATTCCATCTTTATACATTAAAAACGTCTACTGACATAATGGGTACATTGATTGAAGTATTTTCATTCAAAGATTCAATCTTTATTCACTAAAACACTCTTCAGGACTTCATAGGGAACTCGAATAAGTTAAACTCAAAACTCTCATTTCCTTTCGTAGATTCAATCTTTATACATTAAAAAGATCTAGTGACATATTAGGTACCGTGAATGAGGTAATTTGATTCGAAGATTCAATCTTTACTCATTAAAACACTCTTCGTGATGTCAAAGCCAACTCGAATAAGTTGCACACAAAACACTAATTTTCTTCCAAAGATTCAATATTTATACATTAAAAAAGGTCTAGTGACATAAAGGGTATCTTTATTGTGGTATTTTCATTCAAAGATGCAATATTTCGTCATTAAAACACTCTTCGGGACTTCGTAGGGAATTCGAATAAGTTAAACTCAAAACTCTCATTTTCTTTCGTATATTCAATTTTATACATTAAAAAGGTCTAGTGACACAATCGGTACCATGAATTAGGTAATTTCATTCCAAGATTCAATCTTTACGCAATAAAACACTCTTCGTGATGTCAAAGGGAACTCGAATAAGTTCAACAGAAAACACTAATTTTCTTCCAAAGATTTAATCTTTATACATTAAAAAGCTCTGGTGCATAATGGGTATCTTTATTGAGGTATTTTCATTCAAAGATGCAATATTTTACTCATTAAAACACTCATCGTGACGTCAAAGGGAATTCAAAGATTCAATCTTTACTCCTTAGAACACTCTTCGTGACTTTAAAAGGAATTCGAATCAGTTTAACTCAAAACTCTCATTTTCTTTCAAAGATTTAATCTTTATACATTAAGAATGTCTAGTGACATAGTAGGTACTTTGATTGAGGTATTTTCATTCAAAGATTCAATCTTTAGTCATTAAAATACTCTACGCGACTTCATATGAAAACTCGAATAGGTTAAACTCAAAACTATCATTTTCCTTCAAAGATTCTCCCTTTATGTATTAAAACGGCCTAGTGACATAGTAGGTACCTTGATTGAGGTAATTTCATTCAAAGATTCAATTTTACTCATTAAAACACTCTTCGTGACGTCAAGGGGAATTCGAATAAGTTTAACTCAAAACAATCATTTTCTATCAAAGATTTAATCTTTATACATTAAAATGTTCTAGTGACAAAATATGTACCTTAATTGAGGAATTTTCATCCAATGATTCGATCTTCACTCATTAAAACACCCTTCGGGACGTCAAAGGGAACTTGAATAAATTTAACTCAAAACTCTCATTTTATTTCAAAGATTCAATCTTTATATATAAAAAACGTCTAGTGACATAATGGGTACCTTGATTGAAATATTTTCATTCAAAGATTCAATCTTTGGTCATTAAAACACTCTTCGACATTTCATTGGGAACTCGAATAAGTTAAACTCAAAACTCTCATTTTTTTCCAAAGTTTCAACCTTTTTACATTAAAAAGGTTTATTGACATAATAGGTACCTTAATTGAGGAGATTTCATTCAAAGATTCTATCTTTACTCCTTAAAACACTCTTCGTGATGTCAAAGGTAACTCGGATAAGTTTAACTCAAAACTCTCATTTTATTTCAAAGATTTCATCTTTATACATTAAAAAGGCCTAGTGACATAATAGATACCATGATTGAGGTAATTTCATTCAAAGATTCAATCTTTGTCCATTAAAACACGCTACGCGACTTCGTAGGGAACTCGAATAAGTTAAACTCAAAACTCTCATTTTCTTTAAAAGATTCAATCTTTAAACATTAAAAAGGTCAAGTGACTTAATAGGTACCTGGATTGAGGTAATTTCATTCCAACATTCAATCTTTACTCATTAAAACTCTCTTCGCGACGTCAAAGGGAACTCGAATAAGTTGAACTCAAAACTCTCATCTATTTTGAAAGATTCAATCTTTACGCATTAAAAAGGCTAGTGACAAAATTTATACCTTGATTGAGGTATTTTGATTCAAAGATTCATTCTTTAGTCATTAAAACACTCTTCGCGACTTCATAGGGAAATCGAATAAGTTAGACTCAAAATTCTCATTTTGTTTCAAGGATTCAATCTTTATTCACTAAAAAGGTCTAGTGACATAATATGTTCCTTGATTGAGGCAATTTCATTCAAAGATTTCATCTTTACTCATTAAAACACTCTTTGTGATGTCAAAGGTAACTCGAACAAGTTTAACTCAAAACTCTCATCTTCTTTCAAAGATTTAATCTTCATACATTAAAATGGTCTAGTGACATAATAGGTACTTTGATTGAGGTATTTTCGTTTAAAGGGTTCAATCTTTAGTCATTAAAACACTCTTCGCGACTGGTTTAGGAACTCGAATAAGTTAAACTCAGTACTCACATTTTCTTTCAAAGATGCAATCTTTATAAATTAAAAAGGTCGAGTGACATAATAGGTATCTCGATTCAAGTAATTTCATTTAAAGATTCAATCTTTACTCATTAAAGTACTCTTCGTGACGTCAAAGGGAACTTGAATAAGTTTAACTCAAAACTCTTATTTTCTTTCAAAGATTCAATCTTCATATATTAAAAACGTCTAGTGATATAACGGGTACCTTGATTGAGGTATTTTTCATTCAAAGATTCAATCTTTAGTCATTAGAACACTCTTCGGGACTTCATAGGGAACTCGAATAAGTTAAACTCAAAACTCTCACTCCAAAATTCAACCTTTACTCGTTAAAACACTCTTCGTGGCGTCCAAGGGAACTCGAATAAGTTGAACTCAAAACTCTCATCTTCTTTCAAAGATTCAATCCTAATGCATTGAAAATGTCTGGTGACATAATTTGTACCTTGATTGAGGTATTTTGATTTAAAGATTCTTTCTTTAGTTATTAAAACACTCTTCGCGACTTCATAGGGAAATCAAATAAATTAAACTCAAAATTCTCATTTTGTTTCGAGGATTCAATCTTTTTTCATTAAAAAGATCTAGTGAAATAATAGGTTCGTTGATTGAGGTAATTTCATTCGAAGATTCCTTCTTTACTCATTAAAACACTCTTCGTGATGTCAAAGGTAACTCGAATAAGTTTAGCTCAAAACTCTCATCTTCTTTCAAAGATTTAATCTTTATACATTAGAATGGTTTAGTGACATAATAGGTACTTTGATTGAGTTATTTTCATTCAAATATTCAATCTTTAGTCATTAAAATACTCTTCGCGACTGCATAGGGAACTCGAATAAGTTAAACTCAGAACTTACATTTTCTTTCAAAGATTATAAATTAAAAAGGTCAAGTGACATAATAGGTATCTTGATTCAGGTAATTTCATTCAAAGATTCAATCTTTACTCATTAAAGTACTCTTCGTGACATCAAAGGAAACTTGAATAAGTTTATCTCAAAACTCTTATTTTCTTTCATAGATTCCATCTTTATACATTAAAAACGTCTACTGACATAATGGGTACATTGATTGAAGTATTTTCATTCAAAGATTCAATCTTTATTCACTAAAACACTCTTCAGGACTTCATAGGGAACTCGAATAAGTTAAACTCAAAACTCTCATTTCCTTTCGTAGATTCAATCTTTATACATTAAAAAGATCTAGTGACATATTAGGTACCGTGAATGAGGTAATTTGATTCGAAGATTCAATCTTTACTCATTAAAACACTCTTCGTGATGTCAAAGCCAACTCGAATAAGTTGCACACAAAACACTAATTTTCTTCCAAAGATTCAATATTTATACATTAAAAAAGGTCTAGTGACATAAAGGGTATCTTTATTGTGGTATTTTCATTCAAAGATGCAATATTTCGTCATTAAAACACTCTTCGGGACTTCGTAGGGAACTCGAATAAGTTAAACTCAAAACTCTCATTTTCTTTCGTATATTCAATTTTATACATTAAAAAGGTCTAGTGACACAATCGGTACCCTGAATTAGGTAATTTCATTCCAAGATTCAATCTTTACGCAATAAAACACTCTTCGTGATGTCAAAGGGAACTCGAATAAGTTCAACAGAAAACACTAATTTTCTTCCAAAGATTTAATCTTTATACATTAAAAAGCTCTGGTGCATAATGGGTATCTTTATTGAGGTATTTTCATTCAAAGATGCAATATTTTACTCATTAAAACACTCATCGTGACGTCAAAGGGAATTCAAAGATTCAATCTTTACTCCTTAGAACACTCTTCGTGACTTTAAAAGGAATTCGAATCAGTTTAACTCAAAACTCTCATTTTCTTTCAAAGATTTAATCTTTATACATTAAGAATGTCTAGTGACATAGTAGGTACTTTGATTGAGGTATTTTCATTCAAAGATTCAATCTTTAGTCATTAAAATACTCTACGCGACTTCATATGAAAACTCGAATAGGTTAAACTCAAAACTATCATTTTCCTTCAAAGATTCTCCCTTTATGTATTAAAACGGCCTAGTGACATAGTAGGTACCTTGATTGAGGTAATTTCATTCAAAGATTCAATTTTACTCATTAAAACACTCTTCGTGACGTCAAGGGGAATTCGAATAAGTTTAACTCAAAACAATCATTTTCTATCAAAGATTTAATCTTTATACATTAAAATGTTCTAGTGACAAAATATGTACCTTAATTGAGGAATTTTCATCCAATGATTCGATCTTCACTCATTAAAACACCCTTCGGGACGTCAAAGGGAACTTGAATAAATTTAACTCAAAACTCTCATTTTATTTCAAAGATTCAATCTTTATATATAAAAAACGTCTAGTGACATAATGGGTACCTTGATTGAAATATTTTCATTCAAAGATTCAATCTTTGGTCATTAAAACACTCTTCGACATTTCATTGGGAACTCGAATAAGTTAAACTCAAAACTCTCATTTTTTTCCAAAGTTTCAACCTTTTTACATTAAAAAGGTTTATTGACATAATAGGTACCTTAATTGAGGAGATTTCATTCAAAGATTCTATCTTTACTCCTTAAAACACTCTTCGTGATGTCAAAGGTAACTCGGATAAGTTTAACTCAAAACTCTCATTTTATTTCAAAGATTTCATCTTTATACATTAAAAAGGCCTAGTGACATAATAGATACCATGATTGAGGTAATTTCATTCAAAGATTCAATCTTTGTCCATTAAAACACGCTACGCGACTTCGTAGGGAACTCGAATAAGTTAAACTCAAAACTCTCATTTTCTTTAAAAGATTCAATCTTTAAACATTAAAAAGGTCAAGTGACTTAATAGGTACCTGGATTGAGGTAATTTCATTCCAACATTCAATCTTTACTCATTAAAACTCTCTTCGCGACGTCAAAGGGAACTCGAATAAGTTGAACTCAAAACTCTCATCTATTTTGAAAGATTCAATCTTTACGCATTAAAAAGGCTAGTGACAAAATTTATACCTTGATTGAGGTATTTTGATTCAAAGATTCATTCTTTAGTCATTAAAACACTCTTCGCGACTTCATAGGGAAATCGAATAAGTTAGACTCAAAATTCTCATTTTGTTTCAAGGATTCAATCTTTATTCACTAAAAAGGTCTAGTGACATAATATGTTCCTTGATTGAGGCAATTTCATTCAAAGATTTCATCTTTACTCATTAAAACACTCTTTGTGATGTCAAAGGTAACTCGAACAAGTTTAACTCAAAACTCTCATCTTCTTTCAAAGATTTAATCTTCATACATTAAAATGGTCTAGTGACATAATAGGTTCTTTGATTGAGGTATTTTCGTTTAAAGGGTTCAATCTTTAGTCATTAAAACACTCTTCGCGACTGCTTTAGGAACTCGAATAAGTTAAACTCAGTACTCACATTTTCTTTCAAAGATGCAATCTTTATAAATTAAAAAGGTCGAGTGACATAATAGGTATCTCGATTCAAGTAATTTCATTTAAAGATTCAATCTTTACTCATTAAAGTACTCTTCGTGACGTCAAAGGGAACTTGAATAAGTTTAACTCAAAACTCTTATTTTCTTTCAAAGATTCAATCTTCATATATTAAAAACGTCTAGTGATATAACGGGTACCTTGATTGAGGTATTTTTCATTCAAAGATTCAATCTTTAGTCATTAGAACACTCTTCGGGACTTCATAGGGAACTCGAATAAGTTAAACTCAAAACTCTCACTCCAAAATTCAACCTTTACTCGTTAAAACACTCTTCGTGGCGTCCAAGGGAACTCGAATAAGTTGAACTCAAAACTCTCATCTTCTTTCAAAGATTCAATCCTAATGCATTGAAAATGTCTGGTGACATAATTTGTACCTTGATTGAGGTATTTTGATTTAAAGATTCTTTCTTTAGTTATTAAAACACTCTTCGCGACTTCATAGGGAAATCGAATAAATTAAACTCAAAATTCTCATTTTGTTTCGAGGATTCAATCTTTTTTCATTAAAAAGATCTAGTGAAATAATAGGTTCGTTGATTGAGGTAATTTCATTCGAAGATTCCTTCTTTACTCATTAAAACACTCTTCGTGATGTCAAAGGTAACTCGAATAAGTTTAGCTCAAAACTCTCATCTTCTTTCAAAGATTTAATCTTTATACATTAGAATGGTTTAGTGACATAATAGGTACTTTGATTGAGTTATTTTCATTCAAATATTCAATCTTTAGTCATTAAAATACTCTTCGCGACTGCATAGGGAACTCGAATAAGTTAAACTCAGAACTTACATTTTCTTTCAAAGATTATAAATTAAAAAGGTCAAGTGACATAATAGGTATCTTGATTCAGGTAATTTCATTCAAAGATTCAATCTTTACTCATTAAAGTACTCTTCGTGACATCAAAGGAAACTTGAATAAGTTTATCTCAAAACTCTTATTTTCTTTCATAGATTCCATCTTTATACATTAAAAACGTCTACTGACATAATGGGTACATTGATTGAAGTATTTTCATTCAAAGATTCAATCTTTATTCACTAAAACACTCTTCAGGACTTCATAGGGAACTCGAATAAGTTAAACTCAAAACTCTCATTTCCTTTCGTAGATTCAATCTTTATACATTAAAAAGATCTAGTGACATATTAGGTACCGTGAATGAGGTAATTTGATTCGAAGATTCAATCTTTACTCATTAAAACACTCTTCGTGATGTCAAAGCCAACTCGAATAAGTTGCACACAAAACACTAATTTTCTTCCAAAGATTCAATATTTATACATTAAAAAAGGTCTAGTGACATAAAGGGTATCTTTATTGTGGTATTTTCATTCAAAGATGCAATATTTCGTCATTAAAACACTCTTCGGGACTTCGTAGGGAACTCGAATAAGTTAAACTCAAAACTCTCATTTTCTTTCGTATATTCAATTTTATACATTAAAAAGGTCTAGTGACACAATCGGTACCCTGAATTAGGTAATTTCATTCCAAGATTCAATCTTTACGCAATAAAACACTCTTCGTGATGTCAAAGGGAACTCGAATAAGTTCAACAGAAAACACTAATTTTCTTCCAAAGATTTAATCTTTATACATTAAAAAGCTCTGGTGCATAATGGGTATCTTTATTGAGGTATTTTCATTCAAAGATGCAATATTTTACTCATTAAAACACTCATCGTGACGTCAAAGGGAATTCAAAGATTCAATCTTTACTCCTTAGAACACTCTTCGTGACTTTAAAAGGAATTCGAATCAGTTTAACTCAAAACTCTCATTTTCTTTCAAAGATTTAATCTTTATACATTAAGAATGTCTAGTGACATAGTAGGTACTTTGATTGAGGTATTTTCATTCAAAGATTCAATCTTTAGTCATTAAAATACTCTACGCGACTTCATATGAAAACTCGAATAGGTTAAACTCAAAACTATCATTTTCCTTCAAAGATTCTCCCTTTATGTATTAAAACGGCCTAGTGACATAGTAGGTACCTTGATTGAGGTAATTTCATTCAAAGATTCAATTTTACTCATTAAAACACTCTTCGTGACGTCAAGGGGAATTCGAATAAGTTTAACTCAAAACAATCATTTTCTATCAAAGATTTAATCTTTATACATTAAAATGTTCTAGTGACAAAATATGTACCTTAATTGAGGAATTTTCATCCAATGATTCGATCTTCACTCATTAAAACACCCTTCGGGACGTCAAAGGGAACTTGAATAAATTTAACTCAAAACTCTCATTTTATTTCAAAGATTCAATCTTTATATATAAAAAACGTCTAGTGACATAATGGGTACCTTGATTGAAATATTTTCATTCAAAGATTCAATCTTTGGTCATTAAAACACTCTTCGACATTTCATTGGGAACTCGAATAAGTTAAACTCAAAACTCTCATTTTTTTCCAAAGTTTCAACCTTTTTACATTAAAAAGGTTTATTGACATAATAGGTACCTTAATTGAGGAGATTTCATTCAAAGATTCTATCTTTACTCCTTAAAACACTCTTCGTGATGTCAAAGGTAACTCGGATAAGTTTAACTCAAAACTCTCATTTTATTTCAAAGATTTCATCTTTATACATTAAAAAGGCCTAGTGACATAATAGATACCATGATTGAGGTAATTTCATTCAAAGATTCAATCTTTGTCCATTAAAACACGCTACGCGACTTCGTAGGGAACTCGAATAAGTTAAACTCAAAACTCTCATTTTCTTTAAAAGATTCAATCTTTAAACATTAAAAAGGTCAAGTGACTTAATAGGTACCTGGATTGAGGTAATTTCATTCCAACATTCAATCTTTACTCATTAAAACTCTCTTCGCGACGTCAAAGGGAACTCGAATAAGTTGAACTCAAAACTCTCATCTATTTTGAAAGATTCAATCTTTACGCATTAAAAAGGCTAGTGACAAAATTTATACCTTGATTGAGGTATTTTGATTCAAAGATTCATTCTTTAGTCATTAAAACACTCTTCGCGACTTCATAGGGAAATCGAATAAGTTAGACTCAAAATTCTCATTTTGTTTCAAGGATTCAATCTTTATTCACTAAAAAGGTCTAGTGACATAATATGTTCCTTGATTGAGGCAATTTCATTCAAAGATTTCATCTTTACTCATTAAAACACTCTTTGTGATGTCAAAGGTAACTCGAACAAGTTTAACTCAAAACTCTCATCTTCTTTCAAAGATTTAATCTTCATACATTAAAATGGTCTAGTGACATAATAGGTACTTTGATTGAGGTATTTTCGTTTAAAGGGTTCAATCTTTAGTCATTAAAACACTCTTCGCGACTGGTTTAGGAACTCGAATAAGTTAAACTCAGTACTCACATTTTCTTTCAAAGATGCAATCTTTATAAATTAAAAAGGTCGAGTGACATAATAGGTATCTCGATTCAAGTAATTTCATTTAAAGATTCAATCTTTACTCATTAAAGTACTCTTCGTGACGTCAAAGGGAACTTGAATAAGTTTAACTCAAAACTCTTATTTTCTTTCAAAGATTCAATCTTCATATATTAAAAACGTCTAGTGATATAACGGGTACCTTGATTGAGGTATTTTTCATTCAAAGATTCAATCTTTAGTCATTAGAACACTCTTCGGGACTTCATAGGGAACTCGAATAAGTTAAACTCAAAACTCTCACTCCAAAATTCAACCTTTACTCGTTAAAACACTCTTCGTGGCGTCCAAGGGAACTCGAATAAGTTGAACTCAAAACTCTCATCTTCTTTCAAAGATTCAATCCTAATGCATTGAAAATGTCTGGTGACATAATTTGTACCTTGATTGAGGTATTTTGATTTAAAGATTCTTTCTTTAGTTATTAAAACACTCTTCGCGACTTCATAGGGAAATCAAATAAATTAAACTCAAAATTCTCATTTTGTTTCGAGGATTCAATCTTTTTTCATTAAAAAGATCTAGTGAAATAATAGGTTCGTTGATTGAGGTAATTTCATTCGAAGATTCCTTCTTTACTCATTAAAACACTCTTCGTGATGTCAAAGGTAACTCGAATAAGTTTAGCTCAAAACTCTCATCTTCTTTCAAAGATTTAATCTTTATACATTAGAATGGTTTAGTGACATAATAGGTACTTTGATTGAGTTATTTTCATTCAAATATTCAATCTTTAGTCATTAAAATACTCTTCGCGACTGCATAGGGAACTCGAATAAGTTAAACTCAGAACTTACATTTTCTTTCAAAGATTATAAATTAAAAAGGTCAAGTGACATAATAGGTATCTTGATTCAGGTAATTTCATTCAAAGATTCAATCTTTACTCATTAAAGTACTCTTCGTGACATCAAAGGAAACTTGAATAAGTTTATCTCAAAACTCTTATTTTCTTTCATAGATTCCATCTTTATACATTAAAAACGTCTACTGACATAATGGGTACATTGATTGAAGTATTTTCATTCAAAGATTCAATCTTTATTCACTAAAACACTCTTCAGGACTTCATAGGGAACTCGAATAAGTTAAACTCAAAACTCTCATTTCCTTTCGTAGATTCAATCTTTATACATTAAAAAGATCTAGTGACATATTAGGTACCGTGAATGAGGTAATTTGATTCGAAGATTCAATCTTTACTCATTAAAACACTCTTCGTGATGTCAAAGCCAACTCGAATAAGTTGCACACAAAACACTAATTTTCTTCCAAAGATTCAATATTTATACATTAAAAAAGGTCTAGTGACATAAAGGGTATCTTTATTGTGGTATTTTCATTCAAAGATGCAATATTTCGTCATTAAAACACTCTTCGGGACTTCGTAGGGAACTCGAATAAGTTAAACTCAAAACTCTCATTTTCTTTCGTATATTCAATTTTATACATTAAAAAGGTCTAGTGACACAATCGGTACCCTGAATTAGGTAATTTCATTCCAAGATTCAATCTTTACGCAATAAAACACTCTTCGTGATGTCAAAGGGAACTCGAATAAGTTCAACAGAAAACACTAATTTTCTTCCAAAGATTTAATCTTTATACATTAAAAAGCTCTGGTGCATAATGGGTATCTTTATTGAGGTATTTTCATTCAAAGATGCAATATTTTACTCATTAAAACACTCATCGTGACGTCAAAGGGAATTCAAAGATTCAATCTTTACTCCTTAGAACACTCTTCGTGACTTTAAAAGGAATTCGAATCAGTTTAACTCAAAACTCTCATTTTCTTTCAAAGATTTAATCTTTATACATTAAGAATGTCTAGTGACATAGTAGGTACTTTGATTGAGGTATTTTCATTCAAAGATTCAATCTTTAGTCATTAAAATACTCTACGCGACTTCATATGAAAACTCGAATAGGTTAAACTCAAAACTATCATTTTCCTTCAAAGATTCTCCCTTTATGTATTAAAACGGCCTAGTGACATAGTAGGTACCTTGATTGAGGTAATTTCATTCAAAGATTCAATTTTACTCATTAAAACACTCTTCGTGACGTCAAGGGGAATTCGAATAAGTTTAACTCAAAACAATCATTTTCTATCAAAGATTTAATCTTTATACATTAAAATGTTCTAGTGACAAAATATGTACCTTAATTGAGGAATTTTCATCCAATGATTCGATCTTCACTCATTAAAACACCCTTCGGGACGTCAAAGGGAACTTGAATAAATTTAACTCAAAACTCTCATTTTATTTCAAAGATTCAATCTTTATATATAAAAAACGTCTAGTGACATAATGGGTACCTTGATTGAAATATTTTCATTCAAAGATTCAATCTTTGGTCATTAAAACACTCTTCGACATTTCATTGGGAACTCGAATAAGTTAAACTCAAAACTCTCATTTTTTTCCAAAGTTTCAACCTTTTTACATTAAAAAGGTTTATTGACATAATAGGTACCTTAATTGAGGAGATTTCATTCAAAGATTCTATCTTTACTCCTTAAAACACTCTTCGTGATGTCAAAGGTAACTCGGATAAGTTTAACTCAAAACTCTCATTTTATTTCAAAGATTTCATCTTTATACATTAAAAAGGCCTAGTGACATAATAGATACCATGATTGAGGTAATTTCATTCAAAGATTCAATCTTTGTCCATTAAAACACGCTACGCGACTTCGTAGGGAACTCGAATAAGTTAAACTCAAAACTCTCATTTTCTTTAAAAGATTCAATCTTTAAACATTAAAAAGGTCAAGTGACTTAATAGGTACCTGGATTGAGGTAATTTCATTCCAACATTCAATCTTTACTCATTAAAACTCTCTTCGCGACGTCAAAGGGAACTCGAATAAGTTGAACTCAAAACTCTCATCTATTTTGAAAGATTCAATCTTTACGCATTAAAAAGGCTAGTGACAAAATTTATACCTTGATTGAGGTATTTTGATTCAAAGATTCATTCTTTAGTCATTAAAACACTCTTCGCGACTTCATAGGGAAATCGAATAAGTTAGACTCAAAATTCTCATTTTGTTTCAAGGATTCAATCTTTATTCACTAAAAAGGTCTAGTGACATAATATGTTCCTTGATTGAGGCAATTTCATTCAAAGATTTCATCTTTACTCATTAAAACACTCTTTGTGATGTCAAAGGTAACTCGAACAAGTTTAACTCAAAACTCTCATCTTCTTTCAAAGATTTAATCTTCATACATTAAAATGGTCTAGTGACATAATAGGTACTTTGATTGAGGTATTTTCGTTTAAAGGGTTCAATCTTTAGTCATTAAAACACTCTTCGCGACTGGTTTAGGAACTCGAATAAGTTAAACTCAGTACTCACATTTTCTTTCAAAGATGCAATCTTTATAAATTAAAAAGGTCGAGTGACATAATAGGTATCTCGATTCAAGTAATTTCATTTAAAGATTCAATCTTTACTCATTAAAGTACTCTTCGTGACGTCAAAGGGAACTTGAATAAGTTTAACTCAAAACTCTTATTTTCTTTCAAAGATTCAATCTTCATATATTAAAAACGTCTAGTGATATAACGGGTACCTTGATTGAGGTATTTTTCATTCAAAGATTCAATCTTTAGTCATTAGAACACTCTTCGGGACTTCATAGGGAACTCGAATAAGTTAAACTCAAAACTCTCACTCCAAAATTCAACCTTTACTCGTTAAAACACTCTTCGTGGCGTCCAAGGGAACTCGAATAAGTTGAACTCAAAACTCTCATCTTCTTTCAAAGATTCAATCCTAATGCATTGAAAATGTCTGGTGACATAATTTGTACCTTGATTGAGGTATTTTGATTTAAAGATTCTTTCTTTAGTTATTAAAACACTCTTCGCGACTTCATAGGGAAATCAAATAAATTAAACTCAAAATTCTCATTTTGTTTCGAGGATTCAATCTTTTTTCATTAAAAAGATCTAGTGAAATAATAGGTTCGTTGATTGAGGTAATTTCATTCGAAGATTCCTTCTTTACTCATTAAAACACTCTTCGTGATGTCAAAGGTAACTCGAATAAGTTTAGCTCAAAACTCTCATCTTCTTTCAAAGATTTAATCTTTATACATTAGAATGGTTTAGTGACATAATAGGTACTTTGATTGAGTTATTTTCATTCAAATATTCAATCTTTAGTCATTAAAATACTCTTCGCGACTGCATAGGGAACTCGAATAAGTTAAACTCAGAACTTACATTTTCTTTCAAAGATTATAAATTAAAAAGGTCAAGTGACATAATAGGTATCTTGATTCAGGTAATTTCATTCAAAGATTCAATCTTTACTCATTAAAGTACTCTTCGTGACATCAAAGGAAACTTGAATAAGTTTATCTCAAAACTCTTATTTTCTTTCATAGATTCCATCTTTATACATTAAAAACGTCTACTGACATAATGGGTACATTGATTGAAGTATTTTCATTCAAAGATTCAATCTTTATTCACTAAAACACTCTTCAGGACTTCATAGGGAACTCGAATAAGTTAAACTCAAAACTCTCATTTCCTTTCGTAGATTCAATCTTTATACATTAAAAAGATCTAGTGACATATTAGGTACCGTGAATGAGGTAATTTGATTCGAAGATTCAATCTTTACTCATTAAAACACTCTTCGTGATGTCAAAGCCAACTCGAATAAGTTGCACACAAAACACTAATTTTCTTCCAAAGATTCAATATTTATACATTAAAAAAGGTCTAGTGACATAAAGGGTATCTTTATTGTGGTATTTTCATTCAAAGATGCAATATTTCGTCATTAAAACACTCTTCGGGACTTCGTAGGGAACTCGAATAAGTTAAACTCAAAACTCTCATTTTCTTTCGTATATTCAATTTTATACATTAAAAAGGTCTAGTGACACAATCGGTACCCTGAATTAGGTAATTTCATTCCAAGATTCAATCTTTACGCAATAAAACACTCTTCGTGATGTCAAAGGGAACTCGAATAAGTTCAACAGAAAACACTAATTTTCTTCCAAAGATTTAATCTTTATACATTAAAAAGCTCTGGTGCATAATGGGTATCTTTATTGAGGTATTTTCATTCAAAGATGCAATATTTTACTCATTAAAACACTCATCGTGACGTCAAAGGGAATTCAAAGATTCAATCTTTACTCCTTAGAACACTCTTCGTGACTTTAAAAGGAATTCGAATCAGTTTAACTCAAAACTCTCATTTTCTTTCAAAGATTTAATCTTTATACATTAAGAATGTCTAGTGACATAGTAGGTACTTTGATTGAGGTATTTTCATTCAAAGATTCAATCTTTAGTCATTAAAATACTCTACGCGACTTCATATGAAAACTCGAATAGGTTAAACTCAAAACTATCATTTTCCTTCAAAGATTCTCCCTTTATGTATTAAAACGGCCTAGTGACATAGTAGGTACCTTGATTGAGGTAATTTCATTCAAAGATTCAATTTTACTCATTAAAACACTCTTCGTGACGTCAAGGGGAATTCGAATAAGTTTAACTCAAAACAATCATTTTCTATCAAAGATTTAATCTTTATACATTAAAATGTTCTAGTGACAAAATATGTACCTTAATTGAGGAATTTTCATCCAATGATTCGATCTTCACTCATTAAAACACCCTTCGGGACGTCAAAGGGAACTTGAATAAATTTAACTCAAAACTCTCATTTTATTTCAAAGATTCAATCTTTATATATAAAAAACGTCTAGTGACATAATGGGTACCTTGATTGAAATATTTTCATTCAAAGATTCAATCTTTGGTCATTAAAACACTCTTCGACATTTCATTGGGAACTCGAATAAGTTAAACTCAAAACTCTCATTTTTTTCCAAAGTTTCAACCTTTTTACATTAAAAAGGTTTATTGACATAATAGGTACCTTAATTGAGGAGATTTCATTCAAAGATTCTATCTTTACTCCTTAAAACACTCTTCGTGATGTCAAAGGTAACTCGGATAAGTTTAACTCAAAACTCTCATTTTATTTCAAAGATTTCATCTTTATACATTAAAAAGGCCTAGTGACATAATAGATACCATGATTGAGGTAATTTCATTCAAAGATTCAATCTTTGTCCATTAAAACACGCTACGCGACTTCGTAGGGAACTCGAATAAGTTAAACTCAAAACTCTCATTTTCTTTAAAAGATTCAATCTTTAAACATTAAAAAGGTCAAGTGACTTAATAGGTACCTGGATTGAGGTAATTTCATTCCAACATTCAATCTTTACTCATTAAAACTCTCTTCGCGACGTCAAAGGGAACTCGAATAAGTTGAACTCAAAACTCTCATCTATTTTGAAAGATTCAATCTTTACGCATTAAAAAGGCTAGTGACAAAATTTATACCTTGATTGAGGTATTTTGATTCAAAGATTCATTCTTTAGTCATTAAAACACTCTTCGCGACTTCATAGGGAAATCGAATAAGTTAGACTCAAAATTCTCATTTTGTTTCAAGGATTCAATCTTTATTCACTAAAAAGGTCTAGTGACATAATATGTTCCTTGATTGAGGCAATTTCATTCAAAGATTTCATCTTTACTCATTAAAACACTCTTTGTGATGTCAAAGGTAACTCGAACAAGTTTAACTCAAAACTCTCATCTTCTTTCAAAGATTTAATCTTCATACATTAAAATGGTCTAGTGACATAATAGGTACTTTGATTGAGGTATTTTCGTTTAAAGGGTTCAATCTTTAGTCATTAAAACACTCTTCGCGACTGGTTTAGGAACTCGAATAAGTTAAACTCAGTACTCACATTTTCTTTCAAAGATGCAATCTTTATAAATTAAAAAGGTCGAGTGACATAATAGGTATCTCGATTCAAGTAATTTCATTTAAAGATTCAATCTTTACTCATTAAAGTACTCTTCGTGACGTCAAAGGGAACTTGAATAAGTTTAACTCAAAACTCTTATTTTCTTTCAAAGATTCAATCTTCATATATTAAAAACGTCTAGTGATATAACGGGTACCTTGATTGAGGTATTTTTCATTCAAAGATTCAATCTTTAGTCATTAGAACACTCTTCGGGACTTCATAGGGAACTCGAATAAGTTAAACTCAAAACTCTCACTCCAAAATTCAACCTTTACTCGTTAAAACACTCTTCGTGGCGTCCAAGGGAACTCGAATAAGTTGAACTCAAAACTCTCATCTTCTTTCAAAGATTCAATCCTAATGCATTGAAAATGTCTGGTGACATAATTTGTACCTTGATTGAGGTATTTTGATTTAAAGATTCTTTCTTTAGTTATTAAAACACTCTTCGCGACTTCATAGGGAAATCGAATAAATTAAACTCAAAATTCTCATTTTGTTTCGAGGATTCAATCTTTTTTCATTAAAAAGATCTAGTGAAATAATAGGTTCGTTGATTGAGGTAATTTCATTCGAAGATTCCTTCTTTACTCATTAAAACACTCTTCGTGATGTCAAAGGTAACTCGAATAAGTTTAGCTCAAAACTCTCATCTTCTTTCAAAGATTTAATCTTTATACATTAGAATGGTTTAGTGACATAATAGGTACTTTGATTGAGTTATTTTCATTCAAATATTCAATCTTTAGTCATTAAAACACTCTTCGCGACTGCATAGGGAACTCGAATAAGTTAAACTCAGAACTTACATTTTCTTTCAAAGATTATAAATTAAAAAGGTCAAGTGACATAATAGGTATCTTGATTCAGGTAATTTCATTCAAAGATTCAATCTTTACTCATTAAAGTACTCTTCGTGACATCAAAGGAAACTTGAATAAGTTTATCTCAAAACTCTTATTTTCTTTCATAGATTCCATCTTTATACATTAAAAACGTCTACTGACATAATGGGTACATTGATTGAAGTATTTTCATTCAAAGATTCAATCTTTATTCACTAAAACACTCTTCAGGACTTCATAGGGAACTCGAATAAGTTAAACTCAAAACTCTCATTTCCTTTCGTAGATTCAATCTTTATACATTAAAAAGATCTAGTGACATATTAGGTACCGTGAATGAGGTAATTTGATTCGAAGATTCAATCTTTACTCATTAAAACACTCTTCGTGATGTCAAAGCCAACTCGAATAAGTTGCACACAAAACACTAATTTTCTTCCAAAGATTCAATATTTATACATTAAAAAAGGTCTAGTGACATAAAGGGTATCTTTATTGTGGTATTTTCATTCAAAGATGCAATATTTCGTCATTAAAACACTCTTCGGGACTTTGTAGGGAACTCGAATAAGTTAAACTCAAAACTCTCATTTTCTTTCGTATATTCAATTTTATACATTAAAAAGGTCTAGTGACACAATCGGTACCCTGAATTAGGTAATTTCATTCCAAGATTCAATCTTTACGCAATAAAACACTCTTCGTGATGTCAAAGGGAACTCGAATAAGTTCAACAGAAAACACTAATTTTCTTCCAAAGATTTAATCTTTATACATTAAAAAGCTCTGGTGCATAATGGGTATCTTTATTGAGGTATTTTCATTCAAAGATGCAATATTTTACTCATTAAAACACTCATCGTGACGTCAAAGGGAATTCAAAGATTCAATCTTTACTCCTTAGAACACTCTTCGTGACTTTAAAAGGAATTCGAATCAGTTTAACTCAAAACTCTCATTTTCTTTCAAAGATTTAATCTTTATACATTAAGAATGTCTAGTGACATAGTAGGTACTTTGATTGAGGTATTTTCATTCAAAGATTCAATCTTTAGTCATTAAAATACTCTACGCGACTTCATATGAAAACTCGAATAGGTTAAACTCAAAACTATCATTTTCCTTCAAAGATTCTCCCTTTATGTATTAAAACGGCCTAGTGACATAGTAGGTACCTTGATTGAGGTAATTTCATTCAAAGATTCAATTTTACTCATTAAAACACTCTTCGTGACGTCAAGGGGAATTCGAATAAGTTTAACTCAAAACAATCATTTTCTATCAAAGATTTAATCTTTATACATTAAAATGTTCTAGTGACAAAATATGTACCTTAATTGAGGAATTTTCATCCAAGGATTCAATCTTCACTCATTAAAACACCCTTCGGGACGTCAAAGGGAACTTGAATAAATTTAACTCAAAACTCTCTTTTTATTTCAAAGATTCAATCTTTATATATAAAAAACGTCTAGTGACATAATGGGTACCTTGATTGAAATATTTTCATTCAAAGATTCAATCTTTGGTCATTAAAACACTCTTCGACATTTCATTGGGAAGTCGAATAAGTTAAACTCAAAACTCTCATTTTTTTCCAAAGTTTCAACCTTTTTACATTAAAAAGGTTTATTGACATAATAGGTACCTTAATTGAGGAGATTTCATTCAAAGATTCTATCTTTACTCCTTAAAACACTCTTCGTGATGTCAAAGGTAACTCGGATAAGTTTAACTCAAAACTCTCATTTTATTTCAAAGATTTCATCTTTATACATTAAAAAGGCCTAGTGACATAATAGATACCATGATTGAGGTAATTTCATTCAAAGATTCAATCTTTGTCCATTAAAACACGCTACGCGACTTCGTAGGGAACTCGAATAAGTTAAACTCAAAACTCTCATTTTCTTTAAAAGATTCAATCTTTAAACATTAAAAAGGTCAAGTGACTTAATAGGTACCTGGATTGAGGTAATTTCATTCCAACATTCAATCTTTACTCATTAAAACTCTCTTCGCGACGTCAAAGGGAACTCGAATAAGTTGAACTCAAAACTCTCATCTATTTTGAAAGATTCAATCTTTACGCATTAAAAAGGCTAGTGACAAAATTTATACCTTGATTGAGGTATTTTGATTCAAAGATTCATTCTTTAGTCATTAAAACACTCTTCGCGACTTCATAGGGAAATCGAATAAGTTAGACTCAAAATTCTCATTTTGTTTCAAGGATTCAATCTTTATTCACTAAAAAGGTCTAGTGACATAATATGTTCCTTGATTGAGGCAATTTCATTCAAAGATTTCATCTTTACTCATTAAAACACTCTTTCTGATGTCAAAGGTAACTCGAACAAGTTTAACTCAAAACTCTCATCTTCTTTCAAAGATTTAATCTTCATACATTAAAATGGTCTAGTGACATAATAGGTACTTTGATTGAGGTATTTTCGTTCAAAGATTCAATCTTTAGTCATTAAAACACTCTTCGCGACTGCTTTAGGAACTCGAATAAGTTAAACTCAGTACTCACATTTTCTTTCAAAGATGCAATCTTTATAAATTAAAAAGGTCGAGTGACATAATAGGTATCTCGATTCAAGTAATTTCATTTAAAGATTCAATCTTTACTCATTAAAGTACTCTTCGTGACGTCAAAGCGAACTTGAATAAGTTTAACTCAAAACTCTTATTTTCTTTCAAAGATTCAATCTTCATATATTAAAAACGTCTAGTGATATAACGGGTACCTTGATTGAGGTATTTTTCATTCAAAGATTCAATCTTTAGTCATTAGAACACTCTTCGGGACTTCATAGGGAACTCGAATAAGTTAAACTCAAAACTCTCACTCCAAAATTCAACCTTTACTCGTTAAAACACTCTTCGTGGCGTCCAAGGGAACTCGAATAAGTTGAACTCAAAACTCTCATCTTCTTTCAAAGATTCAATCCTAATGCATTGAAAATGTCTGGTGACATAATTTGTACCTTGATTGAGGTATTTTGATTTAAAGATTCTTTCTTTAGTTATTAAAACACTCTTCGCGACTTCATAGGGAAATCGAATAAATTAAACTCAAAATTCTCATTTTGTTTCGAGGATTCAATCTTT
Organism: Cornus florida; assembly: GCF_030987335.1. Lineage (NCBI taxonomy): Eukaryota > Viridiplantae > Streptophyta > Magnoliopsida > Cornales > Cornaceae > Cornus > Cornus florida. The sequence continues at coordinate 517,112 of NW_026775901.1, read as the reverse complement.
TTTCATTAAAAAGATCTAGTGAAATAATAGGTTCGTTGATTGAGGTAATTTCATTCGAAGATTCCTTCTTTACTCATTAAAACACTCTTCGTGATGTCAAAGGTAACTCGAATAAGTTTAGCTCAAAACTCTCATCTTCTTTCAAAGATTTAATCTTTATACATTAGAATGGTTTAGTGACATAATAGGTACTTTGATTGAGTTATTTTCATTCAAATATTCAATCTTTAGTCATTAAAACACTCTTCGCGACTGCATAGGGAACTCGAATAAGTTAAACTCAGAACTTACATTTTCTTTCAAAGATTATAAATTAAAAAGGTCAAGTGACATAATAGGTATCTTGATTCAGGTAATTTCATTCAAAGATTCAATCTTTACTCATTAAAGTACTCTTCGTGACATCAAAGGAAACTTGAATGAGTTTATCTCAAAACTCTTATTTTCTTTCATAGATTCCATCTTTATACATTAAAAACGTCTACTGACATAATGGGTACATTGATTGAAGTATTTTCATTCAAAGATTCAATCTTTATTCACTAAAACACTCTTCAGGACTTCATAGGGAACTCGAATAAGTTAAACTCAAAACTCTCATTTCCTTTCGTAGATTCAATCTTTATACATTAAAAAGATCTAGTGACATATTAGGTACCGTGAATGAGGTAATTTGATTCGAAGATTCAATCTTTACTCATTAAAACACTCTTCGTGATGTCAAAGCCAACTCGAATAAGTTGCACACAAAACACTAATTTTCTTCCAAAGATTCAATATTTATACATTAAAAAAGGTCTAGTGACATAAAGGGTATCTTTATTGTGGTATTTTCATTCAAAGATGCAATATTTCGTCATTAAAACACTCTTCGGGACTTCGTAGGGAACTCGAATAAGTTAAACTCAAAACTCTCATTTTCTTTCGTATATTCAATTTTATACATTAAAAAGGTCTAGTGACACAATCGGTACCCTGAATTAGGTAATTTCATTCCAAGATTCAATCTTTACGCAATAAAACACTCTTCGTGATGTCAAAGGGAACTCGAATAAGTTCAACAGAAAACACTAATTTTCTTCCAAAGATTTAATCTTTATACATTAAAAAGCTCTGGTGCATAATGGGTATCTTTATTGAGGTATTTTCATTCAAAGATGCAATATTTTACTCATTAAAACACTCATCGTGACGTCAAAGGGAATTCAAAGATTCAATCTTTACTCCTTAGAACACTCTTCGTGACTTTAAAAGGAATTCGAATCAGTTTAACTCAAAACTCTCATTTTCTTTCAAAGATTTAATCTTTATACATTAAGAATGTCTAGTGACATAGTAGGTACTTTGATTGAGGTATTTTCATTCAAAGATTCAATCTTTAGTCATTAAAATACTCTACGCGACTTCATATGAAAACTCGAATAGGTTAAACTCAAAACTATCATTTTCCTTCAAAGATTCTCCCTTTATGTATTAAAACGGCCTAGTGACATAGTAGGTACCTTGATTGAGGTAATTTCATTCAAAGATTCAATTTTACTCATTAAAACACTCTTCGTGACGTCAAGGGGAATTCGAATAAGTTTAACTCAAAACAATCATTTTCTATCAAAGATTTAATCTTTATACATTAAAATGTTCTAGTGACAAAATATGTACCTTAATTGAGGAATTTTCATCCAATGATTCGATCTTCACTCATTAAAACACCCTTCGGGACGTCAAAGGGAACTTGAATAAATTTAACTCAAAACTCTCATTTTATTTCAAAGATTCAATCTTTATATATAAAAAACGTCTAGTGACATAATGGGTACCTTGATTGAAATATTTTCATTCAAAGATTCAATCTTTGGTCATTAAAACACTCTTCGACATTTCATTGGGAACTCGAATAAGTTAAACTCAAAACTCTCATTTTTTTCCAAAGTTTCAACCTTTTTACATTAAAAAGGTTTATTGACATAATAGGTACCTTAATTGAGGAGATTTCATTCAAAGATTCTATCTTTACTCCTTAAAACACTCTTCGTGATGTCAAAGGTAACTCGGATAAGTTTAACTCAAAACTCTCATTTTATTTCAAAGATTTCATCTTTATACATTAAAAAGGCCTAGTGACATAATAGATACCATGATTGAGGTAATTTCATTCAAAGATTCAATCTTTGTCCATTAAAACACGCTACGCGACTTCGTAGGGAACTCGAATAAGTTAAACTCAAAACTCTCATTTTCTTTAAAAGATTCAATCTTTAAACATTAAAAAGGTCAAGTGACTTAATAGGTACCTGGATTGAGGTAATTTCATTCCAACATTCAATCTTTACTCATTAAAACTCTCTTCGCGACGTCAAAGGGAACTCGAATAAGTTGAACTCAAAACTCTCATCTATTTTGAAAGATTCAATCTTTACGCATTAAAAAGGCTAGTGACAAAATTTATACCTTGATTGAGGTATTTTGATTCAAAGATTCATTCTTTAGTCATTAAAACACTCTTCGCGACTTCATAGGGAAATCGAATAAGTTAGACTCAAAATTCTCATTTTGTTTCAAGGATTCAATCTTTATTCACTAAAAAGGTCTAGTGACATAATATGTTCCTTGATTGAGGCAATTTCATTCAAAGATTTCATCTTTACTCATTAAAACACTCTTTGTGATGTCAAAGGTAACTCGAACAAGTTTAACTCAAAACTCTCATCTTCTTTCAAAGATTTAATCTTCATACATTAAAATGGTCTAGTGACATAATAGGTTCTTTGATTGAGGTATTTTCGTTTAAAGGGTTCAATCTTTAGTCATTAAAACACTCTTCGCGACTGCTTTAGGAACTCGAATAAGTTAAACTCAGTACTCACATTTTCTTTCAAAGATGCAATCTTTATAAATTAAAAAGGTCGAGTGACATAATAGGTATCTCGATTCAAGTAATTTCATTTAAAGATTCAATCTTTACTCATTAAAGTACTCTTCGTGACGTCAAAGGGAACTTGAATAAGTTTAACTCAAAACTCTTATTTTCTTTCAAAGATTCAATCTTCATATATTAAAAACGTCTAGTGATATAACGGGTACCTTGATTGAGGTATTTTTCATTCAAAGATTCAATCTTTAGTCATTAGAACACTCTTCGGGACTTCATAGGGAACTCGAATAAGTTAAACTCAAAACTCTCACTCCAAAATTCAACCTTTACTCGTTAAAACACTCTTCGTGGCGTCCAAGGGAACTCGAATAAGTTGAACTCAAAACTCTCATCTTCTTTCAAAGATTCAATCCTAATGCATTGAAAATGTCTGGTGACATAATTTGTACCTTGATTGAGGTATTTTGATTTAAAGATTCTTTCTTTAGTTATTAAAACACTCTTCGCGACTTCATAGGGAAATCGAATAAATTAAACTCAAAATTCTCATTTTGTTTCGAGGATTCAATCTTTTTTCATTAAAAAGATCTAGTGAAATAATAGGTTCGTTGATTGAGGTAATTTCATTCGAAGATTCCTTCTTTACTCATTAAAACACTCTTCGTGATGTCAAAGGTAACTCGAATAAGTTTAGCTCAAAACTCTCATCTTCTTTCAAAGATTTAATCTTTATACATTAGAATGGTTTAGTGACATAATAGGTACTTTGATTGAGTTATTTTCATTCAAATATTCAATCTTTAGTCATTAAAATACTCTTCGCGACTGCATAGGGAACTCGAATAAGTTAAACTCAGAACTTACATTTTCTTTCAAAGATTATAAATTAAAAAGGTCAAGTGACATAATAGGTATCTTGATTCAGGTAATTTCATTCAAAGATTCAATCTTTACTCATTAAAGTACTCTTCGTGACATCAAAGGAAACTTGAATAAGTTTATCTCAAAACTCTTATTTTCTTTCATAGATTCCATCTTTATACATTAAAAACGTCTACTGACATAATGGGTACATTGATTGAAGTATTTTCATTCAAAGATTCAATCTTTATTCACTAAAACACTCTTCAGGACTTCATAGGGAACTCGAATAAGTTAAACTCAAAACTCTCATTTCCTTTCGTAGATTCAATCTTTATACATTAAAAAGATCTAGTGACATATTAGGTACCGTGAATGAGGTAATTTGATTCGAAGATTCAATCTTTACTCATTAAAACACTCTTCGTGATGTCAAAGCCAACTCGAATAAGTTGCACACAAAACACTAATTTTCTTCCAAAGATTCAATATTTATACATTAAAAAAGGTCTAGTGACATAAAGGGTATCTTTATTGTGGTATTTTCATTCAAAGATGCAATATTTCGTCATTAAAACACTCTTCGGGACTTCGTAGGGAATTCGAATAAGTTAAACTCAAAACTCTCATTTTCTTTCGTATATTCAATTTTATACATTAAAAAGGTCTAGTGACACAATCGGTACCATGAATTAGGTAATTTCATTCCAAGATTCAATCTTTACGCAATAAAACACTCTTCGTGATGTCAAAGGGAACTCGAATAAGTTCAACAGAAAACACTAATTTTCTTCCAAAGATTTAATCTTTATACATTAAAAAGCTCTGGTGCATAATGGGTATCTTTATTGAGGTATTTTCATTCAAAGATGCAATATTTTACTCATTAAAACACTCATCGTGACGTCAAAGGGAATTCAAAGATTCAATCTTTACTCCTTAGAACACTCTTCGTGACTTTAAAAGGAATTCGAATCAGTTTAACTCAAAACTCTCATTTTCTTTCAAAGATTTAATCTTTATACATTAAGAATGTCTAGTGACATAGTAGGTACTTTGATTGAGGTATTTTCATTCAAAGATTCAATCTTTAGTCATTAAAATACTCTACGCGACTTCATATGAAAACTCGAATAGGTTAAACTCAAAACTATCATTTTCCTTCAAAGATTCTCCCTTTATGTATTAAAACGGCCTAGTGACATAGTAGGTACCTTGATTGAGGTAATTTCATTCAAAGATTCAATTTTACTCATTAAAACACTCTTCGTGACGTCAAGGGGAATTCGAATAAGTTTAACTCAAAACAATCATTTTCTATCAAAGATTTAATCTTTATACATTAAAATGTTCTAGTGACAAAATATGTACCTTAATTGAGGAATTTTCATCCAATGATTCGATCTTCACTCATTAAAACACCCTTCGGGACGTCAAAGGGAACTTGAATAAATTTAACTCAAAACTCTCATTTTATTTCAAAGATTCAATCTTTATATATAAAAAACGTCTAGTGACATAATGGGTACCTTGATTGAAATATTTTCATTCAAAGATTCAATCTTTGGTCATTAAAACACTCTTCGACATTTCATTGGGAACTCGAATAAGTTAAACTCAAAACTCTCATTTTTTTCCAAAGTTTCAACCTTTTTACATTAAAAAGGTTTATTGACATAATAGGTACCTTAATTGAGGAGATTTCATTCAAAGATTCTATCTTTACTCCTTAAAACACTCTTCGTGATGTCAAAGGTAACTCGGATAAGTTTAACTCAAAACTCTCATTTTATTTCAAAGATTTCATCTTTATACATTAAAAAGGCCTAGTGACATAATAGATACCATGATTGAGGTAATTTCATTCAAAGATTCAATCTTTGTCCATTAAAACACGCTACGCGACTTCGTAGGGAACTCGAATAAGTTAAACTCAAAACTCTCATTTTCTTTAAAAGATTCAATCTTTAAACATTAAAAAGGTCAAGTGACTTAATAGGTACCTGGATTGAGGTAATTTCATTCCAACATTCAATCTTTACTCATTAAAACTCTCTTCGCGACGTCAAAGGGAACTCGAATAAGTTGAACTCAAAACTCTCATCTATTTTGAAAGATTCAATCTTTACGCATTAAAAAGGCTAGTGACAAAATTTATACCTTGATTGAGGTATTTTGATTCAAAGATTCATTCTTTAGTCATTAAAACACTCTTCGCGACTTCATAGGGAAATCGAATAAGTTAGACTCAAAATTCTCATTTTGTTTCAAGGATTCAATCTTTATTCACTAAAAAGGTCTAGTGACATAATATGTTCCTTGATTGAGGCAATTTCATTCAAAGATTTCATCTTTACTCATTAAAACACTCTTTGTGATGTCAAAGGTAACTCGAACAAGTTTAACTCAAAACTCTCATCTTCTTTCAAAGATTTAATCTTCATACATTAAAATGGTCTAGTGACATAATAGGTACTTTGATTGAGGTATTTTCGTTTAAAGGGTTCAATCTTTAGTCATTAAAACACTCTTCGCGACTGGTTTAGGAACTCGAATAAGTTAAACTCAGTACTCACATTTTCTTTCAAAGATGCAATCTTTATAAATTAAAAAGGTCGAGTGACATAATAGGTATCTCGATTCAAGTAATTTCATTTAAAGATTCAATCTTTACTCATTAAAGTACTCTTCGTGACGTCAAAGGGAACTTGAATAAGTTTAACTCAAAACTCTTATTTTCTTTCAAAGATTCAATCTTCATATATTAAAAACGTCTAGTGATATAACGGGTACCTTGATTGAGGTATTTTTCATTCAAAGATTCAATCTTTAGTCATTAGAACACTCTTCGGGACTTCATAGGGAACTCGAATAAGTTAAACTCAAAACTCTCACTCCAAAATTCAACCTTTACTCGTTAAAACACTCTTCGTGGCGTCCAAGGGAACTCGAATAAGTTGAACTCAAAACTCTCATCTTCTTTCAAAGATTCAATCCTAATGCATTGAAAATGTCTGGTGACATAATTTGTACCTTGATTGAGGTATTTTGATTTAAAGATTCTTTCTTTAGTTATTAAAACACTCTTCGCGACTTCATAGGGAAATCAAATAAATTAAACTCAAAATTCTCATTTTGTTTCGAGGATTCAATCTTTTTTCATTAAAAAGATCTAGTGAAATAATAGGTTCGTTGATTGAGGTAATTTCATTCGAAGATTCCTTCTTTACTCATTAAAACACTCTTCGTGATGTCAAAGGTAACTCGAATAAGTTTAGCTCAAAACTCTCATCTTCTTTCAAAGATTTAATCTTTATACATTAGAATGGTTTAGTGACATAATAGGTACTTTGATTGAGTTATTTTCATTCAAATATTCAATCTTTAGTCATTAAAATACTCTTCGCGACTGCATAGGGAACTCGAATAAGTTAAACTCAGAACTTACATTTTCTTTCAAAGATTATAAATTAAAAAGGTCAAGTGACATAATAGGTATCTTGATTCAGGTAATTTCATTCAAAGATTCAATCTTTACTCATTAAAGTACTCTTCGTGACATCAAAGGAAACTTGAATAAGTTTATCTCAAAACTCTTATTTTCTTTCATAGATTCCATCTTTATACATTAAAAACGTCTACTGACATAATGGGTACATTGATTGAAGTATTTTCATTCAAAGATTCAATCTTTATTCACTAAAACACTCTTCAGGACTTCATAGGGAACTCGAATAAGTTAAACTCAAAACTCTCATTTCCTTTCGTAGATTCAATCTTTATACATTAAAAAGATCTAGTGACATATTAGGTACCGTGAATGAGGTAATTTGATTCGAAGATTCAATCTTTACTCATTAAAACACTCTTCGTGATGTCAAAGCCAACTCGAATAAGTTGCACACAAAACACTAATTTTCTTCCAAAGATTCAATATTTATACATTAAAAAAGGTCTAGTGACATAAAGGGTATCTTTATTGTGGTATTTTCATTCAAAGATGCAATATTTCGTCATTAAAACACTCTTCGGGACTTCGTAGGGAACTCGAATAAGTTAAACTCAAAACTCTCATTTTCTTTCGTATATTCAATTTTATACATTAAAAAGGTCTAGTGACACAATCGGTACCCTGAATTAGGTAATTTCATTCCAAGATTCAATCTTTACGCAATAAAACACTCTTCGTGATGTCAAAGGGAACTCGAATAAGTTCAACAGAAAACACTAATTTTCTTCCAAAGATTTAATCTTTATACATTAAAAAGCTCTGGTGCATAATGGGTATCTTTATTGAGGTATTTTCATTCAAAGATGCAATATTTTACTCATTAAAACACTCATCGTGACGTCAAAGGGAATTCAAAGATTCAATCTTTACTCCTTAGAACACTCTTCGTGACTTTAAAAGGAATTCGAATCAGTTTAACTCAAAACTCTCATTTTCTTTCAAAGATTTAATCTTTATACATTAAGAATGTCTAGTGACATAGTAGGTACTTTGATTGAGGTATTTTCATTCAAAGATTCAATCTTTAGTCATTAAAATACTCTACGCGACTTCATATGAAAACTCGAATAGGTTAAACTCAAAACTATCATTTTCCTTCAAAGATTCTCCCTTTATGTATTAAAACGGCCTAGTGACATAGTAGGTACCTTGATTGAGGTAATTTCATTCAAAGATTCAATTTTACTCATTAAAACACTCTTCGTGACGTCAAGGGGAATTCGAATAAGTTTAACTCAAAACAATCATTTTCTATCAAAGATTTAATCTTTATACATTAAAATGTTCTAGTGACAAAATATGTACCTTAATTGAGGAATTTTCATCCAATGATTCGATCTTCACTCATTAAAACACCCTTCGGGACGTCAAAGGGAACTTGAATAAATTTAACTCAAAACTCTCATTTTATTTCAAAGATTCAATCTTTATATATAAAAAACGTCTAGTGACATAATGGGTACCTTGATTGAAATATTTTCATTCAAAGATTCAATCTTTGGTCATTAAAACACTCTTCGACATTTCATTGGGAACTCGAATAAGTTAAACTCAAAACTCTCATTTTTTTCCAAAGTTTCAACCTTTTTACATTAAAAAGGTTTATTGACATAATAGGTACCTTAATTGAGGAGATTTCATTCAAAGATTCTATCTTTACTCCTTAAAACACTCTTCGTGATGTCAAAGGTAACTCGGATAAGTTTAACTCAAAACTCTCATTTTATTTCAAAGATTTCATCTTTATACATTAAAAAGGCCTAGTGACATAATAGATACCATGATTGAGGTAATTTCATTCAAAGATTCAATCTTTGTCCATTAAAACACGCTACGCGACTTCGTAGGGAACTCGAATAAGTTAAACTCAAAACTCTCATTTTCTTTAAAAGATTCAATCTTTAAACATTAAAAAGGTCAAGTGACTTAATAGGTACCTGGATTGAGGTAATTTCATTCCAACATTCAATCTTTACTCATTAAAACTCTCTTCGCGACGTCAAAGGGAACTCGAATAAGTTGAACTCAAAACTCTCATCTATTTTGAAAGATTCAATCTTTACGCATTAAAAAGGCTAGTGACAAAATTTATACCTTGATTGAGGTATTTTGATTCAAAGATTCATTCTTTAGTCATTAAAACACTCTTCGCGACTTCATAGGGAAATCGAATAAGTTAGACTCAAAATTCTCATTTTGTTTCAAGGATTCAATCTTTATTCACTAAAAAGGTCTAGTGACATAATATGTTCCTTGATTGAGGCAATTTCATTCAAAGATTTCATCTTTACTCATTAAAACACTCTTTGTGATGTCAAAGGTAACTCGAACAAGTTTAACTCAAAACTCTCATCTTCTTTCAAAGATTTAATCTTCATACATTAAAATGGTCTAGTGACATAATAGGTACTTTGATTGAGGTATTTTCGTTTAAAGGGTTCAATCTTTAGTCATTAAAACACTCTTCGCGACTGGTTTAGGAACTCGAATAAGTTAAACTCAGTACTCACATTTTCTTTCAAAGATGCAATCTTTATAAATTAAAAAGGTCGAGTGACATAATAGGTATCTCGATTCAAGTAATTTCATTTAAAGATTCAATCTTTACTCATTAAAGTACTCTTCGTGACGTCAAAGGGAACTTGAATAAGTTTAACTCAAAACTCTTATTTTCTTTCAAAGATTCAATCTTCATATATTAAAAACGTCTAGTGATATAACGGGTACCTTGATTGAGGTATTTTTCATTCAAAGATTCAATCTTTAGTCATTAGAACACTCTTCGGGACTTCATAGGGAACTCGAATAAGTTAAACTCAAAACTCTCACTCCAAAATTCAACCTTTACTCGTTAAAACACTCTTCGTGGCGTCCAAGGGAACTCGAATAAGTTGAACTCAAAACTCTCATCTTCTTTCAAAGATTCAATCCTAATGCATTGAAAATGTCTGGTGACATAATTTGTACCTTGATTGAGGTATTTTGATTTAAAGATTCTTTCTTTAGTTATTAAAACACTCTTCGCGACTTCATAGGGAAATCGAATAAATTAAACTCAAAATTCTCATTTTGTTTCGAGGATTCAATCTTTTTTCATTAAAAAGATCTAGTGAAATAATAGGTTCGTTGATTGAGGTAATTTCATTCGAAGATTCCTTCTTTACTCATTAAAACACTCTTCGTGATGTCAAAGGTAACTCGAATAAGTTTAGCTCAAAACTCTCATCTTCTTTCAAAGATTTAATCTTTATACATTAGAATGGTTTAGTGACATAATAGGTACTTTGATTGAGTTATTTTCATTCAAATATTCAATCTTTAGTCATTAAAACACTCTTCGCGACTGCATAGGGAACTCGAATAAGTTAAACTCAGAACTTACATTTTCTTTCAAAGATTATAAATTAAAAAGGTCAAGTGACATAATAGGTATCTTGATTCAGGTAATTTCATTCAAAGATTCAATCTTTACTCATTAAAGTACTCTTCGTGACATCAAAGGAAACTTGAATAAGTTTATCTCAAAACTCTTATTTTCTTTCATAGATTCCATCTTTATACATTAAAAACGTCTACTGACATAATGGGTACATTGATTGAAGTATTTTCATTCAAAGATTCAATCTTTATTCACTAAAACACTCTTCAGGACTTCATAGGGAACTCGAATAAGTTAAACTCAAAACTCTCATTTCCTTTCGTAGATTCAATCTTTATACATTAAAAAGATCTAGTGACATATTAGGTACCGTGAATGAGGTAATTTGATTCGAAGATTCAATCTTTACTCATTAAAACACTCTTCGTGATGTCAAAGCCAACTCGAATAAGTTGCACACAAAACACTAATTTTCTTCCAAAGATTCAATATTTATACATTAAAAAAGGTCTAGTGACATAAAGGGTATCTTTATTGTGGTATTTTCATTCAAAGATGCAATATTTCGTCATTAAAACACTCTTCGGGACTTTGTAGGGAACTCGAATAAGTTAAACTCAAAACTCTCATTTTCTTTCGTATATTCAATTTTATACATTAAAAAGGTCTAGTGACACAATCGGTACCCTGAATTAGGTAATTTCATTCCAAGATTCAATCTTTACGCAATAAAACACTCTTCGTGATGTCAAAGGGAACTCGAATAAGTTCAACAGAAAACACTAATTTTCTTCCAAAGATTTAATCTTTATACATTAAAAAGCTCTGGTGCATAATGGGTATCTTTATTGAGGTATTTTCATTCAAAGATGCAATATTTTACTCATTAAAACACTCATCGTGACGTCAAAGGGAATTCAAAGATTCAATCTTTACTCCTTAGAACACTCTTCGTGACTTTAAAAGGAATTCGAATCAGTTTAACTCAAAACTCTCATTTTCTTTCAAAGATTTAATCTTTATACATTAAGAATGTCTAGTGACATAGTAGGTACTTTGATTGAGGTATTTTCATTCAAAGATTCAATCTTTAGTCATTAAAATACTCTACGCGACTTCATATGAAAACTCGAATAGGTTAAACTCAAAACTATCATTTTCCTTCAAAGATTCTCCCTTTATGTATTAAAACGGCCTAGTGACATAGTAGGTACCTTGATTGAGGTAATTTCATTCAAAGATTCAATTTTACTCATTAAAACACTCTTCGTGACGTCAAGGGGAATTCGAATAAGTTTAACTCAAAACAATCATTTTCTATCAAAGATTTAATCTTTATACATTAAAATGTTCTAGTGACAAAATATGTACCTTAATTGAGGAATTTTCATCCAAGGATTCAATCTTCACTCATTAAAACACCCTTCGGGACGTCAAAGGGAACTTGAATAAATTTAACTCAAAACTCTCTTTTTATTTCAAAGATTCAATCTTTATATATAAAAAACGTCTAGTGACATAATGGGTACCTTGATTGAAATATTTTCATTCAAAGATTCAATCTTTGGTCATTAAAACACTCTTCGACATTTCATTGGGAATTCGAATAAGTTAAACTCAAAACTCTCATTTTTTTCCAAAGTTTCAACCTTTTTACATTAAAAAGGTTTATTGACATAATAGGTACCTTAATTGAGGAGATTTCATTCAAAGATTCTATCTTTACTCCTTAAAACACTCTTCGTGATGTCAAAGGTAACTCGGATAAGTTTAACTCAAAACTCTCATTTTATTTCAAAGATTTCATCTTTATACATTAAAAAGGCCTAGTGACATAATAGATACCATGATTGAGGTAATTTCATTCAAAGATTCAATCTTTGTCCATTAAAACACGCTACGCGACTTCGTAGGGAACTCGAATAAGTTAAACTCAAAACTCTCATTTTCTTTAAAAGATTCAATCTTTAAACATTAAAAAGGTCAAGTGACTTAATAGGTACCTGGATTGAGGTAATTTCATTCCAACATTCAATCTTTACTCATTAAAACTCTCTTCGCGACGTCAAAGGGAACTCGAATAAGTTGAACTCAAAACTCTCATCTATTTTGAAAGATTCAATCTTTACGCATTAAAAAGGCTAGTGACAAAATTTATACCTTGATTGAGGTATTTTGATTCAAAGATTCATTCTTTAGTCATTAAAACACTCTTCGCGACTTCATAGGGAAATCGAATAAGTTAGACTCAAAATTCTCATTTTGTTTCAAGGATTCAATCTTTATTCACTAAAAAGGTCTAGTGACATAATATGTTCCTTGATTGAGGCAATTTCATTCAAAGATTTCATCTTTACTCATTAAAACACTCTTTCTGATGTCAAAGGTAACTCGAACAAGTTTAACTCAAAACTCTCATCTTCTTTCAAAGATTTAATCTTCATACATTAAAATGGTCTAGTGACATAATAGGTACTTTGATTGAGGTATTTTCGTTCAAAGATTCAATCTTTAGTCATTAAAACACTCTTCGCGACTGCTTTAGGAACTCGAATAAGTTAAACTCAGTACTCACATTTTCTTTCAAAGATGCAATCTTTATAAATTAAAAAGGTCGAGTGACATAATAGGTATCTCGATTCAAGTAATTTCATTTAAAGATTCAATCTTTACTCATTAAAGTACTCTTCGTGACGTCAAAGCGAACTTGAATAAGTTTAACTCAAAACTCTTATTTTCTTTCAAAGATTCAATCTTCATATATTAAAAACGTCTAGTGATATAACGGGTACCTTGATTGAGGTATTTTTCATTCAAAGATTCAATCTTTAGTCATTAGAACACTCTTCGGGACTTCATAGGGAACTCGAATAAGTTAAACTCAAAACTCTCACTCCAAAATTCAACCTTTACTCGTTAAAACACTCTTCGTGGCGTCCAAGGGAACTCGAATAAGTTGAACTCAAAACTCTCATCTTCTTTCAAAGATTCAATCCTAATGCATTGAAAATGTCTGGTGACATAATTTGTACCTTGATTGAGGTATTTTGATTTAAAGATTCTTTCTTTAGTTATTAAAACACTCTTCGCGACTTCATAGGGAAATCGAATAAATTAAACTCAAAATTCTCATTTTGTTTCGAGGATTCAATCTTTTTTCATTAAAAAGATCTAGTGAAATAATAGGTTCGTTGATTGAGGTAATTTCATTCGAAGATTCCTTCTTTACTCATTAAAACACTCTTCGTGATGTCAAAGGTAACTCGAATAAGTTTAGCTCAAAACTCTCATCTTCTTTCAAAGATTTAATCTTTATACATTAGAATGGTTTAGTGACATAATAGGTACTTTGATTGAGTTATTTTCATTCAAATATTCAATCTTTAGTCATTAAAACACTCTTCGCGACTGCATAGGGAACTCGAATAAGTTAAACTCAGAACTTACATTTTCTTTCAAAGATTATAAATTAAAAAGGTCAAGTGACATAATAGGTATCTTGATTCAGGTAATTTCATTCAAAGATTCAATCTTTACTCATTAAAGTACTCTTCGTGACATCAAAGGAAACTTGAATGAGTTTATCTCAAAACTCTTATTTTCTTTCATAGATTCCATCTTTATACATTAAAAACGTCTACTGACATAATGGGTACATTGATTGAAGTATTTTCATTCAAAGATTCAATCTTTATTCACTAAAACACTCTTCAGGACTTCATAGGGAACTCGAATAAGTTAAACTCAAAACTCTCATTTCCTTTCGTAGATTCAATCTTTATACATTAAAAAGATCTAGTGACATATTAGGTACCGTGAATGAGGTAATTTGATTCGAAGATTCAATCTTTACTCATTAAAACACTCTTCGTGATGTCAAAGCCAACTCGAATAAGTTGCACACAAAACACTAATTTTCTTCCAAAGATTCAATATTTATACATTAAAAAAGGTCTAGTGACATAAAGGGTATCTTTATTGTGGTATTTTCATTCAAAGATGCAATATTTAGTCATTAAAACACTCTTCGGGACTTCGTAGGGAACTCGAATAAGTTAAACTCAAAACTCTCATTTTCTTTCGTATATTCAATTTTATACATTAAAAAGGTCTAGTGACACAATCGGTACCCTGAATTAAGTAATTTCATCCCAAGATTCAATCTTTACGCAATAAAACACTCTTCGTGATGTCAAAGGGAACTCGAATAAGTTCAACAGAAAACACTAATTTTCTTCCAAAGATTTAATCTTTATACATTAAAAAAGCTCTAGTGCATAATGGGTATCTTTATTGAGGTATTTTCATTCAAAGATGCAATATTTTACTCATTAAAACACTCATCGTGACGTCAAAGGGAATTCAAAGATTCAATCTTTACTCCTTAGAACACTCTTCGTGACTTTAAAAGGAATTCGAATCAGTTTAACTCAAAACTCTCATTTTCTTTCAAAGATTTAATCTTTATACATTAAGAATGTCTAGTGACATAGTAGGTACTTTGATTGAGGTATTTTCATTCAAAGATTCAATCTTTAGTCATTAAAATACTCTACGCGACTTCATATGAAAACTCGAATAGGTTAAACTCAAAACTATCATTTTCCTTCAAAGATTCTCCCTTTATGTATTAAAACGGCCTAGTGACATAGTAGGTACCTTGATTGAGGTAATTTCATTCAAAGATTCAATTTTACTCATTAAAACACTCTTCGTGACGTCAAGGGGAACTCGAATAAGTTTAACTCAAACCAATCATTTTCTATCAAAGATTTAATCTTTATACATTAAAATGTTCTAGTGACAAAATATGTACCTTAATTGAGGAATTTTCATCCAAGGATTCAATCTTCACTCATTAAAACACCCTTCGGGACGTCAAAGGGAACTTGAATAAATTTAACTCAAAACTCTCATTTTATTTCAAAGATTCAATCTTTATATATATAAAACGTCTAGTGACATAGTGGGTACCTTGATTGAAATATTTTCATTCAAAGATTCAATCTTTGGTCATTAAAACACTCTTCGACATTTCATTGGGAACTCGAATAAGTTAAACTCAAAACTCTCATTTTTTTCCAAAGTTTCAACCTTTTTACATTAAAAAGGTTTATTGACATAATAGGTACCTTAATTGAGGAGATTTCATTCAAAGATTCTATCTTTACTCCTTAAAACACTCTTCGTGATGTCAAAGGTAACTCGGATAAGTTTAACTCAAAACTCTCATTTTATTTCAAAGATTTCATCTTTATACATTAAAAAGGCCTAGTGACATAATAGATACCATGATTGAGGTAATTTCATTCAAAGATTCAATCTTTGTCCATTAAAACACGCTACGCGACTTCGCAGGGAACTCGAATAAGTTAAACTCAAAACTCTCATTTTCTTTAAAAGATTCAATCTTTAAACATTAAAAAGGTCAAGTGACTTAATAGGTACCTGGATTGAGGTAATTTCATTCCAACATTCAATCTTTACTCATTAAAACTCTCTTCGCGACGTCAAAGGGAACTCGAATAAGTTGAACTCAAAACTCTCGTCTATTTTGAAAGATTCAATCTTTACGCATTAAAAAGGCTAGTGACAGAATTCATACCTTGATTGAGGTATTTTGATTCAAAGATTCATTCTTTAGTCATTAAAACACTCTTCGCGACTTCATAGGGAAATCGAATAAGTTAGACTCAAAATTCTCATTTTGTTTCAAGGATTCAATCTTTATTCACTAAAAAGGTCTAGTGACATAATATGTTCCTTGATTGAGGCAATTTCATTCAAAGATTTCATCTTTACTCATTAAAACACTCTTTGTGATGTCAAAGGTAACTCGAACAAGTTTAACTCAAAACTCTCATCTTCTTTCAAAGATTTAATCTTCATACATTAAAATGGTCTAGTGACATAATAGGTACTTTGATTGAGGTATTTTCGTTCAAAGATTCAATCTTTAGTCATTAAAACACTCTTCGCGACTGCTTTAGGAACTCGAATAAGTTAAACTCAGTACTCACATTTTCTTTCAAAGATGCAATCTTTATAAATTAAAAAGGTCGAGTGACATAATAGGTATCTCGATTCAAGTAATTTCATTTAAAGATTCAATCTTTACTCATTAAAGTACTCTTCGTGACGTCAAAGGGAACTTGAATAAGTTTAACTCAAAACTCTTATTTTCTTTCAAAGATTCAATCTTCATATATTAAAAACGTCTAGTGATATAACGGGTACCTTGATTGAGGTATTTTTCATTCAAAGATTCAATCTTTAGTCATTAGAACACTCTTCGGGACTTCATAGGGAACTCGAATAAGTTAAACTCAAAACTCTCACTCCAAAATTCAACCTTTACTCGTTAAAACACTCTTCGTGGCGTCCAAGGGAACTCGAATAAGTTGAACTCAAAACTCTCATCTTCTTTCAAAGATTCAATCCTAATGCATTGAAAATGTCTGGTGACATAATTTGTACCTTGATTGAGGTATTTTGATTTAAAGATTCTTTCTTTAGTTATTAAAACACTCTTCGCGACTTCATAGGGAAATCGAATAAATTAAACTCAAAATTCTCATTTTGTTTCGAGGATTCAATCTTTTTTCTTTAAAAAGATCTAGTGAAATAATAGGTTCGTTGATTGAGGTAATTTCATTCGAAGATTCCTTCTTTACTCATTAAAACACTCTTCGTGATGTCAAAGGTAACTCGAATAAGTTTAGCTCAAAACTCTCATCTTCTTTCAAAGATTTAATCTTTATACATTAGAATGGTTTAGTGACATAATAGGTACTTTGATTGAGTTATTTTCATTCAAATATTCAATCTTTAGTCATTAAAACACTCTTCGCGACTGCATAGGGAACTCGAATAAGTTAAACTCAGAACTTACATTTTATTTCAAAGATTATAAATTAAAAAGGTCAAGTGACATAATAGGTATCTTGATTCAGGTAATTTCATTCAAAGATTCAATCTTTACTCATTAAAGTACTCTTCGTGACATCAAAGGAAACTTGAATAAGTTTATCTCAAAACTCTTATTTTCTTTCATAGATTCCATCTTTATACATTAAAAACGTCTACTGACATAATGGGTACATTGATTGAAGTATTTTCATTCAAAGATTCAATCTTTATTCACTAAAACACTCTTCAGGACTTCATAGGGAACTCGAATAAGTTAAACTCAAAACTCTCATTTCCTTTCGTAGATTCAATCTTTATACATTAAAAAGATCTAGTGACATATTAGGTACCGTGAATGAGGTAATTTGATTCGAAGATTCAATCTTTACTCATTAAAACACTCTTCGTGATGTCAAAGCCAACTCGAATAAGTTGCACACAAAACACTAATTTTCTTCCAAAGATTCAATATTTATACATTAAAAAAGGTCTAGTGACATAAAGGGTATCTTTATTGTGGTATATTCATTCAAAGATGCAATATTTAGTCATTAAAACACTCTTCGGGACTTCGTAGGGAACTCGAATAAGTTAAACTCAAAACTCTCATTTTCTTTCGTATATTCAATTTTATACATTAAAAAGGTCTAGTGACACAATCGGTACCCTGAATTAGGTAATTTCATTCCAAGATTCAATCTTTACGCAATAAAACACTCTTCGTGATGTCAAAGGGAACTCGAATAAGTTCAACAGAAAACACTAATTTTCTTCCAAAGATTTAATCTTTATACATTAAAAAAGCTCTAGTGCATAATGGGTATCTTTATTGAGGTATTTTCATTCAAAGATGCAATATTTTACTCATTAAAACACTCATCGTGACGTCAAAGGGAATTCAAAGATTCAATCTTTACTCCTTAGAACACTCTTCGTGACTTTAAAAGGAATTCGAATCAGTTTAACTCAAAACTCTCATTTTCTTTCAAAGATTTAATCTTTATACATTAAGAATGTCTAGTGACATAGTAGGTACTTTGATTGAGGTATTTTCATTCAAAGATTCAATCTTTAGTCATTAAAATACTCTACGCGACTTCATATGAAAACTCGAATAGGTTAAACTCAAAACTATCATTTTCCTTCAAAGATTCTCCCTTTATGTATTAAAACGGCCTAGTGACATAGTAGGTACCTTGATTGAGGTAATTTCATTCAAAGATTCAATTTTACTCATTAAAACACTCTTCGTGACGTCAAGGGGAACTCGAATAAGTTTAACTCAAACCAATCATTTTCTATCAAAGATTTAATCTTTATACATTAAAATGTTCTAGTGACAAAATATGTACCTTAATTGAGGAATTTTCATCCAAGGATTCAATCTTCACTCATTAAAACACCATTCGGGACGTCAAAGGGAACTTGAATAAATTTAACTCAAAACTCTCATTTTATTTCAAAGATTCAATCTTTATATATAAAAAACGTCTAGTGACATAGTGGGTACCTTGATTGAAATATTTTCATTCAAAGATTCAATCTTTGGTCATTAAAACACTCTTCGACATTTCATTGGGAACTCGAATAAGTTAAACTCAAAACTCTCATTTTTTTCCAAAGTTTCAACCTTTTTACATTAAAAAGGTTTATTGACATAATAGGTACCTTAATTGAGGAGATTTCATTCAAAGATTCTATCTTTACTCCTTAAAACACTCTTCGTGATGTCAAAGGTAACTCGGATAAGTTTAACTCAAAACTCTCATTTTATTTCAAAGATTTCATCTTTATACATTAAAAAGGCCTAGTGACATAATAGATACCATGATTGAGGTAATTTCATTCAAAGATTCAATCTTTGTCCATTAAAACACGCTACGCGACTTCGCAGGGAACTCGAATAAGTTAAACTCAAAACTCTCATTTTCTTTAAAAGATTCAATCTTTAAACATTAAAAAGGTCAAGTGACTTAATAGGTACCTGGATTGAGGTAATTTCATTCCAACATTCAATCTTTACTCATTAAAACTCTCTTCGCGACGTCAAAGGGAACTCGAATAAGTTGAACTCAAAACTCTCGTCTATTTTGAAAGATTCAATCTTTACGCATTAAAAAGGCTAGTGACAGAATTCATACCTTGATTGAGGTATTTTGATTCAAAGATTCATTCTTTAGTCATTAAAACACTCTTCGCGACTTCATAGGGAAATCGAATAAGTTAGACTCAAAATTCTCATTTTGTTTCAAGGATTCAATCTGTATTCACTAAAAAGGTCTAGTGACATAATATGTTCCTTGATTGAGGCAATTTCATTCAAAGATTTCATCTTTACTCATTAAAACACTCTTTGTGATGTCAAAGGTAACTCGAACAAGTTTAACTCAAAACTCTCATCTTCTTTCAAAGATTTAATCTTCATACATTAAAATGGTCTAGTGACATAATAGGTACTTTGATTGAGGTATTTTCGTTCAAAGATTCAATCTTTAGTCATTAAAACACTCTTCGCGACTGCTTTAGGAACTCGAATAAGTTAAACTCAGTACTCACATTTTCTTTCAAAGATGCAATCTTTATAAATTAAAAAGGTCGAGTGACATAATAGGTATCTCGATTCAAGTAATTTCATTTAAAGATTCAATCTTTACTCATTAAAGTACTCTTCGTGACGTCAAAGGGAACTTGAATAAGTTTAACTCAAAACTCTTATTTTCTTTCAAAGATTCAATCTTCATATATTAAAAACGTCTAGTGATATAACGGGTACCTTGATTGAGGTATTTTTCATTCAAAGATTCAATCTTTAGTCATTAGAACACTCTTCGGGACTTCATAGGGAACTCGAATAAGTTAAACTCAAAACTCTCACTCCAAAATTCAACCTTTACTCGTTAAAACACTCTTCGTGGCGTCCAAGGGAACTCGAATAAGTTGAACTCAAAACTCTCATCTTCTTTCAAAGATTCAATCCTAATGCATTGAAAATGTCTGGTGACATAATTTGTACCTTGATTGAGGTATTTTGATTTAAAGATTCTTTCTTTAGTTATTAAAACACTCTTCGCGACTTCATAGGGAAATCGAATAAATTAAACTCAAAATTCTCATTTTGTTTCGAGGATTCAATCTTTTTTCTTTAAAAAGATCTAGTGAAATAATAGGTTCGTTGATTGAGGTAATTTCATTCGAAGATTCCTTCTTTACTCATTAAAACACTCTTCGTGATGTCAAAGGTAACTCGAATAAGTTTAGCTCAAAACTCTCATCTTCTTTCAAAGATTTAATCTTTATACATTAGAATGGTTTAGTGACATAATAGGTACTTTGATTGAGTTATTTTCATTCAAATATTCAATCTTTAGTCATTAAAACACTCTTCGCGACTGCATAGGGAACTCGAATAAGTTAAACTCAGAACTTACATTTTCTTTCAAAGATTATAAATTAAAAAGGTCAAGTGACATAATAGGTATCTTGATTCAGGTAATTTCATTCAAAGATTCAATCTTTACTCATTAAAGTACTCTTCGTGACATCAAAGGAAACTTGAATGAGTTTATCTCAAAACTCTTATTTTCTTTCATAGATTCCATCTTTATACATTAAAAACGTCTACTGACATAATGGGTACATTGATTGAAGTATTTTCATTCAAAGATTCAATCTTTATTCACTAAAACACTCTTCAGGACTTCATAGGGAACTCGAATAAGTTAAACTCAAAACTCTCATTTCCTTTCGTAGATTCAATCTTTATACATTAAAAAGATCTAGTGACATATTAGGTACCGTGAATGAGGTAATTTGATTCGAAGATTCAATCTTTACTCATTAAAACACTCTTCGTGATGTCAAAGCCAACTCGAATAAGTTGCACACAAAACACTAATTTTCTTTCAAAGATTCAATATTTATACATTAAAAAAGGTCTAGTGACATAAAGGGTATCTTTATTGTGGTATTTTCATTCAAAGATGCAATATTTAGTCATTAAAACACTCTTCGGGACTTCGTAGGGAACTCGAATAAGTTAAACTCAAAACTCTCACTTTCTTTCGTATATTCAATTTTATACATTAAAAAGGTCTAGTGACACAATCGGTACCCTGAATTAGGTAATTTCATTCCAAGATTCAATCTTTACGCAATAAAACACTCTTCGTGATGTCAAAGGGAACTCGAATAAGTTCAACAGAAAACACTAATTTTCTTCCAAAGATTTAATCTTTATACATTAAAAAAGCTCTAGTGCATAATGGGTATCTTTATTGAGGTATTTTCATTCAAAGATGCAATATTTTACTCATTAAAACACTCATCGTGACGTCAAAGGGAATTCAAAGATTCAATCTTTACTCCTTAGAACACTCTTCGTGACTTTAAAAGGAATTCGAATCAGTTTAACTCAAAACTCTCATTTTCTTTCAAAGATTTAATCTTTATACATTAAGAATGTCTAGTGACATAGTAGGTACTTTGATTGAGGTATTTTCATTCAAAGATTCAATCTTTAGTCATTAAAATACTCTACGCGACTTCATATGAAAACTCGAATAGGTTAAACTCAAAACTATCATTTTCCTTCAAAGATTCTCCCTTTATGTATTAAAACGGCCTAGTGACATAGTAGGTACCTTGATTGAGGTAATTTCATTCAAAGATTCAATTTTACTCATTAAAACACTCTTCGTGACGTCAAGGGGAACTCGAATAAGTTTAACTCAAACCAATCATTTTCTATCAAAGATTTAATCTTTATACATTAAAATGTTCTAGTGACAAAATATGTACCTTAATTGAGGAATTTTCATCCAAGGATTCAATCTTCACTCATTAAAACACCATTCGGGACGTCAAAGGGAACTTGAATAAATTTAACTCAAAACTCTCATTTTATTTCAAAGATTCAATCTTTATATATAAAAAACGTCTAGTGACATAGTGGGTACCTTGATTGAAATATTTTCATTCAAAGATTCAATCTTTGGTCATTAAAACACTCTTCGACATTTCATTGGGAACTCGAATAAGTTAAACTCAAAACTCTCATTTTTTTCCAAAGTGTCAACCTTTTTACATTAAAAAGGTTTATTGACATAATAGGTACCTTAATTGAGGAGATTTCATTCAAAGATTCTATCTTTACTCCTTAAAACACTCTTCGTGATGTCAAAGGTAACTCGGATAAGTTTAACTCAAAACTCTCATTTTATTTCAAAGATTTCATCTTTATACATTAAAAAGGCCTAGTGACATAATAGATACCATGATTGAGGTAATTTCATTCAAAGATTCAATCTTTGTCCATTAAAACACGCTACGCGACTTCGCAGGGAACTCGAATAAGTTAAACTCAAAACTCTCATTTTCTTTAAAAGATTCAATCTTTAAACATTAAAAAGGTCAAGTGACTTAATAGGTACCTGGATTGAGGTAATTTCATTCCAACATTCAATCTTTACTCATTAAAACTCTCTTCGCGACGTCAAAGGGAACTCGAATAAGTTGAACTCAAAACTCTCGTCTATTTTGAAAGATTCAATCTTTACGCATTAAAAAGGCTAGTGACAGAATTCATACCTTGATTGAGGTATTTTGATTCAAAGATTCATTCTTTAGTCATTAAAACACTCTTCGCGACTTCATAGGGAAATCGAATAAGTTAGACTCAAAATTCTCATTTTGTTTCAAGGATTCAATCTTTATTCACTAAAAAGGTCTAGTGACATAATATGTTCCTTGATTGAGGCAATTTCATTCAAAGATTTCATCTTTACTCATTAAAACACTCTTTGTGATGTCAAAGGTAACTCGAACAAGTTTAACTCAAAACTCTCATCTTCTTTCAAAGATTTAATCTTCATACATTAAAATGGTCTAGTGACATAATAGGTACTTTGATTGAGGTATTTTCGTTTAAAGGGTTCAATCTTTAGTCATTAAAACACTCTTCGCGACTGCTTTAGGAACTCGAATAAGTTAAACTCAGTACTCACATTTTCTTTCAAAGATGCAATCTTTATAAATTAAAAAGGTCGAGTGACATAATAGGTATCTCGATTCAAGTAATTTCATTTAAAGATTCAATCTTTACTCATTAAAGTACTCTTCGTGACGTCAAAGGAAACTTGAATAAGTTTAACTCAAAACTCTTATTTTCTTTCAAAGATTCAATCTTCATATATTAAAAACGTCTAGTGATATAACGGGTACCTTGATTGAGGTATTTTTCATTCAAAGATTCAATCTTTAGTCATTAGAACACTCTTCGGGACTTCATAGGGAACTCGAATAAGTTAAACTCAAAACTCTCACTCCAAAATTCAACCTTTACTCGTTAAAACACTCTTCGTGGCGTCCAAGGGAACTCGAATAAGTTGAACTCAAAACTCTCATCTTCTTTCAAAGATTCAATCCTAATGCATTGAAAATGTCTGGTGACATAATTTGTACCTTGATTGAGGTATTTTGATTTAAAGATTCTTTCTTTAGTTATTAAAACACTCTTCGCGACTTCATAGGGAAATCGAATAAATTAAACTCAAAATTCTCATTTTGTTTCGAGGATTCAATCTTTTTTCTTTAAAAAGATCTAGTGAAATAATAGGTTCGTTGATTGAGGTAATTTCATTCGAAGATTCCTTCTTTACTCATTAAAACACTCTTCGTGATGTCAAAGGTAACTCGAATAAGTTTAGCTCAAAACTCTCATCTTCTTTCAAAGATTTAATCTTTATACATTAGAATGGTTTAGTGACATAATAGGTACTTTGATTGAGTTATTTTCATTCAAATATTCAATCTTTAGTCATTAAAACACTCTTCGCGACTGCATAGGGAACTCGAATAAGTTAAACTCAGAACTTACATTTTATTTCAAAGATTATAAATTAAAAAGGTCAAGTGACATAATAGGTATCTTGATTCAGGTAATTTCATTCAAAGATTCAATCTTTACTCATTAAAGTACTCTTCGTGACATCAAAGGAAACTTGAATAAGTTTATCTCAAAACTCTTATTTTCTTTCATAGATTCCATCTTTATACATTAAAAACGTCTACTGACATAATGGGTACATTGATTGAAGTATTTTCATTCAAAGATTCAATCTTTATTCACTAAAACACTCTTCAGGACTTCATAGGGAACTCGAATAAGTTAAACTCAAAACTCTCATTTCCTTTCGTAGATTCAATCTTTATACATTAAAAAGATCTAGTGACATATTAGGTACCGTGAATGAGGTAATTTGATTCGAAGATTCAATCTTTACTCATTAAAACACTCTTCGTGATGTCAAAGCCAACTCGAATAAGTTGCACACAAAACACTAATTTTCTTCCAAAGATTCAATATTTATACATTAAAAAAGGTCTAGTGACATAAAGGGTATCTTTATTGTGGTATTTTCATTCAAAGATGCAATATTTAGTCATTAAAACACTCTTCGGGACTTCGTAGGGAACTCGAATAAGTTAAACTCAAAGCTCTCATTTTCTTTCGTATATTCAATTTTATACATTAAAAAGGTCTAGTGACACAATCGGTACCCTGAATTAGGTAATTTCATTCCAAGATTCAATCTTTAAGCAATAAAACACTCTTCGTGATGTCAAAGGGAACTCGAATAAGTTCAACAGAAAACACTAATTTTCTTCCAAAGATTTAATCTTTATACATTAAAAAAGCTCTAGTGCATAATGGGTATCTTTATTGAGGTATTTTCATTCAAAGATGCAATATTTTACTCATTAAAACACTCATCGTGACGTCAAAGGGAATTCAAAGATTCAATCTTTACTCCTTAGAACACTCTTCGTGACTTTAAAAGGAATTCGAATCAGTTTAACTCAAAACTCTCATTTTCTTTCAAAGATTTAATCTTTATACATTAAGAATGTCTAGTGACATAGTAGGTACTTTGATTGAGGTATTTTCATTCAAAGATTCAATCTTTAGTCATTAAAATACTCTACGCGACTTCATATGAAAACTCGAATAGGTTAAACTCAAAACTATCATTTTCCTTCAAAGATTCTCCCTTTATGTATTAAAACGGCCTAGTGACATAGTAGGTACCTTGATTGAGGTAATTTCATTCAAAGATTCAATTTTACTCATTAAAACACTCTTCGTGACGTCAAGGGGAACTCGAATAAGTTTAACTCAAACCAATCATTTTCTATCAAAGATTTAATCTTTATACATTAAAATGTTCTAGTGACAAAATATGTACCTTAATTGAGGAATTTTCATCCAAGGATTCAATCTTCACTCATTAAAACACCATTCGGGACGTCAAAGGGAACTTGAATAAATTTAACTCAAAACTCTCATTTTATTTCAAAGATTCAATCTTTATATATAAAAAACGTCTAGTGACATAGTGGGTACCTTGATTGAAATATTTTCATTCAAAGATTCAATCTTTGGTCATTAAAACACTCTTCGACATTTCATTGGGAACTCGAATAAGTTAAACTCAAAACTCTCATTTTTTTCCAAAGTTTCAACCTTTTTACATTAAAAAGGTTTATTGACATAATAGGTACCTTAATTGAGGAGATTTCATTCAAAGATTCTATCTTTACTCCTTAAAACACTCTTCGTGATGTCAAAGGTAACTCGGATAAGTTTAACTCAAAACTCTCATTTTATTTCAAAGATTTCATCTTTATACATTAAAAAGGCCTAGTGACATAATAGATACCATGATTGAGGTAATTTCATTCAAAGATTCAATCTTTGTCCATTAAAACACGCTACGCGACTTCGCAGGGAACTCGAATAAGTTAAACTCAAAACTCTCATTTTCTTTAAAAGATTCAATCTTTAAACATTAAAAAGGT
Source organism: Cornus florida (assembly GCF_030987335.1). Taxonomy (NCBI): domain Eukaryota; kingdom Viridiplantae; phylum Streptophyta; class Magnoliopsida; order Cornales; family Cornaceae; genus Cornus; species Cornus florida. The sequence goes on along the minus strand of NW_026775901.1, from coordinate 490,724 downwards.
CAAGTGACTTAATAGGTACCTGGATTGAGGTAATTTCATTCCAACATTCAATCTTTACTCATTAAAACTCTCTTCGCGACGTCAAAGGGAACTCGAATAAGTTGAACTCAAAACTCTCGTCTATTTTGAAAGATTCAATCTTTACGCATTAAAAAGGCTAGTGACAGAATTCATACCTTGATTGAGGTATTTTGATTCAAAGATTCATTCTTTAGTCATTAAAACACTCTTCGCGACTTCATAGGGAAATCGAATAAGTTAGACTCAAAATTCTCATTTTGTTTCAAGGATTCAATCTTTATTCACTAAAAAGGTCTAGTGACATAATATGTTCCTTGATTGAGGCAATTTCATTCAAAGATTTCATCTTTACTCATTAAAACACTCTTTGTGATGTCAAAGGTAACTCGAACAAGTTTAACTCAAAACTCTCATCTTCTTTCAAAGATTTAATCTTCATACATTAAAATGGTCTAGTGACATAATAGGTACTTTGATTGAGGTATTTTCGTTCAAAGATTCAATCTTTAGTCATTAAAACACTCTTCGCGACTGCTTTAGGAACTCGAATAAGTTAAACTCAGTACTCACATTTTCTTTCAAAGATGCAATCTTTATAAATTAAAAAGGTCGAGTGACATAATAGGTATCTCGATTCAAGTAATTTCATTTAAAGATTCAATCTTTACTCATTAAAGTACTCTTCGTGACGTCAAAGGGAACTTGAATAAGTTTAACTCAAAACTCTTATTTTCTTTCAAAGATTCAATCTTCATATATTAAAAACGTCTAGTGATATAACGGGTACCTTGATTGAGGTATTTTTCATTCAAAGATTCAATCTTTAGTCATTAGAACACTCTTCGGGACTTCATAGGGAACTCGAATAAGTTAAACTCAAAACTCTCACTCCAAAATTCAACCTTTACTCGTTAAAACACTCTTCGTGGCGTCCAAGGGAACTCGAATAAGTTGAACTCAAAACTCTCATCTTCTTTCAAAGATTCAATCCTAATGCATTGAAAATGTCTGGTGACATAATTTGTACCTTGATTGAGGTATTTTGATTTAAAGATTCTTTCTTTAGTTATTAAAACACTCTTCGCGACTTCATAGGGAAATCGAATAAATTAAACTCAAAATTCTCATTTTGTTTCGAGGATTCAATCTTTTTTCTTTAAAAAGATCTAGTGAAATAATAGGTTCGTTGATTGAGGTAATTTCATTCGAAGATTCCTTCTTTACTCATTAAAACACTCTTCGTGATGTCAAAGGTAACTCGAATAAGTTTAGCTCAAAACTCTCATCTTCTTTCAAAGATTTAATCTTTATACATTAGAATGGTTTAGTGACATAATAGGTACTTTGATTGAGTTATTTTCATTCAAATATTCAATCTTTAGTCATTAAAACACTCTTCGCGACTGCATAGGGAACTCGAATAAGTTAAACTCAGAACTTACATTTTATTTCAAAGATTATAAATTAAAAAGGTCAAGTGACATAATAGGTATCTTGATTCAGGTAATTTCATTCAAAGATTCAATCTTTACTCATTAAAGTACTCTTCGTGACATCAAAGGAAACTTGAATGAGTTTATCTCAAAACTCTTATTTTCTTTCATAGATTCCATCTTTATACATTAAAAACGTCTACTGACATAATGGGTACATTGATTGAAGTATTTTCATTCAAAGATTCAATCTTTATTCACTAAAACACTCTTCAGGACTTCATAGGGAACTCGAATAAGTTAAACTCAAAACTCTCATTTCCTTTCGTAGATTCAATCTTTATACATTAAAAAGATCTAGTGACATATTAGGTACCGTGAATGAGGTAATTTGATTCGAAGATTCAATCTTTACTCATTAAAACACTCTTCGTGATGTCAAAGCCAACTCGAATAAGTTGCACACAAAACACTAATTTTCTTCCAAAGATTCAATATTTATACATTAAAAAAGGTCTAGTGACATAAAGGGTATCTTTATTGTGGTATTTTCATTCAAAGATGCAATATTTAGTCATTAAAACACTCTTCGGGACTTCGTAGGGAACTCGAATAAGTTAAACTCAAAGCTCTCATTTTCTTTCGTATATTCAATTTTATACATTAAAAAGGTCTAGTGACACAATCGGTACCCTGAATTAGGTAATTTCATTCCAAGATTCAATCTTTAAGCAATAAAACACTCTTCGTGATGTCAAAGGGAACTCGAATAAGTTCAACAGAAAACACTAATTTTCTTCCAAAGATTTAATCTTTATACATTAAAAAAGCTCTAGTGCATAATGGGTATCTTTATTGAGGTATTTTCATTCAAAGATGCAATATTTTACTCATTAAAACACTCATCGTGACGTCAAAGGGAATTCAAAGATTCAATCTTTACTCCTTAGAACACTCTTCGTGACTTTAAAAGGAATTCGAATCAGTTTAACTCAAAACTCTCATTTTCTTTCAAAGATTTAATCTTTATACATTAAGAATGTCTAGTGACATAGTAGGTACTTTGATTGAGGTATTTTCATTCAAAGATTCAATCTTTAGTCATTAAAATACTCTACGCGACTTCATATGAAAACTCGAATAGGTTAAACTCAAAACTATCATTTTCCTTCAAAGATTCTCCCTTTATGTATTAAAACGGCCTAGTGACATAGTAGGTACCTTGATTGAGGTAATTTCATTCAAAGATTCAATTTTACTCATTAAAACACTCTTCGTGACGTCAAGGGGAACTCGAATAAGTTTAACTCAAACCAATCATTTTCTATCAAAGATTTAATCTTTATACATTAAAATGTTCTAGTGACAAAATATGTACCTTAATTGAGGAATTTTCATCCAAGGATTCAATCTTCACTCATTAAAACACCCTTCGGGACGTCAAAGGGAACTTGAATAAATTTAACTCAAAACTCTCATTTTATTTCAAAGATTCAATCTTTATATATAAAAAACGTCTAGTGACATAGTGGGTACCTTGATTGAAATATTTTCATTCAAAGATTCAATCTTTGGTCATTAAAACACTCTTCGACATTTCATTGGGAACTCGAATAAGTTAAACTCAAAACTCTCATTTTTTTCCAAAGTTTCAACCTTTTTACATTAAAAAGGTTTATTGACATAATAGGTACCTTAATTGAGGAGATTTCATTCAAAGATTTTATCTTTACTCCTTAAAACACTCTTCGTGATGTCAAAGGTAACTCGGATAAGTTTAACTCAAAACTCTCATTTTATTTCAAAGATTTCATCTTTATACATTAAAAAGGCCTAGTGACATAATAGATACCATGATTGAGGTAATTTCATTCAAAGATTCAATCTTTGTCCATTAAAACACGCTACGCGACTTCGCAGGGAACTCGAATAAGTTAAACTCAAAACTCTCATTTTCTTTAAAAGATTCAATCTTTAAACATTAAAAAGGTCAAGTGACTTAATAGGTACCTGGATTGAGGTAATTTCATTCCAACATTCAATCTTTACTCATTAAAACTCTCTTCGCGACGTCAAAGGGAACTCGAATAAGTTGAACTCAAAACTCTCGTCTATTTTGAAAGATTCAATCTTTACGCATTAAAAAGGCTAGTGACAGAATTCATACCTTGATTGAGGTATTTTGATTCAAAGATTCATTCTTTAGTCATTAAAACACTCTTCGCGACTTCATAGGGAAATCGAATAAGTTAGACTCAAAATTCTCATTTTGTTTCAAGGATTCAATCTTTATTCACTAAAAAGGTCTAGTGACATAATATGTTCCTTGATTGAGGCAATTTCATTCAAAGATTTCATCTTTACTCATTAAAACACTCTGTGTGATGTCAAAGGTAACTCGAACAAGTTTAACTCAAAACTCTCATCTTCTTTCAAAGATTTAATCTTCATACATTAAAATGGTCTAGTGACATAATAGGTACTTTGATTGAGGTATTTTCGTTCAAAGATTCAATCTTTAGTCATTAAAACACTCTTCGCGACTGCTTTAGGAACTCGAATAAGTTAAACTCAGTACTCACATTTTCTTTCAAAGATGCAATCTTTATAAATTAAAAAGGTCGAGTGACATAATAGGTATCTCGATTCAAGTAATTTCATTTAAAGATTCAATCTTTACTCATTAAAGTACTCTTCGTGACGTCAAAGGGAACTTGAATAAGTTTAACTCAAAACTCTTATTTTCTTTCAAAGATTCAATCTTCATATATTAAAAACGTCTAGTGATATAACGGGTACCTTGATTGAGGTATTTTTCATTCAAAGATTCAATCTTTAGTCATTAGAACACTCTTCGGGACTTCATAGGGAACTCGAATAAGTTAAACTCAAAACTCTCACTCCAAAATTCAACCTTTACTCGTTAAAACACTCTTCGTGGCGTCCAAGGGAACTCGAATAAGTTGAACTCAAAACTCTCATCTTCTTTCAAAGATTCAATCCTAATGCATTGAAAATGTCTGGTGACATAATTTGTACCTTAATTGAGGTATTTTGATTTAAAGATTCTTTCTTTAGTTATTAAAACACTCTTCGCGACTTCATAGGGAAATCGAATAAATTAAACTCAAAATTCTCATTTTGTTTCGAGGATTCAATCTTTTTTCATTAAAAAGATCTAGTGAAATAATAGGTTCGTTGATTGAGGTAATTTCATTCGAAGATTCCTTCTTTACTCATTAAAACACTCTTCGTGATGTCAAAGGTAACTCGAATAAGTTTAGCTCAAAACTCTCATCTTCTTTCAAAGATTTAATCTTTATACATTAGAATGGTTTAGTGACATAATAGGTACTTTGATTGAGTTATTTTCATTCAAATATTCAATCTTTAGTCATTAAAACACTCTTCGCGACTGCATAGGGAACTCGAATAAGTTAAACTCAGAACTTACATTTTCTTTCAAAGATTATAAATTAAAAAGGTCAAGTGACATAATAGGTATCTTGATTCAGGTAATTTCATTCAAAGATTCAATCTTTACTCATTAAAGTACTCTTCGTGACATCAAAGGAAACTTGAATAAGTTTATCTCAAAACTCTTATTTTCTTTCATAGATTCCATCTTTATACATTAAAAACGTCTACTGACATAATGGGTACATTGATTGAAGTATTTTCATACAAAGATTCAATCTTTATTCACTAAAACACTCTTCAGGACTTCATAGGGAACTCGAATAAGTTAAACTCAAAACTCTCATTTCCTTTCGTAGATTCAATCTTTATACATTAAAAAGATCTAGTGACATATTAGGTACCGTGAATGAGGTAATTTGATTCGAAGATTCAATCTTTACTCATTAAAACACTCTTCGTGATGTCAAAGCCAACTCGAATAAGTTGCACACAAAACACTAATTTTCTTCCAAAGATTCAATATTTATACATTAAAAAAGGTCTAGTGACATAAAGGGTATCTTTATTGTGGTATTTTCATTCAAAGATGCAATATTTAGTCATTAAAACACTCTTCGGGACTTCGTAGGGAACTCGAATAAGTTAAACTCAAAGCTCTCATTTTCTTTCGTATATTCAATTTTATACATTAAAAAGGTCTAGTGACACAATCGGTACCTTGAATTAGGTAATTTCATTCCAAGATTCAATCTTTACGCAATAAAACACTCTTCGTGATGTCAAAGGGAACTCGAATAAGTTCAACAGAAAACACTAATTTTCTTCCAAAGATTTAATCTTTATACATTAAAAAAGCTCTAGTGCATAATGGGTATCTTTATTGAGGTATTTTCATTCAAAGATGCAATATTTTACTCATTAAAACACTCATCGTGACGTCAAAGGGAATTCAAAGATTCAATCTTTACTCCTTAGAACACTCTTCGTGACTTTAAAAGGAATTTGAATCAGTTTAACTCAAAACTCTCATTTTCTTTCAAAGATTTAATCTTTATACATTAAGAATGTCTAGTGACATAGTAGGTACTTTGATTGAGGTATTTTCATTCAAAGATTCAATCTTTAGTCATTAAAATACTCTACTCGACTTCATATGAAAACTCGAATAGGTTAAACTCAAAACTATCATTTTCCTTCAAAGATTCTCCCTTTATGTATTAAAACGGCCTAGTGACATAGTAGGTACCTTGATTGAGGTAATTTCATTCAAAGATTCAATTTTACTCATTAAAACACTCTTCGTGACGTCAAGGGGAACTCGAATAAGTTTAACTCAAACCAATCATTTTCTATCAAAGATTTAATCTTTATACATTAAAATGTTCTAGTGACAAAATATGTACCTTAATTGAGGAATTTTCATCCAAGGATTCAATCTTCACTCATTAAAACACCCTTCGGGATGTCAAAGGGAACTTGAATAAATTTAACTCAAAACTCTCATTTTATTTCAAAGATTCAATCTTTATATATAAAAAACGTCTAGTGACATAGTGGGTACCTTGATTGAAATATTTTCATTCAAAAATTCAATCTTTGGTCATTAAAACACTCTTCGACATTTCATTGGGAACTCGAATAAGTTAAACTCAAAACTCTCATTTTTTTCCAAAGTTTCAACCTTTTTACATTAAAAAGGTTTATTGACATAATAGGTACCTTAATTGAGGAGATTTCATTCAAAGATTCTATCTTTACTCCTTAAAACACTCTTCGTGATGTCAAAGGTAACTCGGATAAGTTTAACTCAAAACTCTCATTTTATTTCAAAGATTTCATCTTTATACATTAAAAAGGCCTAGTGACATAATAGATACCATGATTGAGGTAATTTCATTCAAAGATTCAATCTTTGTCCATTAAAACACGCTACGCGACTTCGCAGGGAACTCGAATAAGTTAAACTCAAAACTCTCATTTTCTTTAAAAGATTCAATCTTTAAACATTAAAAAGGTCAAGTGACTTAATAGGTACCTGGATTGAGGTAATTTCATTCCAACATTCAATCTTTACTCATTAAAACTCTCTTCGCGACGTCAAAGGGAACTCGAATAAGTTGAACTCAAAACTCTCGTCTATTTTGAAAGATTCAATCTTTACGCATTAAAAAGGCTAGTGACAGAATTCATACCTTGATTGAGGTATTTTGATTCAAAGATTCATTCTTTAGTCATTAAAACACTCTTCGCGACTTCATAGGGAAATCGAATAAGTTAGACTCAAAATTCTCATTTTGTTTCAAGGATTCAATCTTTATTCACTAAAAAGGTCTAGTGACATAATATGTTCCTTGATTGAGGCAATTTCATTCAAAGATTTCATCTTTACTCATTAAAACACTCTGTGTGATGTCAAAGGTAACTCGAACAAGTTTAACTCAAAACTCTCATCTTCTTTCAAAGATTTAATCTTCATACATTAAAATGGTCTAGTGACATAATAGTTACTTTGATTGAGGTATTTTCGTTCAAAGATTCAATCTTTAGTCATTAAAACACTCTTCGCGACTGCTTTAGGAACTCGAATAAGTTAAACTCAGTACTCACATTTTCTTTCAAAGATGCAATCTTTATAAATTAAAAAGGTCGAGTGACATAATAGGTATCTCGATTCAAGTAATTTCATTTAAAGATTCAATCTTTACTCATTAAAGTACTCTTCGTGACGTCAAAGGGAACTTGAATAAGTTTAACTCAAAACTCTTATTTTCTTTCAAAGATTCAATCTTCATATATTAAAAACGTCTAGTGATATAACGGGTACCTTGATTGAGGTATTTTTCATTCAAAGATTCAATCTTTAGTCATTAGAACACTCTTCGGGACTTCATAGGGAACTCGAATAAGTTAAACTCAAAACTCTCACTCCAAAATTCAACCTTTACTCGTTAAAACACTCTTCGTGGCGTCCAAGGGAACTCGAATAAGTTGAACTCAAAACTCTCATCTTCTTTCAAAGATTCAATCCTAATGCATTGAAAATGTCTGGTGACATAATTTGTACCTTGATTGAGGTATTTTGATTTAAAGATTCTTTCTTTAGTTATTAAAACACTCTTCGCGACTTCATAGGGAAATCGAATAAATTAAACTCAAAATTCTCATTTTGTTTCGAGGATTCAATCTTTTTTCATTAAAAAGATCTAGTGAAATAATAGGTTCGTTGATTGAGGTAATTTCATTCGAAGATTCCTTCTTTACTCATTAAAACACTCTTCGTGATGTCAAAGGTAACTCGAATAAGTTTAGCTCAAAACTCTCATCTTCTTTCAAAGATTTAATCTTTATACATTAGAATGGTTTAGTGACATAATAGGTACTTTGATTGAGTTATTTTCATTCAAATATTCAATCTTTAGTCATTAAAACACTCTTCGCGACTGCATAGGGAACTCGAATAAGTTAAACTCAGAACTTACATTTTCTTTCAAAGATTATAAATTAAAAAGGTCAAGTGACATAATAGGTATCTTGATTCAGGTAATTTCATTCAAAGATTCAATCTTTACTCATTAAAGTACTCTTCGTGACATCAAAGGAAACTTGAATAAGTTTATCTCAAAACTCTTATTTTCTTTCATAGATTCCATCTTTATACATTAAAAACGTCTACTGACATAATGGGTACATTGATTGAAGTATTTTCATACAAAGATTCAATCTTTATTCACTAAAACACTCTTCAGGACTTCATAGGGAACTCGAATAAGTTAAACTCAAAACTCTCATTTCCTTTCGTAGATTCAATCTTTATACATTAAAAAGATCTAGTGACATATTAGGTACCGTGAATGAGGTAATTTGATTCGAAGATTCAATCTTTACTCATTAAAACACTCTTCGTGATGTCAAAGCCAACTCGAATAAGTTGCACACAAAACACTAATTTTCTTCCAAAGATTCAATATTTATACATTAAAAAAGGTCTAGTGACATAAAGGGTATCTTTATTGTGGTATTTTCATTCAAAGATGCAATATTTAGTCATTAAAACACTCTTCGGGACTTCGTAGGGAACTCGAATAAGTTAAACTCAAAGCTCTCATTTTCTTTCGTATATTCAATTTTATACATTAAAAAGGTCTAGTGACACAATCGGTACCCTGAATTAGGTAATTTCATTCCAAGATTCAATCTTTACGCAATAAAACACTCTTCGTGATGTCAAAGGGAACTCGAATAAGTTCAACAGAAAACACTAATTTTCTTCCAAAGATTTAATCTTTATACATTAAAAAAGCTCTAGTGCATAATGGGTATCTTTATTGAGGTATTTTCATTCAAAGATGCAATATTTTACTCATTAAAACACTCATCGTGACGTCAAAGGGAATTCAAAGATTCAATCTTTACTCCTTAGAACACTCTTCGTGACTTTAAAAGGAATTCGAATCAGTTTAACTCAAAACTCTCATTTTCTTTCAAAGATTTAATCTTTATACATTAAGAATGTCTAGTGACATAGTAGGTACTTTGATTGAGGTATTTTCATTCAAAGATTCAATCTTTAGTCATTAAAATACTCTACGCGACTTCATATGAAAACTCGAATAGGTTAAACTCAAAACTATCATTTTCCTTCAAAGATTCTCCCTTTATGTATTAAAACGGCCTAGTGACATAGTAGGTACCTTGATTGAGGTAATTTCATTCAAAGATTCAATTTTACTCATTAAAACACTCTTCGTGACGTCAAGGGGAACTCGAATAAGTTTAACTCAAACCAATCATTTTCTATCAAAGATTTAATCTTTATACATTAAAATGTTCTAGTGACAAAATATGTACCTTAATTGAGGAATTTTCATCCAAGGATTCAATCTTCACTCATTAAAACACCCTTCGGGACGTCAAAGGGAACTTGAATAAATTTAACTCAAAACTCTCATTTTATTTCAAAGATTCAATCTTTATATATAAAAAACGTCTAGTGACATAGTGGGTACCTTGATTGAAATATTTTCATTCAAAAATTCAATCTTTGGTCATTAAAACACTCTTCGACATTTCATTGGGAACTCGAATAAGTTAAACTCAAAACTCTCATTTTTTTCCAAAGTTTCAACCTTTTTACATTAAAAAGGTTTATTGACATAATAGGTACCTTAATTGAGGAGATTTCATTCAAAGATTTTATCTTTACTCCTTAAAACACTCTTCGTGATGTCAAAGGTAACTCGGATAAGTTTAACTCAAAACTCTCATTTTATTTCAAAGATTTCATCTTTATACATTAAAAAGGCCTAGTGACATAATAGATACCATGATTGAGGTAATTTCATTCAAAGATTCAATCTTTGTCCATTAAAACACGCTACGCGACTTCGCAGGGAACTCGAATAAGTTAAACTCAAAACTCTCATTTTCTTTAAAAGATTCAATCTTTAAACATTAAAAAGGTCAAGTGACTTAATAGGTACCTGGATTGAGGTAATTTCATTCCAACATTCAATCTTTACTCATTAAAACTCTCTTCGCGACGTCAAAGGGAACTCGAATAAGTTGAACTCAAAACTCTCGTCTATTTTGAAAGATTCAATCTTTACGCATTAAAAAGGCTAGTGACAGAATTCATACCTTGATTGAGGTATTTTGATTCAAAGATTCATTCTTTAGTCATTAAAACACTCTTCGCGACTTCATAGGGAAATCGAATAAGTTAGACTCAAAATTCTCATTTTGTTTCAAGGATTCAATCTTTATTCACTAAAAAGGTCTAGTGACATAATATGTTCCTTGATTGAGGCAATTTCATTCAAAGATTTCATCTTTACTCATTAAAACACTCTTTGTGATGTCAAAGGTAACTCGAACAAGTTTAACTCAAAACTCTCATCTTCTTTCAAAGATTTAATCTTCATACATTAAAATGGTCGAGTGACATAATAGGTACTTTGATTGAGGTATTTTCGTTCAAAGATTCAATCTTTAGTCATTAAAACACTCTTCGCGACTGCTTTAGGAACTCGAATAAGTTAAACTCAGTACTCACATTTTCTTTCAAAGATGCAATCTTTATAAATTAAAAAGGTCGAGTGACATAATAGGTATCTCGATTCAAGTAATTTCATTTAAAGATTCAATCTTTACTCATTAAAGTACTCTTCGTGACGTCAAAGGGAACTTGAATAAGTTTAACTCAAAACTCTTATTTTCTTTCAAAGATTCAATCTTCATATATTAAAAACGTCTAGTGATATAACGGGTACCTTGATTGAGGTATTTTTCATTCAAAGATTCAATCTTTAGTCATTAGAACACTCTTCGGGACTTCATAGGGAACTCGAATAAGTTAAACTCAAAACTCTCACTCCAAAATTCAACCTTTACTCGTTAAAACACTCTTCGTGGCGTCCAAGGGAACTCGAATAAGTTGAACTCAAAACTCTCATCTTCTTTCAAAGATTCAATCCTAATGCATTGAAAATGTCTGGTGACATAATTTGTACCTTGATTGAGGTATTTTGATTTAAAGATTCTTTCTTTAGTTATTAAAACACTCTTCGCGACTTCATAGGGAAATCGAATAAATTAAACTCAAAATTCTCATTTTGTTTCGAGGATTCAATCTTTTTTCATTAAAAAGATCTAGTGAAATAATAGGTTCGTTGATTGAGGTAATTTCATTCGAAGATTCCTTCTTTACTCATTAAAACACTCTTCGTGATGTCAAAGGTAACTCGAATAAGTTTAGCTCAAAACTCTCATCTTCTTTCAAAGATTTAATCTTTATACATTAGAATGGTTTAGTGACATAATAGGTACTTTGATTGAGTTATTTTCATTCAAATATTCAATCTTTAGTCATTAAAACACTCTTCGCGACTGCATAGGGAACTCGAATAAGTTAAACTCAGAACTTACATTTTCTTTCAAAGATTATAAATTAAAAAGGTCAAGTGACATAATAGGTATCTTGATTCAGGTAATTTCATTCAAAGATTCAATCTTTACTCATTAAAGTACTCTTCGTGACATCAAAGGAAACTTGAATAAGTTTATCTCAAAACTCTTATTTTCTTTCATAGATTCCATCTTTATACATTAAAAACGTCTACTGACATAATGGGTACATTGATTGAAGTATTTTCATTCAAAGATTCAATCTTTATTCACTAAAACACTCTTCAGGACTTCATAGGGAACTCGAATAAGTTAAACTCAAAACTCTCATTTCCTTTCGTAGATTCAATCTTTATACATTAAAAAGATCTAGTGACATATTAGGTACCGTGAATGAGGTAATTTGATTCGAAGATTCAATCTTTACTCATTAAAACACTCTTCGTGATGTCAAAGCCAACTCGAATAAGTTGCACACAAAACACTAATTTTCTTCCAAAGATTCAATATTTATACATTAAAAAAGGTCTAGTGACATAAAGGGTATCTTTATTGTGGTATTTTCATTCAAAGATGCAATATTTAGTCATTAAAACACTCTTCGGGACTTCGTAGGGAACTCGAATAAGTTAAACTCAAAGCTCTCATTTTCTTTCATATATTCAATTTTATACATTAAAAAGGTCTAGTGACACAATCGGTACCCTGAATTAGGTAATTTCATTCCAAGATTCAATCTTTACGCAATAAAACACTCTTCGTGATGTCAAAGGGAACTCGAATAAGTTCAACAGAAAACACTAATTTTCTTCCAAAGATTTAATCTTTATACATTAAAAAAGCTCTAGTGCATAATGGGTATCTTTATTGAGGTATTTTCATTCAAAGATGCAATATTTTACTCATTAAAACACTCATCGTGACGTCAAAGGGAATTCAAAGATTCAATCTTTACTCCTTAGAACACTCTTCGTGACTTTAAAAGGAATTCGAATCAGTTTAACTCAAAACTCTCATTTTCTTTCAAAGATTTAATCTTTATACATTAAGAATGTCTAGTGACATAGTAGGTACTTTGATTGAGGTATTTTCATTCAAAGATTCAATCTTTAGTCATTAAAATACTCTACGCGACTTCATATGAAAACTCGAATAGGTTAAACTCAAAACTATCATTTTCCTTCAAAGATTCTCCCTTTATGTATTAAAACGGCCTAGTGACATAGTAGGTACCTTGATTGAGGTAATTTCATTCAAAGATTCAATTTTACTCATTAAAACACTCTTCGTGACGTCAAGGGGAACTCGAATAAGTTTAACTCAAACCAATCATTTTCTATCAAAGATTTAATCTTTATACATTAAAATGTTCTAGTGACAAAATATGTACCTTAATTGAGGAATTTTCATCCAAGGATTCAATCTTCACTCATTAAAACACCCTTCGGGACGTCAAAGGGAACTTGAATAAATTTAACTCAAAACTCTCATTTTATTTCAAAGATTCAATCTTTATATATAAAAAACGTCTAGTGACATAGTGGGTACCTTGATTGAAATATTTTCATTCAAAGATTCAATCTTTGGTCATTAAAACACTCTTCGACATTTCATTGGGAACTCGAATAAGTTAAACTCAAAACTCTCATTTTTTTCCAAAGTTTCAACCTTTTTACATTAAAAAGGTTTATTGACATAATAGGTACCTTAATTGAGGAGATTTCATTCAAAGATTCTATCTTTACTCCTTAAAACACTCTTCGTGATGTCAAAGGTAACTCGGATAAGTTTAACTCAAAACTCTCATTTTATTTCAAAGATTTCATCTTTATACATTAAAAAGGCCTAGTGACATAATAGATACCATGATTGAGGTAATTTCATTCAAAGATTCAATCTTTGTCCATTAAAACACGCTACGCGACTTCGCAGGGAACTCGAATAAGTTAAACTCAAAACTCTCATTTTCTTTAAAAGATTCAATCTTTAAACATTAAAAAGGTCAAGTGACTTAATAGGTACCTGGATTGAGGTAATTTCATTCCAACATTCAATCTTTACTCATTAAAACTCTCTTCGCGACGTCAAAGGGAACTCGAATAAGTTGAACTCAAAACTCTCGTCTATTTTGAAAGATTCAATCTTTACGCATTAAAAAGGCTAGTGACAGAATTCATACCTTGATTGAGGTATTTTGATTCAAAGATTCATTCTTTAGTCATTAAAACACTCTTCGCGACTTCATAGGGAAATCGAATAAGTTAGACTCAAAATTCTCATTTTGTTTCAAGGATTCAATCTTTATTCACTAAAAAGGTCTAGTGACATAATATGTTCCTTGATTGAGGCAATTTCATTCAAAGATTTCATCTTTACTCATTAAAACACTCTTTGTGATGTCAAAGGTAACTCGAACAAGTTTAACTCAAAACTCTCATCTTCTTTCAAAGATTTAATCTTCATACATTAAAATGGTCGAGTGACATAATAGGTACTTTGATTGAGGTATTTTCGTTCAAAGATTCAATCTTTAGTCATTAAAACACTCTTCGCGACTGCTTTAGGAACTCGAATAAGTTAAACTCAGTACTCACATTTTCTTTCAAAGATGCAATCTTTATAAATTAAAAAGGTCGAGTGACATAATAGGTATCTCGATTCAAGTAATTTCATTTAAAGATTCAATCTTTACTCATTAAAGTACTCTTCGTGACGTCAAAGGGAACTTGAATAAGTTTAACTCAAAACTCTTATTTTCTTTCAAAGATTCAATCTTCATATATTAAAAACGTCTAGTGATATAACGGGTACCTTGATTGAGGTATTTTTCATTCAAAGATTCAATCTTTAGTCATTAGAACACTCTTCGGGACTTCATAGGGAACTCGAATAAGTTAAACTCAAAACTCTCACTCCAAAATTCAACCTTTACTCGTTAAAACACTCTTCGTGGCGTCCAAGGGAACTCGAATAAGTTGAACTCAAAACTCTCATCTTCTTTCAAAGATTCAATCCTAATGCATTGAAAATGTCTGGTGACATAATTTGTACCTTGATTGAGGTATTTTGATTTAAAGATTCTTTCTTTAGTTATTAAAACACTCTTCGCGACTTCATAGGGAAATCGAATAAATTAAACTCAAAATTCTCATTTTGTTTCGAGGATTCAATCTTTTTTCATTAAAAAGATCTAGTGAAATAATAGGTTCGTTGATTGAGGTAATTTCATTCGAAGATTCCTTCTTTACTCATTAAAACACTCTTCGTGATGTCAAAGGTAACTCGAATAAGTTTAGCTCAAAACTCTCATCTTCTTTCAAAGATTTAATCTTTATACATTAGAATGGTTTAGTGACATAATAGGTACTTTGATTGAGTTATTTTCATTCAAATATTCAATCTTTAGTCATTAAAACACTCTTCGCGACTGCATAGGGAACTCGAATAAGTTAAACTCAGAACTTACATTTTCTTTCAAAGATTATAAATTAAAAAGGTCAAGTGACATAATAGGTATCTTGATTCAGGTAATTTCATTCAAAGATTCAATCTTTACTCATTAAAGTACTCTTCGTGACATCAAAGGAAACTTGAATAAGTTTATCTCAAAACTCTTATTTTCTTTCATAGATTCCATCTTTATACATTAAAAACGTCTACTGACATAATGGGTACATTGATTGAAGTATTTTCATTCAAAGATTCAATCTTTATTCACTAAAACACTCTTCAGGACTTCATAGGGAACTCGAATAAGTTAAACTCAAAACTCTCATTTCCTTTCGTAGATTCAATCTTTATACATTAAAAAGATCTAGTGACATATTAGGTACCGTGAATGAGGTAATTTGATTCGAAGATTCAATCTTTACTCATTAAAACACTCTTCGTGATGTCAAAGCCAACTCGAATAAGTTGCACACAAAACACTAATTTTCTTCCAAAGATTCAATATTTATACATTAAAAAAGGTCTAGTGACATAAAGGGTATCTTTATTGTGGTATTTTCATTCAAAGATGCAATATTTAGTCATTAAAACACTCTTCGGGACTTCGTAGGGAACTCGAATAAGTTAAACTCAAAGCTCTCATTTTCTTTCGTATATTCAATTTTATACATTAAAAAGGTCTAGTGACACAATCGGTACCCTGAATTAGGTAATTTCATTCCAAGATTCAATCTTTACGCAATAAAACACTCTTCGTGATGTCAAAGGGAACTCGAATAAGTTCAACAGAAAACACTAATTTTCTTCCAAAGATTTAATCTTTATACATTAAAAAAGCTCTAGTGCATAATGGGTATCTTTATTGAGGTATTTTCATTCAAAGATGCAATATTTTACTCATTAAAACACTCATCGTGACGTCAAAGGGAATTCAAAGATTCAATCTTTACTCCTTAGAACACTCTTCGTGACTTTAAAAGGAATTCGAATCAGTTTAACTCAAAACTCTCATTTTCTTTCAAAGATTTAATCTTTATACATTAAGAATGTCTAGTGACATAGTAGGTACTTTGATTGAGGTATTTTCATTCAAAGATTCAATCTTTAGTCATTAAAATACTCTACGCGACTTCATATGAAAACTCGAATAGGTTAAACTCAAAACTATCATTTTCCTTCAAAGATTCTCCCTTTATGTATTAAAACGGCCTAGTGACATAGTAGGTACCTTGATTGAGGTAATTTCATTCAAAGATTCAATTTTACTCATTAAAACACTCTTCGTGACGTCAAGGGGAACTCGAATAAGTTTAACTCAAACCAATCATTTTCTATCAAAGATTTAATCTTTATACATTAAAATGTTCTAGTGACAAAATATGTACCTTAATTGAGGAATTTTCATCCAAGGATTCAATCTTCACTCATTAAAACACCCTTCGGGACGTCAAAGGGAACTTGAATAAATTTAACTCAAAACTCTCATTTTATTTCAAAGATTCAATCTTTATATATAAAAAACGTCTAGTGACATAGTGGGTACCTTGATTGAAATATTTTCATTCAAAGATTCAATCTTTGGTCATTAAAACACTCTTCGACATTTCATTGGGAACTCGAATAAGTTAAACTCAAAACTCTCATTTTTTTCCAAAGTTTCAACCTTTTTACATTAAAAAGGTTTATTGACATAATAGGTACCTTAATTGAGGAGATTTCATTCAAAGATTCTATCTTTACTCCTTAAAACACTCTTCGTGATGTCAAAGGTAACTCGGATAAGTTTAACTCAAAACTCTCATTTTATTTCAAAGATTTCATCTTTATACATTAAAAAGGCCTAGTGACATAATAGATACCATGATTGAGGTAATTTCATTCAAAGATTCAATCTTTGTCCATTAAAACACGCTACGCGACTTCGCAGGGAACTCGAATAAGTTAAACTCAAAACTCTCATTTTCTTTAAAAGATTCAATCTTTAAACATTAAAAAGGTCAAGTGACTTAATAGGTACCTGGATTGAGGTAATTTCATTCCAACATTCAATCTTTACTCATTAAAACTCTCTTCGCGACGTCAAAGGGAACTCGAATAAGTTGAACTCAAAACTCTCGTCTATTTTGAAAGATTCAATCTTTACGCATTAAAAAGGCTAGTGACAGAATTCATACCTTGATTGAGGTATTTTGATTCAAAGATTCATTCTTTAGTCATTAAAACACTCTTCGCGACTTCATAGGGAAATCGAATAAGTTAGACTCAAAATTCTCATTTTGTTTCAAGGATTCAATCTTTATTCACTAAAAAGGTCTAGTGACATAATATGTTCCTTGATTGAGGCAATTTCATTCAAAGATTTCATCTTTACTCATTAAAACACTCTTTGTGATGTCAAAGGTAACTCGAACAAGTTTAACTCAAAACTCTCATCTTCTTTCAAAGATTTAATCTTCATACATTAAAATGGTCGAGTGACATAATAGGTACTTTGATTGAGGTATTTTCGTTCAAAGATTCAATCTTTAGTCATTAAAACACTCTTCGCGACTGCTTTAGGAACTCGAATAAGTTAAACTCAGTACTCACATTTTCTTTCAAAGATGCAATCTTTATAAATTAAAAAGGTCGAGTGACATAATAGGTATCTCGATTCAAGTAATTTCATTTAAAGATTCAATCTTTACTCATTAAAGTACTCTTCGTGACGTCAAAGGGAACTTGAATAAGTTTAACTCAAAACTCTTATTTTCTTTCAAAGATTCAATCTTCATATATTAAAAACGTCTAGTGATATAACGGGTACCTTGATTGAGGTATTTTTCATTCAAAGATTCAATCTTTAGTCATTAGAACACTCTTCGGGACTTCATAGGGAACTCGAATAAGTTAAACTCAAAACTCTCACTCCAAAATTCAACCTTTACTCGTTAAAACACTCTTCGTGGCGTCCAAGGGAACTCGAATAAGTTGAACTCAAAACTCTCATCTTCTTTCAAAGATTCAATCCTAATGCATTGAAAATGTCTGGTGACATAATTTGTACCTTGATTGAGGTATTTTGATTTAAAGATTCTTTCTTTAGTTATTAAAACACTCTTCGCGACTTCATAGGGAAATCGAATAAATTAAACTCAAAATTCTCATTTTGTTTCGAGGATTCAATCTTTTTTCATTAAAAAGATCTAGTGAAATAATAGGTTCGTTGATTGAGGTAATTTCATTCGAAGATTCCTTCTTTACTCATTAAAACACTCTTCGTGATGTCAAAGGTAACTCGAATAAGTTTAGCTCAAAACTCTCATCTTCTTTCAAAGATTTAATCTTTATACATTAGAATGGTTTAGTGACATAATAGGTACTTTGATTGAGTTATTTTCATTCAAATATTCAATCTTTAGTCATTAAAACACTCTTCGCGACTGCATAGGGAACTCGAATAAGTTAAACTCAGAACTTACATTTTCTTTCAAAGATTATAAATTAAAAAGGTCAAGTGACATAATAGGTATCTTGATTCAGGTAATTTCATTCAAAGATTCAATCTTTACTCATTAAAGTACTCTTCGTGACATCAAAGGAAACTTGAATAAGTTTATCTCAAAACTCTTATTTTCTTTCATAGATTCCATCTTTATACATTAAAAACGTCTACTGACATAATGGGTACATTGATTGAAGTATTTTCATTCAAAGATTCAATCTTTATTCACTAAAACACTCTTCAGGACTTCATAGGGAACTCGAATAAGTTAAACTCAAAACTCTCATTTCCTTTCGTAGATTCAATCTTTATACATTAAAAAGATCTAGTGACATATTAGGTACCGTGAATGAGGTAATTTGATTCGAAGATTCAATCTTTACTCATTAAAACACTCTTCGTGATGTCAAAGCCAACTCGAATAAGTTGCACACAAAACACTAATTTTCTTCCAAAGATTCAATATTTATACATTAAAAAAGGTCTAGTGACATAAAGGGTATCTTTATTGTGGTATTTTCATTCAAAGATGCAATATTTAGTCATTAAAACACTCTTCGGGACTTCGTAGGGAACTCGAATAAGTTAAACTCAAAGCTCTCATTTTCTTTCGTATATTCAATTTTATACATTAAAAAGGTCTAGTGACACAATCGGTACCCTGAATTAGGTAATTTCATTCCAAGATTCAATCTTTACGCAATAAAACACTCTTCGTGATGTCAAAGGGAACTCGAATAAGTTCAACAGAAAACACTAATTTTCTTCCAAAGATTTAATCTTTATACATTAAAAAAGCTCTAGTGCATAATGGGTATCTTTATTGAGGTATTTTCATTCAAAGATGCAATATTTTACTCATTAAAACACTCATCGTGACGTCAAAGGGAATTCAAAGATTCAATCTTTACTCCTTAGAACACTCTTCGTGACTTTAAAAGGAATTCGAATCAGTTTAACTCAAAACTCTCATTTTCTTTCAAAGATTTAATCTTTATACATTAAGAATGTCTAGTGACATAGTAGGTACTTTGATTGAGGTATTTTCATTCAAAGATTCAATCTTTAGTCATTAAAATACTCTACGCGACTTCATATGAAAACTCGAATAGGTTAAACTCAAAACTATCATTTTCCTTCAAAGATTCTCCCTTTATGTATTAAAACGGCCTAGTGACATAGTAGGTACCTTGATTGAGGTAATTTCATTCAAAGATTCAATTTTACTCATTAAAACACTCTTCGTGACGTCAAGGGGAACTCGAATAAGTTTAACTCAAACCAATCATTTTCTATCAAAGATTTAATCTTTATACATTAAAATGTTCTAGTGACAAAATACGTACCTTAATTGAGGAATTTTCATCCAAGGATTCAATCTTCACTCATTAAAACACCCTTCGGGACGTCAAAGGGAACTTGAATAAATTTAACTCAAAACTCTCATTTTATTTCAAAGATTCAATCTTTATATATAAAAAACGTCTAGTGACATAGTGGGTACCTTGATTGAAATATTTTCATTCAAAGATTCAATCTTTGGTCATTAAAACACTCTTCGACATTTCATTGGGAACTCGAATAAGTTAAACTCAAAACTCTCATTTTTTTCCAAAGTTTCAACCTTTTTACATTAGAAAGGTTTATTGACATAATAGGTACCTTAATTGAGGAGATTTCATTCAAAGATTTTATCTTTACTCCTTAAAACACTCTTCGTGATGTCAAAGGTAACTCGGATAAGTTCAACTCAAAACTCTCATTTTATTTCAAAGATTTCATCTTTATACATTAAAAAGGCCTAGTGACATAATAGATACCATGATTGAGGTAATTTCATTCAAAGATTCAATCTTTGTCCATTAAAACACGCTACGCGACTTCGCAGGGAACTCGAATAAGTTAAACTCAAAACTCTCATTTTCTTTAAAAGATTCAATCTTTAAACATTAAAAAGGTCAAGTGACTTAATAGGTACCTGGATTGAGGTAATTTCATTCCAACATTCAATCTTTACTCATTAAAACTCTCTTCGCGACGTCAAAGGGAACTCGAATAAGTTGAACTCAAAACTCTCGTCTATTTTGAAAGATTCAATCTTTACGCATTAAAAAGGCTAGTGACAGAATTCATACCTTGATTGAGGTATTTTGATTCAAAGATTCATTCTTTAGTCATTAAAACACTCTTCGCGACTTCATAGGGAAATCGAATAAGTTAGACTCAAAATTCTCATTTTGTTTCAAGGATTCAATCTTTATTCACTAAAAAGGTCTAGTGACATAATATGTTCCTTGATTGAGGCAATTTCATTCAAAGATTTCATCTTTACTCATTAAAACACTCTTTGTGATGTCAAAGGTAACTCGAACAAGTTTAACTCAAAACTCTCATCTTCTTTCAAAGATTTAATCTTCATACATTAAAATGGTCGAGTGACATAATAGGTACTTTGATTGAGGTATTTTCGTTCAAAGATTCAATCTTTAGTCATTAAAACACTCTTCGCGACTGCTTTAGGAACTCGAATAAGTTAAACTCAGTACTCACATTTTCTTTCAAAGATGCAATCTTTATAAATTAAAAAGGTCGAGTGACATAATAGGTATCTCGATTCAAGTAATTTCATTTAAAGATTCAATCTTTACTCATTAAAGTACTCTTCGTGACGTCAAAGGGAACTTGAATAAGTTTAACTCAAAACTCTTATTTTCTTTCAAAGATTCAATCTTCATATATTAAAAACGTCTAGTGATATAACGGGTACCTTGATTGAGGTATTTTTCATTCAAAGATTCAATCTTTAGTCATTAGAACACTCTTCGGGACTTCATAGGGAACTCGAATAAGTTAAACTCAAAACTCTCACTCCAAAATTCAACCTTTACTCGTTAAAACACTCTTCGTGGCGTCCAAGGGAACTCGAATAAGTTGAACTCAAAACTCTCATCTTCTTTCAAAGATTCAATCCTAATGCATTGAAAATGTCTGGTGACATAATTTGTACCTTGATTGAGGTATTTTGATTTAAAGATTCTTTCTTTAGTTATTAAAACACTCTTCGCGACTTCATAGGGAAATCGAATAAATTAAACTCAAAATTCTCATTTTGTTTCGAGGATTCAATCTTTTTTCATTAAAAAGATCTAGTGAAATAATAGGTTCGTTGATTGAGGTAATTTCATTCGAAGATTCCTTCTTTACTCATTAAAACACTCTTCGTGATGTCAAAGGTAACTCGAATAAGTTTAGCTCAAAACTCTCATCTTCTTTCAAAGATTTAATCTTTATACATTAGAATGGTTTAGTGACATAATAGGTACTTTGATTGAGTTATTTTCATTCAAATATTCAATCTTTAGTCATTAAAACACTCTTCGCGACTGCATAGGGAACTCGAATAAGTTAAACTCAGAACTTACATTTTCTTTCAAAGATTATAAATTAAAAAGGTCAAGTGACATAATAGGTATCTTGATTCAGGTAATTTCATTCAAAGATTCAATCTTTACTCATTAAAGTACTCTTCGTGACATCAAAGGAAACTTGAATAAGTTTATCTCAAAACTCTTATTTTCTTTCATAGATTCCATCTTTATACATTAAAAACGTCTACTGACATAATGGGTACATTGATTGAAGTATTTTCATTCAAAGATTCAATCTTTATTCACTAAAACACTCTTCAGGACTTCATAGGGAACTCGAATAAGTTAAACTCAAAACTCTCATTTCCTTTCGTAGATTCAATCTTTATACATTAAAAAGATCTAGTGACATATTAGGTACCGTGAATGAGGTAATTTGATTCGAAGATTCAATCTTTACTCATTAAAACACTCTTCGTGATGTCAAAGCCAACTCGAATAAGTTGCACACAAAACACTAATTTTCTTCCAAAGATTCAATATTTATACATTAAAAAAGGTCTAGTGACATAAAGGGTATCTTTATTGTGGTATTTTCATTCAAAGATGCAATATTTAGTCATTAAAACACTCTTCGGGACTTCGTAGGGAACTCGAATAAGTTAAACTCAAAGCTCTCATTTTCTTTCGTATATTCAATTTTATACATTAAAAAGGTCTAGTGACACAATCGGTACCCTGAATTAGGTAATTTCATTCCAAGATTCAATCTTTACGCAATAAAACACTCTTCGTGATGTCAAAGGGAACTCGAATAAGTTCAACAGAAAACACTAATTTTCTTCCAAAGATTTAATCTTTATACATTAAAAAAGCTCTAGTGCATAATGGGTATCTTTATTGAGGTATTTTCATTCAAAGATGCAATATTTTACTCATTAAAACACTCATCGTGACGTCAAAGGGAATTCAAAGATTCAATCTTTACTCCTTAGAACACTCTTCGTGACTTTAAAAGGAATTCGAATCAGTTTAACTCAAAACTCTCATTTTCTTTCAAAGATTTAATCTTTATACATTAAGAATGTCTAGTGACATAGTAGGTACTTTGATTGAGGTATTTTCATTCAAAGATTCAATCTTTAGTCATTAAAATACTCTACGCGACTTCATATGAAAACTCGAATAGGTTAAACTCAAAACTATCATTTTCCTTCAAAGATTCTCCCTTTATGTATTAAAACGGCCTAGTGACATAGTAGGTACCTTGATTGAGGTAATTTCATTCAAAGATTCAATTTTACTCATTAAAACACTCTTCGTGACGTCAAGGGGAACTCGAATAAGTTTAACTCAAACCAATCATTTTCTATCAAAGATTTAATCTTTATACATTAAAATGTTCTAGTGACAAAATACGTACCTTAATTGAGGAATTTTCATCCAAGGATTCAATCTTCACTCATTAAAACACCCTTCGGGACGTCAAAGGGAACTTGAATAAATTTAACTCAAAACTCTCATTTTATTTCAAAGATTCAATCTTTATATATAAAAAACGTCTAGTGACATAGTGGGTACCTTGATTGAAATATTTTCATTCAAAGATTCAATCTTTGGTCATTAAAACACTCTTCGACATTTCATTGGGAACTCGAATAAGTTAAACTCAAAACTCTCATTTTTTTCCAAAGTTTCAACCTTTTTACATTAGAAAGGTTTATTGACATAATAGGTACCTTAATTGAGGAGATTTCATTCAAAGATTTTATCTTTACTCCTTAAAACACTCTTCGTGATGTCAAAGGTAACTCGGATAAGTTCAACTCAAAACTCTCATTTTATTTCAAAGATTTCATCTTTATACATTAAAAAGGCCTAGTGACATAATAGATACCATGATTGAGGTAATTTCATTCAAAGATTCAATCTTTGTCCATTAAAACACGCTACGCGACTTCGCAGGGAACTCGAATAAGTTAAACTCAAAACTCTCATTTTCTTTAAAAGATTCAATCTTTAAACATTAAAAAGGTCAAGTGACTTAATAGGTACCTGGATTGAGGTAATTTCATTCCAACATTCAATCTTTACTCATTAAAACTCTCTTCGCGACGTCAAAGGGAACTCGAATAAGTTGAACTCAAAACTCTCGTCTATTTTGAAAGATTCAATCTTTACGCATTAAAAAGGCTAGTGACAGAATTCATACCTTGATTGAGGTATTTTGATTCAAAGATTCATTCTTTAGTCATTAAAACACTCTTCGCGACTTCATAGGGAAATCGAATAAGTTAGACTCAAAATTCTCATTTTGTTTCAAGGATTCAATCTTTATTCACTAAAAAGGTCTAGTGACATAATATGTTCCTTGATTGAGGCAATTTCATTCAAAGATTTCATCTTTACTCATTAAAACACTCTTTGTGATGTCAAAGGTAACTCGAACAAGTTTAACTCAAAACTCTCATCTTCTTTCAAAGATTTAATCTTCATACATTAAAATGGTCGAGTGACATAATAGGTACTTTGATTGAGGTATTTTCGTTCAAAGATTCAATCTTTAGTCATTAAAACACTCTTCGCGACTGCTTTAGGAACTCGAATAAGTTAAACTCAGTACTCACATTTTCTTTCAAAGATGCAATCTTTATAAATTAAAAAGGTCGAGTGACATAATAGGTATCTCGATTCAAGTAATTTCATTTAAAGATTCAATCTTTACTCATTAAAGTACTCTTCGTGACGTCAAAGGGAACTTGAATAAGTTTAACTCAAAACTCTTATTTTCTTTCAAAGATTCAATCTTCATATATTAAAAACGTCTAGTGATATAACGGGTACCTTGATTGAGGTATTTTTCATTCAAAGATTCAATCTTTAGTCATTAGAACACTCTTCGGGACTTCATAGGGAACTCGAATAAGTTAAACTCAAAACTCTCACTCCAAAATTCAACCTTTACTCGTTAAAACACTCTTCGTGGCGTCCAAGGGAACTCGAATAAGTTGAACTCAAAACTCTCATCTTCTTTCAAAGATTCAATCCTAATGCATTGAAAATGTCTGGTGACATAATTTGTACCTTGATTGAGGTATTTTGATTTAAAGATTCTTTCTTTAGTTATTAAAACACTCTTCGCGACTTCATAGGGAAATCGAATAAATTAAACTCAAAATTCTCATTTTGTTTCGAGGATTCAATCTTTTTTCATTAAAAAGATCTAGTGAAATAATAGGTTCGTTGATTGAGGTAATTTCATTCGAAGATTCCTTCTTTACTCATTAAAACACTCTTCGTGATGTCAAAGGTAACTCGAATAAGTTTAGCTCAAAACTCTCATCTTCTTTCAAAGATTTAATCTTTATACATTAGAATGGTTTAGTGACATAATAGGTACTTTGATTGAGTTATTTTCATTCAAATATTCAATCTTTAGTCATTAAAACACTCTTCGCGACTGCATAGGGAACTCGAATAAGTTAAACTCAGAACTTACATTTTCTTTCAAAGATTATAAATTAAAAAGGTCAAGTGACATAATAGGTATCTTGATTCAGGTAATTTCATTCAAAGATTCAATCTTTACTCATTAAAGTACTCTTCGTGACATCAAAGGAAACTTGAATAAGTTTATCTCAAAACTCTTATTTTCTTTCATAGATTCCATCTTTATACATTAAAAACGTCTACTGACATAATGGGTACATTGATTGAAGTATTTTCATTCAAAGATTCAATCTTTATTCACTAAAACACTCTTCAGGACTTCATAGGGAACTCGAATAAGTTAAACTCAAAACTCTCATTTCCTTTCGTAGATTCAATCTTTATACATTAAAAAGATCTAGTGACATATTAGGTACCGTGAATGAGGTAATTTGATTCGAAGATTCAATCTTTACTCATTAAAACACTCTTCGTGATGTCAAAGCCAACTCGAATAAGTTGCACACAAAACACTAATTTTCTTCCAAAGATTCAATATTTATACATTAAAAAAGGTCTAGTGACATAAAGGGTATCTTTATTGTGGTATTTTCATTCAAAGATGCAATATTTAGTCATTAAAACACTCTTCGGGACTTCGTAGGGAACTCGAATAAGTTAAACTCAAAGCTCTCATTTTCTTTCGTATATTCAATTTTATACATTAAAAAGGTCTAGTGACACAATCGGTACCCTGAATTAGGTAATTTCATTCCAAGATTCAATCTTTACGCAATAAAACACTCTTCGTGATGTCAAAGGGAACTCGAATAAGTTCAACAGAAAACACTAATTTTCTTCCAAAGATTTAATCTTTATACATTAAAAAAGCTCTAGTGCATAATGGGTATCTTTATTGAGGTATTTTCATTCAAAGATGCAATATTTTACTCATTAAAACACTCATCGTGACGTCAAAGGGAATTCAAAGATTCAATCTTTACTCCTTAGAACACTCTTCGTGACTTTAAAAGGAATTCGAATCAGTTTAACTCAAAACTCTCATTTTCTTTCAAAGATTTAATCTTTATACATTAAGAATGTCTAGTGACATAGTAGGTACTTTGATTGAGGTATTTTCATTCAAAGATTCAATCTTTAGTCATTAAAATACTCTACGCGACTTCATATGAAAACTCGAATAGGTTAAACTCAAAACTATCATTTTCCTTCAAAGATTCTCCCTTTATGTATTAAAAAGGCCTAGTGACATAGTAGGTACCTTGATTGAGGTAATTTCATTCAAAGATTCAATTTTACTCATTAAAACACTCTTCGTGACGTCAAGGGGAACTCGAATAAGTTTAACTCAAACCAATCATTTTCTATCAAAGATTTAATCTTTATACATTAAAATGTTCTAGTGACAAAATATGTACCTTAATTGAGGAATTTTCATCCAAGGATTCAATCTTCACTCATTAAAACACCCTTCGGGACGTCAAAGGGAACTTGAATAAATTTAACTCAAAACTCTCATTTTATTTCAAAGATTCAATCTTTATATATAAAAAACGTCTAGTGACATAGTGGGTACCTTGATTGAAATATTTTCATTCAAAGATTCAATCTTTGGTCATTAAAACACTCTTCGACATTTCATTGGGAACTCGAATAAGTTAAACTCAAAACTCTCATTTTTTTCCAAAGTTTCAACCTTTTTACATTAAAAAGGTTTATTGACATAATAGGTACCTTAATTGAGGAGATTTCATTCAAAGATTCTATCTTTACTCCTTAAAACACTCTTCGTGATGTCAAAGGTAACTCGGATAAGTTTAACTCAAAACTCTCATTTTATTTCAAAGATTTCATCTTTATACATTAAAAAGGCCTAGTGACATAATAGATACCATGATTGAGGTAATTTCATTCAAAGATTCAATCTTTGTCCATTAAAACACGCTACGCGACTTCGCAGGGAACTCGAATAAGTTAAACTCAAAACTCTCATTTTCTTTAAAAGATTCAATCTTTAAACATTAAAAAGGTCAAGTGACTTAATAGGTACCTGGATTGAGGTAATTTCATTCCAACATTCAATCTTTACTCATTAAAACTCTCTTCGCGACGTCAAAGGGAACTCGAATAAGTTGAACTCAAAACTCTCGTCTATTTTGAAAGATTCAATCTTTACGCATTAAAAAGGCTAGTGACAGAATTCATACCTTGATTGAGGTATTTTGATTCAAAGATTCATTCTTTAGTCATTAAAACACTCTTCGCGACTTCATAGGGAAATCGAATAAGTTAGACTCAAAATTCTCATTTTGTTTCAAGGATTCAATCTTTATTCACTAAAAAGGTCTAGTGACATAATATGTTCCTTGATTGAGGCAATTTCATTCAAAGATTTCATCTTTACTCATTAAAACACTCTTTGTGATGTCAAAGGTAACTCGAACAAGTTTAACTCAAAACTCTCATCTTCTTTCAAAGATTTAATCTTCATACATTAAAATGGTCGAGTGACATAATAGGTACTTTGATTGAGGTATTTTCGTTCAAAGATTCAATCTTTAGTCATTAAAACACTCTTCGCGACTGCTTTAGGAACTCGAATAAGTTAAACTCAGTACTCACATTTTCTTTCAAAGATGCAATCTTTATAAATTAAAAAGGTCGAGTGACATAATAGGTATCTCGATTCAAGTAATTTCATTTAAAGATTCAATCTTTACTCATTAAAGTACTCTTCGTGACGTCAAAGGGAACTTGAATAAGTTTAACTCAAAACTCTTATTTTCTTTCAAAGATTCAATCTTCATATATTAAAAACGTCTAGTGATATAACGGGTACCTTGATTGAGGTATTTTTCATTCAAAGATTCAATCTTTAGTCATTAGAACACTCTTCGGGACTTCATAGGGAACTCGAATAAGTTAAACTCAAAACTCTCACTCCAAAATTCAACCTTTACTCGTTAAAACACTCTTCGTGGCGTCCAAGGGAACTCGAATAAGTTGAACTCAAAACTCTCATCTTCTTTCAAAGATTCAATCCTAATGCATTGAAAATGTCTGGTGACATAATTTGTACCTTGATTGAGGTATTTTGATTTAAAGATTCTTTCTTTAGTTATTAAAACACTCTTCGCGACTTCATAGGGAAATCGAATAAATTAAACTCAAAATTCTCATTTTGTTTCGAGGATTCAATCTTTTTTCATTAAAAAGATCTAGTGAAATAATAGGTTCGTTGATTGAGGTAATTTCATTCGAAGATTCCTTCTTTACTCATTAAAACACTCTTCGTGATGTCAAAGGTAACTCGAATAAGTTTAGCTCAAAACTCTCATCTTCTTTCAAAGATTTAATCTTTATACATTAGAATGGTTTAGTGACATAATAGGTACTTTGATTGAGTTATTTTCATTCAAATATTCAATCTTTAGTCATTAAAACACTCTTCGCGACTGCATAGGGAACTCGAATAAGTTAAACTCAGAACTTACATTTTCTTTCAAAGATTATAAATTAAAAAGGTCAAGTGACATAATAGGTATCTTGATTCAGGTAATTTCATTCAAAGATTCAATCTTTACTCATTAAAGTACTCTTCGTGACATCAAAGGAAACTTGAATAAGTTTATCTCAAAACTCTTATTTTCTTTCATAGATTCCATCTTTATACATTAAAAACGTCTACTGACATAATGGGTACATTGATTGAAGTATTTTCATTCAAAGATTCAATCTTTATTCACTAAAACACTCTTCAGGACTTCATAGGGAACTCGAATAAGTTAAACTCAAAACTCTCATTTCCTTTCGTAGATTCAATCTTTATACATTAAAAAGATCTAGTGACATATTAGGTACCGTGAATGAGGTAATTTGATTCGAAGATTCAATCTTTACTCATTAAAACACTCTTCGTGATGTCAAAGCCAACTCGAATAAGTTGCACACAAAACACTAATTTTCTTCCAAAGATTCAATATTTATACATTAAAAAAGGTCTAGTGACATAAAGGGTATCTTTATTGTGGTATTTTCATTCAAAGATGCAATATTTAGTCATTAAAACACTCTTCGGGACTTCGTAGGGAACTCGAATAAGTTAAACTCAAAGCTCTCATTTTCTTTCGTATATTCAATTTTATACATTAAAAAGGTCTAGTGACACAATCGGTACCCTGAATTAGGTAATTTCATTCCAAGATTCAATCTTTAAGCAATAAAACACTCTTCGTGATGTCAAAGGGAACTCGAATAAGTTCAACAGAAAACACTAATTTTCTTCCAAAGATTTAATCTTTATACATTAAAAAAGCTCTAGTGCATAATGGGTATCTTTATTGAGGTATTTTCATTCAAAGATGCAATATTTTACTCATTAAAACACTCATCGTGACGTCAAAGGGAATTCAAAGATTCAATCTTTACTCCTTAGAACACTCTTCGTGACTTTAAAAGGAATTCGAATCAGTTTAACTCAAAACTCTCATTTTCTTTCAAAGATTTAATCTTTATACATTAAGAATGTCTAGTGACATAGTAGGTACTTTGATTGAGGTATTTTCATTCAAAGATTCAATCTTTAGTCATTAAAATACTCTACGCGACTTCATATGAAAACTCGAATAGGTTAAACTCAAAACTATCATTTTCCTTCAAAGATTCTCCCTTTATGTATTAAAACGGCCTAGTGACATAGTAGGTACCTTGATTGAGGTAATTTCATTCAAAGATTCAATTTTACTCATTAAAACACTCTTCGTGACGTCAAGGGGAACTCGAATAAGTTTAACTCAAACCAATCATTTTCTATCAAAGATTTAATCTTTATACATTAAAATGTTCTAGTGACAAAATATGTACCTTAATTGAGGAATTTTCATCCAAGGATTCAATCTTCACTCATTAAAACACCCTTCGGGACGTCAAAGGGAACTTGAATAAATTTAACTCAAAACTCTCATTTTATTTCAAAGATTCAATCTTTATATATAAAAAACGTCTAGTGACATAGTGGGTACCTTGATTGAAATATTTTCATTCAAAGATTCAATCTTTGGTCATTAAAACACTCTTCGACATTTCATTGGGAACTCGAATAAGTTAAACTCAAAACTCTCATTTTTTTCCAAAGTTTCAACCTTTTTACATTAAAAAGGTTTATTGACATAATAGGTACCTTAATTGAGGAGATTTCATTCAAAGATTCTATCTTTACTCCTTAAAACACTCTTCGTGATGTCAAAGGTAACTCGGATAAGTTTAACTCAAAACTCTCATTTTATTTCAAAGATTTCATCTTTATACATTAAAAAGGCCTAGTGACATAATAGATACCATGATTGAGGTAATTTCATTCAAAGATTCAATCTTTGTCCATTAAAACACGCTACGCGACTTCGCAGGGAACTCGAATAAGTTAAACTCAAAACTCTCATTTTCTTTAAAAGATTCAATCTTTAAACATTAAAAAGGTCAAGTGACTTAATAGGTACCTGGATTGAGGTAATTTCATTCCAACATTCAATCTTTACTCATTAAAACTCTCTTCGCGACGTCAAAGGGAACTCGAATAAGTTGAACTCAAAACTCTCGTCTATTTTGAAAGATTCAATCTTTACGCATTAAAAAGGCTAGTGACAGAATTCATACCTTGATTGAGGTATTTTGATTCAAAGATTCATTCTTTAGTCATTAAAACACTCTTCGCGACTTCATAGGGAAATCGAATAAGTTAGACTCAAAATTCTCATTTTGTTTCAAGGATTCAATCTTTATTCACTAAAAAGGTCTAGTGACATAATATGTTCCTTGATTGAGGCAATTTCATTCAAAGATTTCATCTTTACTCATTAAAACACTCTTTGTGATGTCAAAGGTAACTCGAACAAGTTTAACTCAAAACTCTCATCTTCTTTCAAAGATTTAATCTTCATACATTAAAATGGTCGAGTGACATAATAGGTACTTTGATTGAGGTATTTTCGTTCAAAGATTCAATCTTTAGTCATTAAAACACTCTTCGCGACTGCTTTAGGAACTCGAATAAGTTAAACTCAGTACTCACATTTTCTTTCAAAGATGCAATCTTTATAAATTAAAAAGGTCGAGTGACATAATAGGTATCTCGATTCAAGTAATTTCATTTAAAGATTCAATCTTTACTCATTAAAGTACTCTTCGTGACGTCAAAGGGAACTTGAATAAGTTTAACTCAAAACTCTTATTTTCTTTCAAAGATTCAATCTTCATATATTAAAAACGTCTAGTGATATAACGGGCACCTTGATTGAGGTATTTTTCATTCAAAGATTCAATCTTTAGTCATTAGAACACTCTTCGGGACTTCATAGGGAACTCGAATAAGTTAAACTCAAAACTCTCACTCCAAAATTCAACCTTTACTCGTTAAAACAATCTTCGTGGCGTCCAAGGGAACTCGAATAAGTTGAACTCAAAACTCTCATCTTCTTTCAAAGATTCAATCCTAATGCATTGAAAATGTCTGGTGACATAATTTGTACCTTGATTGAGGTATTTTGATTTAAAGATTCTTTCTTTAGTTATTAAAACACTCTTCGCGACTTCATAGGGAAATCGAATAAATTAAACTCAAAATTCTCATTTTGTTTCGAGGATTCAATCTTTTTTCATTAAAAAGATCTAGTGAAATAATAGGTTCGTTGATTGAAGTAATTTCATTCGAAGATTCCTTCTTTACTCATTAAAACACTCTTCGTGATGTCAAAGGTAACTCGAATAAGTTTAGCTCAAAACTCTCATCTTCTTTCAAAGATTTAATCTTTATACATTAGAATGGTTTAGTGACATAATAGGTACTTTGATTGAGTTATTTTCATTCAAATATTCAATCTTTAGTCATTAAAACACTCTTCGCGACTGCATAGGGAACTCGAATAAGTTAAACTCAGAACTTACATTTTCTTTCAAAGATTATAAATTAAAAAGGTCAAGTGACATAATAGGTATCTTGATTCAGGTAATTTCATTCAAAGATTCAATCTTTACTCATTAAAGTACTCTTCGTGACATCAAAGGAAACTTGAATAAGTTTATCTCAAAACTCTTATTTTCTTTCATAGATTCCATCTTTATACATTAAAAACGTCTACTGACATAATGGGTACATTGATTGAAGTATTTTCATTCAAAGATTCAATCTTTATTCACTAAAACACTCTTCAGGACTTCATAGGGAACTCGAATAAGTTAAACTCAAAACTCTCATTTCCTTTCGTAGATTCAATCTTTATACATTAAAAAGATCTAGTGACATATTAGGTACCGTGAATGAGGTAATTTGATTCGAAGATTCAATCTTTACTCATTAAAACACTCTTCGTGATGTCAAAGCCAACTCGAATAAGTTGCACACAAAACACTAATTTTCTTCCAAAGATTCAATATTTATACATTAAAAAAGGTCTAGTGACATAAAGGGTATCTTTATTGTGGTATTTTCATTCAAAGATGCAATATTTAGTCATTAAAACACTCTTCGGGACTTCGTAGGGAACTCGAATAAGTTAAACTCAAAGCTCTCATTTTCTTTCGTATATTCAATTTTATACATTAAAAAGGTCTAGTGACACAATCGGTACCCTGAATTAGGTAATTTCATTCCAAGATTCAATCTTTACGCAATAAAACACTCTTTGTGATGTCAAAGGGAACTCGAATAAGTTCAACAGAAAACACTAATTTTCTTCCAAAGATTTAATCTTTATACATTAAAAAAGCTCTAGTGCATAATGGGTATCTTTATTGAGGTATTTTCATTCAAAGATGCAATATTTTACTCATTAAAACACTCATCGTGACGTCAAAGGGAATTCAAAGATTCAATCTTTACTCCTTAGAACACTCTTCGTGACTTTAAAAGGAATTCGAATCAGTTTAACTCAAAACTCTCATTTTCTTTCAAAGATTTAATCTTTATACATTAAGAATGTCTAGTGACATAGTAGGTACTTTGATTGAGGTATTTTCATTCAAAGATTCAATCTTTAGTCATTAAAATACTCTACGCGACTTCATATGAAAACTCGAATAGGTTAAACTCAAAACTATCATTTTCCTTCAAAGATTCTCCCTTTATGTATTAAAACGGCCTAGTGACATAGTAGGTACCTTGATTGAGGTAATTTCATTCAAAGATTCAATTTTACTCATTAAAACACTCTTCGTGACGTCAAGGGGAACTCGAATAAGTTTAACTCAAACCAATCATTTTCTATCAAAGATTTAATCTTTATACATTAAAATGTTCTAGTGACAAAATATGTACCTTAATTGAGGAATTTTCATCCAAGGATTCAATCTTCACTCATTAAAACACCCTTCGGGACGTCAAAGGGAACTTGAATAAATTTAACTCAAAACTCTCATTTTATTTCAAAGATTCAATCTTTATATATAAAAAACGTCTAGTGACATAGTGGGTACCTTGATTGAAATATTTTCATTCAAAGATTCAATCTTTGGTCATTAAAACACTCTTCGACATTTCATTGGGAACTCGAATAAGTTAAACTCAAAACTCTCATTTTTTTCCAAAGTTTCAACCTTTTTACATTAAAAAGGTTTATTGACATAATAGGTACCTTAATTGAGGAGATTTCATTCAAAGATTCTATCTTTACTCCTTAAAACACTCTTCGTGATGTCAAAGGTAACTCGGATAAGTTTAACTCAAAACTCTCATTTTATTTCAAAGATTTCATCTTTATACATTAAAAAGGCCTAGTGACATAATAGATACCATGATTGAGGTAATTTCATTCAAAGATTCAATCTTTGTCCATTAAAACACGCTACGCGACTTCGCAGGGAACTCGAATAAGTTAAACTCAAAACTCTCATTTTCTTTAAAAGATTCAATCTTTAAACATTAAAAAGGTCAAGTGACTTAATAGGTACCTGGATTGAGGTAATTTCATTCCAACATTCAATCTTTACTCATTAAAACTCTCTTCGCGACGTCAAAGGGAACTCGAATAAGTTGAACTCAAAACTCTCGTCTATTTTGAAAGATTCAATCTTTACGCATTAAAAAGGCTAGTGACAGAATTCATACCTTGATTGAGGTATTTTGATTCAAAGATTCATTCTTTAGTCATTAAAACACTCTTCGCGACTTCATAGGGAAATCGAATAAGTTAGACTCAAAATTCTCATTTTGTTTCAAGGATTCAATCTTTATTCACTAAAAAGGTCTAGTGACATAATATGTTCCTTGATTGAGGCAATTTCATTCAAAGATTTCATCTTTACTCATTAAAACACTCTTTGTGATGTCAAAGGTAACTCGAACAAGTTTAACTCAAAACTCTCATCTTCTTTCAAAGATTTAATCTTCATACATTAAAATGGTCGAGTGACATAATAGGTACTTTGATTGAGGTATTTTCGTTCAAAGATTCAATCTTTAGTCATTAAAACACTCTTCGCGACTGCTTTAGGAACTCGAATAAGTTAAACTCAGTACTCACATTTTCTTTCAAAGATGCAATCTTTATAAATTAAAAAGGTCGAGTGACATAATAGGTATCTCGATTCAAGTAATTTCATTTAAAGATTCAATCTTTACTCATTAAAGTACTCTTCGTGACGTCAAAGGGAACTTGAATAAGTTTAACTCAAAACTCTTATTTTCTTTCAAAGATTCAATCTTCATATATTAAAAACGTCTAGTGATATAACGGGTACCTTGATTGAGGTATTTTTCATTCAAAGATTCAATCTTTAGTCATTAGAACACTCTTCGGGACTTCATAGGGAACTCGAATAAGTTAAACTCAAAACTCTCACTCCAAAATTCAACCTTTACTCGTTAAAACACTCTTCGTGGCGTCCAAGGGAACTCGAATAAGTTGAACTCAAAACTCTCATCTTCTTTCAAAGATTCAATCCTAATGCATTGAAAATGTCTGGTGACATAATTTGTACCTTGATTGAGGTATTTTGATTTAAAGATTCTTTCTTTAGTTATTAAAACACTCTTCGCGACTTCATAGGGAAATCGAATAAATTAAAATCGAAATTCTCATTTTGTTTCGAGGATTCAATCTTTTTTCATTAAAAAGATCTAGTGAAATAATAGGTTCGTTGATTGAGGTAATTTCATTCGAAGATTCCTTCTTTACTCATTAAAACACTCTTCGTGATGTCAAAGGTAACTCGAATAAGTTTAGCTCAAAACTCTCATCTTCTTTCAAAGATTTAATCTTTATACATTAGAATGGTTTAGTGACATAATAGGTACTTTGATTGAGTTATTTTCATTCAAATATTCAATCTTTAGTCATTAAAACACTCTTCGCGACTGCATAGGGAACTCGAACAAGTTAAACTCAGAACTTACATTTTCTTTCAAAGATTATAAATTAAAAAGGTCAAGTGACATAATAGGTATCTTGATTCAGGTAATTTCATTCAAAGATTCAATCTTTACTCATTAAAGTACTCTTCGTGACATCAAAGGAAACTTGAATAAGTTTATCTCAAAACTCTTATTTTCTTTCATAGATTCCATCTTTATACATTAAAAACGTCTACTGACATAATGGGTACATTGATTGAAGTATTTTCATTCAAAGATTCAATCTTTATTCACTAAAACACTCTTCAGGACTTCATAGGGAACTCGAATAAGTTAAACTCAAAACTCTCATTTCCTTTCGTAGATTCAATCTTTATACATTAAAAAGATCTAGTGACATATTAGGTACCGTGAATGAGGTAATTTGATTCGAAGATTCAATCTTTACTCATTAAAACACTCTTCGTGATGTCAAAGCCAACTCGAATAAGTTACGCACAAAACACTAATTTTCTTCCAAAGATTCAATATTTATACATTAAAAAAGGTC
This sequence comes from Cornus florida, assembly GCF_030987335.1. Taxonomy (NCBI): domain Eukaryota; kingdom Viridiplantae; phylum Streptophyta; class Magnoliopsida; order Cornales; family Cornaceae; genus Cornus; species Cornus florida. The sequence goes on along the minus strand of NW_026775901.1, from coordinate 454,303 downwards.
TAGTGACATAAAGGGTATCTTTATTGTGGTATTTTCATTCAAAGATGCAATATTTAGTCATTAAAACACTCTTCGGGACTTCGTAGGGAACTCGAATAAGTTAAACTCAAAACTCTCATTTTCTTTCGTATATTCAATTTTATACATTAAAAAGGTCTAGTGACACAATCGGTACCCTGAATTAGGTAATTTCATTCCAAGATTCAATCTTTACGCAATAAAACACTCTTCGTGATGTCAAAGGGAACTCGAATAAGTTCAACAGAAAACACTAATTTTCTTCCAAAGATTTAATCTTTATACATTAAAAAAGCTCTAGTGCATAATGGGTATCTTTATTGAGGTATTTTCATTCAAAGATGCAATATTTTACTCATTAAAACACTCATCGTGACGTCAAAGGGAATTCAAAGATTCAATCTTTACTCCTTAGAACACTCTTCGTGACTTTAAAAGGAATTCGAATCAGTTTAACTCGAAACTCTCATTTTCTTTCAAAGATTTAATCTTTATACATTAAGAATGTCTAGTGACATAGTAGGTACTTTGATTGAGGTATTTTCATTCAAAGATTCAATCTTTAGTCATTAAAATACTCTACGCGACTTCATATGAAAACTCGAATAGGTTAAACTCAAAACTATCATTTTCCTTCAAAGATTTAATCTTTATACATTAAAATGTTCTAGTGACAAAATATGTACCTTAATTGAGGAATTTTCATCCAAGGATTCAATCTTCACTCATTAAAACAACCTTCGGGACGTCAAAGGGAACTTGAATAAATTTAACTCAAAACTCTCATTTTATTTCAAAGATTCAATCTTTATATATAAAAAACGTCTAGTGACATAGTGGGTACCTTGATTGAAATATTTTCATTCAAAGATTCAATCTTTGGTCATTAAAACACTCTTCGACATTTCATTGGGAACTCGAATAAGTTCAACTCAAAACTCTCATTTTTTTCCAAAGTTTCAACCTTTTTACATTAAAAAGGTTTATTGACATAATAGGTACCTTAATTGAGGAGATTTCATTCAAAGATTCTATCTTTACTCCTTAAAACACTCTTCGTGATGTCAAAGGTAACTCGGATAAGTTTAACTCAAAACTCTCATTTTATTTCAAAGATTTCATCTTTATACATTAAAAAGGCCTAGTGACATAATAGATACCATGATTGAGGTAATTTCATTCAAAGATTCAATCTTTGTCCATTAAAACACGCTACGCGACTTCGCAGGGAACTCGAATAAGTTAAACTCAAAACTCTCATTTTCTTTAAAAGATTCAATCTTTAAACGTTAAAAAGGTCAAGTGACTTAATAGGTACCTGGATTGAGGTAATTTCATTCCAACATTCAATCTTTACTCATTAAAACTCTCTTCGCGACGTCAAAGGGAACTCGAATAAGTTGAACTCAAAACTCTCATCTATTTTGAAAGATTCAATCTTTACGCATTAAAAAAAGGCTAGTGACAGAATTTATACCTTGATTGAGGTATTTTGATTCAAAGATTCATTCTTTAGTCATTAAAACACTCTTCGCGACTTCATAGGGAAATCGAATAAGTTAGACTCAAAATTCTCATTTTGTTTCAAGGATTCAATCTTTATTCACTAAAAAGGTCTAGTGACATAATATGTTCCTTGATTGAGGCAATTTCATTCAAAGATTTCATCTTTACTCATTAAAACACTCTTTGTGATGTCAAAGGTAACTCGAACAAGTTTAACTCAAAACTCTCATCTTCTTTCAAAGATTTAATCTTCATACATTAAAATGGTCTAGTGACATAATAGGTACTTTGATTGAGGTATTTTCGTTCAAAGATTCAATCTTTAGTCATTAAAACACTCTTCGCGACTGCTTTAGGAACTCGAATAAGTTAAACTCAGTACTCACATTTTCTTTCAAAGATGCAATCTTTATAAATTAAAAAGGTCGAGTGACATAATAGGTATCTCAATTCAAGTAATTTCATTTAAAGATTCAATCTTTACTCATTAAAGTACTCTTCGTGACGTCAAAGGGAACTTGAATAAGTTTAACTCAAAACTCTTATTTTCTTTCAAAGATTCAATCTTCATATATTAAAAACGTCTAGTGAGATAACGGGTACCTTGATTGAGGTATTTTTCATTCAAAGATTCAATCTTTAGTCATTAGAACACTCTTCGGGACTTCATAGGGAACTCGAATAAGTTAAACTCAAAACTCTCACTCCAAAATTCAACCTTTACTCGTTAAAACACTCTTCGTGGCGTCCAAGGGAACTCGAATAAGTTGAACTCAAAACTCTCATCTTCTTTCAAAGATTCAATCCTAATGCATTGAAAATGTCTGGTGACATAATTTGTACCTTGATTGAGGTATTTTGATTTAAAGATTCTTTCTTTAGTTATTAAAACACTCTTCGCGACTTCATAGGGAAATCGAATAAATTAAACTCAAAATTCTCATTTTGTTTCGAGGATTCAATCTTTTTTCATTAAAAAGATCTAGTGAAATAATAGGTTCGTTGATTGAGGTAATTTCATTCGAAGATTCCTTCTTTACTCATTAAAACACTCTTCGTGATGTCAAAGGTAACTCGAATAAGTTTAGCTCAAAACTCTCATCTTCTTTCAAAGATTTAATCTTTATACATTAGAATGGTTTAGTGACATAATAGGTACTTTGATTGAGTTATTTTCATTCAAATATTCAATCTTTAGTCATTAAAACACTCTTCGCGACTGCATAGGGAACTCGAACAAGTTAAACTCAGAACTTACATTTTCTTTCAAAGATTATAAATTAAAAAGGTCAAGTGACATAATAGGTATCTTGATTCAGGTAATTTCATTCAAAGATTCAATCTTTACTCATTAAAGTACTCTTCGTGACATCAAAGGAAACTTGAATAAGTTTATCTCAAAACTCTTATTTTCTTTCATAGATTCCATCTTTATACATTAAAAACGTCTACTGACATAATGGGTACATTGATTGAAGTATTTTCATTCAAAGATTCAATCTTTATTCACTAAAACACTCTTCAGGACTTCATAGGGAACTCGAATAAGTTAAACTCAAAACTCTCATTTCCTTTCGTAGATTCAATCTTTATACATTAAAAAGATCTAGTGACATATTAGGTACCGTGAATGAGGTAATTTGATTCGAAGATTCAATCTTTACTCATTAAAACACTCTTCGTGATGTCAAAGCCAACTCGAATAAGTTACGCACAAAACACTAATTTTCTTCCAAAGATTCAATATTTATACATTAAAAAAGGTCTAGTGACATAAAGGGTATCTTTATTGTGGTATTTTCATTCAAAGATGCAATATTTAGTCATTAAAACACTCTTCGGGACTTCGTAGGGAACTCGAATAAGTTAAACTCAAAACTCTCATTTTCTTTCGTATATTCAATTTTATACATTAAAAAGGTCTAGTGACACAATCGGTACCCTGAATTAGGTAATTTCATTCCAAGATTCAATCTTTACGCAATAAAACACTCTTCGTGATGTCAAAGGGAACTCGAATAAGTTCAACAGAAAACACTAATTTTCTTCCAAAGATTTAATCTTTATACATTAAAAAAGCTCTAGTGCATAATGGGTATCTTTATTGAGGTATTTTCATTCAAAGATGCAATATTTTACTCATTAAAACACTCATCGTGACGTCAAAGGGAATTCAAAGATTCAATCTTTACTCCTTAGAACACTCTTCGTGTCTTTAAAAGGAATTCGAATCAGTTTAACTCAAAACTCTCATTTTCTTTCAAAGATTTAATCTTTATAAATTAAGAATGTCCAGTGACATAGTAGGTACTTTGATTGAGGTATTTTCATTCAAAGATTCAATCTTTAGTCATTAAAATACTCTTCGTGACGTCAAGGGGAACTCGAATAAGTTTAACTCAAACCAATCATTTTCTATCAAAGATTTAATCTTTATACATTAAAATGTTCTAGTGACAAAATATGTACCTTAATTGAGGAATTTTCATCCAAGGATTCAATCTTCACTCATTAAAACAACCTTCGGGACGTCAAAGGGAACTTGAATAAATTTAACTCAAAACTCTCATTTTATTTCAAAGATTCAATCTTTATATATAAAAAACGTCTAGTGACATAGTGGGTACCTTGATTGAAATATTTTCATTCAAAGATTCAATCTTTGGTCATTAAAACACTCTTCGACATTTCATTGGGAACTCGAATAAGTTCAACTCAAAACTCTCATTTTTTTCCAAAGTTTCAACCTTTTTACATTAAAAAGGTTTATTGACATAATAGGTACCTTAATTGAGGAGATTTCATTCAAAGATTCTATCTTTACTCCTTAAAACACTCTTCGTGATGTCAAAGGTAACTCGGATAAGTTTAACTCAAAACTCTCATTTTATTTCAAAGATTTCATCTTTATACATTAAAAAGGCCTAGTGACATAATAGATACCATGATTGAGGTAATTTCATTCAAAGATTCAATCTTTGTCCATTAAAACACGCTACGCGACTTCGCAGGGAACTCGAATAAGTTAAACTCAAAACTCTCATTTTCTTTAAAAGATTCAATCTTTAAACGTTAAAAAGGTCAAGTGACTTAATAGGTACCTGGATTGAGGTAATTTCATTCCAACATTCAATCTTTACTCATTAAAACTCTCTTCGCGACGTCAAAGGGAACTCGAATAAGTTGAACTCAAAACTCTCATCTATTTTGAAAGATTCAATCTTTACGCATTAAAAAAAGGCTAGTGACAGAATATATACCTTGATTGAGGTATTTTGATTCAAAGATTCATTCTTTAGTCATTAAAACACTCTTCGCGACTTCATAGGGAAATCGAATAAGTTAGACTCAAAATTCTCATTTTGTTTCAAGGATTCAATCTTTATTCACTAAAAAGGTCTAGTGACATAATATGTTCCTTGATTGAGGCAATTTCATTCAAAGATTTCATCTTTACTCATTAAAACACTCTTTGTGATGTCAAAGGTAACTCGAACAAGTTTAACTCAAAACTCTCATCTTCTTTCAAAGATTTAATCTTCATACATTAAAATGGTCTAGTGACATAATAGGTACTTTGATTGAGGTATTTTCGTTCAAAGATTCAATCTTTAGTCATTAAAACACTCTTCGCGACTGCTTTAGGAACTCGAATAAGTTAAACTCAGTACTCACATTTTCTTTCAAAGATGCAATCTTTATAAATTAAAAAGGTCGAGTGACATAATAGGTATCTCAATTCAAGTAATTTCATTTAAAGATTCAATCTTTACTCATTAAAGTACTCTTCGTGACGTCAAAGGGAACTTGAATAAGTTTAACTCAAAACTCTTATTTTCTTTCAAAGATTCAATCTTCATATATTAAAAACGTCTAGTGAGATAACGGGTACCTTGATTGAGGTATTTTTCATTCAAAGATTCAATCTTTAGTCATTAGAACACTCTTCGGGACTTCATAGGGAACTCGAATAAGTTAAACTCAAAACTCTCACTCCAAAATTCAACCTTTACTCGTTAAAACACTCTTCGTGGCGTCCAAGGGAACTCGAATAAGTTGAACTCAAAACTCTCATCTTCTTTCAAAGATTCAATCCTAATGCATTGAAAATGTCTGGTGACATAATTTGTACCTTGATTGAGGTATTTTGATTTAAAGATTCTTTCTTTAGTTATTAAAACACTCTTCGCGACTTCAAAGGGAAATCGAATAAATTAAACTCAAAATTCTCATTTTGTTTCGAGGATTCAATCTTTTTTCATTAAAAAGATCTAGTGAAATAATAGGTTCGTTGATTGAGGTAATTTCATTCGAAGATTCCTTCTTTACTCATTAAAACACTCTTCGTGATGTCAAAGGTAACTCGAATAAGTTTAGCTCAAAACTCTCATCTTCTTTCAAAGATTTAATCTTTATACATTAGAATGGTTTAGTGACATAATAGGTACTTTGATTGAGTTATTTTCATTCAAATATTCAATCTTTAGTCATTAAAACACTCTTCGCGACTGCATAGGGAACTCGAACAAGTTAAACTCAGAACTTACATTTTCTTTCAAAGATTATAAATTAAAAAGGTCAAGTGACATAATAGGTATCTTGATTCAGGTAATTTCATTCAAAGATTCAATCTTTACTCATTAAAGTACTCTTCGTGACATCAAAGGAAACTTGAATAAGTTTATCTCAAAACTCTTATTTTCTTTCATAGATTCCATCTTTATACATTAAAAACGTCTACTGACATAATGGGTACATTGATTGAAGTATTTTCATTCAAAGATTCAATCTTTATTCACTAAAACACTCTTCAGGACTTCATAGGGAACTCGAATAAGTTAAACTCAAAACTCTCATTTCCTTTCGTAGATTCAATCTTTATACATTAAAAAGATCTAGTGACATATTAGGTACCGTGAATGAGGTAATTTGATTCGAAGATTCAATCTTTACTCATTAAAACACTCTTCGTGATGTCAAAGCCAACTCGAATAAGTTACGCACAAAACACTAATTTTCTTCCAAAGATTCAATATTTATACATTAAAAAAGGTCTAGTGACATAAAGGGTATCTTTATTGTGGTATTTTCATTCAAAGATGCAATATTTAGTCATTAAAACACTCTTCGGGACTTCGTAGGGAACTCGAATAAGTTAAACTCAAAACTCTCATTTTCTTTCGTATATTCAATTTTATACATTAAAAAGGTCTAGTGACACAATCGGTACCCTGAATTAGGTAATTTCATTCCAAGATTCAATCTTTACGCAATAAAACACTCTTCGTGATGTCAAAGGGAACTCGAATAAGTTCAACAGAAAACACTAATTTTCTTCCAAAGATTTAATCTTTATACATTAAAAAAGCTCTAGTGCATAATGGGTATCTTTATTGAGGTATTTTCATTCAAAGATGCAATATTTTACTCATTAAAACACTCATCGTGACGTCAAAGGGAATTCAAAGATTCAATCTTTACTCCTTAGAACACTCTTCGTGTCTTTAAAAGGAATTCGAATCAGTTTAACTCAAAACTCTCATTTTCTTTCAAAGATTTAATCTTTATAAATTAAGAATGTCCAGTGACATAGTAGGTACTTTGATTGAGGTATTTTCATTCAAAGATTCAATCTTTAGTCATTAAAATACTCTTCGTGACGTCAAGGGGAACTCGAATAAGTTTAACTCAAACCAATCATTTTCTATCAAAGATTTAATCTTTATACATTAAAATGTTCTAGTGACAAAATATGTACCTTAATTGAGGAATTTTCATCCAAGGATTCAATCTTCACTCATTAAAACAACCTTCGGGACGTCAAAGGGAACTTGAATAAATTTAACTCAAAACTCTCATTTTATTTCAAAGATTCAATCTTTATATATAAAAAACGTCTAGTGACATAGTGGGTACCTTGATTGAAATATTTTCATTCAAAGATTCAATCTTTGGTCATTAAAACACTCTTCGACATTTCATTGGGAACTCGAATAAGTTCAACTCAAAACTCTCATTTTTTTCCAAAGTTTCAACCTTTTTACATTAAAAAGGTTTATTGACATAATAGGTACCTTAATTGAGGAGATTTCATTCAAAGATTCTATCTTTACTCCTTAAAACACTCTTCGTGATGTCAAAGGTAACTCGGATAAGTTTAACTCAAAACTCTCATTTTATTTCAAAGATTTCATCTTTATACATTAAAAAGGCCTAGTGACATAATAGATACCATGATTGAGGTAATTTCATTCAAAGATTCAATCTTTGTCCATTAAAACACGCTACGCGACTTCGCAGGGAACTCGAATAAGTTAAACTCAAAACTCTCATTTTCTTTAAAAGATTCAATCTTTAAACGTTAAAAAGGTCAAGTGACTTAATAGGTACCTGGATTGAGGTAATTTCATTCCAACATTCAATCTTTACTCATTAAAACTCTCTTCGCGACGTCAAAGGGAACTCGAATAAGTTGAACTCAAAACTCTCATCTATTTTGAAAGATTCAATCTTTACGCATTAAAAAAAGGCTAGTGACAGAATTTATACCTTGATTGAGGTATTTTGATTCAAAGATTCATTCTTTAGTCATTAAAACACTCTTCGCGACTTCATAGGGAAATCGAATAAGTTAGACTCAAAATTCTCATTTTGTTTCAAGGATTCAATCTTTATTCACTAAAAAGGTCTAGTGACATAATATGTTCCTTGATTGAGGCAATTTCATTCAAAGATTTCATCTTTACTCATTAAAACACTCTTTGTGATGTCAAAGGTAACTCGAACAAGTTTAACTCAAAACTCTCATCTTCTTTCAAAGATTTAATCTTCATACATTAAAATGGTCTAGTGACATAATAGGTACTTTGATTGAGGTATTTTCGTTCAAAGATTCAATCTTTAGTCATTAAAACACTCTTCGCGACTGCTTTAGGAACTCGAATAAGTTAAACTCAGTACTCACATTTTCTTTCAAAGATGCAATCTTTATAAATTAAAAAGGTCGAGTGACATAATAGGTATCTCAATTCAAGTAATTTCATTTAAAGATTCAATCTTTACTCATTAAAGTACTCTTCGTGACGTCAAAGGGAACTTGAATAAGTTTAACTCAAAACTCTTATTTTCTTTCAAAGATTCAATCTTCATATATTAAAAACGTCTAGTGAGATAACGGGTACCTTGATTGAGGTATTTTTCATTCAAAGATTCAATCTTTAGTCATTAGAACACTCTTCGGGACTTCATAGGGAACTCGAATAAGTTAAACTCAAAACTCTCACTCCAAAATTCAACCTTTACTCGTTAAAACACTCTTCGTGGCGTCCAAGGGAACTCGAATAAGTTGAACTCAAAACTCTCATCTTCTTTCAAAGATTCAATCCTAATGCATTGAAAATGTCTGGTGACATAATTTGTACCTTGATTGAGGTATTTTGATTTAAAGATTCTTTCTTTAGTTATTAAAACACTCTTCGCGACTTCATAGGGAAATCGAATAAATTAAACTCAAAATTCTCATTTTGTTTCGAGGATTCAATCTTTTTTCATTAAAAAGATCTAGTGAAATAATAGGTTCGTTGATTGAGGTAATTTCATTCGAAGATTCCTTCTTTACTCATTAAAACACTCTTCGTGATGTCAAAGGTAACTCGAATAAGTTTAGCTCAAAACTCTCATCTTCTTTCAAAGATTTAATCTTTATACATTAGAATGGTTTAGTGACATAATAGGTACTTTGATTGAGTTATTTTCATTCAAATATTCAATCTTTAGTCATTAAAACACTCTTCGCGACTGCATAGGGAACTCGAACAAGTTAAACTCAGAACTTACATTTTCTTTCAAAGATTATAAATTAAAAAGGTCAAGTGACATAATAGGTATCTTGATTCAGGTAATTTCATTCAAAGATTCAATCTTTACTCATTAAAGTACTCTTCGTGACATCAAAGGAAACTTGAATAAGTTTATCTCAAAACTCTTATTTTCTTTCATAGAATCCATCTTTATACATTAAAAACGTCTACTGACATAATGGGTACATTGATTGAAGTATTTTCATTCAAAGATTCAATCTTTATTCACTAAAACACTCTTCAGGACTTCATAGGGAACTCGAATAAGTTAAACTCAAAACTCTCATTTCCTTTCGTAGATTCAATCTTTATACATTAAAAAGATCTAGTGACATATTAGGTACCGTGAATGAGGTAATTTGATTCGAAGATTCAATCTTTACTCATTAAAACACTCTTCGTGATGTCAAAGCCAACTCGAATAAGTTACGCACAAAACACTAATTTTCTTCCAAAGATTCAATATTTATACATTAAAAAAGGTCTAGTGACATAAAGGGTATCTTTATTGTGGTATTTTCATTCAAAGATGCAATATTTAGTCATTAAAACACTCTTCGGGACTTCGTAGGGAACTCGAATAAGTTAAACTCAAAACTCTCATTTTCTTTCGTATATTCAATTTTATACATTAAAAAGGTCTAGTGACACAATCGGTACCCTGAATTAGGTAATTTCATTCCAAGATTCAATCTTTACGCAATAAAACACTCTTCGTGATGTCAAAGGGAACTCGAATAAGTTCAACAGAAAACACTAATTTTCTTCCAAAGATTTAATCTTTATACATTAAAAAAGCTCTAGTGCATAATGGGTATCTTTATTGAGGTATTTTCATTCAAAGATACAATATTTTACTCATTAAAACACTCATCGTGACGTCAAAGGGAATTCAAAGATTCAATCTTTACTCCTTAGAACACTCTTCGTGTCTTTAAAAGGAATTCGAATCAGTTTAACTCAAAACTCTCATTTTCTTTCAAAGATTTAATCTTTATAAATTAAGAATGTCCAGTGACATAGTAGGTACTTTGATTGAGGTATTTTCATTCAAAGATTCAATCTTTAGTCATTAAAATACTCTTCGTGACGTCAAGGGGAACTCGAATAAGTTTAACTCAAACCAATCATTTTCTATCAAAGATTTAATCTTTATACATTAAAATGTTCTAGTGACAAAATATGTACCTTAATTGAGGAATTTTCATCCAAGGATTCAATCTTCACTCATTAAAACAACCTTCGGGACGTCAAAGGGAACTTGAATAAATTTAACTCAAAACTCTCATTTTATTTCAAAGATTCAATCTTTATATATAAAAAACGTCTAGTGACATAGTGGGTACCTTGATTGAAATATTTTCATTCAAAGATTCAATCTTTGGTCATTAAAACACTCTTCGACATTTCATTGGGAACTCGAATAAGTTAAACTCAAAACTCTCATTTTTTTCCAAAGTTTCAACCTTTTTACATTAAAAAGGTTTATTGACATAATAGGTACCTTAATTGAGGAGATTTCATTCAAAGATTCTATCTTTACTCCTTAAAACACTCTTCGTGATGTCAAAGGTAACTCGGATAAGTTTAACTCAAAACTCTCATTTTATTTCAAAGATTTCATCTTTATACATTAAAAAGGCCTAGTGACATAATAGATACCATGATTGAGGTAATTTCATTCAAAGATTCAATCTTTGTCCATTAAAACACGCTACGCGACTTCGCAGGGAACTCGAATAAGTTAAACTCAAAACTCTCATTTTCTTTAAAAGATTCAATCTTTAAACATTAAAAAGGTCAAGTGACTTAATAGGTACCTGGATTGAGGTAATTTCATTCCAACATTCAATCTTTACTCATTAAAACTCTCTTCGCGACGTCAAAGGGAACTCGAATAAGTTGAACTCAAAACTCTCATCTATTTTGAAAGATTCAATCTTTACGCATTAAAAAAAGGCTAGTGACAGAATTGATACCTTGATTGAGGTATTTTGATTCAAAGATTCATTCTTTAGTCATTAAAACACTCTTCGCGACTTCATAGGGAAATCGAATAAGTTAGACTCAAAATTCTCATTTTGTTTCAAGGATTCAATCTTTATTCACTAAAAAGGTCTAGTGACATAATATGTTCCTTGATTGAGGCAATTTCATTCAAAGATTTCATCTTTACTCATTAAAACACTCTTTGTGATGTCAAAGGTAACTCGAACAAGTTTAACTCAAAACTCTCATCTTCTTTCAAAGATTTAATCTTCATACATTAAAATGGTCTAGTGACATAATAGGTACTTTGATTGAGGTATTTTCGTTCAAAGATTCAATCTTTAGTCATTAAAACACTCTTCGCGACTGCTTTAGGAACTCGAATAAGTTAAACTCAGTACTCACATTTTCTTTCAAAGATGCAATCTTTATAAATTAAAAAGGTCGAGTGACATAATAGGTATCTCAATTCAAGTAATTTCATTTAAAGATTCAATCTTTACTCATTAAAGTACTCTTCGTGACGTCAAAGGGAACTTGAATAAGTTTAACTCAAAACTCTTATTTTCTTTCAAAGATTCAATCTTCATATATTAAAAACGTCTAGTGAGATAACGGGTACCTTGATTGAGGTATTTTTCATTCAAAGATTCAATCTTTAGTCATTAGAACACTCTTCGGGACTTCATAGGGAACTCGAATAAGTTAAACTCAAAACTCTCACTCCAAAATTCAACCTTTACTCGTTAAAACACTCTTCGTGGCGTCCAAGGGAACTCGAATAAGTTGAACTCAAAACTCTCATCTTCTTTCAAAGATTCAATCCTAATGCATTGAAAATGTCTGGTGACATAATTTGTACCTTGATTGAGGTATTTTGATTTAAAGATTCTTTCTTTAGTTATTAAAACACTCTTCGCGACTTCATAGGGAAATCGAATAAATTAAACTCAAAATTCTCATTTTGTTTCGAGGATTCAATCTTTTTTCATTAAAAAGATCTAGTGAAATAATAGGTTCGTTGATTGAGGTAATTTCATTCGAAGATTCCTTCTTTACTCATTAAAACACTCTTCGTGATGTCAAAGGTAACTCGAATAAGTTTAGCTCAAAACTCTCATCTTCTTTCAAAGATTTAATCTTTATACATTAGAATGGTTTAGTGACATAATAGGTACTTTGATTGAGTTATTTTCATTCAAATATTCAATCTTTAGTCATTAAAACACTCTTCGCGACTGCATAGGGAACTCGAACAAGTTAAACTCAGAACTTACATTTTCTTTCAAAGATTATAAATTAAAAAGGTCAAGTGACATAATAGGTATCTTGATTCAGGTAATTTCATTCAAAGATTCAATCTTTACTCATTAAAGTACTCTTCGTGACATCAAAGGAAACTTGAATAAGTTTATCTCAAAACTCTTATTTTCTTTCATAGATTCCATCTTTATACATTAAAAACGTCTACTGACATAATGGGTACATTGATTGAAGTATTTTCATTCAAAGATTCAATCTTTATTCACTAAAACACTCTTCAGGACTTCATAGGGAACTCGAATAAGTTAAACTCAAAACTCTCATTTCCTTTCGTAGATTCAATCTTTATACATTAAAAAGATCTAGTGACATATTAGGTACCGTGAATGAGGTAATTTGATTCGAAGATTCAATCTTTACTCATTAAAACACTCTTCGTGATGTCAAAGCCAACTCGAATAAGTTACGCACAAAACACTAATTTTCTTCCAAAGATTCAATATTTATACATTAAAAAAGGTCTAGTGACATAAAGGGTATCTTTATTGTGGTATTTTCATTCAAAGATGCAATATTTAGTCATTAAAACACTCTTCGGGACTTCGTAGGGAACTCGAATAAGTTAAACTCAAAACTCTCATTTTCTTTCGTATATTCAATTTTATACATTAAAAAGGTCTAGTGACACAATCGGTACCCTGAATTAGGTAATTTCATTCCAAGATTCAATCTTTACGCAATAAAACACTCTTCGTGATGTCAAAGGGAACTCGAATAAGTTCAACAGAAAACACTAATTTTCTTCCAAAGATTTAATCTTTATACATTAAAAAAGCTCTAGTGCATAATGGGTATCTTTATTGAGGTATTTTCATTCAAAGATGCAATATTTTACTCATTAAAACACTCATCGTGACGTCAAAGGGAATTCAAAGATTCAATCTTTACTCCTTAGAACACTCTTCGTGTCTTTAAAAGGAATTCGAATCAGTTTAACTCAAAACTCTCATTTTCTTTCAAAGATTTAATCTTTATAAATTAAGAATGTCCAGTGACATAGTAGGTACTTTGATTGAGGTATTTTCATTCAAAGATTCAATCTTTAGTCATTAAAATACTCTTCGTGACGTCAAGGGGAACTCGAATAAGTTTAACTCAAACCAATCATTTTCTATCAAAGATTTAATCTTTATACATTAAAATGTTCTAGTGACAAAATATGTACCTTAATTGAGGAATTTTCATCCAAGGATTCAATCTTCACTCATTAAAACAACCTTCGGGACGTCAAAGGGAACTTGAATAAATTTAACTCAAAACTCTCATTTTATTTCAAAGATTCAATCTTTATATATAAAAAACGTCTAGTGACATAGTGGGTACCTTGATTGAAATATTTTCATTCAAAGATTCAATCTTTGGTCATTAAAACACTCTTCGACATTTCATTGGGAACTCGAATAAGTTAAACTCAAAACTCTCATTTTTTTCCAAAGTTTCAACCTTTTTACATTAAAAAGGTTTATTGACATAATAGGTACCTTAATTGAGGAGATTTCATTCAAAGATTCTATCTTTACTCCTTAAAACACTCTTCGTGATGTCAAAGGTAACTCGGATAAGTTTAACTCAAAACTCTCATTTTATTTCAAAGATTTCATCTTTATACATTAAAAAGGCCTAGTGACATAATAGATACCATGATTGAGGTAATTTCATTCAAAGATTCAATCTTTGTCCATTAAAACACGCTACGCGACTTCGCAGGGAACTCGAATAAGTTAAACTCAAAACTCTCATTTTCTTTAAAAGATTCAATCTTTAAACATTAAAAAGGTCAAGTGACTTAATAGGTACCTGGATTGAGGTAATTTCATTCCAACATTCAATCTTTACTCATTAAAACTCTCTTCGCGACGTCAAAGGGAACTCGAATAAGTTGAACTCAAAACTCTCATCTATTTTGAAAGATTCAATCTTTACGCATTAAAAAAAGGCTAGTGACAGAATTGATACCTTGATTGAGGTATTTTGATTCAAAGATTCATTCTTTAGTCATTAAAACACTCTTCGCGACTTCATAGGGAAATCGAATAAGTTAGACTCAAAATTCTCATTTTGTTTCAAGGATTCAATCTTTATTCACTAAAAAGGTCTAGTGACATAATATGTTCCTTGATTGAGGCAATTTCATTCAAAGATTTCATCTTTACTCATTAAAACACTCTTTGTGATGTCAAAGGTAACTCGAACAAGTTTAACTCAAAACTCTCATCTTCTTTCAAAGATTTAATCTTCATACATTAAAATGGTCTAGTGACACAATAGGTACTTTGATTGAGGTATTTTCGTTCAAAGATTCAATCTTTAGTCATTAAAACACTCTTCGCGACTGCTTTAGGAACTCGAATAAGTTAAACTCAGTACTCACATTTTCTTTCAAAGATGCAATCTTTATAAATTAAAAAGGTCGAGTGACATAATAGGTATCTCAATTCAAGTAATTTCATTTAAAGATTCAATCTTTACTCATTAAAGTACTCTTCGTGACGTCAAAGGGAACTTGAATAAGTTTAACTCAAAACTCTTATTTTCTTTCAAAGATTCAATCTTCATATATTAAAAACGTCTAGTGAGATAACGGGTACCTTGATTGAGGTATTTTTCATTCAAAGATTCAATCTTTAGTCATTAGAACACTCTTCGGGACTTCATAGGGAACTCGAATAAGTTAAACTCAAAACTCTCACTCCAAAATTCAACCTTTACTCGTTAAAACACTCTTCGTGGCGTCCAAGGGAACTCGAATAAGTTGAACTCAAAACTCTCATCTTCTTTCAAAGATTCAATCCTAATGCATTGAAAATGTCTGGTGACATAATTTGTACCTTGATTGAGGTATTTTGATTTAAAGATTCTTTCTTTAGTTATTAAAACACTCTTCGCGACTTCATAGGGAAATCGAATAAATTAAACTCAAAATTCTCATTTTGTTTCGAGGATTCAATCTTTTTTCATTAAAAAGATCTAGTGAAATAATAGGTTCGTTGATTGAGGTAATTTCATTCGAAGATTCCTTCTTTACTCATTAAAACACTCTTCGTGATGTCAAAGGTAACTCGAATAAGTTTAGCTCAAAACTCTCATCTTCTTTCAAAGATTTAATCTTTATACATTAGAATGGTTTAGTGACATAATAGGTACTTTGATTGAGTTATTTTCATTCAAATATTCAATCTTTAGTCATTAAAACACTCTTCGCGACTGCATAGGGAACTCGAACAAGTTAAACTCAGAACTTACATTTTCTTTCAAAGATTATAAATTAAAAAGGTCAAGTGACATAATAGGTATCTTGATTCAGGTAATTTCATTCAAAGATTCAATCTTTACTCATTAAAGTACTCTTCGTGACATCAAAGGAAACTTGAATAAGTTTATCTCAAAACTCTTATTTTCTTTCATAGATTCCATCTTTATACATTAAAAACGTCTACTGACATAATGGGTACATTGATTGAAGTATTTTCATTCAAAGATTCAATCTTTATTCACTAAAACACTCTTCAGGACTTCATAGGGAACTCGAATAAGTTAAACTCAAAACTCTCATTTCCTTTCGTAGATTCAATCTTTATACATTAAAAAGATCTAGTGACATATTAGGTACCGTGAATGAGGTAATTTGATTCGAAGATTCAATCTTTACTCATTAAAACACTCTTCATGATGTCAAAGCCAACTCGAATAAGTTACGCACAAAACACTAATTTTCTTCCAAAGATTCAATATTTATACATTAAAAAAGGTCTAGTGACATAAAGGGTATCTTTATTGTGGTATTTTCATTCAAAGATGCAATATTTAGTCATTAAAACACTCTTCGGGACTTCGTAGGGAACTCGAATAAGTTAAACTCAAAACTCTCATTTTCTTTCGTATATTCAATTTTATACATTAAAAAGGTCTAGTGACACAATCGGTACCCTGAATTAGGTAATTTCATTCCAAGATTCAATCTTTACGCAATAAAACACTCTTCGTGATGTCAAAGGGAACTCGAATAAGTTCAACAGAAAACACTAATTTTCTTCCAAAGATTTAATCTTTATACATTAAAAAAGCTCTAGTGCATTATGGGCATCTTTATTGAGGTATTTTCATTCAAAGATGCAATATTTTACTCATTAAAACACTCATCGTGACGTCAAAGGGAATTCAAAGATTCAATCTTTACTCCTTAGAACACTCTTCGTGTCTTTAAAAGGAATTCGAATCAGTTTAACTCAAAACTCTCATTTTCTTTCAAAGATTTAATCTTTATAAATTAAGAATGTCCAGTGACATAGTAGGTACTTTGATTGAGGTATTTTCATTCAAAGATTCAATCTTTAGTCATTAAAATACTCTTCGTGACGTCAAGGGGAACTCGAATAAGTTTAACTCAAACCAATCATTTTCTATCAAAGATTTAATCTTTATACATTAAAATGTTCTAGTGACAAAATATGTACCTTAATTGAGGAATTTTCATCCAAGGATTCAATCTTCACTCATTAAAACACCCTTCGGGACGTCAAAGGGAACTTGAATAAATTTAACTCAAAACTCTCATTTTATTTCAAAGATTCAATCTTTATATATAAAAAACGTCTAGTGACATAGTGGGTACCTTGATTGAAATATTTTCATTCAAAGATTCAATCTTTGGTCATTAAAACACTCTTCGACATTTCATTGGGAACTCGAATAAGTTAAACTCAAAACTCTCATTTTTTTCCAAAGTTTCAACCTTTTTACATTAAAAAGGTTTATTGACATAATAGGTACCTTAATTGAGGAGATTTCATTCAAAGATTCTATCTTTACTCCTTAAAACACTCTTCGTGATGTCAAAGGTAACTCGGATAAGTTTAACTCAAAACTCTCATTTTATTTCAAAGATTTCATCTTTATACATTAAAAAGGCCTAGTGACATAATAGATACCATGATTGAGGTAATTTCATTCAAAGATTCAATCTTTGTCCATTAAAACACGCTACGCGACTTCGCAGGGAACTCGAATAAGTTAAACTCAAAACTCTCATTTTCTTTAAAAGATTCAATCTTTAAACATTAAAAAGGTCAAGTGACTTAATAGGTACCTGGATTGAGGTAATTTCATTCCAACATTCAATCTTTACTCATTAAAACTCTCTTCGCGACGTCAAAGGGAACTCGAATAAGTTGAACTCAAAACTCTCATCTATTTTGAAAGATTCAATCTTTACGCATTAAAAAAAGGCTAGTGACAGAATTTATACCTTGATTGAGGTATTTTGATTCAAAGATTCATTCTTTAGTCATTAAAACACTCTTCGCGACTTCATAGGGAAATCGAATAAGTTAGACTCAAAATTCTCATTTTGTTTCAAGGATTCAATCTTTATTCACTAAAAAGGTCTAGTGACATAATATGTTCCTTGATTGAGGCAATTTCATTCAAAGATTTCATCTTTACTCATTAAAACACTCTTTGTGATGTCAAAGGTAACTCGAACAAGTTTAACTCAAAACTCTCATCTTCTTTCAAAGATTTAATCTTCATACATTAAAATGGTCTAGTGACATAATAGGTACTTTGATTGAGGTATTTTCGTTCAAAGATTCAATCTTTAGTCATTAAAACACTCTTCGCGACTGCTTTAGGAACTCGAATAAGTTAAACTCAGTACTCACATTTTCTTTCAAAGATGCAATCTTTATAAATTAAAAAGGTCGAGTGACATAATAGGTATCTCAATTCAAGTAATTTCATTTAAAGATTCAATCTTTACTCATTAAAGTACTCTTCGTGACGTCAAAGGGAACTTGAATAAGTTTAACTCAAAACTCTTATTTTCTTTCAAAGATTCAATCTTCATATATTAAAAACGTCTAGTGAGATAACGGGTACCTTGATTGAGGTATTTTTCATTCAAAGATTCAATCTTTAGTCATTAGAACACTCTTCGGGACTTCATAGGGAACTCGAATAAGTTAAACTCAAAACTCTCACTCCAAAATTCAACCTTTACTCGTTAAAACACTCTTCGTGGCGTCCAAGGGAACTCGAATAAGTTGAACTCAAAACTCTCATCTTCTTTCAAAGATTCAATCCTAATGCATTGAAAATGTCTGGTGACATAATTTGTACCTTGATTGAGGTATTTTGATTTAAAGATTCTTTCTTTAGTTATTAAAACACTCTTCGCGACTTCATAGGGAAATCGAATAAATTAAACTCAAAATTCTCATTTTGTTTCGAGGATTCAATCTTTTTTCATTAAAAAGATCTAGTGAAATAATAGGTTCGTTGATTGAGGTAATTTCATTCGAAGATTCCTTCTTTACTCATTAAAACACTCTTCGTGATGTCAAAGGTAACTTGAATAAGTTTAGCTCAAAACTCTCATCTTCTTTCAAAGATTTAATCTTTATACATTAGAATGGTTTAGTGACATAATAGGTACTTTGATTGAGTTATTTTCATTCAAATATTCAATCTTTAGTCATTAAAACACTCTTCGCGACTGCATAGGGAACTCGAACAAGTTAAACTCAGAACTTACATTTTCTTTCAAAGATTATAAATTAAAAAGGTCAAGTGACATAATAGGTATCTTGATTCAGGTAATTTCATTCAAAGATTCAATCTTTACTCATTAAAGTACTCTTCGTGACATCAAAGGAAACTTGAATAAGTTTATCTCAAAACTCTTATTTTCTTTCATAGATTCCATCTTTATACATTAAAAACGTCTACTGACATAATGGGTACATTGATTGAAGTATTTTCATTCAAAGATTCAATCTTTATTCACTAAAACACTCTTCAGGACTTCATAGGGAACTCGAATAAGTTAAACTCAAAACTCTCATTTCCTTTCGTAGATTCAATCTTTATACATTAAAAAGATCTAGTGACATATTAGGTACCGTGAATGAGGTAATTTGATTCGAAGATTCAATCTTTACTCATTAAAACACTCTTCGTGATGTCAAAGCCAACTCGAATAAGTTACGCACAAAACACTAATTTTCTTCCAAAGATTCAATATTTATACATTAAAAAAGGTCTAGTGACATAAAGGGTATCTTTATTGTGGTATTTTCATTCAAAGATGCAATATTTAGTCATTAAAACACTCTTCGGGACTTCGTAGGGAACTCGAATAAGTTAAACTCAAAACTCTCATTTTCTTTCGTATATTCAATTTTATACATTAAAAAGGTCTAGTGACACAATCGGTACCCTGAATTAGGTAATTTCATTCCAAGATTCAATCTTTACGCAATAAAACACTCTTCGTGATGTCAAAGGGAACTCGAATAAGTTCAACAGAAAACACTAATTTTCTTCCAAAGATTTAATCTTTATACATTAAAAAAGCTCTAGTGCATTATGGGTATCTTTATTGAGGTATTTTCATTCAAAGATGCAATATTTTACTCATTAAAACACTCATCGTGACGTCAAAGGGAATTCAAAGATTCAATCTTTACTCCTTAGAACACTCTTCGTGTCTTTAAAAGGAATTCGAATCAGTTTAACTCAAAACTCTCATTTTCTTTCAAAGATTTAATCTTTATAAATTAAGAATGTCCAGTGACATAGTAGGTACTTTGATTGAGGTATTTTCATTCAAAGATTCAATCTTTAGTCATTAAAATACTCTTCGTGACGTCAAGGGGAACTCGAATAAGTTTAACTCAAACCAATCATTTTCTATCAAAGATTTAATCTTTATACATTAAAATGTTCTAGTGACAAAATATGTACCTTAATTGAGGAATTTTCATCCAAGGATTCAATCTTCACTCATTAAAACACCCTTCGGGACGTCAAAGGGAACTTGAATAAATTTAACTCAAAACTCTCATTTTATTTCAAAGATTCAATCTTTATATATAAAAAACGTCTAGTGACATAGTGGGTACCTTGATTGAAATATTTTCATTCAAAGATTCAATCTTTGGTCATTAAAACACTCTTCGACATTTCATTGGGAACTCGAATAAGTTAAACTCAAAACTCTCATTTTTTTCCAAAGTTTCAACCTTTTTACATTAAAAAGGTTTATTGACATAATAGGTACCTTAATTGAGGAGATTTCATTCAAAGATTCTATCTTTACTCCTTAAAACACTCTTCGTGATGTCAAAGGTAACTCGGATAAGTTTAACTCAAAACTCTCATTTTATTTCAAAGATTTCATCTTTATACATTAAAAAGGCCTAGTGACATAATAGATACCATGATTGAGGTAATTTCATTCAAAGATTCAATCTTTGTCCATTAAAACACGCTACGCGACTTCGCAGGGAACTCGAATAAGTTAAACTCAAAACTCTCATTTTCTTTAAAAGATTCAATCTTTAAACATTAAAAAGGTCAAGTGACTTAATAGGTACCTGGATTGAGGTAATTTCATTCCAACATTCAATCTTTACTCATTAAAACTCTCTTCGCGACGTCAAAGGGAACTCGAATAAGTTGAACTCAAAACTCTCGTCTATTTTGAAAGATTCAATCTTTACGCATTAAAAAGGCTAGTGACAGAATTAATACCTTGATTGAGGTATTTTGATTCAAAGATTCATTCTTTAGTCATTAAAACACTCTTCGCGACTTCATAGGGAAATCGAATAAGTTAGACTCAAAATTCTCATTTTGTTTCAAGGATTCAATCTTTATTCACTAAAAAGGTCTAGTGACATAATATGTTCCTTGATTGAGGCAATTTCATTCAAAGATTTCATCTTTACTCATTAAAACACTCTTTGTGATGTCAAAGGTAACTCGAACAAGTTTAACTCAAAACTCTCATCTTCTTTCAAAGATTTAGTCTTCATACATTAAAATGGTCTAGTGACATAATAGGTACTTTGATTGAGGTATTTTGGTTCAAAGATTCAATCTTTAGTCATTAAAACACTCTTCGCGACTGCTTTAGGAACTCGAATAAGTTAAACTCAGTACTCACATTTTCTTTCAAAGATGCAATCTTTATAAATTAAAAAGGTCGAGTGACATAATAGGTATCTCGATTCAAGTAATTTCATTTAAAGATTCAATCTTTACTCATTAAAGTACTCTTCGTGACGTCAAAGGGAACTTGAATAAGTTTAACTCAAAACTCTTATTTTCTTTCAAAGATTCAATCTTCATATATTAAAAAAGTCTAGTGATATAACGGGTACCTTGATTGAGGTATTTTTCATTCAAAGATTCAATCTTTAGTCATTAGAACACTCTTCGGGACTTCATCGGGAACTCGAATAAGTTAAACTCAAAACTCTCACTCCAAAATTCAACCTTTACTCGTTAAAACACTCTTCGTGGCGTCCAAGGAAACTCGAATAAGTTGAACTCAAAACTCTCATCTTCTTTCAAAGATTCAATCCTAATGCATTGAAAATGTCTGGTGACTTAATTTGTACCTTGATTGAGGTATTTTGATTTAAAGATTCTTTCTTTAGTTATTAAAACACTCTTCGCGACTTCATAGGGAAATCGAATAAATTAAACTCAAAATTCTCATTTTGTTTCGAGGATTCAATCTTTTTTCATTAAAAAGATCTAGTGAAATAATAGGTTCGTTGATTGAGGTAATTTCATTCGAAGATTCCTTCTTTACTCATTAAAACACTCTTCGTGATGTCAAAGGTAACTCGAATAAGTTTAGCTCAAAACTCTCATCTTCTTTCAAAGATTTAATCTTTATACATTAGAATGGTTTAGTGACATAATAGGTACTTTGATTGAGTTATTTTCATTCAAATATTCAATCTTTAGTCATTAAAACACTCTTCGCGACTGCATAGGGAACTCGAACAAGTTAAACTCAGAACTTACATTTTCTTTCAAAGATTATAAATTAAAAAGGTCAAGTGACATAATAGGTATCTTGATTCAGGTAATTTCATTCAAAGATTCAATCTTTACTCATTAAAGTACTCTTCGTGACATCAAAGGAAACTTGAATAAGTTTATCTCAAAACTCTTATTTTCTTTCATAGATTCCATCTTTATACATTAAAAACGTCTACTGACATAATGGGTACATTGATTGAAGTATTTTCATTCAAAGATTCAATCTTTATTCACTAAAACACTCTTCAGGACTTCATAGGGAACTCGAATAAGTTAAACTCAAAAGTCTCATTTCCTTTCGTAGATTCAATCTTTATACATTAAAAAGATCTAGTGACATATTAGGTACCGTGAATGAGGTAATTTGATTCGAAGATTCAATCTTTACTCATTAAAACACTCTTCGTGATGTCAAAGCCAACTCGAATAAGTTACGCACAAAACACTAATTTTCTTCCAAAGATTCAATATTTATACATTAAAAAAGGTCTAGTGACATAAAGGGTATCTTTATTGTGGTATTTTCATCCAAAGATGCAATATTTAGTCATTAAAACACTCTTCGGGACTTCGTAGGGAACTCGAATAAGTTAAACTCAAAACTCTCATTTTCTTTCGTATATTCAATTTTATACATTAAAAAGGTCTAGTGACACAATCGGTACCCTGAATTAGGTAATTCATTCCAAGATTCAATCTTTACGCAATAAAACACTCTTCGTGATGTCAAAGGGAGCTCGAATAAGTTCAACAGAAAACACTAATTTTCTTCCAAAGATTTAATCTTTATACATTAAAAAAGCTCTAGTGCATAATGGGCATCTTTATTGAGGTATTTTCATTCAAAGATGCAATATTTTACTCATTAAAACACTCATCGTGACGTCAAAGGGAATTCAAAGATTCAATCTTTACTCCTTAGAACACTCTTCGTGTCTTTAAAAGGAATTCGAATCAGTTTAACTCAAAACTCTCATTTTCTTTCAAAGATTTAATCTTTATAAATTAAGAATGTCCAGTGACATAGTAGGTACTTTGATTGAGGTATTTTCATTCAAAGATTCAATCTTTAGTCATTAAAATACTCTTCGTGACGTCAAGGGGAACTCGAATAAGTTTAACTCAAACCAATCATTTTCTATCAAAGATTTAATCTTTATACATTAAAATGTTCTAGTGACAAAATATGTACCTTAATTGAGGAATTTTCATCCAAGGATTCAATCTTCACTCATTAAAACAACCTTCGGGACGTCAAAGGGAACTTGAATAAATTTAACTCAAAACTCTCATTTTATTTCAAAGATTCAATCTTTATATATAAAAAACGTCTAGTGACATAGTGGGTACCTTGATTGAAATATTTTCATTCAAAGATTCAATCTTTGGTCATTAAAACACTCTTCGACATTTCATTGGGAACTCGAATAAGTTAAACTCAAAACTCTCATTTTTTTCCAAAGTTTCAACCTTTTTACATTAAAAAGGTTTATTGACATAATAGGTACCTTAATTGAGGAGATTTCATTCAAAGATTCTATCTTTACTCCTTAAAACACTCTTCGTGATGTCAAAGGTAACTCGGATAAGTTTAACTCAAAACTCTCATTTTATTTCAAAGATTTCATCTTTATACATTAAAAAGGCCTAGTGACATAATAGATACCATGATTGAGGTAATTTCATTCAAAGATTCAATCTTTGTCCATTAAAACACGCTACGCGACTTCGCAGGGAACTCGAATAAGTTAAACTCAAAACTCTCATTTTCTTTAAAAGATTCAATCTTTAAACATTAAAAAGGTCAAGTGACTTAATAGGTACCTGGATTGAGGTAATTTCATTCCAACATTCAATCTTTACTCATTAAAACTCTCTTCGCGACGTCAAAGGGAACTCGAATAAGTTGAACTCAAAACTCTCGTCTATTTTGAAAGATTCAATCTTTACGCATTAAAAAGGCTAGTGACAGAATTCATACCTTGATTGAGGTATTTTGATTCAAAGATTCATTCTTTAGTCATTAAAACACTCTTCGCGACTTCATAGGGAAATCGAATAAGTTAGACTCAAAATTCTCATTTTGTTTCAAGGATTCAATCTTTATTCACTAAAAAGGTCTAGTGACATAATATGTTCCTTGATTGAGGCAATTTCATTCAAAGATTTCATCTTTACTCATTAAAACACTCTTTGTGATGTCAAAGGTAACTCGAACAAGTTTAACTCAAAACTCTCATCTTCTTTCAAAGATTTAGTCTTCATACATTAAAATGGTCTAGTGACATAATAGGTACTTTGATTGAGGTATTTTGGTTCAAAGATTCAATCTTTAGTCATTAAAACACTCTTCGCGACTGCTTTAGGAACTCGAATAAGTTAAACTCAGTACTCACATTTTCTTTCAAAGATGCAATCTTTATAAATTAAAAAGGTCGAGTGACATAATAGGTATCTCGATTCAAGTAATTTCATTTAAAGATTCAATCTTTACTCATTAAAGTACTCTTCGTGACGTCAAAGGGAACTTGAATAAGTTTAACTCAAAACTCTTATTTTCTTTCAAAGATTCAATCTTCATATATTAAAAAAGTCTAGTGATATAACGGGTACCTTGATTGAGGTATTTTTCATTCAAAGATTCAATCTTTAGTCATTAGAACACTCTTCGGGACTTCATCGGGAACTCGAATAAGTTAAACTCAAAACTCTCACTCCAAAATTCAACCTTTACTCGTTAAAACACTCTTCGTGGCGTCCAAGGGAACTCGAATAAGTTGAACTCAAAACTCTCATCTTCTTTCAAAGATTCAATCCTAATGCATTGAAAATGTCTGGTGACATAATTTGTACCTTGATTGAGGTATTTTGATTTAAAGATTCTTTCTTTAGTTATTAAAACACTCTTCGCGACTTCATAGGGAAATCGAATAAATTAAAATCGAAATTCTCATTTTGTTTCGAGGATTCAATCTTTTTTCATTAAAAAGATCTAGTGAAATAATAGGTTCGTTGATTGAGGTAATTTCATTCGAAGATTCCTTCTTTACTCATTAAAACACTCTTCGTGATGTCAAAGGTAACTCGAATAAGTTTAGCTCAAAACTCTCATCTTCTTTCAAAGATTTAATCTTTATACATTAGAATGGTTTAGTGACATAATAGGTACTTTGATTGAGTTATTTTCATTCAAATATTCAATCTTTAGTCATTAAAACACTCTTCGCGACTGCATAGGGAACTCGAACAAGTTAAACTCAGAACTTACATTTTCTTTCAAAGATTATAAATTAAAAAGGTCAAGTGACATAATAGGTATCTTGATTCAGGTAATTTCATTCAAAGATTCAATCTTTACTCATTAAAGTACTCTTCGTGACATCAAAGGAAACTTGAATAAGTTTATCTCAAAACTCTTATTTTCTTTCATAGATTCCATCTTTATACATTAAAAACGTCTACTGACATAATGGGTACATTGATTGAAGTATTTTCATTCAAAGATTCAATCTTTATTCACTAAAACACTCTTCAGGACTTCATAGGGAACTCGAATAAGTTAAACTCAAAACTCTCATTTCCTTTCGTAGATTCAATCTTTATACATTAAAAAGATCTAGTGACATATTAGGTACCGTGAATGAGGTAATTTGATTCGAAGATTCAATCTTTACTCATTAAAACACTCTTCGTGATGTCAAAGCCAACTCGAATAAGTTACGCACAAAACACTAATTTTCTTCCAAAGATTCAATATTTATACATTAAAAAAGGTCTAGTGACATAAAGGGTATCTTTATTGTGGTATTTTCATCCAAAGATGCAATATTTAGTCATTAAAACACTCTTCGGGACTTCGTAGGGAACTCGAATAAGTTAAACTCAAAACTCTCATTTTCTTTCGTATATTCAATTTTATACATTAAAAAGGTCTAGTGACACAATCGGTACCCTGAATTAGGTAATTCATTCCAAGATTCAATCTTTACGCAATAAAACACTCTTCGTGATGTCAAAGGGAGCTCGAATAAGTTCAACAGAAAACACTAATTTTCTTCCAAAGATTTAATCTTTATACATTAAAAAAGCTCTAGTGCATAATGGGTATCTTTATTGAGGTATTTTCATTCAAAGATGCAATATTTTACTCATTAAAACACTCATCGTGACGTCAAAGGGAATTCAAAGATTCAATCTTTACTCCTTAGAACACTCTTCGTGTCTTTAAAAGGAATTCGAATCAGTTTAACTCAAAACTCTCATTTTCTTTCAAAGATTTAATCTTTATAAATTAAGAATGTCCAGTGACATAGTAGGTACTTTGATTGAGGTATTTTCATTCAAAGATTCAATCTTTAGTCATTAAAATACTCTTCGTGACGTCAAGGGGAACTCGAATAAGTTTAACTCAAACCAATCATTTTCTATCAAAGATTTAATCTTTATACATTAAAATGTTCTAGTGACAAAATATGTACCTTAATTGAGGAATTTTCATCCAAGGATTCAATCTTCACTCATTAAAACAACCTTCGGGACGTCAAAGGGAACTTGAATAAATTTAACTCAAAACTCTCATTTTATTTCAAAGATTCAATCTTTATATATAAAAAACGTCTAGTGACATAGTGGGTACCTTGATTGAAATATTTTCATTCAAAGATTCAATCTTTGGTCATTAAAACACTCTTCGACATTTCATTGGGAACTCGAATAAGTTAAACTCAAAACTCTCATTTTTTTCCAAAGTTTCAACCTTTTTACATTAAAAAGGTTTATTGACATAATAGGTACCTTAATTGAGGAGATTTCATTCAAAGATTCTATCTTTACTCCTTAAAACACTCTTCGTGATGTCAAAGGTAACTCAGATAAGTTTAACTCAAAACTCTCATTTTATTTCAAAGATTTCATCTTTATACATTAAAAAGGCCTAGTGACATAATAGATACCATGATTGAGGTAATTTCATTCAAAGATTCAATCTTTGTCCATTAAAACACGCTACGCGACTTCGCAGGGAACTCGAATAAGTTAAACTCAAAACTCTCATTTTCTTTAAAAGATTCAATCTTTAAACATTAAAAAGGTCAAGTGACTTAATAGGTACCTGGATTGAGGTAATTTCATTCCAACATTCAATCTTTACTCATTAAAACTCTCTTCGCGACGTCAAAGGGAACTCGAATAAGTTGAACTCAAAACTCTCGTCTATTTTGAAAGATTCAATCTTTACGCATTAAAAAGGCTAGTGACAGAATTCATACCTTGATTGAGGTATTTTGATTCAAAGATTCATTCTTTAGTCATTAAAACACTCTTCGCGACTTCATAGGGAAATCGAATAAGTTAGACTCAAAATTCTCATTTTGTTTCAAGGATTCAATCTTTATTCACTAAAAAGGTCTAGTGACATAATATGTTCCTTGATTGAGGCAATTTCATTCAAAGATTTCATCTTTACTCATTAAAACACTCTTTGTGATGTCAAAGGTAACTCGAACAAGTTTAACTCAAAACTCTCATCTTCTTTCAAAGATTTAGTCTTCATACATTAAAATGGTCTAGTGACATAATAGGTACTTTGATTGAGGTATTTTGGTTCAAAGATTCAATCTTTAGTCATTAAAACACTCTTCGCGACTGCTTTAGGAACTCGAATAAGTTAAACTCAGTACTCACATTTTCTTTCAAAGATGCAATCTTTATAAATTAAAAAGGTCGAGTGACATAATAGGTATCTCGATTCAAGTAATTTCATTTAAAGATTCAATCTTTACTCATTAAAGTACTCTTCGTGACGTCAAAGGGAACTTGAATAAGTTTAACTCAAAACTCTTATTTTCTTTCAAAGATTCAATCTTCATATATTAAAAAAGTCTAGTGATATAACGGGTACCTTGATTGAGGTATTTTTCATTCAAAGATTCAATCTTTAGTCATTAGAACACTCTTCGGGACTTCATAGGGAACTCGAATAAGTTAAACTCAAAACTCTCACTCCAAAATTCAACCTTTACTCGTTAAAACACTCTTCGTGGCGTCCAAGGAAACTCGAATAAGTTGAACTCAAAACTCTCATCTTCTTTCAAAGATTCAATCCTAATGCATTGAAAATGTCTGGTGACTTAATTTGTACCTTGATTGAGGTATTTTGATTTAAAGATTCTTTCTTTAGTTATTAAAACACTCTTCGCGACTTCATAGGGAAATCGAATAAATTAAACTCAAAATTCTCATTTTGTTTCGAGGATTCAATCTTTTTTCATTAAAAAGATCTAGTGAAATAATAGGTTCGTTAATTGAGGTAATTTCATTCGAAGATTCCTTCTTTACTCATTAAAACACTCTTCGTGATGTCAAAGGTAACTCGAATAAGTTTAGCTCAAAACTCTCATCTTCTTTCAAAGATTTAATTTTTATACATTAGAATGGTTTAGTGACATAATAGGTACTTTGATTGAGTTATTTTCATTCAAATATTCAATCTTTAGTCATTAAAACAGTCTTCGCGACTGCATAGGGAACTCGAATAAGTTAAACTCAGAACTTACATTTTCTTTCAAAGATTATAAATTAAAAAGGTCAAGTGACATAATAGGTATCTTGATTCAGGTAATTTCATTCAAAGATTCAATCTTTACTCATTAAAGTACTCTTCGTGACATCAAAGGAAACTTGAATAAGTTTATCTCAAAACTCTTATTTTCTTTCATAGATTCCATCTTTATACATTAAAAACGTCTACTGACATAATGGGTACATTGATTGAAGTATTTTCATTCAAAGATTCAATCTTTATTCACTAAAACACTCTTCAGGACTTCATAGGGAACTCGAATAAGTTAAACTCAAAACTCTCATTTCCTTTCGTAGATTCAATCTTTATACATTAAAAAGATCTAGTGACATATTAGGTACCGTGAATGAGGTAATTTGATTCGAAGATTCAATCTTTACTCATTAAAACACTCTTCGTGATGTCAAAGCCAACTCGAATAAGTTGCACACAAAACACTAATTTTCTTCCAAAGATTCAATATTTATACATTAAAAAAGGTCTAGTGACATAAAGGGTATCTTTATTATGGTATTTTCATTAAAAGATGCAATATTTAGTCATTAAAACACTCTTCGGGACTTCGTAGGGAACTCGAATAAGTTAAACTCAAAGCTCTCATTTTCTTTCGTATATTCAATTTTATACATTAAAAAGGTCTAGTGACACAATCGGTACCCTGAATTAGGTAATTTCATTCCAAGATTCAATCTTTACGCAATAAAACACTCTTCGTGATGTCAAAGGGAACTCGAATAAGTTCAACAGAAAACACTAATTTTCTTCCAAAGATTTAATCTTTATACATTAAAAAAGCTCTAGTGCATAATGGGTATCTTTATTGAGGTATTTTCATTCAAAGATGCAATATTTTACTCATTAAAACACTCATCGTGACGTCAAAGGGAATTCAAAGATTCAATCTTTACTCCTTAGAACACTCTTCGTGACTTTAAAAGGAATTCGAATCAGTTTAACTCAAAACTCTCATTTTCTTTCAAAGATTTAATCTTTATACATTAAGAATGTCTAGTGACATAGTAGGTACTTTGATTGAGGTATTTTCATTCAAAGATTCAATCTTTAGTCATTAAAATACTCTACGCGACTTCATATGAAAACTCGAATAGGTTAAACTCAAAACTATCATTTTCCTTCAAAGATTCTCCCTTTATGTATTAAAACGGCCTAGTGACATAGTAGGTACCTCGATTGAGGTAATTTCATTCAAAGATTCAATTTTACTCATTAAAACACTCTTCGTGACGTCAAGGGGAACTCGAATAAGTTTAACTCAAACCAATCATTTTCTATCAAAGATTTAATCTTTATACATTAAAATGTTCTAGTGACAAAATATGTACCTTAATTGAGGAATTTTCATCCAAGGATTCAATCTTCACTCATTAAAACACCCTTCGGGACGTCAAAGAGAACTTGAATAAATTTAACTCAAAACTCTCATTTTATTTCAAAGATTCAATCTTTATATATAAAAAACGTCTAGTGACATAGTGGGTACCTTGATTGAAATATTGTCATTCAAAGATTCAATCTTTGGTCATTAAAACACTCTTCGACATTTCATTGGGAACTCGAATAAGTTAAACTCAAAACTCTCATTTTTTTCCAAAGTTTCAACCTTTTTACATTAAAAAGGTTTATTGACATAATAGGTACCTTAATTGAGGAGATTTCATTCAAAGATTCTATCTTTACTCCTTAAAACACTCTTCGTGATGTCAAAGGTAACTCGGATAAGTTTAACTCAAAACTCTCATTTTATTTCAAAGATTTCATCTTTATACATTAAAAAGGCCTAGTGACATAATAGATACCATGATTGAGGTAATTTCATTCAAAGATTCAATCTTTGTCCATTAAAACACGCTACGCGACTTCGCAGGGAACTCGAATAAGTTAAACTCAAAACTCTCATTTTCTTTAAAAGATTCAATCTTTAAACATTAAAAAGGTCAAGTGACTTAATAGGTACCTGGATTGAGGTAATTTCATTCCAACATTCAATCTTTACTCATTAAAACTCTCTTCGCGACGTCAAAGGGAACTCGAATAAGTTGAACTCAAAACTCTCATCTATTTTGAAAGATTCAATCTTTACGCATCAAAAAAAGGCTAGTGACAGAATTTATACCTTGATTGAGGTATTTTGATTCAAAGATTCATTCTTTAGTCATTAAAACACTCTTCGCGACTTCATAGGGAAATCGAATAAGTTAGACTCAAAATTCTCATTTTGTTTCAAGGATTCAATCTTTATTCACTAAAAAGGTCTAGTGACATAATATGTTCCTTGATTGAGGCAATTTCATTCAAAGATTTCATCTTTACTCATTAAAACACTCTTTGTGATGTCAAAGGTAACTCGAACAAGTTTAACTCAAAACTCTCATCTTCTTTCAAAGATTTAATCTTCATACATTAAAATGGTCTAGTGACATAATAGGTACTTTGATTGAGGTATTTTCGTTCAAAGATTCAATCTTTAGTCATTAAAACACTCTTCGCGACTGCTTTAGGAACTCGAATAAGTTAAACTCAGTACTCACATTTTCTTTCAAAGATGCAATCTTTATAAATTAAAAAGGACGAGTGACATAATAGGTATCTCAATTCAAGTAATTTTCATTTAAAGATTCAATCTTTACTCATTAAAGTACTCTTCGTGACGTCAAAGGGAACTTGAATAAGTTTAACTCAAAACTCTTATTTTCTTTCAAAGATTCAATCTTCATATATTAAAAACGTCTAGTGAGATAACGGGTACCTTGATTGAGGTATTTTTCATTCAAAGATTCAATCTTTAGTCATTAGAACACTCTTCGGGACTTCATAGGGAACTCGAATAAGTTAAACTCAAAACTCTCACTCCAAAATTCAACCTTTACTCGTTAAAACACTCTTCGTGGCGTCCAAGGGAACTCGAATAAGTTGAACTCAAAACTCTCATCTTCTTTCAAAGATTCAATCCTAATGCATTGAAAATGTCTGGTGACATAATTTGTACCTTGATTGAGGTATTTTGATTTAAAGATTCTTTCTTTAGTTATTAAAACACTCTTCGCGACTTCATAGGGAAATCGAATAAATTAAACTCAAAATTCTCATTTTGTTTCGAGGATTCAATCTTTTTTCATTAAAAAGATCTAGTGAAATAATAGGTTCGTTGATTGAGGTAATTTCATTCGAAGATTCCTTCTTTACTCATTAAAACACTCTTCGTGATGTCAAAGGTAACTCGAATAAGTTTAGCTCAAAACTCTCATCTTCTTTCAAAGATTTAATCTTTATACATTAGAATGGTTTAGTGACATAATAGGTACTTTGATTGAGTTATTTTCATTCAAATATTCAATCTTTAGTCATTAAAACACTCTTCGCGACTGCATAGGGAACTCGAACAAGTTAAACTCAGAACTTACATTTTCTTTCAAAGATTATAAATTAAAAAGGTCAAGTGACATAATAGGTATCTTGATTCAGGTAATTTCATTCAAAGATTCAATCTTTACTCATTAAAGTACTCTTCGTGACATCAAAGGAAACTTGAATAAGTTTATCTCAAAACTCTTATTTTCTTTCATAGATTCCATCTTTATACATTAAAAACGTCTACTGACATAATGGGTACATTGATTGAAGTATTTTCATTCAAAGATTCAATCTTTATTCACTAAAACACTCTTCAGGACTTCATAGGGAACTCGAATAAGTTAAACTCAAAACTCTCATTTCCTTTCGTAGATTCAATCTTTATACATTAAAAAGATCTAGTGACATATTAGGTACCGTGAATGAGGTAATTTGATTCGAAGATTCAATCTTTACTCATTAAAACACTCTTCGTGATGTCAAAGCCAACTCGAATAAGTTACGCACAAAACACTAATTTTCTTCCAAAGATTCAATATTTATACATTAAAAAAGGTCTAGTGACATAAAGGGTATCTTTATTGTGGTATTTTCATTCAAAGATGCAATATTTAGTCATTAAAACACTCTTCGGGACTTCGTAGGGAACTCGAATAAGTTAAACTCAAAACTCTCATTTTCTTTCGTATATTCAATTTTATACATTAAAAAGGTCTAGTGACACAATCGGTACCCTGAATTAGGTAATTTCATTCCAAGATTCAATCTTTACGCAATAAAACACTCTTCGTAATGTCAAAGGGAACTCGAATAAGTTCAACAGAAAACACTAATTTTCTTCTAAAGATTTAATCTTTATACATTAAAAAAGCTCTAGTGCATAATGGGTATCTTTATTGAGGTATTTTCATTCAAAGATGCAATATTTTACTCATTAAAACACTCATCGTGACGTCAAAGGGAATTCAAAGATTCAATCTTTACTCCTTAGAACACTCTTCGTGTCTTTAAAAGGAATTCGAATCAGTTTAACTCAAAACTCTCATTTTCTTTCAAAGATTTAATCTTTATAAATTAAGAATGTCCAGTGACATAGTAGGTACTTTGATTGAGGTATTTTCATTCAAAGATTCAATCTTTAGTCATTAAAATACTCTACGCGACTTCATATGAAAACTCGAATAGGTTAAACTCAAAACTATCATTTTCCTTCAAAGATTCTCCCTTTATGTATTAAAACGGCCTAGTGACATAGTAGGTACCTTGATTGAGGTAATTTCATTCAAAGATTCAATTTTACTCATTAAAACACTCTTCGTGACGCCAAGGGGAACTCGAATAAGTTTAACTCAAACCAATCATTTTCTATCAAAGATTTAATCTTTATACATTAAAATGTTCTAGTGACAAAATATGTACCTTAATTTAGGAATTTTCATCCAAGGATTCAATCTTCACTCATTAAAACACCCTTCGGGACGTCAAAGGGAACTTGAATAAATTTAACTCAAAACTCTCATTTTATTTCAAAGATTCAATCTTTATTTATAAAAAACGTCTAGTGACATAGTGGGTACCTTGATTGAAATATTTTCATTCAAAGATTCAATCTTTAGTCATTAAAATACTCTACGCGACTTCATATGAAAACTCGAATAGGTTAAACTCAAAACTATCATTTTCCTTCAAAGATTCTCCCTTTATGTATTAAAACGGCCTAGTGACATAGTAGGTACCTTGATTGAGGTAATTTCATTCAAAGATTCAATTTTACTCATTAAAACACTCTTCGTGACGTCAAGGGGAACTCGAATAAGTTGAACTCAAACCAATCATTTTCTATCAAAGATTTAATCTTTATACATTAAAATGTTCTAGTGACAAAATATGTACCTTAATTGAGGAATTTTCATCCAAGGATTCAATCTTCACTCATTAAAACACCCTTCTGGACGTCAAAGGGAACTTGAATAAATTTAACTCAAAACTCTCATTTTATTTCAAAGATTCAATCTTTATATATAGAAAACGTCTAGTGACATAGTGGGTACCTTGATTGAAATATTTTCATTCAAAGATTCAATCTTTGGTCATTAAAACACTCTTCGACATTTCATTGGGAACTCGAATAAGTTAAACTCAAAACTCTCATTTTCTTCCAAAGTTTCAACCTTTTTACATTAAAAAGGTTTATTGACATAATAGGTACCTTAATTGAGGAGATTTCATTCAAAGATTCTATCTTTACTCCTTAAAACACTCTTCGTGATATCAAAGGTAACTCGGATAAGTTTAACTCAAAACTCTCATTTTATTTCAAAGATTTCATCTTTATACATTAAAAAGGCCTAGTGACATAATAGATACCATGATTGAGGTAATTTCATTCAAAGATTCAATCTTTGTCCATTAAAACACGCTACGCGACTTCGCAGGGAACTCGAATAAGTTAAACTCAAAACTCTCATTTTCTTTAAAAGATTCAATCTTTAAACATTCAAAAGGTCAAGTGACTTAATAGGTACCTGGATTGAGGTAATTTCATTCCAACATTCAATCTTTACTCATTAAAACTCTCTTCGCGACGTCAAAGGGAACTCGAATAAGTTGAACTCAAAACTCTCATCTATTTTGAAAGATTCAATCTTTACGCATTAAAAAGGCTAGTGACAGAATTTATACCTTGATTGAGGTATTTTGATTCAAAGATTCATTCTTTAGTCATTAAAACACTCTTCGCGACTTCATAGGGAAATCGAATAAGTTAGACTCAAAATTCTCATTTTGTTTCAAGGATTCAATCTTTATTCACTAAAAAGGTCTAGTGACATAATATGTTCCTTGATTGAGGCAATTTCATTCAAAGATTTCATCTTTACTCATTAAAACACTCTTTGTGATGTCAAAGGTAACTCGAACAAGTTTAACTCAAAACTCTCATCTTCTTTCAAAGATTTAATCTTCATACTTTAAAATGGTCTAGTGACATAATAGGTACTTTGATTGAGGTATTTTCGTTCCAAGATTCAATCTTTAGTCATTAAAACACTCTTCGCGACTGCTTTAGGAACTCGAATAAGTTAAACTCAGTACTCACATTTTCTTTCAAAGATGCAATCTTTATAAATTAAAAAGGTCGAGTGACATAATAGGTATCTCGATTCAAGTAATTTCATTTAAAGATTCAATCTTTACTCATTAAAGTACTCTTCGTGACGTCAAAGGGAACTTGAATAAGTTTAACTCAAAACTCTTATTTTCTTTCAAAGATTCAATCTTCATATATTAAAAACGTCTAGTGATATAACGGGTACCTTGATTGAGGTATTTTTCATTCAAAGATTCAATCTTTAGTCATTAGAACACTCTTCGGGACTTCATAGGGAACTTGAATAAGTTAAACTCAAAACTCTCACTCCAAAATTCAACCTTTACTCGTTAAAACATTCTTCGTGGCGTCCAAGGAAACTCGAATAAGTTGAACTCAAAACTCTCATCTTCTTTCAAAGATTCAATCCTAATGCATTGAAAATGTCTGGTGACATAATTTGTACCTTGATTGAGGTATTTTGATTTAAAGATTCTTTCTTTAGTTATTAAAACACTCTTCGCGACTTCATAGGGAAATCGAATAAATTAAACTCAAAATTCTCATTTTGTTTCGAGGATTCAATCTTTTTTCATTAAAAAGATCTAGTGAAATAATAGGTTCGTTGATTGAGGTAATTTCATTCGAAGATTCCTTCTTTACTCATTAAAACACTCTTCGTGATGTCAAAGGTAACTCGAATAAGTTTAGCTCAAAACTCTCATCTTCTTTCAAAGATTTAATCTTTATACATTAGAATGGTTTAGTGACATAATAGGTACTTTGATTGAGTTATTTTCATTCAAATATTCAATCTTTA
This sequence comes from Cornus florida, assembly GCF_030987335.1. NCBI lineage: Eukaryota > Viridiplantae > Streptophyta > Magnoliopsida > Cornales > Cornaceae > Cornus > Cornus florida. Next base: position 417,911 of record NW_026775901.1, on the reverse strand, counting down.
GTCATTAAAACACTCTTCGCGACTGCATAGGGAACTCGAATAAGTTAAACTCAGAACTTACATTTTCTTTCAAAGATTATAAATTAAAAAGGTCAAGTGACATAATAGGTATCTTGATTCAGGTAATTTCATTCAAAGATTCAATCTTTACTCATTAAAGTACTCTTCGTGACATCAAAGGAAACTTGAATAAGTTTATCTCAAAACTCTTATTTTCTTTCATAGATTCCATCTTTATACATTAAAAACGTCTACTGACATAATGGGTACATTGATTGAAGTATTTTCATTCAAAGATTCAATCTTTATTCACTAAAACACTCTTCAGGACTTCATAGGGAACTCGAATAAGTTAAACTCAAAACACTCATTTCCTTTCGTAGATTCAATCTTTATACATTAAAAAGATCTAGTGACATATTAGGTACCGTGAATGAGGTAATTTGATTCGAAAATTCAATCTTTACTCATTAAAACACTCTTCGTGATGTCAAAGCCAACTCGAATAAGTTACGCACAAAACACTAATTTTCTTCCAAAGATTCAATATTTATACATTAAAAAAGGTCTAGTGACATAAAGGGTATCTTTATTGTGGTATTTTCATTCAAAGATGCAATATTTAGTCATTAAAACACTCTTCGGGACTTCGTAGGGAACTCGAATAAGTTAAACTCAAAACTCTCATTTTCTTTCGTATATTCAATTTTATACATTAAAAAGGTCTAGTGACACAATCGGTACCCTGAATTAGGTAATTTCATTCCAAGATTCAATCTTTACGCAATAAAACACTCTTCGTGATGTCAAAGGGAACTCGAATAAGTTCAACAGAAAACACTAATTTTCTTCCAAAGATTTAATCTTTATACATTAAAAAAGCTCTAGTGCATAATGGGTATCTTTATTGAGGTATTTTCATTCAAAGATGCAATATTTTACTCATTAAAACACTCATCGTGACGTCAAAGGGAATTCAAAGATTCAATCTTTACTCCTTAGAACACTCTTCGTGACTTTAAAAGGAATTCGAATCAGTTTAACTCAAAACTCTCATTTTCTTTCAAAGATTTAATCTTTATACATTAAGAATGTCTAGTGACATAGTAGGTACTTTGATTGAGGTATTTTCATTCAAAGATTCAATCTTTAGTCATTAAAATACTCTACGCGACTTCATATGAAAACTCGAATAGGTTAAACTCAAAACTATCATTTTCCTTCAAAGATTCTCCCTTTATATATTAAAACGGCCTAGTGACATAGTAGGTACCTTGATTGAGGTAATTTCATTCAAAGATTCAATTTTACTCATTAAAACACTCTTCGTGACGTCAAGGGGAACTCGAATAAGTTTAACTCAAAACAATCATTTTCTATCAAAGATTTAATCTTTATACATTAAAATGTTCTAGTGACAAAATATGTACCTTAATTGAGGAATTTTCATCCAAGGATTCAATCTTCACTCATTAAAACACCCTTCGGGACGTCAAAGGGAACTTGAATAAATTTAACTCAAAACTCTCATTTTATTTCAAAGATTCAATCTTTATATATAAAAAAACGTCTAGTGACATAATGGGTACCTTGATTGAAATATTTTCATTCAAAGATTCAATCTTTGGTCATTAAAACACTCTTCGACGTTTCATTGGGAACTCGAATAAGTTAAACTCAAAGCTCTCATTTTTTTCCAAAGTTTCAACCTTTTTACATTAAAAAGGTTTATTGACATATTAGGTACCTTAATTGAGGAGATTTCATTCAAAGATTCTATCTTTACTCCTTAAAACACTCTTCGTGATGTCAAAGGTAACTCGGATAAGTTTAACTCAAAACTCTCATTTTATTTCAAAGATTTCATCTTTATACATTAAAAAGGCCTAGTGACATAATAGATACCATGATTGAGGTAATTTCATTCAAAGATTCAATCTTTGTCCATTAAAAAACGCTACGCGACTTCGCAGGGAACTCGAATAAGTTAAACTCAAAACTCTCATTTTCTTTAAAAGATTCAATCTTTAAACATTAAAAAGGTCAAGTGACTTAATAGGTACCTGGATTGAGGTAATTTCATTCCAACATTCAATCTTTACTCATTAAAACTCTCTTCGCGACGTCAAAGGGAACTCGAATAAGTTGAACTCAAAACTCTCATCTATTTTGAAAGATTCAATCTTTACGCATTAAAAAGGCTAGTGACAAAATTTATACCTTGATTGAGGTATTTTGATTCAAAGATTCATTCTTTAGTCATTAAAACACTCTTCGCGACTTCATAGGGAAATCGAATAAGTTAGACTCAAAATTCTCATTTTGTTTCAAGGATTCAATCTTTATTCATTAAAAAGGTCTAGTGACATAATATGTTCCTTGATTGAGGCAATTTCATTCAAAGATTTCATCTTTACTCATTAAAACACTCTTTGTAATGTCAAAGGTAACTCGAACAAGTTTAACTCAAAACTCTCATCTTCTTTCAAAGATTTAATCTTCATACATTAAAATGGTCTAGTGACATAATAGGTACTTTGATTGAGGTATTTTCGTTCAAAGATTCAATCTTTAGTCATTAAAACACTCTTCGCGACTGCTTTAGGAACTCGAATAAGTTAAACTCAGTACTCACATTTTCTTTCAAAGATGCAATCTTTATAAATTAAAAAGGTCGAGTGACATAATAGGTATCTCGATTCAAGTAATTTCATTTAAAGATTCAATCTTTACTCAATAAAGTACTCTTCGTGACGTCAAAGGGAACTTGGATAAGTTTAACTCAAAACTCTTATTTTCTTTCAAAGATTCAATCTTCATATATTAAAAACGTCTAGTGAGATAACGGGTACCTTGATTGAGGTATTTTTCATTCAAAGATTCAATCTTTAGTCATTAGAACACTCTTCGGGACTTCATAGGGAACTCGAATAAGTTAAACTCAAAACTCTCACTCCAAAATTCAACCTTTACTCGTTAAAAAACTCTTCGCGACTGCATAGGGAGCTCGAATAAGTTAAACTCAGAACTTACATTTTCTTTCAAAGATTATAAATTAAAAAGGTCAAGTGACATAATAGGTATCTTGATTCAGGTAATTTCATTCAAAGATTCAATCTTTACTCATTAAAGTACTCTTCGTGACATCAAAGGAAACTTGAATAAGTTTATCTCAAAACTCTTATTTTCTTTCATAAATTCCATCTTTATACATTAAAAACGTTTACTGACATAATGGGTACATTGATTGAAGTATTTTCATTCAAAGATTCAATCATTATTCACTAAAACACTCTTCAGGACTTCATAGGGAACTCGAATAAGTTAAACTCAAAACTCTCATTTCCTTTCGTAGATTCAATCTTTGTACATTAAAAAGATCTAGTGACATATTAGGTACCGTGAATGAGGGTAATTTGATTCAAAGATTCAATCTTTACTCATTAAAGCACTCTTCGTGATGTCAAAGCCAACTCGAATAAGTTGCACACAAAACACTAATTTTCTTCCAAAGATTCAATATTTATACATTAAAAAGGTCTAGTGACATAAAGGGTATCTTTATTGTGGTATTTTCATTCAAAGATGCAATATTTAGTCATTAAAACACTCTTCGGGACTTCGTAGGGAACTCGAATAAGTTAAACTCAAAACTCTCATTTTCTTTCGTATATTCAATTTTATACATTAAAAAGGTCTAGTGACACAATCGGTACCCTGAATTAGGTAATTTCATTCCAACATTCAATCTTTACGCAATAAAACACTCTTCGTGATGTCAAAGGGAACTCGAATAAGTTCAACAGAAAACACTAATTTTCTTCCAACGATTTAATCTTTATACATTAAAAAAGCTCTAGTGCATAATGGGTATCTTTATTGAGGTATTTTCATTCAAAGATGCAATATTTTACTCATTAAAACACTCATCTTGACGTCAAAGGGAATTCAAAGATTCAATCTTTACTCCTTAGAACACTCTTCGTGACTTTAAAAGGAATTCGAATCAGTTTAACTCAAAACTCTCATTTTCTTTCAAAGATTTAATCTTTATACATTAAGAATGTCTAGTGACATAGTAGGTACTTTGATTGAGGTATTTTAATTCAAAGATTCAATCTTTAGTCATTAAAATACTCTACGCGACTTCATATGAAAACTCGAATAGGTTAAACTCAAAACTATCATTTTCCTTCAAAGATTCTCCCTTTATGTATTAAAACGGCCTAGTGACATAGTAGGTACCTTGATTGAGGTAATTTCATTCAAAGATTCAATTTTACTCATTAAAACACTCTTCGTGACGTCAAGGAGAACTCGAATAAGTTTAACTCAAAACAATCATTTTCTATCAAAGATTTAATCTTTATACATTAAAATGTTCTAGTGACAAAATATGTACCTTAATTGAGGAATTTTCATCCAAGGATTCAATCTTCACTCATTAAAACACCCTTCGGGACGTCAAAGGGAACTTGAATAAATTTAACTCAAAACTCTCATTTTATTTCAAAGATTCAATCTTTATATATAAAAAACGTCTAGTGACATAATGGGTACCTTGATTGAAATATTTTCATTCAAAGATTCAATCTTTGGTCATTAAAACACTCTTCGACGTTTCATTGGGAACTCGAATAAGTTAAACTCAAAGCTCTCATTTTTTTCCAAAGTTTCAACCTTTTTACATTAAAAAGGTTTATTGACATATTAGGTACCTTAATTGAGGAGATTTCATTCAAAGATTCTATCTTTACTCCTTAAAACACTCTTCGTGATGTCAAAGGTAACTCGGATAAGTTTAACTCAAAACTCTCATTTTATTTCAAAGATTTCATCTTTATACATTAAAAAGGCCTAGTGACATAATAGATACCATGATTGAGGAAATTTCATTCAAAGATTCAATCTTTGTCCATTAAAAAATGCTACGCGACTTCGCAGGGAACTCGAATAAGTTAAACTCAAAACTCTCATTTTCTTTAAAAGATTCAATCTTTAAACATTAAAAAGGTCAAGTGACTTAATAGGTACCTGGATTGAGGTAATTTCATTCCAACATTCAATCTTTACTCATTAAAACTCTCTTCGCGACGTCAAAGGGAACTCGAATAAGTTGAACTCAAAACTCTCATCTATTTTGAAAGATTCAATCTTTACGCATTAAAAAGGCTAGTGACAAAATTTATACCTTGATTGAGGTATTTTGATTCAAAGATTCATTCTTTAGTCATTAAAACACTCTTCGCGACTTCATAGGGAAATCGAATAAGTTAGACTCAAAATTCTCATTTTGTTTCAAGGATTCAATCTTTATTCATTAAAAAGGTCTAGTGACATAATATGTTCCTTGATTGAGGCAATTTCATTCAAAGATTTCATCTTTACTCATTAAAACACTCTTTGTGATGTCAAAGGTAACTCGAACAAGTTTAACTCAAAACTCTCATCTTCTTTCAAAGATTTAATCTTCATACATTAAAATGGTCTAGTGACATAATAGGTACTTTGATTGAGGTATTTTCGTTCAAAGATTCAATCTTTAGTCATTAAAACACTCTTCGCGACTGCTTTAGGAACTCGAATAAGTTAAACTCAGTACACAAATTTTCTTTCAAAGATGCAATCTTTATAAATTAAAAAGGTCGAGTGACATAATAGGTATCTCGATTCAAGTAATTTCATTTAAAGATTCAATCTTTACTCATTAAAGTACTCTTCGTGACGTCAAAGGGAACTTGGATAAGTTTAACTCAAAACTCTTATTTTCTTTCAGAGATTCAATCTTCATATATTAAAAACGTCTAGTGAGATAACGGGTACCTTGATTGAGGTATTTTTCATTCAAAGATTCAATCTTTAGTCATTAGAACACTCTTCGGGACTTCATAGGGAACTCGAATAAGTTAAACTCAAAACTCTCACTCCAAAATTCAACCTTTACTCGTTAAAACACTCTTCGCGACTGCATAGGGAACTCGAATAAGTTAAACTCAGAACTTACATTTTCTTTCAAAGATTATAAATTAAAAAGGTCAAGTGACATAATAGGTATCTTGATTCAGGTAATTTCATTCAAAGATTCAATCTTTACTCATTAAAGTACTCTTCGTGACATCAAAGGAAACTTGAATAAGTTTATCTCAAAACTCTTATTTTCTTTCATAGATTCCATCTTTATGCATTAAAAACGTTTACTGACATAATGGGTATATTGATTGAAGTATTTTCATTCAAAGATTCAATCTTTATTTACTAAAACACTCTTCAGGACTTCATAGGGAACTCGAATAAGTTAAACTCAAAACTCTCATTTCCTTTCGTAGATTCAATCTTTGTACATTAAAAAGATCTAGTGACATATTAGGTACCGTGAATGAGGTAATTTGATTCAAAGATTCAATCTTTACTCATTAAAGCACTCTTCGTGATGTCAAAGCCAACTCGAATAAGGTGCACACAAAACACTAATTTTCTTCCAAAGATTCAATATTTATACATTAAAAAATGTCTAGTGACATAAAGGGTATCTTTATTGTGGTATTTTCATTCAAAGATGCAATATTTAGTCATTAAAACACTCTTCGGGACTTCGTAGGGAACTCGAATAAGTTAAACTCAAAACTCTCATTTTCTTTCGTATATTCAATTTTATACATTAAAAAGGTCTAGTGACACAATCGGTACCCTGAATTAGGTAATTTCATTCCAAGATTCAATCTTTACGCAATAAAACACTCTTCGTGATGTCAAAGGGAACTCGAATAAGTTCAACAGAAAACACTAATTTTTTTCCAAAGATTTAATCTTTATACATTAAAAAAGCTCTAGTGCATAATGTGTATCTTTATTGAGGTATTTTCATTCAAAGATGCAATATTTTACTCATTAAAACACTCATCGTGACGTCAAAGGGAATTCAAAGATTCAATCTTTACTCCTTAGAACACTCTTCGTGTCGTTAAAAGGAATTCGAATCAGTTTAACTCAAAACTCTCATTTTCTTTCAAAGATTTAATCTTTATACATTAAGAATGTCCAGTGACATAGTAGGTACTTTGATTGAGGTATTTTCATTCAAAGATTCAATCTTTAGTCATTAAAATACTCTACGCGACTTCATATGAAAACTCGAATAGGTTAAACTCAAAACTATCATTTTCCTTCAAAGATTCTCCCTTTATGTATTAAAACGGCCTAGTGACATAGTAGGTACCTTGGTTGAGGTAATTTCATTCAAAGATTCAATTTTACTCATTAAAACACTCTTCGTGACGTCAAGGGGAACTCGAATAAGTTTAAATCAAAACAATCATTTTCTATCAAAGATTTAATCTTTATACATTAAAATGTTCTAGTGACAAAATATGTACCTTAATTGAGGAATTTTCATCCAAGGATTCAATCTTCACTCATTAAAACACCCTTCGGGACGTCAAAGGGAACTTGAATAAATTTAACTCAAAACTCTCATTTTATTTCAAAGATTCAATCTTTATATATAAAAAAACGTCTAGTGACATAATGGGTACCTTGATTGAAATATTTTCATTCAAAGATTCAATCTTTGGTCATTAAAACACTCTTCGACATTTCATTGGGAACTCGAATAAGTTAAACTCAAAGCTCTCATTTTTTTCCAAAGTTTCAACCTTTTTACATTAAAAAGGTTTATTGACATAATAGGTACCTTAATTGAGGAGATTTCATTCAAAGATTCTATATTTACTCCTTAAAACACTCTTCGTGATGTCAAAGGTAACTCGGATAAGTTTAACTCAAAACTCTCATTTTATTTCAAAGATTTCATCTTTATACATTAAAAAGGCCTAGTGACATAATAGATACCATGATTAAGGTAATTTCATTCAAAGATTCAATCTTTGTCCATTAAAACACGCTACGCGACTTCGCAGGGAACTCGAATAAGTTAAACTCAAAACTCTCATTTTCTTTAAAAGATTCAATTTTTAAACATTAAAAAGGTCAAGTGACTTAATAGGTACCTGGATTGAGGTAATTTCATTCCAACATTCAATCTTTACTCATTAAAACTCTCTTCGCGACGTCAAAGGGAACTCGAATAAGTTGAACTCAAAACTCTCATCTATTTTGAAAGATTCAATCTTTACGCATTAAAAAGGCTAGTGACAAAATTTATACCTTGATTGAGGTATTTTGATTCAAAGATTCATTCTTTAGTCATTAAAACACTCTTCGCGACTTCATAGGGAAATCGAATAAATTAGACTCAAAATTCTCATTTTGTTTCAAGGATTCAATCTTTATTCATTAAAAACGTCTAGTGACATAATATGTTCCTTTATTGAGGCAATTTCATTCAAAGATTTCATCTTTACTCATTAAAACACTCTTTGTGATGTCAAAGGTAACTCAAACAAGTTTAACTCAAAACTCTCATCTTCTTTCAAAGATTTAATCTTCATACATTAAAATGGTCTAGTGACATAATAGGTACTTTGATTGAAGTATTTTCGTTCAAAGATTCAATCTTTAGTCATTGAAACACTCTTCGCGACTGCTTTAGGAACTCGAATAAGTTAAACTCAGTACTCACATTTTCTTTCAAAGATGCAATCTTTATAAATTAAAAAGGTCGAGTGACATAATAGGTATCTCGATTCAAGTAATTTCATTTAAAGATTCAATCTTTACTCATTAAAGTACTCTTCGTGACGTCAAAGGGAACTTAAATAAGTTTAACTCAAAACTCTTATTTTCTTTCAAAGATTCAATCTTCATATATTAAAAACGTCTAGTGAGATAACGGGTACCTTGATTGAGGTATTTTTCATTCAAAGATTCAATCTTTAGTCATTAGAACACTCTTCGGGACTTCATAGGGAACTCGAATAAGTTAAACTCAAAACTCTCACTCCAAAATTCAACCTTTACTCGTTAAAACACTCTTCGTGGCATCCAAGGGAACTCGAATAAGTTGAACTCAAAACTCTCATCTTCTTTCAAAGATTCAATCCTAATGCATTGAAAATGTCTGGTGACATAATTTGTACCTTGATTGAGGTATTTTGATTTAAAGATTCTTTCTTTAGTTATTAAAACACTCTTCGCGACTTCATAGGGAAATCGAATAAATTAAACTCAAAATTCTCATTTTGTTTTGAGGATTCAATCTTTTTTCATTAAAAAGATCTAGTGAAATAATAGGTTCGTTGATTGAGGTAATTTCATTCGAAGATTCCTTCTTTACTCATTAAAACACTCTTCGTGATGTCAAAGGTAACTCGAATAAGTTTAGCTCAAAACTCTCATCTTCTTTCAAAGATTTAATCTTTATACATTAGAATGGTTTAGTGACATAATAGGTACTTTGATTGAGTTATTTTCATTCAAATATTCAATCTTTAGTCATTAAAACACTCTTCGCGACTGCATAGGGAACTCGAATAAGTTAAACTCAGAACTTACATTTTCTTTCAAAGATTATAAATTAAAAAGGTCAAGTGACATAATAGGTATCTTGATTCAGGTAATTTCATTCAAAGATTCAATCTTTACTCGTTAAAGTACTCTTCGTGACATCAAAGGAAACTTGAATAAGTTTATCTCAAAACTCTTATTTTCTTTCATAAATTCCATCTTTATACATTAAAAACGTCTACTGACATAATGGGTACATTGATTGAAGTATTTTCATTCAAAGATTCAATCTTTATTCACTAAAACACTCTTCAGGACTTCATAGGGAACTCGAATAAGTTAAACTCAAAACTCTCATTTCCTTTCGTAGATTCAATCTTTGTACATTAAAAAGATCAAGTGACATATTAGGTACCGTGAATGAGGTAATTTGATTCAAAGATTCAATCTTTACTCATTAAAGCACTCTTCGTGATGTCAAAGCCAACTCGAATAAGTTGCACACAAAACACTAATTTTCTTCCAAAGATTCAATATTTATACATTAAAAAAGGTCTAGTGACATAAAGGGTATCTTTATTGTGGTATTTTCATTCAAAGATGCAATATTTAGTCATTAAAACACTCTTCGGGACTTCGTAGGGAACTCGAATAAGTTAAACTCAAAACTCTCATTTTCTTTCGTATATTCAATTTTATACATTAAAAAGGTCTAGTGACACAATCGGTACCCTGAATTAGGTAATTTCATTCCAAGATTCAATCTTTACGCAATAAAACACTCTTCGTGATGTCAAAGGGAACTCGAATAAGTTCAACAGAAAACACTAATTTTCTTCCAAAGATTTAATCTTTATACATTAAAAAAGCTCTAGTGCATAATGGGTATCTTTATTGAGGTATTTTCATTCAAAGATGCAATATTTTACTCATTAAAACACTCATCGTGACGTCAAAGGGAATTCAAAGATTCAATCTTTACTCCTTAGAACACTCTTCGTGTCTTTAAAAGGAATTCGAATCAGTTTAACTCAAAACTCTCATTTTCTTTCAAAGATTTAATCTTTATACATTAAGAATGTCTAGTGACATAGTAGGTACTTTGATTGAGGTATTTTCATTCAAAGATTCAATCTTTAGTCATTAAAATACTCTACGCGACTTCATACGAAAACTCGAATAGGTTAAACTCAAAACTATCATTTTCCTTCAAAGATTCTCCCTTTATGTATTAAAACGGCCTAGTGACATAGTAGGTACCTTGATTGAGGTAATTTCATTCAAAGATTCAATTTTATTCATTAAAACACTCTTCATGACGTCAAGGGGAACTCGAATAAGTTTAACTCAAAACAATCATTTTCTATCAAAGATTTAATCTTTATACATTAAAATGTTCTAGTGACAAAATATGTACCTTAATTGAGGAATTTTCATCCAAGGATTCAATCTTCACTCATTAAAACACCCTTCGGGACGTCAAAGGGAACTTGAATAAATTTAACTCAAAACTCTCATTTTATTTCAAAGATTCAATCTTTATATATAAAAAAACGTCTAGTGACATAATGGGTACCTTGATTGAAATATTTTCATTCAAAGATTCAATCTTTGGTCATTAAAACACTCTTCGACATTTCATTGGGTACTCGAATAAGTTAAACTCAAAACTCTCATTTTTTTCCAAAGTTTAAACCTTTTTACATTAAAAAGGTTTATTGACATAATAGGTACCTTAATTGAGGAGATTTCATTCAAAGATTCTATCTTTACTCCTTAAAACACTCTTCGTGATGTCCAAGGTAACTCGGATAAGTTTCACTCAAAACTCTCATTTTATTTCAAAGATTTCATCTTTATACATTAAAAAGGCCTAGTGACATAATAGATACCATGATTGAGGTAATTTCATTCAAAGATTCAATCTTTGTCCATTAAAACACGCTACGCGACTTCGTAGGGAACTCGAATAAGTTAAACTCAAAACTCTCATTTTCTTTAAAAGATTCAATCTTTAAACATTAAAAAGGTCAAGTGACTTAATAGGTACCTGGATTGAGGTAATTTCATTCCAACATTCAATCTTTACTCATTAAAACTCTCTTCGCGACGTCAAAGGGAACTCGAATAAGTTGAACTCAAAACTCTCATCTATTTTGAAAGATTCAATCTTTACGCATTAAAAAGGCTAGTGACAAAATTTATACCTTGATTGAGGTATTTTGATTCAAAGATTCATTCTTTAGTCATTAAAACACTCTTCGCGACTTCATAGGGAAATCGAATAAGTTAGACTCAAAATTCTCATTTTGTTTCAATGATTCAATCTTTATTCATTAAAAAGGTCTAGTGACATAATATGTTCCTTGATTGAGGCAATTTCATTCAAAGATTTCATCTTTACTCATTAAAACACTCTTTGTGATGTCAAAGGTAACTCGAACAAGTTTAACTCAAAACTCTCATCTTCTTTCAAAGATTTAATCTTCATACATTAAAATGGTCTAGTGACATAATAGGTACTTTGATTGAGGTATTTTCGTTCAAAGATCCAATTTTTAGTCATTAAAACACTCTTCGCGACTGCTTTAGGAACTCGAATAAGTTAAACTCAGTACTTACATTTTCTTTCAAAGATGCAATCTTTATAAATTAAAAAGGTCGTGTGACATAATAGGTATCTCGATTCAAGTAATTTCATTTAAAGATTCAATCTTTACTCATTAAAGTACTCTTCGTGACATCAAAGGGAACTTGAATAAGTTTAACTCAAAACTCTTATTTTCTTTCAAAGATTTAATCTTCATATATTAAAAACGTCTAGTGAGATAACGGGTACCTTGATTGAGGTATTTTTCATTCAAAGATTCAATCTTTAGTCATTAGAACACTCTTCGGGACTTCATAGGGAACTCGAATAAGATAAACTCAAAACTCTCACTCCAAAATTCAACCTTTACTCGTTAAAACACTCTTCGTGGCATCCAAGGGAACTCGAATAAGTTGAACTCAAAACTCTCATCTTCTTTCAAAGATTCAATCCTAATGCATTGAAAATGTCTGGTGACATAATTTGTACCTTGATTGAGGTATTTTGATTTAAAGATTCTTTCTTTAGTTATTAAAACACTCTTCGCGACTTCATAGGGAAATCGAATAAATTAAACTCAAAATTCTCATTTTGTTTCGAGGATTCAATCTTTTTTCATTAAAAAGATCTAGTGAAATAATAGGTTCGTTGATTGAGGTAATTTCATTCGAAGATTCCTTCTTTACTCATTAAAACACTCTTCGTGATGTCAAAGGTAACTCGAATAAGTTTAGCTCAAAACTCTCATCTTCTTTCAAAGATTTAATCTTTATACATTAGAATGGTTTAGTGACATAATAGGTACTTTGATTGAGTTATTTTCATTCAAATATTCAATCTTTAGTCATTAAAACACTCTTTGCGACTGCATAGGGAACTCGAATAAGTTAAACTCAGAACTTACATTTTCTTTCAAAGGTTATAAATTAAAAGGTCAAGTGACATAATAGGTATCTTGATTCAGGTAATTTCATTCAAAGATTCAATCTTTACTCATTAAAGTACTCTTCGTGACATCAAAGGAAACTTGAATAAGTTTATCTCAAAACTCTTATTTTCTTTCATAGATTCCATCTTTATACATTAAAAACGTCTACTGACATAATGGGTACATTGATTGAAGTATTTTCATTCAAAGATTCAATCTTTATTCACTAAAACACTCTTCAGGACTTCATGGGGAACTCGAATAAGTTAAACTCAAAACTCTCATTTCCTTTCGTAGATTCAATCTTTGTACATTAAAAAGATCTAGTGACATATTAGGTACCGTGAATGAGGTAATTTGATTCAAAGATTCAATCTTTACTCATTAAAGCACTCTTCGTGATGTCAAAGCCAACTCGAATAAGTTGCACACAAAACACTAATTTTCTTCCAAAGATTCAATATTTATACATTAAAAAGGTCTAGTGACATAAAGGGTATCTTTATTGTGCTATTTTCATTCAAAGATGCAATATTTAGTCATTAAAACACTCTTCGGGACTTCGTAGGGAACTCGAATAAGTTAAACTCAAAACTCGCATTTTCTTTCGTATATTCAATTTTATACATTAAAAAGGTCTAGTGACACAATCGGTACCCTGAATTAGGTAATTTCATTCCAAGATTCAATCTTTACGCAATAAAACACTCTTCGTGATGTCAAAGGGAACTCGAATAAGTTCAACAGAAAACACTAATTTTCTTCCAAAGATTAAATCTTTATACATTAAAAAAGCTCTAGTGCATAATGGATATCTTTATTGAGGTATTTTCATTCAAAGATGCAATATTTTACTCATTAAAACACTCATCGTGACGTCAAAGGGAATTCAAAGATTCAATCTTTACTCCTTAGAACACTCTTCGTGTCTTTAAAAGGAATTCGAATTAGTTTAACTCAAAACTCACATTTTCTTTCAAAGATTTAAACTTTATACATTAAGAATGTCCAGTGACATAGTAGGTACTTTGATTGAGGTATTTTCATTCAAAGATTCAATCTTTGGTCATTAAAATACTCTACGCGACTTCATATGAAAACTCGAATAGGTTAAACTCAAAACTATCATTTTCCTTCAAAGATTCTCCCTTTATGTATTAAAACGGCCTAGTGACATAGTAGGTACCTTGATTGAGGTAATTTCATTCAAAGATTCAATTTTACTCATTAAAACACTTTTCGTGACGTCAAGGGGAACTCGAATAAGTTTAAATCAAAACAATCATTTTCTATCAAAGATTTAATCTTTATACATTAAAATGTTCTAGTGACAAAATATGTACCTTAATTGAGGAATTTTCATCCAAGGATTCAATCTTCACTCATTAAAACACCTTTCGGGACGTCAAAGGGAACTTGAATAAATTTAACTCAAAACTCTCATTTTATTTCAAAGATTCAATCTTTATATATTAAAAACGTCTAGTGACATAATGGGTACCTTGATTGAAATATTTTCATTCAAAGATTCAATCTTTGGTCATTAAAACACTCTTCGACATTTCATTGGGAACTCGAATAAGTTAAACTCAAAGCTCTCATTTTTTTCCAAAGTTTCAACCTTTTTACATTAAAAAGGTTTATTGACATAATAGGTACCTTAATTGAGGAGATTTCATTCAAAGATTCTATCTTTACTCCTTAAAACACTCTTCGTGATGTCAAAGGTAACTCAGATAAGTTTAACTCAAAACTCTCATTTTATTTCAAAGATTTCATCTTTATACATTAAAAAGGCCTAGTGACATAATAGATACCATGATTGAGGTAATTTCATTCAAAGATTCAATCTTTGTCCATTAAAACACGTTACGCGACTTCGCAGGGAACTCGAATAAGTTAAACTCAAAACTCTCATTTTCTTTAAAAGATTCAATCTTTAAACATTAAAAACGTCAAGTGACTTCATAGGTGCCTGGATTGAGGTAATTTCATTCCAACATTCAATCTTTACGCATTAAAACTCTCTTCGCGACGTCAAAGGGAACTCGAATAAGTTGAACTCAAAACTCTCATCTATTTTGAAAGATTCAATCTTTACGCATTAAAAAGGCTAGTGACAAAATTTATACCTTTGATTGAGGTATTTTGATACAAAGATTCATTCTTTAGTCATTAAAACACTCTTCGCGACTTCATAGGGAAATCGAATAAGTTAGACTCAAAATTCTCATTTTGTTTCAAGGATTCAATCTTTATTCATTAAAAAGGTCTAGTGACGTAATATGTTCCTTGATTGAGGCAATTTCATTCAAAGATTTCATCTTTACTAATTAAAACACTCTTTGTGATGTCAAAGGTTACTCGAACAAGTTTAACTCAAAACTCTCATCTTCTTTCAAAGATTTAATCTTCATACATTAAAATGGTCTAGTGACATAATAGGTACTTTGATTGAGGTATTTTCGTTCAAAGATTCAATTTTTAGTCATTAAAACACTCTTCGCGACTGCTTTAGGAACTCGAATAAGTTAAACTCAGTACTTACATTTTCTTTCAAAGATGCAATCTTTATAAATTAAAAAGGTCGAGTGACATAATAGGTATCTCGATTCAAGTAATTTCATTTAAAGATTCAATCTTTACTCTTCGTGACGTCAAGGGGAACTCGAATAAGTTTAACTCAAAACAATCATTTTCTATCAAAGATTTAATCTTTATACATTAAAATGTTCTAGTGACAAAATATGTACCTTAATTGAGGAATTTTCATCCAAGGATTCAATCTTCACTCATTAAAACACCCTTCGGGACGTCAAAGGGAACTTGTATAAATTTAACTCAAAACTCTCATTTTATTTCAAAGATTCAATCTTTATATATAAAAAAACGTCTAGTGACGTAATGGGTACCTTGATTGAAATATTTTCATTCAAAGATTCAATCTTTGGTCATTAACACACTCTTCGACATTTCATTGGGAACTCGAATAAGTTAAACTCAAAGCTCTCATTTTTTTCCAAAGTTTAAACCTTTTTACATTAAAAAGGTTTATTGACATAATAGGTACCTTAATTGAGGAGATTTCATTCAAAGATTCAATCTTTACTCCTTAAAACACTCTTCGTGATGTCAAAGGTAACTCGGATAAGTTTAACTCAAAACTCTCATTTTATTTCAAAGATTTCATCTTTATACATTAAAAAGGCCTAGTGACAAAATAGATACCATGATTGAGGTAATTTCATTCAAAGATTCAATCTTTATCGATTAAAACACGCTACGCGACTTCGTAGGGAACTCGAATAAGTTAAACTCAAAACTCTCATTTTCTTTAAAAGATTCAATCTTTAAACATTAAAAAGGTCAAGTGACTTAATAGGTACCTGGATTGAGGTAATTTCATTCCAACATTCAATCTTTACTCATTAAAACTCTCTTCGCGACGTCAAAGGGAACTCGAATAAGTTGAACTCAAAACTCTCATCTATTTTGAAAGATTCAATCTTTACGCATTAAAAAGGCTAGTGACAAAATTTATACCTTGATTGAGGTATTTTGATTCAAAGATTCATTCTTTAGTCATTAAAACACTCTTCGCGACTTCATAGGGAAATCGAATAAGTTAGACTCAAAATTCTCATTTTGTTTCAAGGACTCAATCTTTATTCATTAAAAAGGTCTAGTGACATAATATGTTCCTTGATTGAGGCAATTTCATTCAAAGATTTCATCTTTACTCATTAAAACACTCTTTATGATGTCAAAGGTAACTCGAACAAGTTTGACTCAAAACTCTCATCTTCTTTCAAAGATTTAATCTTCATACATTAAAATGGTCTTGTGACATAATAGGTACTTTGATTGAGGTATTTTCGTTCAAAGATTCAATCTTTAGTCATTAAAACACTCTTCGCGATTGCTTTAGGAACTCGAATAAGTTAAACTCAGTACTCACATTTTCTTTCAAAGATGCAATCTTTATAAATTAAAAAGGTCGAGTGACATAATAGGTATCTCGATTCAAGTAATTTCATTTAAAGATTCAATCTTTACTCATTAAAGTACTCTTCGTGACGTCAAAGGGAACTTGAATAAGTTTAACTCAAAACTCTTATTTTCTTTCAAAGATTCAATCTTCATATATTAAAAACGTCTAGTGAGATAACGGGTACCTTGATTGAGGTATTTTTCATTCAAAGATTCAATCTTTAGTCATTAGAACACTCTTCGGGACTTCATAGGGAACTCGAATAAGTTAAACTCAAAACTCTCACTCCAAAATTCAACCTTTACTCGTTAAAACACTCTTCGTGGCATCCAAGGGAACTCGAATAAGTTGAACTCAAAACTCTCATCTTCTTTCAAAGATTCAATCCTAATGCATTAAAAATGTCTGGTGACATAATTTGTACCTTGATTGAGGTATTTTGATTTAAAGATTCTTTCTTTAGTTATTAAAACACTCTTCGCGACTTCATAGGGAAATCGAATAAATTAAACTCAAAATTCTCATTTTGTTTCGAGGATTCAATCTTTTTTCATTAAAAAGATCTAGTGAAATAATAGGTTCGTTGATTGAGGTAATTTCATTCGAAGATTCCTTCTTTACTCATTAAAACACTCTTCGTGATGTCAAAGGTAACTCGAATAAGTTTAGCTCAAAACTCTCATCTTCTTTCAAAGATTTAATCTTTATACATTAGAATGGTTTAGTGACATAATAGGTACTTTGATTGAGTTATTTTCATTCAAATATTCAATCTTTAGTCATTAAAACACTCTTCGCGACTGCATAGGGAACTCGAACAAGTTAAACTCAGAACTTACATTTTCTTTCAAAGATTATAAATTAAAAAGGTCAAGTGACATAATAGGTATCTTGATTCAGGTAATTTCATTCAAAGATTCAATCTTTACTCATTAAAGTACTCTTCGTGACATCAAAGGAAACTTGAATAAGTTTATCTCAAAACTCTTATTTTCTTTCATAGATTCCATCTTTATACATTAAAAACGTCTACTGACATAATGGGTACATTGATTGAAGTATTTTCATTCAAAGATTCAATCTTTATTCACTAAAACACTCTTCAGGACTTCATAGGGAACTCGAATAAGTTAAACTCAAAACTCTCATTTCCTTTCGTAGATTCAATCTTTATACATTAAAAAGATCTAGTGACATATTAGGTACCGTGAATGAGGTAATTTGATTCGAAGATTCAATCTTTACTCATTAAAACACTCTTCGTGATGTCAAAGCCAACTCGAATAAGTTACGCACAAAACACTAATTTTCTTCCAAAGATTCAATATTTATACATTAAAAAAGGTCTAGTGACATAAAGGGTATCTTTATTGTGGTATTTTCATTCAAAGATGCAATATTTAGTCATTAAAACACTCTTCGGGACTTCGTAGGGAACTCGAATAAGTTAAACTCAAAACTCTCATTTTCTTTCGTATATTCAATTTTATACATTAAAAAGGTCTAGTGACACAATCGGTACCCTGAATTAGGTAATTTCATTCCAAGATTCAATCTTTACGCAATAAAACACTCTTCGTGATGTCAAAGGGAACTCGAATAAGTTCAACAGAAAACACTAATTTTCTTCCAAAGATTTAATCTTTATACATTAAAAAAGCTCTAGTGCATTATGGGTATCTTTATTGAGGTATTTTCATTCAAAGATGCAATATTTTACTCATTAAAACACTCATCGTGACGTCAAAGGGAATTCAAAGATTCAATCTTTACTCCTTAGAACACTCTTCGTGTCTTTAAAAGGAATTCGAATCAGTTTAACTCAAAACTCTCATTTTCTTTCAAAGATTTAATCTTTATAAATTAAGAATGTCCAGTGACATAGTAGGTACTTTGATTGAGGTATTTTCATTCAAAGATTCAATCTTTAGTCATTAAAATACTCTTCGTGACGTCAAGGGGAACTCGAATAAGTTTAACTCAAACCAATCATTTTCTATCAAAGATTTAATCTTTATACATTAAAATGTTCTAGTGACAAAATATGTACCTTAATTGAGGAATTTTCATCCAAGGATTCAATCTTCACTCATTAAAACACCCTTCGGGACGTCAAAGGGAACTTGAATAAATTTAACTCAAAACTCTCATTTTATTTCAAAGATTCAATCTTTATATATAAAAAACGTCTAGTGACATAGTGGGTACCTTGATTGAAATATTTTCATTCAAAGATTCAATCTTTGGTCATTAAAACACTCTTCGACATTTCATTGGGAACTCGAATAAGTTAAACTCAAAACTCTCATTTTTTTCCAAAGTTTCAACCTTTTTACATTAAAAAGGTTTATTGACATAATAGGTACCTTAATTGAGGAGATTTCATTCAAAGATTCTATCTTTACTCCTTAAAACACTCTTCGTGATGTCAAAGGTAACTCGGATAAGTTTAACTCAAAACTCTCATTTTATTTCAAAGATTTCATCTTTATACATTAAAAAGGCCTAGTGACATAATAGATACCATGATTGAGGTAATTTCATTCAAAGATTCAATCTTTGTCCATTAAAACACGCTACGCGACTTCGCAGGGAACTCGAATAAGTTAAACTCAAAACTCTCATTTTCTTTAAAAGATTCAATCTTTAAACATTAAAAAGGTCAAGTGACTTAATAGGTACCTGGATTGAGGTAATTTCATTCCAACATTCAATCTTTACTCATTAAAACTCTCTTCGCGACGTCAAAGGGAACTCGAATAAGTTGAACTCAAAACTCTCGTCTATTTTGAAAGATTCAATCTTTACGCATTAAAAAGGCTAGTGACAGAATTCATACCTTGATTGAGGTATTTTGATTCAAAGATTCATTCTTTAGTCATTAAAACACTCTTCGCGACTTCATAGGGAAATCGAATAAGTTAGACTCAAAATTCTCATTTTGTTTCAAGGATTCAATCTTTATTCACTAAAAAGGTCTAGTGACATAATATGTTCCTTGATTGAGGCAATTTCATTCAAAGATTTCATCTTTACTCATTAAAACACTCTTTGTGATGTCAAAGGTAACTCGAACAAGTTTAACTCAAAACTCTCATCTTCTTTCAAAGATTTAGTCTTCATACATTAAAATGGTCTAGTGACATAATAGGTACTTTGATTGAGGTATTTTGGTTCAAAGATTCAATCTTTAGTCATTAAAACACTCTTCGCGACTGCTTTAGGAACTCGAATAAGTTAAACTCAGTACTCACATTTTCTTTCAAAGATGCAATCTTTATAAATTAAAAAGGTCGAGTGACATAATAGGTATCTCGATTCAAGTAATTTCATTTAAAGATTCAATCTTTACTCATTAAAGTACTCTTCGTGACGTCAAAGGGAACTTGAATAAGTTTAACTCAAAACTCTTATTTTCTTTCAAAGATTCAATCTTCATATATTAAAAAAGTCTAGTGATATAACGGGTACCTTGATTGAGGTATTTTTCATTCAAAGATTCAATCTTTAGTCATTAGAACACTCTTCGGGACTTCATCGGGAACTCGAATAAGTTAAACTCAAAACTCTCACTCCAAAATTCAACCTTTACTCGTTAAAACACTCTTCGTGGCGTCCAAGGAAACTCGAATAAGTTGAACTCAAAACTCTCATCTTCTTTCAAAGATTCAATCCTAATGCATTGAAAATGTCTGGTGACTTAATTTGTACCTTGATTGAGGTATTTTGATTTAAAGATTCTTTCTTTAGTTATTAAAACACTCTTCGCGACTTCATAGGGAAATCGAATAAATTAAACTCAAAATTCTCATTTTGTTTTGAGGATTCAATCTTTTTTCATTAAAAAGATCTAGTGAAATAATAGGTTCGTTGATTGAGGTAATTTCATTCGAAGATTCCTTCTTTACTCATTAAAACACTCTTCGTGATGTCAAAGGTAACTCGAATAAGTTTAGCTCAAAACTCTCATCTTCTTTCAAAGATTTAATCTTTATACATTAGAATGGTTTAGTGACATAATAGGTACTTTGATTGAGTTATTTTCATTCAAATATTCAATCTTTAGTCATTAAAACACTCTTCGCGACTGCATAGGGAACTCGAATAAGTTAAACTCAGAACTTACATTTTCTTTCAAAGATTATAAATTAAAAAGGTCAAGTGACATAATAGGTATCTTGATTCAGGTAATTTCATTCAAAGATTCAATCTTTACTCGTTAAAGTACTCTTCGTGACATCAAAGGAAACTTGAATAAGTTTATCTCAAAACTCTTATTTTCTTTCATAAATTCCATCTTTATACATTAAAAACGTCTACTGACATAATGGGTACATTGATTGAAGTATTTTCATTCAAAGATTCAATCTTTATTCACTAAAACACTCTTCAGGACTTCATAGGGAACTCGAATAAGTTAAACTCAAAACTCTCATTTCCTTTCGTAGATTCAATCTTTGTACATTAAAAAGATCAAGTGACATATTAGGTACCGTGAATGAGGTAATTTGATTCAAAGATTCAATCTTTACTCATTAAAGCACTCTTCGTGATGTCAAAGCCAACTCGAATAAGTTGCACACAAAACACTAATTTTCTTCCAAAGATTCAATATTTATACATTAAAAAAGGTCTAGTGACATAAAGGGTATCTTTATTGTGGTATTTTCATTCAAAGATGCAATATTTAGTCATTAAAACACTCTTCGGGACTTCGTAGGGAACTCGAATAAGTTAAACTCAAAACTCTCATTTTCTTTCGTATATTCAATTTTATACATTAAAAAGGTCTAGTGACACAATCGGTACCCTGAATTAGGTAATTTCATTCCAAGATTCAATCTTTACGCAATAAAACACTCTTCGTGATGTCAAAGGGAACTCGAATAAGTTCAACAGAAAACACTAATTTTCTTCCAAAGATTTAATCTTTATACATTAAAAAAGCTCTAGTGCATAATGGGTATCTTTATTGAGGTATTTTCATTCAAAGATGCAATATTTTACTCATTAAAACACTCATCGTGACGTCAAAGGGAATTCAAAGATTCAATCTTTACTCCTTAGAACACTCTTCGTGTCTTTAAAAGGAATTCGAATCAGTTTAACTCAAAACTCTCATTTTCTTTCAAAGATTTAATCTTTATACATTAAGAATGTCTAGTGACATAGTAGGTACTTTGATTGAGGTATTTTCATTCAAAGATTCAATCTTTAGTCATTAAAATACTCTACGCGACTTCATACGAAAACTCGAATAGGTTAAACTCAAAACTATCATTTTCCTTCAAAGATTCTCCCTTTATGTATTAAAACGGCCTAGTGACATAGTAGGTACCTTGATTGAGGTAATTTCATTCAAAGATTCAATTTTATCCATTAAAACACTCTTCATGACGTCAAGGGGAACTCGAATAAGTTTAACTCAAAACAATCATTTTCTATCAAAGATTTAATCTTTATACATTAAAATGTTCTAGTGACAAAATATGTACCTTAATTGAGGAATTTTCATCCAAGGATTCAATCTTCACTCATTAAAACACCCTTCGGGACGTCAAAGGGAACTTGAATAAATTTAACTCAAAACTCTCATTTTATTTCAAAGATTCAATCTTTATATATAAAAAAACGTCTAGTGACATAATGGGTACCTTGATTGAAATATTTTCATTCAAAGATTCAATCTTTGGTCATTAAAACACTCTTCGACATTTCATTGGGTACTCGAATAAGTTAAACTCAAAACTCTCATTTTTTTCCAAAGTTTAAACCTTTTTACATTAAAAAGGTTTATTGACATAATAGGTACCTTAATTGAGGAGATTTCATTCAAAGATTCTATCTTTACTCCTTAAAACACTCTTCGTGATGTCCAAGGTAACTCGGATAAGTTTCACTCAAAACTCTCATTTTATTTCAAAGATTTCATCTTTATACATTAAAAAGGCCTAGTGACATAATAGATACCATGATTGAGGTAATTTCATTCAAAGATTCAATCTTTGTCCATTAAAACACGCTACGCGACTTCGTAGGGAACTCGAATAAGTTAAACTCAAAACTCTCATTTTCTTTAAAAGATTCAATCTTTAAACATTAAAAAGGTCAAGTGACTTAATAGGTACCTGGATTGAGGTAATTTCATTCCAACATTCAATCTTTACTCATTAAAACTCTCTTCGCGACGTCAAAGGGAACTCGAATAAGTTGAACTCAAAACTCTCATCTATTTTGAAAGATTCAATCTTTACGCATTAAAAAGGCTAGTGACAAAATTTATACCTTGATTGAGGTATTTTGATTCAAAGATTCATTCTTTAGTCATTAAAACACTCTTCGCGACTTCATAGGGAAATCGAATAAGTTAGACTCAAAATTCTCATTTTGTTTCAATGATTCAATCTTTATTCATTAAAAAGGTCTAGTGACATAATATGTTCCTTGATTGAGGCAATTTCATTCAAAGATTTCATCTTTACTCATTAAAACACTCTTTGTGATGTCAAAGGTAACTCGAACAAGTTTAACTCAAAACTCTCATCTTCTTTCAAAGATTTAATCTTCATACATTAAAATGGTCTAGTGACATAATAGGTACTTTGATTGAGGTATTTTCGTTCAAAGATCCAATTTTTAGTCATTAAAACACTCTTCGCGACTGCTTTAGGAACTCGAATAAGTTAAACTCAGTACTTACATTTTCTTTCAAAGATGCAATCTTTATAAATTAAAAAGGTCGTGTGACATAATAGGTATCTCGATTCAAGTAATTTCATTTAAAGATTCAATCTTTACTCATTAAAGTACTCTTCGTGACATCAAAGGGAACTTGAATAAGTTTAACTCAAAACTCTTATTTTCTTTCAAAGATTTAATCTTCATATATTAAAAACGTCTAGTGAGATAACGGGTACCTTGATTGAGGTATTTTTCATTCAAAGATTCAATCTTTAGTCATTAGAACACTCTTCGGGACTTCATAGGGAACTCGAATAAGATAAACTCAAAACTCTCACTCCAAAATTCAACCTTTACTCGTTAAAACACTCTTCGTGGCATCCAAGGGAACTCGAATAAGTTGAACTCAAAACTCTCATCTTCTTTCAAAGATTCAATCCTAATGCATTGAAAATGTCTGGTGACATAATTTGTACCTTGATTGAGGTATTTTGATTTAAAGATTCTTTCTTTAGTTATTAAAACACTCTTCGCGACTTCATAGGGAAATCGAATAAATTAAACTCAAAATTCTCATTTTGTTTCGAGGATTCAATCTTTTTTCATTAAAAAGATCTAGTGAAATAATAGGTTCGTTGATTGAGGTAATTTCATTCGAAGATTCCTTCTTTACTCATTAAAACACTCTTCGTGATGTCAAAGGTAACTCGAATAAGTTTAGCTCAAAACTCTCATCTTCTTTCAAAGATTTAATCTTTATACATTAGAATGGTTTAGTGACATAATAGGTACTTTGATTGAGTTATTTTCATTCAAATATTCAATCTTTAGTCATTAAAACACTCTTTGCGACTGCATAGGGAACTCGAATAAGTTAAACTCAGAACTTACATTTTCTTTCAAAGGTTATAAATTAAAAGGTCAAGTGACATAATAGGTATCTTGATTCAGGTAATTTCATTCAAAGATTCAATCTTTACTCATTAAAGTACTCTTCGTGACATCAAAGGAAACTTGAATAAGTTTATCTCAAAACTCTTATTTTCTTTCATAGATTCCATCTTTATACATTAAAAACGTCTACTGACATAATGGGTACATTGATTGAAGTATTTTCATTCAAAGATTCAATCTTTATTCACTAAAACACTCTTCAGGACTTCATGGGGAACTCGAATAAGTTAAACTCAAAACTCTCATTTCCTTTCGTAGATTCAATCTTTGTACATTAAAAAGATCTAGTGACATATTAGGTACCGTGAATGAGGTAATTTGATTCAAAGATTCAATCTTTACTCATTAAAGCACTCTTCGTGATGTCAAAGCCAACTCGAATAAGTTGCACACAAAACACTAATTTTCTTCCAAAGATTCAATATTTATACATTAAAAAGGTCTAGTGACATAAAGGGTATCTTTATTGTGCTATTTTCATTCAAAGATGCAATATTTAGTCATTAAAACACTCTTCGGGACTTCGTAGGGAACTCGAATAAGTTAAACTCAAAACTCGCATTTTCTTTCGTATATTCAATTTTATACATTAAAAAGGTCTAGTGACACAATCGGTACCCTGAATTAGGTAATTTCATTCCAAGATTCAATCTTTACGCAATAAAACACTCTTCGTGATGTCAAAGGGAACTCGAATAAGTTCAACAGAAAACACTAATTTTCTTCCAAAGATTAAATCTTTATACATTAAAAAAGCTCTAGTGCATAATGGATATCTTTATTGAGGTATTTTCATTCAAAGATGCAATATTTTACTCATTAAAACACTCATCGTGACGTCAAAGGGAATTCAAAGATTCAATCTTTACTCCTTAGAACACTCTTCGTGTCTTTAAAAGGAATTCGAATTAGTTTAACTCAAAACTCACATTTTCTTTCAAAGATTTAAACTTTATACATTAAGAATGTCCAGTGACATAGTAGGTACTTTGATTGAGGTATTTTCATTCAAAGATTCAATCTTTGGTCATTAAAATACTCTACGCGACTTCATATGAAAACTCGAATAGGTTAAACTCAAAACTATCATTTTCCTTCAAAGATTCTCCCTTTATGTATTAAAACGGCCTAGTGACATAGTAGGTACCTTGATTGAGGTAATTTCATTCAAAGATTCAATTTTACTCATTAAAACACTTTTCGTGACGTCAAGGGGAACTCGAATAAGTTTAAATCAAAACAATCATTTTCTATCAAAGATTTAATCTTTATACATTAAAATGTTCTAGTGACAAAATATGTACCTTAATTGAGGAATTTTCATCCAAGGATTCAATCTTCACTCATTAAAACACCTTTCGGGACGTCAAAGGGAACTTGAATAAATTTAACTCAAAACTCTCATTTTATTTCAAAGATTCAATCTTTATATATTAAAAACGTCTAGTGACATAATGGGTACCTTGATTGAAATATTTTCATTCAAAGATTCAATCTTTGGTCATTAAAACACTCTTCGACATTTCATTGGGAACTCGAATAAGTTAAACTCAAAGCTCTCATTTTTTTCCAAAGTTTCAACCTTTTTACATTAAAAAGGTTTATTGACATAATAGGTACCTTAATTGAGGAGATTTCATTCAAAGATTCTATCTTTACTCCTTAAAACACTCTTCGTGATGTCAAAGGTAACTCAGATAAGTTTAACTCAAAACTCTCATTTTATTTCAAAGATTTCATCTTTATACATTAAAAAGGCCTAGTGACATAATAGATACCATGATTGAGGTAATTTCATTCAAAGATTCAATCTTTGTCCATTAAAACACGTTACGCGACTTCGCAGGGAACTCGAATAAGTTAAACTCAAAACTCTCATTTTCTTTAAAAGATTCAATCTTTAAACATTAAAAACGTCAAGTGACTTCATAGGTGCCTGGATTGAGGTAATTTCATTCCAACATTCAATCTTTACGCATTAAAACTCTCTTCGCGACGTCAAAGGGAACTCGAATAAGTTGAACTCAAAACTCTCATCTATTTTGAAAGATTCAATCTTTACGCATTAAAAAGGCTAGTGACAAAATTTATACCTTTGATTGAGGTATTTTGATACAAAGATTCATTCTTTAGTCATTAAAACACTCTTCGCGACTTCATAGGGAAATCGAATAAGTTAGACTCAAAATTCTCATTTTGTTTCAAGGATTCAATCTTTATTCATTAAAAAGGTCTAGTGACGTAATATGTTCCTTGATTGAGGCAATTTCATTCAAAGATTTCATCTTTACTAATTAAAACACTCTTTGTGATGTCAAAGGTTACTCGAACAAGTTTAACTCAAAACTCTCATCTTCTTTCAAAGATTTAATCTTCATACATTAAAATGGTCTAGTGACATAATAGGTACTTTGATTGAGGTATTTTCGTTCAAAGATTCAATTTTTAGTCATTAAAACACTCTTCGCGACTGCTTTAGGAACTCGAATAAGTTAAACTCAGTACTTACATTTTCTTTCAAAGATGCAATCTTTATAAATTAAAAAGGTCGAGTGACATAATAGGTATCTCGATTCAAGTAATTTCATTTAAAGATTCAATCTTTACTCTTCGTGACGTCAAGGGGAACTCGAATAAGTTTAACTCAAAACAATCATTTTCTATCAAAGATTTAATCTTTATACATTAAAATGTTCTAGTGACAAAATATGTACCTTAATTGAGGAATTTTCATCCAAGGATTCAATCTTCACTCATTAAAACACCCTTCGGGACGTCAAAGGGAACTTGTATAAATTTAACTCAAAACTCTCATTTTATTTCAAAGATTCAATCTTTATATATAAAAAAACGTCTAGTGACGTAATGGGTACCTTGATTGAAATATTTTCATTCAAAGATTCAATCTTTGGTCATTAACACACTCTTCGACATTTCATTGGGAACTCGAATAAGTTAAACTCAAAGCTCTCATTTTTTTCCAAAGTTTAAACCTTTTTACATTAAAAAGGTTTATTGACATAATAGGTACCTTAATTGAGGAGATTTCATTCAAAGATTCAATCTTTACTCCTTAAAACACTCTTCGTGATGTCAAAGGTAACTCGGATAAGTTTAACTCAAAACTCTCATTTTATTTCAAAGATTTCATCTTTATACATTAAAAAGGCCTAGTGACAAAATAGATACCATGATTGAGGTAATTTCATTCAAAGATTCAATCTTTATCGATTAAAACACGCTACGCGACTTCGTAGGGAACTCGAATAAGTTAAACTCAAAACTCTCATTTTCTTTAAAAGATTCAATCTTTAAACATTAAAAAGGTCAAGTGACTTAATAGGTACCTGGATTGAGGTAATTTCATTCCAACATTCAATCTTTACTCATTAAAACTCTCTTCGCGACGTCAAAGGGAACTCGAATAAGTTGAACTCAAAACTCTCATCTATTTTGAAAGATTCAATCTTTACGCATTAAAAAGGCTAGTGACAAAATTTATACCTTGATTGAGGTATTTTGATTCAAAGATTCATTCTTTAGTCATTAAAACACTCTTCGCGACTTCATAGGGAAATCGAATAAGTTAGACTCAAAATTCTCATTTTGTTTCAAGGACTCAATCTTTATTCATTAAAAAGGTCTAGTGACATAATATGTTCCTTGATTGAGGCAATTTCATTCAAAGATTTCATCTTTACTCATTAAAACACTCTTTATGATGTCAAAGGTAACTCGAACAAGTTTGACTCAAAACTCTCATCTTCTTTCAAAGATTTAATCTTCATACATTAAAATGGTCTTGTGACATAATAGGTACTTTGATTGAGGTATT
Source organism: Cornus florida (assembly GCF_030987335.1). Taxonomy (NCBI): domain Eukaryota; kingdom Viridiplantae; phylum Streptophyta; class Magnoliopsida; order Cornales; family Cornaceae; genus Cornus; species Cornus florida. Next base: position 389,530 of record NW_026775901.1, on the reverse strand, counting down.
TTCGTTCAAAGATTCAATCTTTAGTCATTAAAACACTCTTCGCGATTGCTTTAGGAACTCGAATAAGTTAAACTCAGTACTCACATTTTCTTTCAAAGATGCAATCTTTATAAATTAAAAAGGTCGAGTGACATAATAGGTATCTCGATTCAAGTAATTTCATTTAAAGATTCAATCTTTACTCATTAAAGTACTCTTCGTGACGTCAAAGGGAACTTGAATAAGTTTAACTCAAAACTCTTATTTTCTTTCAAAGATTCAATCTTCATATATTAAAAACGTCTAGTGAGATAACGGGTACCTTGATTGAGGTATTTTTCATTCAAAGATTCAATCTTTAGTCATTAGAACACTCTTCGGGACTTCATAGGGAACTCGAATAAGTTAAACTCAAAACTCTCACTCCAAAATTCAACCTTTACTCGTTAAAACACTCTTCGTGGCATCCAAGGGAACTCGAATAAGTTGAACTCAAAACTCTCATCTTCTTTCAAAGATTCAATCCTAATGCATTAAAAATGTCTGGTGACATAATTTGTACCTTGATTGAGGTATTTTGATTTAAAGATTCTTTCTTTAGTTATTAAAACACTCTTCGCGACTTCATAGGGAAATCGAATAAATTAAACTCAAAATTCTCATTTTGTTTCGAGGATTCAATCTTTTTTCATTAAAAAGATCTAGTGAAATAATAGGTTCGTTGATTGAGGTAATTTCATTCGAAGATTCCTTCTTTACTCATTAAAACACTCTTCGTGATGTCAAAGGTAACTCGAATAAGTTTAGCTCAAAACTCTCATCTTCTTTCAAAGATTTAATCTTTATACATTAGAATGGTTTAGTGACATAATAGGTACTTTGATTGAGTTATTTTCATTCAAATATTCAATCTTTAGTCATTAAAACACTCTTCGCGACTGCATAGGGAACTCGAACAAGTTAAACTCAGAACTTACATTTTCTTTCAAAGATTATAAATTAAAAAGGTCAAGTGACATAATAGGTATCTTGATTCAGGTAATTTCATTCAAAGATTCAATCTTTACTCATTAAAGTACTCTTCGTGACATCAAAGGAAACTTGAATAAGTTTATCTCAAAACTCTTATTTTCTTTCATAGATTCCATCTTTATACATTAAAAACGTCTACTGACATAATGGGTACATTGATTGAAGTATTTTCATTCAAAGATTCAATCTTTATTCACTAAAACACTCTTCAGGACTTCATAGGGAACTCGAATAAGTTAAACTCAAAACTCTCATTTCCTTTCGTAGATTCAATCTTTATACATTAAAAAGATCTAGTGACATATTAGGTACCGTGAATGAGGTAATTTGATTCGAAGATTCAATCTTTACTCATTAAAACACTCTTCGTGATGTCAAAGCCAACTCGAATAAGTTACGCACAAAACACTAATTTTCTTCCAAAGATTCAATATTTATACATTAAAAAAGGTCTAGTGACATAAAGGGTATCTTTATTGTGGTATTTTCATTCAAAGATGCAATATTTAGTCATTAAAACACTCTTCGGGACTTCGTAGGGAACTCGAATAAGTTAAACTCAAAACTCTCATTTTCTTTCGTATATTCAATTTTATACATTAAAAAGGTCTAGTGACACAATCGGTACCCTGAATTAGGTAATTTCATTCCAAGATTCAATCTTTACGCAATAAAACACTCTTCGTGATGTCAAAGGGAACTCGAATAAGTTCAACAGAAAACACTAATTTTCTTCCAAAGATTTAATCTTTATACATTAAAAAAGCTCTAGTGCATTATGGGTATCTTTATTGAGGTATTTTCATTCAAAGATGCAATATTTTACTCATTAAAACACTCATCGTGACGTCAAAGGGAATTCAAAGATTCAATCTTTACTCCTTAGAACACTCTTCGTGTCTTTAAAAGGAATTCGAATCAGTTTAACTCAAAACTCTCATTTTCTTTCAAAGATTTAATCTTTATAAATTAAGAATGTCCAGTGACATAGTAGGTACTTTGATTGAGGTATTTTCATTCAAAGATTCAATCTTTAGTCATTAAAATACTCTTCGTGACGTCAAGGGGAACTCGAATAAGTTTAACTCAAACCAATCATTTTCTATCAAAGATTTAATCTTTATACATTAAAATGTTCTAGTGACAAAATATGTACCTTAATTGAGGAATTTTCATCCAAGGATTCAATCTTCACTCATTAAAACACCCTTCGGGACGTCAAAGGGAACTTGAATAAATTTAACTCAAAACTCTCATTTTATTTCAAAGATTCAATCTTTATATATAAAAAACGTCTAGTGACATAGTGGGTACCTTGATTGAAATATTTTCATTCAAAGATTCAATCTTTGGTCATTAAAACACTCTTCGACATTTCATTGGGAACTCGAATAAGTTAAACTCAAAACTCTCATTTTTTTCCAAAGTTTCAACCTTTTTACATTAAAAAGGTTTATTGACATAATAGGTACCTTAATTGAGGAGATTTCATTCAAAGATTCTATCTTTACTCCTTAAAACACTCTTCGTGATGTCAAAGGTAACTCGGATAAGTTTAACTCAAAACTCTCATTTTATTTCAAAGATTTCATCTTTATACATTAAAAAGGCCTAGTGACATAATAGATACCATGATTGAGGTAATTTCATTCAAAGATTCAATCTTTGTCCATTAAAACACGCTACGCGACTTCGCAGGGAACTCGAATAAGTTAAACTCAAAACTCTCATTTTCTTTAAAAGATTCAATCTTTAAACATTAAAAAGGTCAAGTGACTTAATAGGTACCTGGATTGAGGTAATTTCATTCCAACATTCAATCTTTACTCATTAAAACTCTCTTCGCGACGTCAAAGGGAACTCGAATAAGTTGAACTCAAAACTCTCGTCTATTTTGAAAGATTCAATCTTTACGCATTAAAAAGGCTAGTGACAGAATTCATACCTTGATTGAGGTATTTTGATTCAAAGATTCATTCTTTAGTCATTAAAACACTCTTCGCGACTTCATAGGGAAATCGAATAAGTTAGACTCAAAATTCTCATTTTGTTTCAAGGATTCAATCTTTATTCACTAAAAAGGTCTAGTGACATAATATGTTCCTTGATTGAGGCAATTTCATTCAAAGATTTCATCTTTACTCATTAAAACACTCTTTGTGATGTCAAAGGTAACTCGAACAAGTTTAACTCAAAACTCTCATCTTCTTTCAAAGATTTAGTCTTCATACATTAAAATGGTCTAGTGACATAATAGGTACTTTGATTGAGGTATTTTGGTTCAAAGATTCAATCTTTAGTCATTAAAACACTCTTCGCGACTGCTTTAGGAACTCGAATAAGTTAAACTCAGTACTCACATTTTCTTTCAAAGATGCAATCTTTATAAATTAAAAAGGTCGAGTGACATAATAGGTATCTCGATTCAAGTAATTTCATTTAAAGATTCAATCTTTACTCATTAAAGTACTCTTCGTGACGTCAAAGGGAACTTGAATAAGTTTAACTCAAAACTCTTATTTTCTTTCAAAGATTCAATCTTCATATATTAAAAAAGTCTAGTGATATAACGGGTACCTTGATTGAGGTATTTTTCATTCAAAGATTCAATCTTTAGTCATTAGAACACTCTTCGGGACTTCATCGGGAACTCGAATAAGTTAAACTCAAAACTCTCACTCCAAAATTCAACCTTTACTCGTTAAAACACTCTTCGTGGCGTCCAAGGAAACTCGAATAAGTTGAACTCAAAACTCTCATCTTCTTTCAAAGATTCAATCCTAATGCATTGAAAATGTCTGGTGACTTAATTTGTACCTTGATTGAGGTATTTTGATTTAAAGATTCTTTCTTTAGTTATTAAAACACTCTTCGCGACTTCATAGGGAAATCGAATAAATTAAACTCAAAATTCTCATTTTGTTTCGAGGATTCAATCTTTTTTCATTAAAAAGATCTAGTGAAATAATAGGTTCGTTGATTGAGGTAATTTCATTCGAAGATTCCTTCTTTACTCATTAAAACACTCTTCGTGATGTCAAAGGTAACTCGAATAAGTTTAGCTCAAAACTCTCATCTTCTTTCAAAGATTTAATCTTTATACATTAGAATGGTTTAGTGACATAATAGGTACTTTGATTGAGTTATTTTCATTCAAATATTCAATCTTTAGTCATTAAAACACTCTTCGCGACTGCATAGGGAACTCGAACAAGTTAAACTCAGAACTTACATTTTCTTTCAAAGATTATAAATTAAAAAGGTCAAGTGACATAATAGGTATCTTGATTCAGGTAATTTCATTCAAAGATTCAATCTTTACTCATTAAAGTACTCTTCGTGACATCAAAGGAAACTTGAATAAGTTTATCTCAAAACTCTTATTTTCTTTCATAGATTCCATCTTTATACATTAAAAACGTCTACTGACATAATGGGTACATTGATTGAAGTATTTTCATTCAAAGATTCAATCTTTATTCACTAAAACACTCTTCAGGACTTCATAGGGAACTCGAATAAGTTAAACTCAAAACTCTCATTTCCTTTCGTAGATTCAATCTTTATACATTAAAAAGATCTAGTGACATATTAGGTACCGTGAATGAGGTAATTTGATTCGAAGATTCAATCTTTACTCATTAAAACACTCTTCGTGATGTCAAAGCCAACTCGAATAAGTTACGCACAAAACACTAATTTTCTTCCAAAGATTCAATATTTATACATTAAAAAAGGTCTAGTGACATAAAGGGTATCTTTATTGTGGTATTTTCATCCAAAGATGCAATATTTAGTCATTAAAACACTCTTCGGGACTTCGTAGGGAACTCGAATAAGTTAAACTCAAAACTCTCATTTTCTTTCGTATATTCAATTTTATACATTAAAAAGGTCTAGTGACACAATCGGTACCCTGAATTAGGTAATTCATTCCAAGATTCAATCTTTACGCAATAAAACACTCTTCGTGATGTCAAAGGGAGCTCGAATAAGTTTAACAGAAAACACTAATTTTCTTCCAAAGATTTAATCTTTATACATTAAAAAAGCTCTAGTGCATAATGGGTATCTTTATTGAGGTATTTTCATTCAAAGATGCAATATTTTACTCATTAAAACACTCATCGTGACGTCAAAGGGAATTCAAAGATTCAATCTTTACTCCTTAGAACACTCTTCGTGTCTTTAAAAGGAATTCGAATCAGTTTAACTCAAAACTCTCATTTTCTTTCAAAGATTTAATCTTTATAAATTAAGAATGTCCAGTGACATAGTAGGTACTTTGATTGAGGTATTTTCATTCAAAGATTCAATCTTTAGTCATTAAAATACTCTTCGTGACGTCAAGGGGAACTCGAATAAGTTTAACTCAAACCAATTATTTTCTATCAAAGATTTAATCTTTATACATTAAAATGTTCTAGTGACAAAATATGTACCTTAATTGAGGAATTTTCATCCAAGGATTCAATCTTCACTCATTAAAACAACCTTCGGGACGTCAAAGGGAACTTGAATAAATTTAACTCAAAACTCTCATTTTATTTCAAAGATTCAATCTTTATATATAAAAAACGTCTAGTGACATAGTGGGTACCTTGATTGAAATATTTTCATTCAAAGATTCAATCTTTGGTCATTAAAACACTCTTCGACATTTCATTGGGAACTCGAATAAGTTAAACTCAAAACTCTCATTTTTTTCCAAAGTTTCAACCTTTTTACATTAAAAAGGTTTATTGACATAATAGGTACCTTAATTGAGGAGATTTCATTCAAAGATTCTATCTTTACTCCTTAAAACACTCTTCGTGATGTCAAAGGTAACTCGGATAAGTTTAACTCAAAACTCTCATTTTATTTCAAAGATTTCATCTTTATACATTAAAAAGGCCTAGTGACATAATAGATACCATGATTGAGGTAATTTCATTCAAAGATTCAATCTTTGTCCATTAAAACACGCTACGCGACTTCGCAGGGAACTCGAATAAGTTAAACTCAAAACTCTCATTTTCTTTAAAAGATTCAATCTTTAAACATTAAAAAGGTCAAGTGACTTAATAGGTACCTGGATTGAGGTAATTTCATTCCAACATTCAATCTTTACTCATTAAAACTCTCTTCGCGACGTCAAAGGGAACTCGAATAAGTTGAACTCAAAACTCTCGTCTATTTTGAAAGATTCAATCTTTACGCATTAAAAAGGCTAGTGACAGAATTCATACCTTGATTGAGGTATTTTGATTCAAAGATTCATTCTTTAGTCATTAAAACACTCTTCGCGACTTCATAGGGAAATCGAATAAGTTAGACTCAAAATTCTCATTTTGTTTCAAGGATTCAATCTTTATTCACTAAAAAGGTCTAGTGACATAATATGTTCCTTGATTGAGGCAATTTCATTCAAAGATTTCATCTTTACTCATTAAAACACTCTTTGTGATGTCAAAGGTAACTCGAACAAGTTTAACTCAAAACTCTCATCTTCTTTCAAAGATTTAGTCTTCATACATTAAAATGGTCTAGTGACATAATAGGTACTTTGATTGAGGTATTTTGGTTCAAAGATTCAATCTTTAGTCATTAAAACACTCTTCGCGACTGCTTTAGGAACTCGAATAAGTTAAACTCAGTACTCACATTTTCTTTCAAAGATGCAATCTTTATAAATTAAAAAGGTCGAGTGACATAATAGGTATCTCGATTCAAGTAATTTCATTTAAAGATTCAATCTTTACTCATTAAAGTACTCTTCGTGACGTCAAAGGGAACTTGAATAAGTTTAACTCAAAACTCTTATTTTCTTTCAAAGATTCAATCTTCATATATTAAAAAAGTCTAGTGATATAACGGGTACCTTGATTGAGGTATTTTTCATTCAAAGATTCAATCTTTAGTCATTAGAACACTCTTCGGGACTTCATCGGGAACTCGAATAAGTTAAACTCAAAACTCTCACTCCAAAATTCAACCTTTACTCGTTAAAACACTCTTCGTGGCGTCCAAGGAAACTCGAATAAGTTGAACTCAAAACTCTCATCTTCTTTCAAAGATTCAATCCTAATGCATTGAAAATGTCTGGTGACTTAATTTGTACCTTGATTGAGGTATTTTGATTTAAAGATTCTTTCTTTAGTTATTAAAACACTCTTCGCGACTTCATAGGGAAATCGAATAAATTAAACTCAAAATTCTCATTTTGTTTCGAGGATTCAATCTTTTTTCATTAAAAAGATCTAGTGAAATAATAGGTTCGTTGATTGAGGTAATTTCATTCGAAGATTCCTTCTTTACTCATTAAAACACTCTTCGTGATGTCAAAGGTAACTCGAATAAGTTTAGCTCAAAACTCTCATCTTCTTTCAAAGATTTAATCTTTATACATTAGAATGGTTTAGTGACATAATAGGTACTTTGATTGAGTTATTTTCATTCAAATATTCAATCTTTAGTCATTAAAACACTCTTCGCGACTGCATAGGGAACTCGAACAAGTTAAACTCAAAACTTACATTTTCTTTCAAAGATTATAAATTAAAAAGGTCAAGTGACATAATAGGTATCTTGATTCAGGTAATTTCATTCAAAGATTCAATCTTTACTCATTAAAGTACTCTTCGTGACATCAAAGGAAACTTGAATAAGTTTATCTCAAAACTCTTATTTTCTTTCATAGATTCCATCTTTATACATTAAAAACGTCTACTGACATAATGGGTACATTGATTGAAGTATTTTCATTCAAAGATTCAATCTTTATTCACTAAAACACTCTTCAGGACTTCATAGGGAACTCGAATAAGTTAAACTCAAAACTCTCATTTCCTTTCGTAGATTCAATCTTTATACATTAAAAAGATCTAGTGACATATTAGGTACCGTGAATGAGGTAATTTGATTCGAAGATTCAATCTTTACTCATTAAAACACTCTTCGTGATGTCAAAGCCAACTCGAATAAGTTACGCACAAAACACTAATTTTCTTCCAAAGATTCAATATTTATACATTAAAAAAGGTCTAGTGACATAAAGGGTATCTTTATTGTGGTATTTTCATCCAAAGATGCAATATTTAGTTTTAAAACACTCTTCGGGACTTCGTAGGGAACTCGAATAAGTTAAACTCAAAACTCTCATTTTCTTTCGTATATTCAATTTTATACATTAAAAAGGTCTAGTGACACAATCGGTACCCTGAATTAGGTAATTCATTCCAAGATTCAATCTTTACGCAATAAAACACTCTTCGTGATGTCAAAGGGAGCTCGAATAAGTTCAACAGAAAACACTAATTTTCTTCCAAAGATTTAATCTTTATACATTAAAAAAGCTCTAGTGCATAATGGGTATCTTTATTGAGGTATTTTCATTCAAAGATGCAATATTTTACTCATTAAAACACTCATCGTGACGTCAAAGGGAATTCAAAGATTCAATCTTTACTCCTTAGAACACTCTTCGTGTCTTTAAAAGGAATTCGAATCAGTTTAACTCAAAACTCTCATTTTCTTTCAAAGATTTAATCTTTATAAATTAAGAATGTCCAGTGACATAGTAGGTACTTTGATTGAGGTATTTTCATTCAAAGATTCAATCTTTAGTCATTAAAATACTCTTCGTGACGTCAAGGGGAACTCGAATAAGTTTAACTCAAACCAATCATTTTCTATCAAAGATTTAATCTTTATACATTAAAATGTTCTAGTGACAAAATATGTACCTTAATTGAGGAATTTTCATCCAAGGATTCAATCTTCACTCATTAAAACAACCTTCGGGACGTCAAAGGGAACTTGAATAAATTTAACTCAAAACTCTCATTTTATTTCAAAGATTCAATCTTTATATATAAAAAACGTCTAGTGACATAGTGGGTACCTTGATTGAAATATTTTCATTCAAAGATTCAATCTTTGGTCATTAAAACACTCTTCGACATTTCATTGGGAACTCGAATAAGTTAAACTCAAAACTCTCATTTTTTTCCAAAGTTTCAACCTTTTTACATTAAAAAGGTTTATTGACATAATAGGTACCTTAATTGAGGAGATTTCATTCAAAGATTCTATCTTTACTCCTTAAAACACTCTTCGTGATGTCAAAGGTAACTCAGATAAGTTTAACTCAAAACTCTCATTTTATTTCAAAGATTTCATCTTTATACATTAAAAAGGCCTAGTGACATAATAGATACCATGATTGAGGTAATTTCATTCAAAGATTCAATCTTTGTCCATTAAAACACGCTACGCGACTTCGCAGGGAACTCGAATAAGTTAAACTCAAAACTCTCATTTTCTTTAAAAGATTCAATCTTTAAACATTAAAAAGGTCAAGTGACTTAATAGGTACCTGGATTGAGGTAATTTCATTCCAACATTCAATCTTTACTCATTAAAACTCTCTTCGCGACGTCAAAGGGAACTCGAATAAGTTGAACTCAAAACTCTCGTCTATTTTGAAAGATTCAATCTTTACGCATTAAAAAGGCTAGTGACAGAATTCATACCTTGATTGAGGTATTTTGATTCAAAGATTCATTCTTTAGTCATTAAAACACTCTTCGCGACTTCATAGGGAAATCGAATAAGTTAGACTCAAAATTCTCATTTTGTTTCAAGGATTCAATCTTTATTCACTAAAAAGGTCTAGTGACATAATATGTTCCTTGATTGAGGCAATTTCATTCAAAGATTTCATCTTTACTCATTAAAACACTCTTTGTGATGTCAAAGGTAACTCGAACAAGTTTAACTCAAAACTCTCATCTTCTTTCAAAGATTTAGTCTTCATACATTAAAATGGTCTAGTGACATAATAGGTACTTTGATTGAGGTATTTTGGTTCAAAGATTCAATCTTTAGTCATTAAAACACTCTTCGCGACTGCTTTAGGAACTCGAATAAGTTAAACTCAGTACTCACATTTTCTTTCAAAGATGCAATCTTTATAAATTAAAAAGGTCGAGTGACATAATAGGTATCTCGATTCAAGTAATTTCATTTAAAGATTCAATCTTTACTCATTAAAGTACTCTTCGTGACGTCAAAGGGAACTTGAATAAGTTTAACTCAAAACTCTTATTTTCTTTCAAAGATTCAATCTTCATATATTAAAAAAGTCTAGTGATATAACGGGTACCTTGATTGAGGTATTTTTCATTCAAAGATTCAATCTTTAGTCATTAGAACACTCTTCGGGACTTCATAGGGAACTCGAATAAGTTAAACTCAAAACTCTCACTCCAAAATTCAACCTTTACTCGTTAAAACACTCTTCGTGGCGTCCAAGGAAACTCGAATAAGTTGAACTCAAAACTCTCATCTTCTTTCAAAGATTCAATCCTAATGCATTGAAAATGTCTGGTGACTTAATTTGTACCTTGATTGAGGTATTTTGATTTAAAGATTCTTTCTTTAGTTATTAAAACACTCTTCGCGACTTCATAGGGAAATCGAATAAATTAAACTCAAAATTCTCATTTTGTTTCGAGGATTCAATCTTTTTTCATTAAAAAGATCTAGTGAAATAATAGGTTCGTTAATTGAGGTAATTTCATTCGAAGATTCCTTCTTTACTCATTAAAACACTCTTCGTGATGTCAAAGGTAACTCGAATAAGTTTAGCTCAAAACTCTCATCTTCTTTCAAAGATTTAATCTTTATACATTAGAATGGTTTAGTGACATAATAGGTACTTTGATTGAGTTATTTTCATTCAAATATTCAATCTTTAGTCATTAAAACAGTCTTCGCGACTGCATAGGGAACTCGAATAAGTTAAACTCAGAACTTACATTTTCTTTCAAAGATTATAAATTAAAAAGGTCAAGTGACATAATAGGTATCTTGATTCAGGTAATTTCATTCAAAGATTCAATCTTTACTCATTAAAGTACTCTTCGTGACATCAAAGGAAACTTGAATAAGTTTATCTCAAAACTCTTATTTTCTTTCATAGATTCCATCTTTATACATTAAAAACGTCTACTGACATAATGGGTACATTGATTGAAGTATTTTCATTCAAAGATTCAATCTTTATTCACTAAAACACTCTTCAGGACTTCATAGGGAACTCGAATAAGTTAAACTCAAAACTCTCATTTCCTTTCGTAGATTCAATCTTTATACATTAAAAAGATCTAGTGACATATTAGGTACCGTGAATGAGGTAATTTGATTCGAAGATTCAATCTTTACTCATTAAAACACTCTTCGTGATGTCAAAGCCAACTCGAATAAGTTGCACACAAAACACTAATTTTCTTCCAAAGATTCAATATTTATACATTAAAAAAGGTCTAGTGACATAAAGGGTATCTTTATTATGGTATTTTCATTAAAAGATGCAATATTTAGTCATTAAAACACTCTTCGGGACTTCGTAGGGAACTCGAATAAGTTAAACTCAAAGCTCTCATTTTCTTTCGTATATTCAATTTTATACATTAAAAAGGTCTAGTGACACAATCGGTACCCTGAATTAGGTAATTTCATTCCAAGATTCAATCTTTACGCAATAAAACACTCTTCGTGATGTCAAAGGGAACTCGAATAAGTTCAACAGAAAACACTAATTTTCTTCCAAAGATTTAATCTTTATACATTAAAAAAGCTCTAGTGCATAATGGGTATCTTTATTGAGGTATTTTCATTCAAAGATGCAATATTTTACTCATTAAAACACTCATCGTGACGTCAAAGGGAATTCAAAGATTCAATCTTTACTCCTTAGAACACTCTTCGTGACTTTAAAAGGAATTCGAATCAGTTTAACTCAAAACTCTCATTTTCTTTCAAAGATTTAATCTTTATACATTAAGAATGTCTAGTGACATAGTAGGTACTTTGATTGAGGTATTTTCATTCAAAGATTCAATCTTTAGTCATTAAAATACTCTACGCGACTTCATATGAAAACTCGAATAGGTTAAACTCAAAACTATCATTTTCCTTCAAAGATTCTCCCTTTATGTATTAAAACGGCCTAGTGACATAGTAGGTACCTCGATTGAGGTAATTTCATTCAAAGATTCAATTTTACTCATTAAAACACTCTTCGTGACGTCAAGGGGAACTCGAATAAGTTTAACTCAAACCAATCATTTTCTATCAAAGATTTAATCTTTATACATTAAAATGTTCTAGTGACAAAATATGTACCTTAATTGAGGAATTTTCATCCAAGGATTCAATCTTCACTCATTAAAACACCCTTCGGGACGTCAAAGAGAACTTGAATAAATTTAACTCAAAACTCTCATTTTATTTCAAAGATTCAATCTTTATATATAAAAAACGTCTAGTGACATAGTGGGTACCTTGATTGAAATATTGTCATTCAAAGATTCAATCTTTGGTCATTAAAACACTCTTCGACATTTCATTGGGAACTCGAATAAGTTAAACTCAAAACTCTCATTTTTTTCCAAAGTTTCAACCTTTTTACATTAAAAAGGTTTATTGACATAATAGGTACCTTAATTGAGGAGATTTCATTCAAAGATTCTATCTTTACTCCTTAAAACACTCTTCGTGATGTCAAAGGTAACTCGGATAAGTTTAACTCAAAACTCTCATTTTATTTCAAAGATTTCATCTTTATACATTAAAAAGGCCTAGTGACATAATAGATACCATGATTGAGGTAATTTCATTCAAAGATTCAATCTTTGTCCATTAAAACACGCTACGCGACTTCGCAGGGAACTCGAATAAGTTAAACTCAAAACTCTCATTTTCTTTAAAAGATTCAATCTTTAAACATTAAAAAGGTCAAGTGACTTAATAGGTACCTGGATTGAGGTAATTTCATTCCAACATTCAATCTTTACTCATTAAAACTCTCTTCGCGACGTCAAAGGGAACTCGAATAAGTTGAACTCAAAACTCTCATCTATTTTGAAAGATTCAATCTTTACGCATTAAAAAAAGGCTAGTGACAGAATTTATACCTTGATTGAGGTATTTTGATTCAAAGATTCATTCCTTAGTCATTAAAACACTCTTCGCGACTTCATAGGGAAATCGAATAAGTTAGACTCAAAATTCTCATTTTGTTTCAAGGATTCAATCTTTATTCACTAAAAAGGTCTAGTGACATAATATGTTCCTTGATTGAGGCAATTTCATTCAAAGATTTCATCTTTACTCATTAAAACACTCTTTGTGATGTCAAAGGTAACTCGAACAAGTTTAACTCAAAACTCTCATCTTCTTTCAAAGATTTAATCTTCATACATTAAAATGGTCTAGTGACATAATAGGTACTTTGATTGAGGTATTTTCGTTCAAAGATTCAATCTTTAGTCATTAAAACACTCTTCGCGACTGCTTTAGGAACTCGAATAAGTTAAACTCAGTACTCACATTTTCTTTCAAAGATGCAATCTTTATAAATTAAAAAGGACGAGTGACATAATAGGTATCTCAATTCAAGTAATTTTCATTTAAAGATTCAATCTTTACTCATTAAAGTACTCTTCGTGACGTCAAAGGGAACTTGAATAAGTTTAACTCAAAACTCTTATTTTCTTTCAAAGATTCAATCTTCATATATTAAAAACGTCTAGTGAGATAACGGGTACCTTGATTGAGGTATTTTTCATTCAAAGATTCAATCTTTAGTCATTAGAACACTCTTCGGGACTTCATAGGGAACTCGAATAAGTTAAACTCAAAACTCTCACTCCAAAATTCAACCTTTACTCGTTAAAACACTCTTCGTGGCGTCCAAGGGAACTCGAATAAGTTGAACTCAAAACTCTCATCTTCTTTCAAAGATTCAATCCTAATGCATTGAAAATGTCTGGTGACATAATTTGTACCTTGATTGAGGTATTTTGATTTAAAGATTCTTTCTTTAGTTATTAAAACACTCTTCGCGACTTCATAGGGAAATCGAATAAATTAAACTCAAAATTCTCATTTTGTTTCGAGGATTCAATCTTTTTTCATTAAAAAGATCTAGTGAAATAATAGGTTCGTTGATTGAGGTAATTTCATTCGAAGATTCCTTCTTTACTCATTAAAACACTCTTCGTGATGTCAAAGGTAACTCGAATAAGTTTAGCTCAAAACTCTCATCTTCTTTCAAAGATTTAATCTTTATACATTAGAATGGTTTAGTGACATAATAGGTACTTTGATTGAGTTATTTTCATTCAAATATTCAATCTTTAGTCATTAAAACACTCTTCGCGACTGCATAGGGAACTCGAACAAGTTAAACTCAAAACTTACATTTTCTTTCAAAGATTATAAATTAAAAAGGTCAAGTGACATAATAGGTATCTTGATTCAGGTAATTTCATTCAAAGATTCAATCTTTACTCATTAAAGTACTCTTCGTGACATCAAAGGAAACTTGAATAAGTTTATCTCAAAACTCTTATTTTCTTTCATAGATTCCATCTTTATACATTAAAAACGTCTACTGACATAATGGGTACATTGATTGAAGTATTTTCATTCAAAGATTCAATCTTTATTCACTAAAACACTCTTCAGGACTTCATAGGGAACTCGAATAAGTTAAACTCAAAACTCTCATTTCCTTTCGTAGATTCAATCTTTATACATTAAAAAGATCTAGTGACATATTAGGTACCGTGAATGAGGTAATTTGATTCGAAGATTCAATCTTTACTCATTAAAACACTCTTCGTGATGTCAAAGCCAACTCGAATAAGTTACGCACAAAACACTAATTTTCTTCCAAAGATTCAATATTTATACATTAAAAAAGGTCTAGTGACATAAAGGGTATCTTTATTGTGGTATTTTCATTCAAAGATGCAATATTTAGTCATTAAAACACTCTTCGGGACTTCGTAGGGAACTCGAATAAGTTAAACTCAAAACTCTCATTTTCTTTCGTATATTCAATTTTATACATTAAAAAGGTCTAGTGACACAATCGGTACCCTGAATTAGGTAATTTCATTCCAAGATTCAATCTTTACGCAATAAAACACTCTTCATAATGTCAAAGGGAACTCGAATAAGTTCAACAGAAAACACTAATTTTCTTCTAAAGATTTAATCTTTATACATTAAAAAAGCTCTAGTGCATAATGGGTATCTTTATTGAGGTATTTTCATTCAAAGATGCAATATTTTACTCATTAAAACACTCATCGTGACGTCAAAGGGAATTCAAAGATTCAATCTTTACTCCTTAGAACACTCTTCGTGTCTTTAAAAGGAATTCGAATCAGTTTAACTCAAAACTCTCATTTTCTTTCAAAGATTTAATCTTTATAAATTAAGAATGTCCAGTGACATAGTAGGTACTTTGATTGAGGTATTTTCATTCAAAGATTCAATCTTTAGTCATTAAAATACTCTACGCGACTTGATATGAAAACTCGAATAGGTTAAACTCAAAACTATCATTTTCCTTCAAAGATTCTCCCTTTATGTATTAAAACGGCCTAGTGACATAGTAGGTACCTTGATTGAGGTAATTTCATTCAAAGATTCAATTTTACTCATTAAAACACTCTTCGTGACGCCAAGGGGAACTCGAATAAGTTTAACTCAAACCAATCATTTTCTATCAAAGATTTAATCTTTATACATTAAAATGTTCTAGTGACAAAATATGTACCTTAATTTAGGAATTTTCATCCAAGGATTCAATCTTCACTCATTAAAACACCCTTCGGGACGTCAAAGGGAACTTGAATAAATTTAACTCAAAACTCTCATTTTATTTCAAAGATTCAATCTTTATTTATAAAAAACGTCTAGTGACATAGTGGGTACCTTGATTGAAATATTTTCATTCAAAGATTCAATCTTTAGTCATTAAAATACTCTACGCGACTTCATATGAAAACTCGAATAGGTTAAACTCAAAACTATCATTTTCCTTCAAAGATTCTCCCTTTATGTATTAAAACGGCCTAGTGACATAGTAGGTACCTTGATTGAGGTAATTTCATTCAAAGATTCAATTTTACTCATTAAAACACTCTTCGTGACGTCAAGGGGAACTCGAATAAGTTGAACTCAAACCAATCATTTTCTATCAAAGATTTAATCTTTATACATTAAAATGTTCTAGTGACAAAATATGTACCTTAATTGAGGAATTTTCATCCAAGGATTCAATCTTCACTCATTAAAACACCCTTCGGGACGTCAAAGGGAACTTGAATAAATTTAACTCAAAACTCTCATTTTATTTCAAAGATTCAATCTTTATATATAGAAAACGTCTAGTGACATAGTGGGTACCTTGATTGAAATATTTTCATTCAAAGATTCAATCTTTGGTCATTAAAACACTCTTCGACATTTCATTGGGAACTCGAATAAGTTAAACTCAAAACTCTCATTTTCTTCCAAAGTTTCAACCTTTTTACATTAAAAAGGTTTATTGACATAATAGGTACCTTAATTGAGGAGATTTCATTCAAAGATTCTATCTTTACTCCTTAAAACACTCTTCGTGATATCAAAGGTAACTCGGATAAGTTTAACTCAAAACTCTCATTTTATTTCAAAGATTTCATCTTTATACATTAAAAAGGCCTAGTGACATAATAGATACCATGATTGAGGTAATTTCATTCAAAGATTCAATCTTTGTCCATTAAAACACGCTACGCGACTTCGCAGGGAACTCGAATAAGTTAAACTCAAAACTCTCATTTTCTTTAAAAGATTCAATCTTTAAACATTCAAAAGGTCAAGTGACTTAATAGGTACCTGGATTGAGGTAATTTCATTCCAACATTCAATCTTTACTCATTAAAACTCTCTTCGCGACGTCAAAGGGAACTCGAATAAGTTGAACTCAAAACTCTCATCTATTTTGAAAGATTCAATCTTTACGCATTAAAAAGGCTAGTGACAGAATTTATACCTTGATTGAGGTATTTTGATTCAAAGATTCATTCTTTAGTCATTAAAACACTCTTCGCGACTTCATAGGGAAATCGAATAAGTTAGACTCAAAATTCTCATTTTGTTTCAAGGATTCAATCTTTATTCACTAAAAAGGTCTAGTGACATAATATGTTCCTTGATTGAGGCAATTTCATTCAAAGATTTCATCTTTACTCATTAAAACACTCTTTGTGATGTCAAAGGTAACTCGAACAAGTTTAACTCAAAACTCTCATCTTCTTTCAAAGATTTAATCTTCATACTTTAAAATGGTCTAGTGACATAATAGGTACTTTGATTGAGGTATTTTCGTTCCAAGATTCAATCTTTAGTCATTAAAACACTCTTCGCGACTGCTTTAGGAACTCGAATAAGTTAAACTCAGTACTCACATTTTCTTTCAAAGATGCAATCTTTATAAATTAAAAAGGTCGAGTGACATAATAGGTATCTCGATTCAAGTAATTTCATTTAAAGATTCAATCTTTACTCATTAAAGTACTCTTCGTGACGTCAAAGGGAACTTGAATAAGTTTAACTCAAAACTCTTATTTTCTTTCAAAGATTCAATCTTCATATATTAAAAACGTCTAGTGATATAACGGGTACCTTGATTGAGGTATTTTTCATTCAAAGATTCAATCTTTAGTCATTAGAACACTCTTCGGGACTTCATAGGGAACTTGAATAAGTTAAACTCAAAACTCTCACTCCAAAATTCAACCTTTACTCGTTAAAACATTCTTCGTGGCGTCCAAGGAAACTCGAATAAGTTGAACTCAAAACTCTCATCTTCTTTCAAAGATTCAATCCTAATGCATTGAAAATGTCTGGTGACATAATTTGTACCTTGATTGAGGTATTTTGATTTAAAGATTCTTTCTTTAGTTATTAAAACACTCTTCGCGACTTCATAGGGAAATCGAATAAATTAAACTCAAAATTCTCATTTTGTTTCGAGGATTCAATCTTTTTTCATTAAAAAGATCTAGTGAAATAATAAGTTCGTTGATTGAGGTAATTTCATTCGAAGATTCCTTCTTTACTCATTAAAACACTCTTCGTGATGTCAAAGGTAACTCGAATAAGTTTAGCTCAAAACTCTCATCTTCTTTCAAAGATTTAATCTTTATACATTAGAATGGTTTAGTGACATAATAGGTACTTTGATTGAGTTATTTTCATTCAAATATTCAATCTTTAGTCATTAAAACACTCTTCGCGACTGCATAGGGAACTCGAACAAGTTAAACTCAGAACTTACATTTTCTTTCAACGATTATAAATTAAAAAGGTCAAGTGACATAATAGGTATCTTGATTCAGGTAATTTCATTCAAAGATTCAATCTTTACTCATTAAAGTACTCTTCGTGACATCAAAGGAAACTTGAATAAGTTTATCTCAAAACTCTTATTTTCTTTCATAGATTCCATCTTTATACATTAAAAACGTCTACTGACATAATGGGTACATTGATTGAAGTATTTTCATTCAAAGATTCAATCTTTATTCACTAAAACACTCTTCAGGACTTCATAGGGAACTCGAATAAGTTAAACTCAAAACACTCATTTCCTTTCGTAGATTCAATCTTTATACATTAAAAAGATCTAGTGACATATTAGGTACCGTGAATGAGGTAATTTGATTCGAAAATTCAATCTTTACTCATTAAAACACTCTTCGTGATGTCAAAGCCAACTCGAATAAGTTACGCACAAAACACTAATTTTCTTCCAAAGATTCAATATTTATACATTAAAAAAGGTCTAGTGACATAAAGGGTATCTTTATTGTGGTATTTTCATTCAAAGATGCAATATTTAGTCATTAAAACACTCTTCGGGACTTCGTAGGGAACTCGAATAAGTTAAACTCAAAACTCTCATTTTCTTTCGTATATTCAATTTTATACATTAAAAAGGTCTAGTGACACAATCGGTACCCTGAATTAGGTAATTTCATTCCAAGATTCAATCTTTACGCAATAAAACACTCTTCGTGATGTCAAAGGGAACTCGAATAAGTTCAACAGAAAACACTAATTTTCTTCCAAAGATTTAATCTTTATACATTAAAAAAGCTCTAGTGCATAATGGGTATCTTTATTGAGGTATTTTCATTCAAAGATGCAATATTTTACTCATTAAAACACTCATCGTGACGTCAAAGGGAATTCAAAGATTCAATCTTTACTCCTTAGAACACTCTTCGTGACTTTAAAAGGAATTCGAATCAGTTTAACTCAAAACTCTCATTTTCTTTCAAAGATTTAATCTTTATACATTAAGAATGTCTAGTGACATAGTAGGTACTTTGATTGAGGTATTTTCATTCAAAGATTCAATCTTTAGTCATTAAAATACTCTACGCGACTTCATATGAAAACTCGAATAGGTTAAACTCAAAACTATCATTTTCCTTCAAAGATTCTCCCTTTATATATTAAAACGGCCTAGTGACATAGTAGGTACCTTGATTGAGGTAATTTCATTCAAAGATTCAATTTTACTCATTAAAACACTCTTCGTGACGTCAAGGGGAACTCGAATAAGTTTAACTCAAAACAATCATTTTCTATCAAAGATTTAATCTTTATACATTAAAATGTTCTAGTGACAAAATATGTACCTTAATTGAGGAATTTTCATCCAAGGATTCAATCTTCACTCATTAAAACACCCTTCGGGACGTCAAAGGGAACTTGAATAAATTTAACTCAAAACTCTCATTTTATTTCAAAGATTCAATCTTTATATATAAAAAAACGTCTAGTGACATAATGGGTACCTTGATTGAAATATTTTCATTCAAAGATTCAATCTTTGGTCATTAAAACACTCTTCGACGTTTCATTGGGAACTCGAATAAGTTAAACTCAAAGCTCTCATTTTTTTCCAAAGTTTCAACCTTTTTACATTAAAAAGGTTTATTGACATATTAGGTACCTTAATTGAGGAGATTTCATTCAAAGATTCTATCTTTACTCCTTAAAACACTCTTCGTGATGTCAAAGGTAACTCGGATAAGTTTAACTCAAAACTCTCATTTTATTTCAAAGATTTCATCTTTATACATTAAAAAGGCCTAGTGACATAATAGATACCATGATTGAGGTAATTTCATTCAAAGATTCAATCTTTGTCCATTAAAAAACGCTACGCGACTTCGCAGGGAACTCGAATAAGTTAAACTCAAAACTCTCATTTTCTTTAAAAGATTCAATCTTTAAACATTAAAAAGGTCAAGTGACTTAATAGGTACCTGGATTGAGGTAATTTCATTCCAACATTCAATCTTTACTCATTAAAACTCTCTTCGCGACGTCAAAGGGAACTCGAATAAGTTGAACTCAAAACTCTCATCTATTTTGAAAGATTCAATCTTTACGCATTAAAAAGGCTAGTGACAAAATTTATACCTTGATTGAGGTATTTTGATTCAAAGATTCATTCTTTAGTCATTAAAACACTCTTCGCGACTTCATAGGGAAATCGAATAAGTTAGACTCAAAATTCTCATTTTGTTTCAAGGATTCAATCTTTATTCATTAAAAAGGTCTAGTGACATAATATGTTCCTTGATTGAGGCAATTTCATTCAAAGATTTCATCTTTACTCATTAAAACACTCTTTGTAATGTCAAAGGTAACTCGAACAAGTTTAACTCAAAACTCTCATCTTCTTTCAAAGATTTAATCTTCATACATTAAAATGGTCTAGTGACATAATAGGTACTTTGATTGAGGTATTTTCGTTCAAAGATTCAATCTTTAGTCATTAAAACACTCTTCGCGACTGCTTTAGGAACTCGAATAAGTTAAACTCAGTACTCACATTTTCTTTCAAAGATGCAATCTTTATAAATTAAAAAGGTCGAGTGACATAATAGGTATCTCGATTCAAGTAATTTCATTTAAAGATTCAATCTTTACTCATTAAAGTACTCTTCGTGACGTCAAAGGGAACTTGGATAAGTTTAACTCAAAACTCTTATTTTCTTTCAAAGATTCAATCTTCATATATTAAAAACGTCTAGTGAGATAACGGGTACCTTGATTGAGGTATTTTTCATTCAAAGATTCAATCTTTAGTCATTAGAACACTCTTCGGGACTTCATAGGGAACTCGAATAAGTTAAACTCAAAACTCTCACTCCAAAATTCAACCTTTACTCGTTAAAAAACTCTTCGCGACTGCATAGGGAGCTCGAATAAGTTAAACTCAGAACTTACATTTTCTTTCAAAGATTATAAATTAAAAAGGTCAAGTGACATAATAGGTATCTTGATTCAGGTAATTTCATTCAAAGATTCAATCTTTACTCATTAAAGTACTCTTCGTGACATCAAAGGAAACTTGAATAAGTTTATCTCAAAACTCTTATTTTCTTTCATAAATTCCATCTTTATACATTAAAAACGTTTACTGACATAATGGGTACATTGATTGAAGTATTTTCATTCAAAGATTCAATCATTATTCACTAAAACACTCTTCAGGACTTCATAGGGAACTCGAATAAGTTAAACTCAAAACTCTCATTTCCTTTCGTAGATTCAATCTTTGTACATTAAAAAGATCTAGTGACATATTAGGTACCGTGAATGAGGGTAATTTGATTCAAAGATTCAATCTTTACTCATTAAAGCACTCTTCGTGATGTCAAAGCCAACTCGAATAAGTTGCACACAAAACACTAATTTTCTTCCAAAGATTCAATATTTATACATTAAAAAGGTCTAGTGACATAAAGGGTATCTTTATTGTGGTATTTTCATTCAAAGATGCAATATTTAGTCATTAAAACACTCTTCGGGACTTCGTAGGGAACTCGAATAAGTTAAACTCAAAACTCTCATTTTCTTTCGTATATTCAATTTTATACATTAAAAAGGTCTAGTGACACAATCGGTACCCTGAATTAGGTAATTTCATTCCAACATTCAATCTTTACGCAATAAAACACTCTTCGTGATGTCAAAGGGAACTCGAATAAGTTCAACAGAAAACACTAATTTTCTTCCAAAGATTTAATCTTTATACATTAAAAAAGCTCTAGTGCATAATGGGTATCTTTATTGAGGTATTTTCATTCAAAGATGCAATATTTTACTCATTAAAACACTCATCTTGACGTCAAAGGGAATTCAAAGATTCAATCTTTACTCCTTAGAACACTCTTCGTGACTTTAAAAGGAATTCGAATCAGTTTAACTCAAAACTCTCATTTTCTTTCAAAGATTTAATCTTTATACATTAAGAATGTCTAGTGACATAGTAGGTACTTTGATTGAGGTATTTTAATTCAAAGATTCAATCTTTAGTCATTAAAATACTCTACGCGACTTCATATGAAAACTCGAATAGGTTAAACTCAAAACTATCATTTTCCTTCAAAGATTCTCCCTTTATGTATTAAAACGGCCTAGTGACATAGTAGGTACCTTGATTGAGGTAATTTCATTCAAAGATTCAATTTTACTCATTAAAACACTCTTCGTGACGTCAAGGAGAACTCGAATAAGTTTAACTCAAAACAATCATTTTCTATCAAAGATTTAATCTTTATACATTAAAATGTTCTAGTGACAAAATATGTACCTTAATTGAGGAATTTTCATCCAAGGATTCAATCTTCACTCATTAAAACACCCTTCGGGACGTCAAAGGGAACTTGAATAAATTTAACTCAAAACTCTCATTTTATTTCAAAGATTCAATCTTTATATATAAAAAACGTCTAGTGACATAATGGGTACCTTGATTGAAATATTTTCATTCAAAGATTCAATCTTTGGTCATTAAAACACTCTTCGACGTTTCATTGGGAACTCGAATAAGTTAAACTCAAAGCTCTCATTTTTTTCCAAAGTTTCAACCTTTTTACATTAAAAAGGTTTATTGACATATTAGGTACCTTAATTGAGGAGATTTCATTCAAAGATTCTATCTTTACTCCTTAAAACACTCTTCGTGATGTCAAAGGTAACTCGGATAAGTTTAACTCAAAACTCTCATTTTATTTCAAAGATTTCATCTTTATACATTAAAAAGGCCTAGTGACATAATAGATACCATGATTGAGGAAATTTCATTCAAAGATTCAATCTTTGTCCATTAAAAAATGCTACGCGACTTCGCAGGGAACTCGAATAAGTTAAACTCAAAACTCTCATTTTCTTTAAAAGATTCAATCTTTAAACATTAAAAAGGTCAAGTGACTTAATAGGTACCTGGATTGAGGTAATTTCATTCCAACATTCAATCTTTACTCATTAAAACTCTCTTCGCGACGTCAAAGGGAACTCGAATAAGTTGAACTCAAAACTCTCATCTATTTTGAAAGATTCAATCTTTACGCATTAAAAAGGCTAGTGACAAAATTTATACCTTGATTGAGGTATTTTGATTCAAAGATTCATTCTTTAGTCATTAAAACACTCTTCGCGACTTCATAGGGAAATCGAATAAGTTAGACTCAAAATTCTCATTTTGTTTCAAGGATTCAATCTTTATTCATTAAAAAGGTCTAGTGACATAATATGTTCCTTGATTGAGGCAATTTCATTCAAAGATTTCATCTTTACTCATTAAAACACTCTTTGTGATGTCAAAGGTAACTCGAACAAGTTTAACTCAAAACTCTCATCTTCTTTCAAAGATTTAATCTTCATACATTAAAATGGTCTAGTGACATAATAGGTACTTTGATTGAGGTATTTTCGTTCAAAGATTCAATCTTTAGTCATTAAAACACTCTTCGCGACTGCTTTAGGAACTCGAATAAGTTAAACTCAGTACTCAAATTTTCTTTCAAAGATGCAATCTTTATAAATTAAAAAGGTCGAGTGACATAATAGGTATCTCGATTCAAGTAATTTCATTTAAAGATTCAATCTTTACTCATTAAAGTACTCTTCGTGACGTCAAAGGGAACTTGGATAAGTTTAACTCAAAACTCTTATTTTCTTTCAGAGATTCAATCTTCATATATTAAAAACGTCTAGTGAGATAACGGGTACCTTGATTGAGGTATTTTTCATTCAAAGATTCAATCTTTAGTCATTAGAACACTCTTCGGGACTTCATAGGGAACTCGAATAAGTTAAACTCAAAACTCTCACTCCAAAATTCAACCTTTACTCGTTAAAACACTCTTCGCGACTGCATAGGGAACTCGAATAAGTTAAACTCAGAACTTACATTTTCTTTCAAAGATTATAAATTAAAAAGGTCAAGTGACATAATAGGTATCTTGATTCAGGTAATTTCTTTCAAAGATTCAATCTTTACTCATTAAAGTACTCTTCGTGACATCAAAGGAAACTTGAATAAGTTTATCTCAAAACTCTTATTTTCTTTCATAGATTCCATCTTTATGCATTAAAAACGTTTACTGACATAATGGGTATATTGATTGAAGTATTTTCATTCAAAGATTCAATCTTTATTTACTAAAACACTCTTCAGGACTTCATAGGGAACTCGAATAAGTTAAACTCAAAACTCTCATTTCCTTTCGTAGATTCAATCTTTGTACATTAAAAAGATCTAGTGACATATTAGGTACCGTGAATGAGGTAATTTGATTCAAAGATTCAATCTTTACTCATTAAAGCACTCTTCGTGATGTCAAAGCCAACTCGAATAAGGTGCACACAAAACACTAATTTTCTTCCAAAGATTCAATATTTATACATTAAAAAATGTCTAGTGACATAAAGGGTATCTTTATTGTGGTATTTTCATTCAAAGATGCAATATTTAGTCATTAAAACACTCTTCGGGACTTCGTAGGGAACTCGAATAAGTTAAACTCAAAACTCTCATTTTCTTTCGTATATTCAATTTTATACATTAAAAAGGTCTAGTGACACAATCGGTACCCTGAATTAGGTAATTTCATTCCAAGATTCAATCTTTACGCAATAAAACACTCTTCGTGATGTCAAAGGGAACTCGAATAAGTTCAACAGAAAACACTAATTTTTTTCCAAAGATTTAATCTTTATACATTAAAAAAGCTCTAGTGCATAATGGGTATCTTTATTGAGGTATTTTCATTCAAAGATGCAATATTTTACTCATTAAAACACTCATCGTGACGTCAAAGGGAATTCAAAGATTCAATCTTTACTCCTTAGAACACTCTTCGTGTCGTTAAAAGGAATTCGAATCAGTTTAACTCAAAACTCTCATTTTCTTTCAAAGATTTAATCTTTATACATTAAGAATGTCCAGTGACATAGTAGGTACTTTGATTGAGGTATTTTCATTCAAAGATTCAATCTTTAGTCATTAAAATACTCTACGCGACTTCATATGAAAACTCGAATAGGTTAAACTCAAAACTATCATTTTCCTTCAAAGATTCTCCCTTTATGTATTAAAACGGCCTAGTGACATAGTAGGTACCTTGGTTGAGGTAATTTCATTCAAAGATTCAATTTTACTCATTAAAACACTCTTCGTGACGTCAAGGGGAACTCGAATAAGTTTAAATCAAAACAATCATTTTCTATCAAAGATTTAATCTTTATACATTAAAATGTTCTAGTGACAAAATATGTACCTTAATTGAGGAATTTTCATCCAAGGATTCAATCTTCACTCATTAAAACACCCTTCGGGACGTCAAAGGGAACTTGAATAAATTTAACTCAAAACTCTCATTTTATTTCAAAGATTCAATCTTTATATATAAAAAAACGTCTAGTGACATAATGGGTACCTTGATTGAAATATTTTCATTCAAAGATTCAATCTTTGGTCATTAAAACACTCTTCGACATTTCATTGGGAACTCGAATAAGTTAAACTCAAAGCTCTCATTTTTTTCCAAAGTTTCAACCTTTTTACATTAAAAAGGTTTATTGACATAATAGGTACCTTAATTGAGGAGATTTCATTCAAAGATTCTATATTTACTCCTTAAAACACTCTTCGTGATGTCAAAGGTAACTCGGATAAGTTTAACTCAAAACTCTCATTTTATTTCAAAGATTTCATCTTTATACATTAAAAAGGCCTAGTGACATAATAGATACCATGATTAAGGTAATTTCATTCAAAGATTCAATCTTTGTCCATTAAAACACGCTACGCGACTTCGCAGGGAACTCGAATAAGTTAAACTCAAAACTCTCATTTTCTTTAAAAGATTCAATTTTTAAACATTAAAAAGGTCAAGTGACTTAATAGGTACCTGGATTGAGGTAATTTCATTCCAACATTCAATCTTTACTCATTAAAACTCTCTTCGCGACGTCAAAGGGAACTCGAATAAGTTGAACTCAAAACTCTCATCTATTTTGAAAGATTCAATCTTTACGCATTAAAAAGGCTAGTGACAAAATTTATACCTTGATTGAGGTATTTTGATTCAAAGATTCATTCTTTAGTCATTAAAACACTCTTCGCGACTTCATAGGGAAATCGAATAAATTAGACTCAAAATTCTCATTTTGTTTCAAGGATTCAATCTTTATTCATTAAAAACGTCTAGTGACATAATATGTTCCTTGATTGAGGCAATTTCATTCAAAGATTTCATCTTTACTCATTAAAACACTCTTTGTGATGTCAAAGGTAACTCAAACAAGTTTAACTCAAAACTCTCATCTTCTTTCAAAGATTTAATCTTCATACATTAAAATGGTCTAGTGACATAATAGGTACTTTGATTGAGGTATTTTCGTTCAAAGATTCAATCTTTAGTCATTGAAACACTCTTCGCGACTGCTTTAGGAACTCGAATAAGTTAAACTCAGTACTCACATTTTCTTTCAAAGATGCAATCTTTATAAATTAAAAAGGTCGAGTGACATAATAGGTATCTCGATTCAAGTAATTTCATTTAAAGATTCAATCTTTACTCATTAAAGTACTCTTCGTGACGTCAAAGGGAACTTAAATAAGTTTAACTCAAAACTCTTATTTTCTTTCAAAGATTCAATCTTCATATATTAAAAACGTCTAGTGAGATAACGGGTACCTTGATTGAGGTATTTTTCATTCAAAGATTCAATCTTTAGTCATTAGAACACTCTTCGGGACTTCATAGGGAACTCGAATAAGTTAAACTCAAAACTCTCACTCCAAAATTCAACCTTTACTCGTTAAAACACTCTTCGTGGCATCCAAGGGAACTCGAATAAGTTGAACTCAAAACTCTCATCTTCTTTCAAAGATTCAATCCTAATGCATTGAAAATGTCTGGTGACATAATTTGTACCTTGATTGAGGTATTTTGATTTAAAGATTCTTTCTTTAGTTATTAAAACACTCTTCGCGACTTCATAGGGAAATCGAATAAATTAAACTCAAAATTCTCATTTTGTTTTGAGGATTCAATCTTTTTTCATTAAAAAGATCTAGTGAAATAATAGGTTCGTTGATTGAGGTAATTTCATTCGAAGATTCCTTCTTTACTCATTAAAACACTCTTCGTGATGTCAAAGGTAACTCGAATAAGTTTAGCTCAAAACTCTCATCTTCTTTCAAAGATTTAATCTTTATACATTAGAATGGTTTAGTGACATAATAGGTACTTTGATTGAGTTATTTTCATTCAAATATTCAATCTTTAGTCATTAAAACACTCTTCGCGACTGCATAGGGAACTCGAATAAGTTAAACTCAGAACTTACATTTTCTTTCAAAGATTATAAATTAAAAAGGTCAAGTGACATAATAGGTATCTTGATTCAGGTAATTTCATTCAAAGATTCAATCTTTACTCGTTAAAGTACTCTTCGTGACATCAAAGGAAACTTGAATAAGTTTATCTCAAAACTCTTATTTTCTTTCATAAATTCCATCTTTATACATTAAAAACGTCTACTGACATAATGGGTACATTGATTGAAGTATTTTCATTCAAAGATTCAATCTTTATTCACTAAAACACTCTTCAGGACTTCATAGGGAACTCGAATAAGTTAAACTCAAAACTCTCATTTCCTTTCGTAGATTCAATCTTTGTACATTAAAAAGATCAAGTGACATATTAGGTACCGTGAATGAGGTAATTTGATTCAAAGATTCAATCTTTACTCATTAAAGCACTCTTCGTGATGTCAAAGCCAACTCGAATAAGTTGCACACAAAACACTAATTTTCTTCCAAAGATTCAATATTTATACATTAAAAAAGGTCTAGTGACATAAAGGGTATCTTTATTGTGGTATTTTCATTCAAAGATGCAATATTTAGTCATTAAAACACTCTTCGGGACTTCGTAGGGAACTCGAATAAGTTAAACTCAAAACTCTCATTTTCTTTCGTATATTCAATTTTATACATTAAAAAGGTCTAGTGACACAATCGGTACCCTGAATTAGGTAATTTCATTCCAAGATTCAATCTTTACGCAATAAAACACTCTTCGTGATGTCAAAGGGAACTCGAATAAGTTCAACAGAAAACACTAATTTTCTTCCAAAGATTTAATCTTTATACATTAAAAAAGCTCTAGTGCATAATGGGTATCTTTATTGAGGTATTTTCATTCAAAGATGCAATATTTTACTCATTAAAACACTCATCGTGACGTCAAAGGGAATTCAAAGATTCAATCTTTACTCCTTAGAACACTCTTCGTGTCTTTAAAAGGAATTCGAATCAGTTTAACTCAAAACTCTCATTTTCTTTCAAAGATTTAATCTTTATACATTAAGAATGTCTAGTGACATAGTAGGTACTTTGATTGAGGTATTTTCATTCAAAGATTCAATCTTTAGTCATTAAAATACTCTACGCGACTTCATACGAAAACTCGAATAGGTTAAACTCAAAACTATCATTTTCCTTCAAAGATTCTCCCTTTATGTATTAAAACGGCCAAGTGACATAGTAGGTACCTTGATTGAGGTAATTTCATTCAAAGATTCAATTTTATTCATTAAAACACTCTTCATGACGTCAAGGGGAACTCGAATAAGTTTAACTCAAAACAATCATTTTCTATCAAAGATTTAATCTTTATACATTAAAATGTTCTAGTGACAAAATATGTACCTTAATTGAGGAATTTTCATCCAAGGATTCAATCTTCACTCATTAAAACACCCTTCGGGACGTCAAAGGGAACTTGAATAAATTTAACTCAAAACTCTCATTTTATTTCAAAGATTCAATCTTTATATATAAAAAAACGTCTAGTGACATAATGGGTACCTTGATTGAAATATTTTCATTCAAAGATTCAATCTTTGGTCATTAAAACACTCTTCGACATTTCATTGGGTACTCGAATAAGTTAAACTCAAAACTCTCATTTTTTTCCAAAGTTTAAACCTTTTTACATTAAAAAGGTTTATTGACATAATAGGTACCTTAATTGAGGAGATTTCATTCAAAGATTCTATCTTTACTCCTTAAAACACTCTTCGTGATGTCCAAGGTAACTCGGATAAGTTTCACTCAAAACTCTCATTTTATTTCAAAGATTTCATCTTTATACATTAAAAAGGCCTAGTGACATAATAGATACCATGATTGAGGTAATTTCATTCAAAGATTCAATCTTTGTCCATTAAAACACGCTACGCGACTTCGTAGGGAACTCGAATAAGTTAAACTCAAAACTCTCATTTTCTTTAAAAGATTCAATCTTTAAACATTAAAAAGGTCAAGTGACTTAATAGGTACCTGGATTGAGGTAATTTCATTCCAACATTCAATCTTTACTCATTAAAACTCTCTTCGCGACGTCAAAGGGAACTCGAATAAGTTGAACTCAAAACTCTCATCTATTTTGAAAGATTCAATCTTTACGCATTAAAAAGGCTAGTGACAAAATTTATACCTTGATTGAGGTATTTTGATTCAAAGATTCATTCTTTAGTCATTAAAACACTCTTCGCGACTTCATAGGGAAATCGAATAAGTTAGACTCAAAATTCTCATTTTGTTTCAAGGATTCAATCTTTATTCATTAAAAAGGTCTAGTGACATAATATGTTCCTTGATTGAGGCAATTTCATTCAAAGATTTCATCTTTACTCATTAAAACACTCTTTGTGATGTCAAAGGTAACTCGAACAAGTTTAACTCAAAACTCTCATCTTCTTTCAAAGATTTAATCTTCATACATTAAAATGGTCTAGTGACATAATAGGTACATTGATTGAGGTATTTTCGTTCAAAGATCCAATTTTTAGTCATTAAAACACTCTTCGCGACTGCTTTAGGAACTCGAATAAGTTAAACTCAGTACTTACATTTTCTTTCAAAGATGCAATCTTTATAAATTAAAAAGGTCGTGTGACATAATAGGTATCTCGATTCAAGTAATTTCATTTAAAGATTCAATCTTTACTCATTAAAGTACTCTTCGTGACGTCAAAGGGAACTTGAATAAGTTTAACTCAAAACTCTTATTTTCTTTCAAAGATTTAATCTTCATATATTAAAAACGTCTAGTGAGATAACGGGTACCTTGATTGAGGTATTTTTCATTCAAAGATTCAATCTTTAGTCATTAGAACACTCTTCGGGACTTCATAGGGAACTCGAATAAGTTAAACTCAAAACTCTCACTCCAAAATTCAACCTTTA
This sequence comes from Cornus florida, assembly GCF_030987335.1. NCBI lineage: Eukaryota > Viridiplantae > Streptophyta > Magnoliopsida > Cornales > Cornaceae > Cornus > Cornus florida. The sequence continues at coordinate 359,049 of NW_026775901.1, read as the reverse complement.
CTCGTTAAAACACTCTTCGTGGCATCCAAGGGAACTCGAATAAGTTGAACTCAAAACTCTCATCTTCTTTCAAAGATTCAATCCTAATGCATTGAAAATGTCTGGTGACATAATTTGTACCTTGATTGAGGTATTTTGATTTAAAGATTCTTTCTTTAGTTATTAAAACACTCTTCGCGACTTCATAGGGAAATCGAATAAATTAAACTCAAAATTCTCATTTTGTTTCGAGGATTCAATCTTTTTTCATTAAAAAGATCTAGTGAAATAATAGGTTCGTTGATTGAGGTAATTTCATTCGAAGATTCCTTCTTTACTCATTAAAACACTCTTCGTGATGTCAAAGGTAACTCGAATAAGTTTAGCTCAAAACTCTCATCTTCTTTCAAAGATTTAATCTTTATACATTAGAATGGTTTAGTGACATAATAGGTACTTTGATTGAGTTATTTTCATTCAAATATTCAATCTTTAGTCATTAAAACACTCTTTGCGACTGCATAGGGAACTCGAATAAGTTAAACTCAGAACTTACATTTTCTTTCAAAGGTTATAAATTAAAAGGTCAAGTGACATAATAGGTATCTTGATTCAGGTAATTTCATTCAAAGATTCAATCTTTACTCATTAAAGTACTCTTCGTGACATCAAAGGAAACTTGAATAAGTTTATCTCAAAACTCTTATTTTCTTTCATAGATTCCATCTTTATACATTAAAAACGTCTACTGACATAATGGGTACATTGATTGAAGTATTTTCATTCAAAGATTCAATCTTTATTCACTAAAACACTCTTCAGGACTTCATGGGGAACTCGAATAAGTTAAACTCAAAACTCTCATTTCCTTTCGTAGATTCAATCTTTGTACATTAAAAAGATCTAGTGACATATTAGGTACCGTGAATGAGGTAATTTGATTCAAAGATTCAATCTTTACTCATTAAAGCACTCTTCGTGATGTCAAAGCCAACTCGAATAAGTTGCACACAAAACACTAATTTTCTTCCAAAGATTCAATATTTATACATTAAAAAGGTCTAGTGACATAAAGGGTATCTTTATTGTGCTATTTTCATTCAAAGATGCAATATTTAGTCATTAAAACACTCTTCGGGACTTCGTAGGGAACTCGAATAAGTTAAACTCAAAACTCTCATTTTCTTTCGTATATTCAATTTTATACATTAAAAAGGTCTAGTGACACAATCGGTACCCTGAATTAGGTAATTTCATTCCAAGATTCAATCTTTACGCAATAAAACACTCTTCGTGATGTCAAAGGGAACTCGAATAAGTTCAACAGAAAACACTAATTTTCTTCCAAAGATTAAATCTTTATACATTAAAAAAGCTCTAGTGCATAATGGATATCTTTATTGAGGTATTTTCATTCAAAGATGCAATATTTTACTCATTAAAACACTCATCGTGACGTCAAAGGGAATTCAAAGATTCAATCTTTACTCCTTAGAACACTCTTCGTGTCTTTAAAAGGAATTCGAATTAGTTTAACTCAAAACTCACATTTTCTTTCAAAGATTTAAACTTTATACATTAAGAATGTCCAGTGACATAGTAGGTACTTTGATTGAGGTATTTTCATTCAAAGATTCAATCTTTGGTCATTAAAATACTCTACGCGACTTCATATGAAAACTCGAATAGGTTAAACTCAAAACTATCATTTTCCTTCAAAGATTCTCCCTTTATGTATTAAAACGGCCTAGTGACATAGTAGGTACCTTGATTGAGGTAATTTCATTCAAAGATTCAATTTTACTCATTAAAACACTCTTCGTGACGTCAAGGGGAACTCGAATAAGTTTAAATCAAAACAATCATTTTCTATCAAAGATTTAATCTTTATACATTAAAATGTTCTAGTGACAAAATATGTACCTTAATTGAGGAATTTTCATCCAAGGATTCAATCTTCACTCATTAAAACACCTTTCGGGACGTCAAAGGGAACTTGAATAAATTTAACTCAAAACTCTCATTTTATTTCAAAGATTCAATCTTTATATATTAAAAACGTCTAGTGACATAATGGGTACCTTGATTGAAATATTTTCATTCAAAGATTCAATCTTTGGTCATTAAAACACTCTTCGACATTTCATTGGGAACTCGAATAAGTTAAACTCAAAGCTCTCATTTTTTTCCAAAGTTTCAACCTTTTTACATTAAAAAGGTTTATTGACATAATAGGTACCTTAATTGAGGAGATTTCATTCAAAGATTCTATCTTTACTCCTTAAAACACTCTTCGTGATGTCAAAGGTAACTCAGATAAGTTTAACTCAAAACTCTCATTTTATTTCAAAGATTTCATCTTTATACATTAAAAAGGCCTAGTGACATAATAGATACCATGATTGAGGTAATTTCATTCAAAGATTCAATCTTTGTCCATTAAAACACGTTACGCGACTTCGCAGGGAACTCGAATAAGTTAAACTCAAAACTCTCATTTTCTTTAAAAGATTCAATCTTTAAACATTAAAAACGTCAAGTGACTTCATAGGTGCCTGGATTGAGGTAATTTCATTCCAACATTCAATCTTTACTCATTAAAACTCTCTTCGCGACGTCAAAGGGAACTCGAATAAGTTGAACTCAAAACTCTCATCTATTTTGAAAGATTCAATCTTTACGCATTAAAAAGGCTAGTGACAAAATTTATACCTTTGATTGAGGTATTTTGATACAAAGATTCATTCTTTAGTCATTAAAACACTCTTCGCGACTTCATAGGGAAATCGAATAAGTTAGACTCAAAATTCTCATTTTGTTTCAAGGATTCAATCTTTATTCATTAAAAAGGTCTAGTGACGTAATATGTTCCTTGATTGAGGCAATTTCATTCAAAGATTTCATCTTTACTAATTAAAACACTCTTTGTGATGTCAAAGGTTACTCGAACAAGTTTAACTCAAAACTCTCATCTTCTTTCAAAGATTTAATCTTCATACATTAAAATGGTCTAGTGACATAATAGGTACTTTGATTGAGGTATTTTCGTTCAAAGATTCAAGTTTTAGTCATTAAAACACTCTTCGCGACTGCTTTAGGAACTCGAATAAGTTAAACTCAGTACTTACATTTTCTTTCAAAGATGCAATCTTTATAAATTAAAAAGGTCGAGTGACATAATAGGTATCTCGATTCAAGTAATTTCATTTAAAGATTCAATCTTTACTCTTCGTGACGTCAAGGGGAACTCGAATAAGTTTAACTCAAAACAATCATTTTCTATCAAAGATTTAATCTTTATACATTAAAATGTTCTAGTGACAAAATATGTACCTTAATTGAGGAATTTTCATCCAAGGATTCAATCTTCACTCATTAAAACACCCTTCGGGACGTCAAAGGGAACTTGTATAAATTTAACTCAAAACTCTCATTTTATTTCAAAGATTCAATCTTTATATATAAAAAAACGTCTAGTGACATAATGGGTACCTTGATTGAAATATTTTCATTCAAAGATTCAATCTTTGGTCATTAAAACACTCTTCGACATTTTATTGGGAACTCGAATAAGTTAAACTCAAAGCTCTCATTTTTTTCCAAAGTTTAAACCTTTTTACATTAAAAAGGTTTATTGACATAATAGGTACCTTAATTGAGGAGATTTCATTCAAAGATTCAATCTTTACTCCTTAAAACACTCTTCGTGATGTCAAAGGTAACTCGGATAAGTTTAACTCAAAACTCTCATTTTATTTCAAAGATTTCATCTTTATACATTAAAAAGGCCTAGTGACAAAATAGATACCATGATTGAGGTAATTTCATTCAAAGATTCAATCTTTATCCATTAAAACACGCTACGCGACTTCGTAGGGAACTCGAATAAGTTAAACTCAAAACTCTCATTTTCTTTAAAAGATTCAATCTTTAAACATTAAAAAGGTCAAGTGACTTAATAGGTACCTGGATTGAGGTAATTTCATTCCAACATTCAATCTTTACTCATTAAAACTCTCTTCGCGACGTCAAAGGGAACTCGAATAAGTTGAACTCAAAACTCTCATCTATTTTGAAAGATTCAATCTTTACGCATTAAAAAGGCTAGTGACAAAATTTATACCTTGATTGAGGTATTTTGATTCAAAGATTCATTCTTTAGTCATTAAAACACTCTTCGCGACTTCATAGGGAAATCGAATAAGTTAGACTCAAAATTCTCATTTTGTTTCAAGGACTCAATCTTTATTCATTAAAAAGGTCTAGTGACATAATATGTTCCTTGATTGAGGCAATTTCATTCAAAGATTTCATCTTTACTCATTAAAACACTCTTTATGATGTCAAAGGTAACTCGAACAAGTTTGACTCAAAACTCTCATCTTCTTTCAAAGATTTAATCTTCATACATTAAAATGGTCTTGTGACATAATAGGTACTTTGATTGAGGTATTTTCGTTCAAAGATTCAATCTTTAGTCATTAAAACACTCTTCGCGATTGCTTTAGGAACTCGAATAAGTTAAACTCAGTACTCACATTTTCTTTCAAAGATGCAATCTTTATAAATTAAAAAGGTCGAGTGACATAATAGGTATCTCGATTCAAGTAATTTCATTTAAAGATTCAATCTTTACTCATTAAAGTACTCTTCGTGACGTCAAAGGGAACTTGAATAAGTTTAACTCAAAACTCTTATTTTCTTTCAAAGATTCAATCTTCATATATTAAAAACGTCTAGTGAGATAACGGGTACCTTGATTGAGGTATTTTTCATTCAAAGATTCAATCTTTAGTCATTAGAACACTCTTCGGGACTTCATAGGGAACTCGAATAAGTTAAACTCAAAACTCTCACTCCAAAATTCAACCTTTACTCGTTAAAACACTCTTCGTGGCATCCAAGGGAACTCGAATAAGTTGAACTCAAAACTCTCATCTTCTTTCAAAGATTCAATCCTAATGCATTAAAAATGTCTGGTGACATAATTTGTACCTTGATTGAGGTATTTTGATTTAAAGATTCTTTCTTTAGTTATTAAAACACTCTTCGCGACTTCATAGGGAAATCGAATAAATTAAACTCAAAATTCTCATTTTGTTTCGAGGATTCAATCTTTTTTCATTAAAAAGATCTAGTGAAATAATAGGTTCGTTGATTGAGGTAATTTCATTCGAAGATTCCATCTTTACTCATTAAAACACTCTTCGTGATGTCAAAGGTAACTCGAATAAGTTTAGCTCAAAACTCTCATCTTCTTTCAAAGATTTAATCTTTATACATTAGAATGGTTTAGTGACATAATAGGTACTTTGATTGAGTTATTTTCATTCAAATATTCAATCTTTAGTCATTAAAACACTCTTTGCGACTGCATAGGGAACTCGAATAAGTTAAACTCAGAACTTACATTTTCTTTCAAAGGTTATAAATTAAAAGGTCAAGTGACATAATAGGTATCTTGATTCAGGTAATTTCATTCAAAGATTCAATCTTTACTCATTAAAGTACTCTTCGTGACATCAAAGGAAACTTGAATAAGTTTATCTCAAAACTCTTATTTTCTTTCATAGATTCCATCTTTATACATTAAAAACGTCTACTGACATAATGGGTACATTGATTGAAGTATTTTCATTCAAAGATTCAATCTTTATTCACTAAAACACTCTTCAGGACTTCATGGGGAACTCGAATAAGTTAAACTCAAAACTCTCATTTCCTTTCGTAGATTCAATCTTTGTACATTAAAAAGATCTAGTGACATATTAGGTACCGTGAATGAGGTAATTTGATTCAAAGATTCAATCTTTACTCATTAAAGCACTCTTCGTGATGTCAAAGCCAACTCGAATAAGTTGCACACAAAACACTAATTTTCTTCCAAAGATTCAATATTTATACATTAAAAAGGTCTAGTGACATAAAGGGTATCTTTATTGTGCTATTTTCATTCAAAGATGCAATATTTAGTCATTAAAACACTCTTCGGGACTTCGTAGGGAACTCGAATAAGTTAAACTCAAAACTCTCATTTTCTTTCGTATATTCAATTTTATACATTAAAAAGGTCTAGTGACACAATCGGTACCCTGAATTAGGTAATTTCATTCCAAGATTCAATCTTTACGCAATAAAACACTCTTCGTGATGTCAAAGGGAACTCGAATAAGTTCAACAGAAAACACTAATTTTCTTCCAAAGATTAAATCTTTATACATTAAAAAAGCTCTAGTGCATAATGGATATCTTTATTGAGGTATTTTCATTCAAAGATGCAATATTTTACTCATTAAAACACTCATCGTGACGTCAAAGGGAATTCAAAGATTCAATCTTTACTCCTTAGAACACTCTTCGTGTCTTTAAAAGGAATTCGAATTAGTTTAACTCAAAACTCACATTTTCTTTCAAAGATTTAAACTTTATACATTAAGAATGTCCAGTGACATAGTAGGTACTTTGATTGAGGTATTTTCATTCAAAGATTCAATCTTTGGTCATTAAAATACTCTACGCGACTTCATATGAAAACTCGAATAGGTTAAACTCAAAACTATCATTTTCCTTCAAAGATTCTCCCTTTATGTATTAAAACGGCCTAGTGACATAGTAGGTACCTTGATTGAGGTAATTTCATTCAAAGATTCAATTTTACTCATTAAAACACTCTTCGTGACGTCAAGGGGAACTCGAATAAGTTTAAATCAAAACAATCATTTTCTATCAAAGATTTAATCTTTATACATTAAAATGTTCTAGTGACAAAATATGTACCTTAATTGAGGAATTTTCATCCAAGGATTCAATCTTCACTCATTAAAACACCTTTCGGGACGTCAAAGGGAACTTGAATAAATTTAACTCAAAACTCTCATTTTATTTCAAAGATTCAATCTTTATATATTAAAAACGTCTAGTGACATAATGGGTACCTTGATTGAAATATTTTCATTCAAAGATTCAATCTTTGGTCATTAAAACACTCTTCGACATTTCATTGGGAACTCGAATAAGTTAAACTCAAAGCTCTCATTTTTTTCCAAAGTTTCAACCTTTTTACATTAAAAAGGTTTATTGACATAATAGGTACCTTAATTGAGGAGATTTCATTCAAAGATTCTATCTTTACTCCTTAAAACACTCTTCGTGATGTCAAAGGTAACTCAGATAAGTTTAACTCAAAACTCTCATTTTATTTCAAAGATTTCATCTTTATACATTAAAAAGGCCTAGTGACATAATAGATACCATGATTGAGGTAATTTCATTCAAAGATTCAATCTTTGTCCATTAAAACACGTTACGCGACTTCGCAGAGAACTCGAATAAGTTAAACTCAAAACTCTCATTTTCTTTAAAAGATTCAATCTTTAAACATTAAAAACGTCAAGTGACTTCATAGGTGCCTGGATTGAGGTAATTTCATTCCAACATTCAATCTTTACTCATTAAAACTCTCTTCGCGACGTCAAAGGGAACTCGAATAAGTTGAACTCAAAACTCTCATCTATTTTGAAAGATTCAATCTTTACGCATTAAAAAGGCTAGTGACAAAATTTATACCTTTGATTGAGGTATTTTGATACAAAGATTCATTCTTTAGTCATTAAAACACTCTTCGCGACTTCATAGGGAAATCGAATAAGTTAGACTCAAAATTCTCATTTTGTTTCAAGGATTCAATCTTTATTCATTAAAAAGGTCTAGTGACGTAATATGTTCCTTGATTGAGGCAATTTCATTCAAAGATTTCATCTTTACTAATTAAAACACTCTTTGTGATGTCAAAGGTTACTCGAACAAGTTTAACTCAAAACTCTCATCTTCTTTCAAAGATTTAATCTTCATACATTAAAATGGTCTAGTGACATAATAGGTACTTTGATTGAGGTATTTTCGTTCAAAGATTCAAGTTTTAGTCATTAAAACACTCTTCGCGACTGCTTTAGGAACTCGAATAAGTTAAACTCAGTACTTACATTTTCTTTCAAAGATGCAATCTTTATAAATTAAAAAGGTCGAGTGACATAATAGGTATCTCGATTCAAGTAATTTCATTTAAAGATTCAATCTTTACTCTTCGTGACGTCAAGGGGAACTCGAATAAGTTTAACTCAAAACAATCATTTTCTATCAAAGATTTAATCTTTATACATTAAAATGTTCTAGTGACAAAATATGTACCTTAATTGAGGAATTTTCATCCAAGGATTCAATCTTCACTCATTAAAACACCCTTCGGGACGTCAAAGGGAACTTGTATAAATTTAACTCAAAACTCTCATTTTATTTCAAAGATTCAATCTTTATATATAAAAAAACGTCTAGTGACATAATGGGTACCTTGATTGAAATATTTTCATTCAAAGATTCAATCTTTGGTCATTAAAACACTCTTCGACATTTCATTGGGAACTCGAATAAGTTAAACTCAAAGCTCTCATTTTTTTCCAAAGTTTAAACCTTTTTACATTAAAAAGGTTTATTGACATAATAGGTACCTTAATTGAGGAGATTTCATTCAAAGATTCAATCTTTACTCCTTAAAACACTCTTCGTGATGTCAAAGGTAACTCGGATAAGTTTAACTCAAAACTCTCATTTTATTTCAAAGATTTCATCTTTATACATTAAAAAGGCCTAGTGACAAAATAGATACCATGATTGAGGTAATTTCATTCAAAGATTCAATCTTTATCCATTAAAACACGCTACGCGACTTCGTAGGGAACTCGAATAAGTTAAACTCAAAACTCTCATTTTCTTTAAAAGATTCAATCTTTAAACATTAAAAAGGTCAAGTGACTTAATAGGTACCTGGATTGAGGTAATTTCATTCCAACATTCAATCTTTACTCATTAAAACTCTCTTCGCGACGTCAAAGGGAACTCGAATAAGTTGAACTCAAAACTCTCATCTATTTTGAAAGATTCAATCTTTACGCATTAAAAAGGCTAGTGACAAAATTTATACCTTGATTGAGGTATTTTGATTCAAAGATTCATTCTTTAGTCATTAAAACACTCTTCGCGACTTCATAGGGAAATCGAATAAGTTAGACTCAAAATTCTCATTTTGTTTCAAGGACTCAATCTTTATTCATTAAAAAGGTCTAGTGACATAATATGTTCCTTGATTGAGGCAATTTCATTCAAAGATTTCATCTTTACTCATTAAAACACTCTTTATGATGTCAAAGGTAACTCGAACAAGTTTGACTCAAAACTCTCATCTTCTTTCAAAGATTTAATCTTCATACATTAAAATGGTCTTGTGACATAATAGGTACTTTGATTGAGGTATTTTCGTTCAAAGATTCAATCTTTAGTCATTAAAACACTCTTCGCGATTGCTTTAGGAACTCGAATAAGTTAAACTCAGTACTCACATTTTCTTTCAAAGATGCAATCTTTATAAATTAAAAAGGTCGAGTGACATAATAGGTATCTCGATTCAAGTAATTTCATTTAAAGATTCAATCTTTACTCATTAAAGTACTCTTCGTGACGTCAAAGGGAACTTGAATAAGTTTAACTCAAAACTCTTATTTTCTTTCAAAGATTCAATCTTCATATATTAAAAACGTCTAGTGAGATAACGGGTACCTTGATTGAGGTATTTTTCATTCAAAGATTCAATCTTTAGTCATTAGAACACTCTTCGGGACTTCATAGGGAACTCGAATAAGTTAAACTCAAAACTCTCACTCCAAAATTCAACCTTTACTCGTTAAAACACTCTTCGTGGCATCCAAGGGAACTCGAATAAGTTGAACTCAAAACTCTCATCTTCTTTCAAAGATTCAATCCTAATGCATTAAAAATGTCTGGTGACATAATTTGTACCTTGATTGAGGTATTTTGATTTAAAGATTCTTTCTTTAGTTATTAAAACACTCTTCGCGACTTCATAGGGAAATCGAATAAATTAAACTCAAAATTCTCATTTTGTTTCGAGGATTCAATCTTTTTTCATTAAAAAGATCTAGTGAAATAATAGGTTCGTTGATTGAGGTAATTTCATTCGAAGATTCCATCTTTACTCATTAAAACACTCTTCGTGATGTCAAAGGTAACTCGAATAAGTTTAGCTCAAAACTCTCATCTTCTTTCAAAGATTTAATCTTTATACATTAGAATGGTTTAGTGACATAATAGGTACTTTGATTGAGTTATTTTCATTCAAATATTCAATCTTTAGTCATTAAAACACTCTTTGCGACTGCATAGGGAACTCGAATAAGTTAAACTCAGAACTTACATTTTCTTTCAAAGGTTATAAATTAAAAGGTCAAGTGACATAATAGGTATCTTGATTCAGGTAATTTCATTCAAAGATTCAATCTTTACTCATTAAAGTACTCTTCGTGACATCAAAGGAAACTTGAATAAGTTTATCTCAAAACTCTTATTTTCTTTCATAGATTCCATCTTTATACATTAAAAACGTCTACTGACATAATGGGTACATTGATTGAAGTATTTTCATTCAAAGATTCAATCTTTATTCACTAAAACACTCTTCAGGACTTCATGGGGAACTCGAATAAGTTAAACTCAAAACTCTCATTTCCTTTCGTAGATTCAATCTTTGTACATTAAAAAGATCTAGTGACATATTAGGTACCGTGAATGAGGTAATTTGATTCAAAGATTCAATCTTTACTCATTAAAGCACTCTTCGTGATGTCAAAGCCAACTCGAATAAGTTGCACACAAAACACTAATTTTCTTCCAAAGATTCAATATTTATACATTAAAAAGGTCTAGTGACATAAAGGGTATCTTTATTGTGCTATTTTCATTCAAAGATGCAATATTTAGTCATTAAAACACTCTTCGGGACTTCGTAGGGAACTCGAATAAGTTAAACTCAAAACTCTCATTTTCTTTCGTATATTCAATTTTATACATTAAAAAGGTCTAGTGACACAATCGGTACCCTGAATTAGGTAATTTCATTCCAAGATTCAATCTTTACGCAATAAAACACTCTTCGTGATGTCAAAGGGAACTCGAATAAGTTCAACAGAAAACACTAATTTTCTTCCAAAGATTAAATCTTTATACATTAAAAAAGCTCTAGTGCATAATGGATATCTTTATTGAGGTATTTTCATTCAAAGATGCAATATTTTACTCATTAAAACACTCATCGTGACGTCAAAGGGAATTCAAAGATTCAATCTTTACTCCTTAGAACACTCTTCGTGTCTTTAAAAGGAATTCGAATTAGTTTAACTCAAAACTCACATTTTCTTTCAAAGATTTAAACTTTATACATTAAGAATGTCCAGTGACATAGTAGGTACTTTGATTGAGGTATTTTCATTCAAAGATTCAATCTTTGGTCATTAAAATACTCTACGCGACTTCATATGAAAACTCGAATAGGTTAAACTCAAAACTATCATTTTCCTTCAAAGATTCTCCCTTTATGTATTAAAACGGCCTAGTGACATAGTAGGTACCTTGATTGAGGTAATTTCATTCAAAGATTCAATTTTACTCATTAAAACACTCTTCGTGACGTCAAGGGGAACTCGAATAAGTTTAAATCAAAACAATCATTTTCTATCAAAGATTTAATCTTTATACATTAAAATGTTCTAGTGACAAAATATGTACCTTAATTGAGGAATTTTCATCCAAGGATTCAATCTTCACTCATTAAAACACCTTTCGGGACGTCAAAGGGAACTTGAATAAATTTAACTCAAAACTCTCATTTTATTTCAAAGATTCAATCTTTATATATTAAAAACGTCTAGTGACATAATGGGTACCTTGATTGAAATATTTTCATTCAAAGATTCAATCTTTGGTCATTAAAACACTCTTCGACATTTCATTGGGAACTCGAATAAGTTAAACTCAAAGCTCTCATTTTTTTCCAAAGTTTCAACCTTTTTACATTAAAAAGGTTTATTGACATAATAGGTACCTTAATTGAGGAGATTTCATTCAAAGATTCTATCTTTACTCCTTAAAACACTCTTCGTGATGTCAAAGGTAACTCAGATAAGTTTAACTCAAAACTCTCATTTTATTTCAAAGATTTCATCTTTATACATTAAAAAGGCCTAGTGACATAATAGATACCATGATTGAGGTAATTTCATTCAAAGATTCAATCTTTGTCCATTAAAACACGTTACGCGACTTCGCAGGGAACTCGAATAAGTTAAACTCAAAACTCTCATTTTCTTTAAAAGATTCAATCTTTAAACATTAAAAACGTCAAGTGACTTCATAGGTGCCTGGATTGAGGTAATTTCATTCCAACATTCAATCTTTACTCATTAAAACTCTCTTCGCGACGTCAAAGGGAACTCGAATAAGTTGAACTCAAAACTCTCATCTATTTTGAAAGATTCAATCTTTACGCATTAAAAAGGCTAGTGACAAAATTTATACCTTTGATTGAGGTATTTTGATACAAAGATTCATTCTTTAGTCATTAAAACACTCTTCGCGACTTCATAGGGAAATCGAATAAGTTAGACTCAAAATTCTCATTTTGTTTCAAGGATTCAATCTTTATTCATTAAAAAGGTCTAGTGACGTAATATGTTCCTTGATTGAGGCAATTTCATTCAAAGATTTCATCTTTACTAATTAAAACACTCTTTGTGATGTCAAAGGTTACTCGAACAAGTTTAACTCAAAACTCTCATCTTCTTTCAAAGATTTAATCTTCATACATTAAAATGGTCTAGTGACATAATAGGTACTTTGATTGAGGTATTTTCGTTCAAAGATTCAAGTTTTAGTCATTAAAACACTCTTCGCGACTGCTTTAGGAACTCGAATAAGTTAAACTCAGTACTTACATTTTCTTTCAAAGATGCAATCTTTATAAATTAAAAAGGTCGAGTGACATAATAGGTATCTCGATTCAAGTAATTTCATTTAAAGATTCAATCTTTACTCTTCGTGACGTCAAGGGGAACTCGAATAAGTTTAACTCAAAACAATCATTTTCTATCAAAGATTTAATCTTTATACATTAAAATGTTCTAGTGACAAAATATGTACCTTAATTGAGGAATTTTCATCCAAGGATTCAATCTTCACTCATTAAAACACCCTTCGGGACGTCAAAGGGAACTTGTATAAATTTAACTCAAAACTCTCATTTTATTTCAAAGATTCAATCTTTATATATAAAAAAACGTCTAGTGACATAATGGGTACCTTGATTGAAATATTTTCATTCAAAAATTCAATCTTTGGTCATTAAAACACTCTTCGACATTTCATTGGGAACTCGAATAAGTTAAACTCAAAGCTCTCATTTTTTTCCAAAGTTTAAACCTTTTTACATTAAAAAGGTTTATTGACATAATAGGTACCTTAATTGAGGAGATTTCATTCAAAGATTCAATCTTTACTCCTTAAAACACTCTTCGTGATGTCAAAGGTAACTCGGATAAGTTTAACTCAAAACTCTCATTTTATTTCAAAGATTTCATCTTTATACATTAAAAAGGCCTAGTGACAAAATAGATACCATGATTGAGGTAATTTCATTCAAAGATTCAATCTTTATCCATTAAAACACGCTACGCGACTTCGTAGGGAACTCGAATAAGTTAAACTCAAAACTCTCATTTTCTTTAAAAGATTCAATCTTTAAACATTAAAAAGGTCAAGTGACTTAATAGGTACCTGGATTGAGGTAATTTCATTCCAACATTCAATCTTTACTCATTAAAACTCTCTTCGCGACGTCAAAGGGAACTCGAATAAGTTGAACTCAAAACTCTCATCTATTTTGAAAGATTCAATCTTTACGCATTAAAAAGGCTAGTGACAAAATTTATACCTTGATTGAGGTATTTTGATTCAAAGATTCATTCTTTAGTCATTAAAACACTCTTCGCGACTTCATAGGGAAATCGAATAAGTTAGACTCAAAATTCTCATTTTGTTTCAAGGACTCAATCTTTATTCATTAAAAAGGTCTAGTGACATAATATGTTCCTTGATTGAGGCAATTTCATTCAAAGATTTCATCTTTACTCATTAAAACACTCTTTATGATGTCAAAGGTAACTCGAACAAGTTTGACTCAAAACTCTCATCTTCTTTCAAAGATTTAATCTTCATACATTAAAATGGTCTTGTGACATAATAGGTACTTTGATTGAGGTATTTTCGTTCAAAGATTCAATCTTTAGTCATTAAAACACTCTTCGCGATTGCTTTAGGAACTCGAATAAGTTAAACTCAGTACTCACATTTTCTTTCAAAGATGCAATCTTTATAAATTAAAAAGGTCGAGTGACATAATAGGTATCTCGATTCAAGTAATTTCATTTAAAGATTCAATCTTTACTCATTAAAGTACTCTTCGTGACGTCAAAGGGAACTTGAATAAGTTTAACTCAAAACTCTTATTTTCTTTCAAAGATTCAATCTTCATATATTAAAAACGTCTAGTGAGATAACGGGTACCTTGATTGAGGTATTTTTCATTCAAAGATTCAATCTTTAGTCATTAGAACACTCTTCGGGACTTCATAGGGAACTCGAATAAGTTAAACTCAAAACTCTCACTCCAAAATTCAACCTTTACTCGTTAAAACACTCTTCGTGGCATCCAAGGGAACTCGAATAAGTTGAACTCAAAACTCTCATCTTCTTTCAAAGATTCAATCCTAATGCATTAAAAATGTCTGGTGACATAATTTGTACCTTGATTGAGGTATTTTGATTTAAAGATTCTTTCTTTAGTTATTAAAACACTCTTCGCGACTTCATAGGGAAATCGAATAAATTAAACTCAAAATTCTCATTTTGTTTCGAGGATTCAATCTTTTTTCATTAAAAAGATCTAGTGAAATAATAGGTTCGTTGATTGAGGTAATTTCATTCGAAGATTCCATCTTTACTCATTAAAACACTCTTCGTGATGTCAAAGGTAACTCGAATAAGTTTAGCTCAAAACTCTCATCTTCTTTCAAAGATTTAATCTTTATACATTAGAATGGTTTAGTGACATAATAGGTACTTTGATTGAGTTATTTTCATTCAAATATTCAATCTTTAGTCATTAAAACACTCTTCGCGACTGCATAGGGAACTCGAATAAGTTAAACTCAGAACTTACATTTTCTTTCAAAGATTATAAATTAAAAAGGTCAAGTGACATAATAGGTATCTTGATTCAGGTAATTTCATTCAAAGATTCAATCTTTACTCATTAAAGTACTCTTCGTGACATCAAAGGAAACTTGAATAAGTTTATCTCAAAACTCTTATTTTCTTTCATAGATTCCATCTTTATACATTAAAAACGTCTACTGACATAATGGGTATATTGATTGAAGTATTTTCATTCAAAGATTCAATCTTTATTCACTAAAACACTCTTCAGGACTTCATAGGGAACTCGAATAAGTTAAACTCAAAACTCTCATTTCCTTTCGTAGATTCAATCTTTGTACATTAAAAAGATCTAGTGACATATTAGGTACCGTGAATGAGGTAATTTGATTCAAAGATTCAATCTTTACTCATTAAAGCACTCTTCGTGGTGTCAAAGCCAACTCGAATAAGTTGCACACAAAACACTAATTTTCTTCCAAAGATTCAATATTTATACATTAAAAAAGGTCTAGTGACATAAAGGGTATCTTTATTGTGGTATTTTCATTCAAAGATGCAATATTTAGTCATTAAAACACTCTTAGGGACTTCGTAGGGAACTCGAATAAGTTAAACTCAAAACTCTCATTTTCTTTCGTATATTCAATTTTATACATTAAAAAGGTCTAGTGACACAATCGGTACCCTGAATTAGGTAATTTCATTCCAAGATTCAATCTTTACGCAATAAAACACTATTCGTGATGTCAAAGGGAACTCGAATAAGTTCAACAGAAAACACTAATTTTCTTCCAAAGATTTAATCTTTATACATTAAAAAAGCTCTAGTGCATAATGGGTATCTTTATTGAGGTATTTTCATTCAAAGATGCAATATTTTACTCAGTAAAACACTCATCGTGACGTCAAAGGGAATTCAAAGATTCAATCTTTACTCCTTAGAACACTCTTCGTGACTTTAAAAGGAATTCGAATCAGTTTAACTCAAAACTCTCATTTTCTTTCAAAGATTTAATCTTTATACATTAAGAATGTCTAGTGACATAGTAGGTACTTTGATTGAGGTATTTTCATTCAAAGATTCAATCTTTAGTCATTAAAATACTCTACGCGACTTCATATGAAAACTCGAATAGGTTAAACTCAAAACTTTTATTTTCCTTCAAAGATTCTCCCTTTATGTATTAAAACGGCCTAGTGACATAGTAGGTACCTTGATTGAGGTAATTTCATTCAAAGATTCAATTTTACTCATTAAAACACTCTTCGTGACGTCAAGGGGAACTCGAATAAGTTTAACTCAAAACAATCATTTTCTATCAAAGATTTAATCTTTATACATTAAAATGTTCTAGTGACAAAATATGTACCTTAATTGAGGAATTTTCATCCAAGGATTCAATCTTCACTCATTAAAACACCCTTCGGGACGTCAAAGGGAACTTGAATAAATTTAACTCAAAACTCTCATTTTATTTCAAAGATTCAATCTTTATATATAAAAAAACGTCTAGTGACATAATGGGTACCTTGATTGAAATATTTTCATTCAAAGATTCAATCTTTGGTCATTAAAACACTCTTCGACATTTCATTGGGAACTCGAATAAGTTAAACTCAAAACTCTCATTTTTTTCCAAAGTTTCAACCTTTTTACATTAAAAAGGTTTATTGACATAATAGGTACCTTAATTGAGGAGATTTCATTCAAAGATTCTATCTTTACTCCTTAAAACACTCTTCGTGATGTCAAAGGTAACTCGAATAAGTTGAACTCAAAACTCTCATCTTCTTTCAAAGATTCAATCCTAATGCATTGAAAATGTCTGGTGAAATAATTTGTACCTTGATTGAGGTATTTTGATTTAAAGATTCTTTCTTTAGTTATTAAAACACTCTTCGCGACTTCATAGGGAAATCGAATAAATTAAACTCAAAATTCTCATTTTGTTTCGAGGATTCAATCTTTTTTCATTAAAAAGATCTAGTGAAATAATAGGTTCGTTGATTGAGGTAATTTCATTCGAAGATTCCTTCTTTACTCATTAAAACACTCTTCGTGATGTCAAAGGTAACTCGAATAAGTTTAGCTCAAAACTCTCATCTTCTTTCAAAGATTTAATCTTTATACATTAGAATGGTTTAGTGACATAATAGGTACTTTGATTGAGTTATTTTCATTCAAATATTCAATCTTTAGTCATTAAAACACTCTTCGCGACTGCATAGGGAACTCGAATAAGTTAAACTCAGAACTTACATTTTCTTTCAAAGATTATAAATTAAAAAGGTCAAGTGACATAATAGGTATCTTGATTCAGGTAATTTCATTCAAAGATTCAATCTTTACTCATTAAAGTACTCTTCGTTACATCAAAGGAAACTTGAATAAGTTTATCTCAAAACTCTTATTTTCTTTCATAGATTCCATCTTTATACATTAAAAATGTCTACTGACATAATGGGTACATTGATTGAAGTATTTTCATTCAAAGATTCAATCTTTATTCACTAAAACACTCTTCAGGACTTCATAGGGAACTCGAATAAGTTAAACTCAAAACTCTCATTTCCTTTCGTAGATTCAATCTTTGTACATTAAAAAGATCTAGTGACATATTAGGTACCGTGAATGAGGTAATTTGATTCAAAGATTCAATCTTTACTCATTAAAGCACTCTTCGTGATGTCAAAGCCAACTCGAATAAGTTGCACACAAAGCACTAATTTTCTTCCAAAGATTCAATATTTATAAATTAAAAAAGGTCTAGTGACATAAAGGGTATCTTTACTATGGTATTTTCATTCAAAGATGAAATATTTAGTCATTAAAGTACTCTTCGTGACATCAAAGGAAACTTGAATAAGTTTATCTCAAAACTCTTATTTTCTTTCATAGATTCCATCTTTATACATTAAAAACGTCTACTGACACAATGGGTACATTGATTGAAGTATTTTCATTCAAAGATTCAATCTTTATTCACTAAAACACTCTTCAGGACTTCATAGGGAACTCGAATAAGTTAAACTCAAAACTCTCATTTCCTTTCGTAGATTCAATCTTTATACATTAAAAAGATCTAGTGACATATTAGGTACCGTGAATGAGGTAATTTGATTCAAAGATTCAATCTTTTTACTCATTAAAACACTCTTCGTGATGTCAATGCCAACTCGAATAAGTTGCACACAAAGCACTAATTTTCTTCCAAAGATTCAATATTTATACATTAAAAAAGGTCTAGTGACATAAAGGTTATCTTTACTATGGTATTTTCATTCAAAGATGCAATATTTAGTCATTAAAACACTCTTCGGGACTTCGTAGGGAACTCGAATAAGTTAAACTCAAAACTCTCATTTTCTTTCGTATATTCAATTTTATACATTAAAAAGGTCTAGTGACACAATCGGTACCCTGAATTAGGTAATTTCATTCCAAGATTCAATCTTTACGCAATAAAATACTCTTCGTGATGTCAAAGGGAACTCGAATAAGTTCAATAGAAAACACTAATTTTCTTCCAAAGATTTAATCTTTATACATTAAAAAAGCTCTAGTGCATAATGGGTATCTTTATTGAGGTATTTTCATTCAAAGATGCAATGTTTTACTCATTAAAACACTCATCGTGACGTCAAAGGGAATTCAGAGATTCAATCTTTACTCCTTTGAACACTCTTCGTGACTTTAAAAGGAATTCGAATCAGTTTAACTCAAAACTCTCATTTTCTTTCAAAGATTTAATCTTTATACATTAAGAATGTCTAGTGACATAGTAGGTACTTTGATTGAGGTATTTTCATTCAAAGATTCAATCTTTAGTCATTAAAATACTCTACGCGACTTCATATGAAAACTCGAATAGGTTAAACTCAAAACTATCATTTTCCTTCAAAGATTCTCCCTTTATGTATTAAAACGGCCTAGTGACATAGTAGGTACCTTGATTGAGGTAATTTCATTCAAAGATTCAATTTTACTCATTAAAACACTCTTCGTGATGTCAAGGGGAACTCGAATAAGTTTAACTCAAAACAATCATTTTCTTTCAAAGATTTAATCTTTATACATTAAAATGTTCTAGTGACAAAATATGTACCTTAATTGAGGAATTTTCATCCAAGGTGTAAGGCCCCAATACATAATTATTTTTATTAGCATAATTTAATTTTTAGTAGACATAATTTATGGAATATTTTATGTAGTAGGTTGTATGGTGAAGTTAATGGTTAGTGTAAAAAACTTATTAAGTTGGTGGCAGCCCATGGTAATAAAATAAGTAATAAGAAGAATACTATTGTTTTCATTGATATAGTATGTGGTGCGTGGGTGTTAGTATGTGTGACACTATGAATTGTTGGGTTTGGTAATTGTAAAATAAAGTGGGTGCAAGTGATATTGAATGTATATAATGCTTAATATATGAAGAAGTTTCATATCTATATTATTTATTATATACATTAAAGTTCCTTGGGAAATTTTATTAATTGAGTTCATGTTGCATGTGTCATGCACTGAGATTATATGTGAATTTATTATGGTGAATTTATTTAATTCTTATTTGAGCTTAAATTTGCACATTTAATTGTAATGAGAACTCAGGGAATACACTTTTCATTTGTAAGTTCATGTGTGTGTATATGTACCGAAGTGTAGTTGAATGGTGAGGTTTTGTATATGTATGAATATGAAGAAGAAAATATTATTAAACTTTGGGTAACACATGTCACATAAGCTATGTGACAATTTACATTTCCTGGAGACTAGATTTACACCATCCATGTGACTATATACTTTTCAAGACTAAAGTTATTATGCTTTAAAGTGGTGGCTGGTGGCTGCAATATATAGTTGTATATATATATAGGTTTCAATTATCATTTATATGGATAGAGATGAGTAAAGTCAGGTTGCTGGCAGCACAAGGCTGGACCGAACACACAGGACACGCAATTATGTAGATATACTCTATATATAGATAAGGTTAATTCTATCTTTTTAAACCTGTTTGGACCGCCTTTGAGAAAGCCATTGTTTTGGTTGAGACACACAAAATATATCAAAACAGTGAGCTATTTAGTGATAGTTCAAAGAGAGAAGAAAAATACGGAGGAGGAGGATAGAAAAGAAAAAAGGGGGTTTTCTCTCTAAATTGTTGTTGAATTCAAGCAAAGGTGAGGGGTTTTATATTATAATTTCTATGTTGGAAGTTGATTATTTAGTTATTTGAATAATTAATCCAATTAATTGTTCCAGTATATGTATCATCTATTTTTTTTATATTTTATTTATTTATTCAAAGGCTGTTTTGTGTAAGTGATACCATGGTTATGGTTATTTTCTTTGGGGTCATCAAGCTGGAAATTTATATAAAGACATGTGATTAGAATTTAGCCAAAAGGGTGTATAAAGTTTGAGAATTGTAATTGAGGTGATGATTGTGATTTAATTCTCTTTAGAAAATAAATATAACTTGGTTATATTCTTGTTCAGGCAAGGAGAATGAACTGATCACTTCAGCAATATCAAAGGATAAGTAGACAATTTGAAAAGTAGCCAAGGTGAGTGTACTCACTGGAAGTTTATACCTGGATGTGTTTAATTGAAGTATTGAAGTTGTTTATGTGAGTTGAAGATGAATATATATAATTTGATTATATTTAAATAGGATCCATACTCTGGCCTGGAAGGAGAGTAATATATTATATAAGGTCCATACTCTGGCCTGGAAAGAGAGTACTACACTAAATAAGGTCCATACTCTGGCCAAGAAAGAGAGTACTATATCTAAACAAGGTCCATACTCTGGCCTAAAAGGAGAGTACTATATTTTAATGCATGTAATATATTAATGAAGTTTAATTGAAGTTATCAGATAATATTTGTTTATATTACTCTGATGTAGTAGTGTTGCATTCACTGGGCTTTAAGCTCACTCCTTCCATATCTATATTTTTTTCAGGTACAAGGTTGGGTCACTACTGCCAGGTCTAGAATTTTTGAGTGGGAATGGGAAAAAGAATAATGGAACGTCTTTTGTTTAATATGTAAATATTGTAATAGAATTTAATAGTATAAGTTGCCGTTAATATTTTTGTTTGTCAGAATTTGCATAACAGGCCTATAGGTAGTTTTTGAATTGTAAACTGTTAAACAGATGCTCTGATGTAGGATGACGTTATATTTGAAGGAGGTTAATGCAGATGGTTAGATGCATTCCAATTTATTCAATTTGTTTAATAATGTAAGTTGGGTTGGGGTGTGTCACAAGGATTCAATCTTCACTCATTAAAACACCCTTCGGGACGTCAAAGGGAACTTGAATAAATTTAACTCAAAACTCTCATTTTATTTCAAAGATTCAATCTTTATATATAAAAAACGTCTAGTGACATAATGGGTACCATGATTGAAATATTTTCATTCAAAGATTCAATCTTTGGTCATTAAAACACTCTTCGACATTTCATTGGGAACTCGAATAAGTTAAACTCAAAACTCTCATTTTTTTCCAAAGTTTCAACCTTTTTACATTAAAAAGGTTTATTGACATAATAGGTACCTTAATTGAGGAGATTTCATTCAAAGATTCTATCTTTACTCCCTAAAACACTCTACGTGATGTCAAAGGTAACTTGGATAAGTTTAACTCAAAACTCTCATTTTATTTCAAAGATTTCATCTTTATACATTAAAAAGGCCTAGTGACATAATAGATACCATGATTGAGGTAATTTCATTCAAAGATTCAATCTTTGTCCATTAAAACACGCTACGCGACTTCGTAGGGAACTCGAATAAGTTAAACTCAAAACTCTCATTTTCTTTAAAAGATTCAATCTTTAAACATTAAAAAGGTCAAGTGACTTAATAGGTACCTGGATTGAGGTAAATTCATTCCAACATTCAATCTTTACTCATTAAAACTCTCTTCGTGACGTCAAAGGGAACTCGAATAAGTTGAACTCAAAACTCTCATCTATTTTGAAAGATTCAATCTTTACGCATTAAAAAGGCTAGTGACAAAATTTATACCTTGATTGAGGTATTTTGATTCAAAGATTCATTCTTTAGTCATTAAAACACTCTTCGCGACTTCATAGGGAAATCGAATAAGTTAGACTCAAAATTCTCATTTTGTTTCAAGGATTCAATCTTTATTCATTAAAAAGGTCTAGTGACATAATATGTTCCTTGATTGAGGCAATTTCATTCAAAGATTTTATCTTTACTCATTAAAACACTCTTTGTGATGTCAAAGGAAACTCGAACAAGTTTAACTCAAAACTCCCATCTTCGTTCAAAGATTTAATCTTCATACATTAAAATGGTCTAGTGACATAATAGGTACTTTGATTGAGGTATTTTCGTTCAAAGATTCAATCTTTAGTCATTAAAACACTCTTCGCGACTGCTTTAGGAACTCGAATAAGTTAAACTCAGTACTCACATTTTCTTTCAAAGATGCAATCTTTATAAATTAAAAAGGTCGAGTGACATAATAGGTATCTCGATTCAAGTAATTTCATTTAAAGATTCAATCTTTACTCATTAAAGTACTCTTCGTGACGTCAAAGGGAACTTGAATAAGTTTAACTCAAAACTTTTATTTTCTTTCAAAGATTCAATCGTCATATATTAAAAACGTCTAGTGATATAACGGGTACCTTGATTGAGATATTTTTCATTCAAAGATTCAATCTTTAGTCATTAGAACACTCTTCGGGACTTCATAGGGAACTCGAATAAGTTAAACTCAAAACTCTCACTCCAAAATTCAACCTTTACTCGTTAAAACACTCTTCATGGCATCCAAGGGAACTCGAATAAGTTGAACTTAAAACTCTCATCTTCTTTCAAAGATTCAATCCTAATGCATTGAAAATGTCTGGTGACATAATTTGTACCTTGATTGAGGTATTTTGATTTAAAGATTCTTTCTTTAGTTATTAAAACACTCTTCGCGACTTCATAGGGAAATCGAATAAATTAAACTCAAATTCTCATTTTGTTTCGAGGCTTCAATCTTTTTTCATTAAAAAGATCTAGTGAAATAATAGGTTCGTTGATTGAGGTAATTTCATTCGAAGATTCCTTCTTTACTCATTAAAACACTCTTCGTGATGTCAAAGGTAACTCGAATAAGTTTAGCTCAAAACTCTCATCTTCTTTCAAAGATTTAATCTTTATGCATTAGAATGGTTTTGTGACATAATAGGTACTTTGATTGAGTTATTTTCATTCAAATATTCAATCTTTAGTCATTAAAACACTCTTCGCGACTGCATAGGGAACTCGAATAAGTTAAACTCAGAACTTACATTTTCTTTCAAAGATTATAAATTAAAAAGGTCAAGTGACATAATAGGTATCTTGATTCAGTTAATTTCATTCAAAGATTCAATCTTTACTCATTAAAGTACTCTTCGTGACATCAAAGGAAACTTGAATAAGTTTATCTCAAAACTCTTATTTTCTTTCATAGATTCCATCTTTATACATTAAAAACGTCTACTGACATAATGGGTACATTGATTGAAGTATTTTCAGTCAAAGATTCAATCTTTATTCACTAAAACACTCTTCAGGACTTCATAGGGAACTCGAATAAGTTAAACTCAAAACTCTCATTTCCTTTCGTAGATTCAATCTTTATACATTAAAAAGATCTAGTGACATATTTGGTACCGTGAATGAGGTAATTTGATTCAAAGATTCAATCTTTTCTCATTAAAACATTCTTCGTGATGTCAATGCCAACTCGAATAAGTTGCACACAAAACACTAATTTTCTTCCAAAGATTCAATATTTATACATTAAAAAAGGTCTAGTGACATAAAGGGTATCTTTACTGTGGTATTTTCATTCAAAGATGCAATATTTAGTCATTAAAACACTCTTCGGGACTTCGTAGGGAACTCGAATAAGTTAAACTCAAAACTCTCATTTTCTTTCGTATATTCAATTTTATACATTAAAAAGGTCTAGTGACACAATCGGTACCCTGAATTAGGTAATTTCATTCCAAGATTCAATCTTTACGTAATAAAACACTCTTCGTGATGTCAAAGGGAACTCGAATAAGTTCAACAGAAAACACTAATTTTCTTCCAAAGATTTAATCTTTATACATTAAAAAAGCTCTAGTGCATAATGGGTATCTTTATTGAGGTATTTTCATTCAAAGATGTAATATTTTACTCATTAAAACACTCATCGTGACGTCAAAGGGAATTCAGAGATTCAATCTTTACTCCTTTGAACACTCTTCGTGACTTTAAAAGGAATTCGAATCAGTTTAACTCAAAACTCTCATTTTCTTTCAAAGATTTAATCTTTATACATTAAGAATGTCTAGTGACATAGTAGGTACTTTGATTGAGGTATTTTCATTCAAAGATTCAATCTTTAGTCATTAAAATACTCTACGCGACTTCATATGAAAACTCGAATAGGTTAAACTCAAAACTATCATTTTCCTTCAAAGATTCTCCCTTTATGTATTAAAACGGCCTAGTGACATAGTAGGTACCTTGATTGAGGTAATTTCATTCAAAGATTCAATTTTACTCATTAAAACACTCTTCGTGACGTCAAGGGGAACTCGAATAAGTTTAACTCAAAACAATCATTTTCTATCAAAGATTTAATCTTTATACATTAAAATGTTCTAGTGACAAAATATGTACCTTAATTGAGGAATTTTCATCCAAGGATTCAATCTTCACTCATTAAAACACCCTTCGGGACGTCAAAGGGAACTTGAATAAATTTAACTCAAAACTCTCATTTTATTTCAAAGATTCAATCTTTATATATAAAAAAACGTCTAGTGACATAATGGGTACCTTGATTGAAATATTTTCATTCAAAGATTCAATCTTTGGTCATTAAAACACTCTTCGACATTTCATTGGGAACTCGAATAAGTTAAACTCAAAACTCTCATTTTTTTCCAAAGTTTCAACCTTTTTACATTAAAAAGGTTTATTGACATAATAGGGACCTTAATTGAGGAGATTTCATTCAAAGATTCTATCTTTACTCCTTAAAACACTCTTCGTGATGTCAAAGGTAACTCGGATAAGTTTAACTCAAAACTCTCATTTTATTTCAAAGATTTCATCTTTATACATTAAAAAGGCCTAGTGACATAATAGATACCATGATTGAGGTAATTTCATTCAAAGATTCAATCTTTGTCCATTAAAACACGCTACGCGACTTCGTAGGGAACTCGAATAAGTTAAACTCTCATTTTCTTTAAAAGATTCAATCTTTAAACATTAAAAAGGTCAAGTGACTTAATAGGTACCTGGATTGAGGTAATTTCATTCCAACATTCAATCTTTACTCATTAAAACTCTCTTCGCGACGTCAAAGGGAACTCGAATAAGTTGAACTCAAAACTCTCATCTATTTTGAAAGATTCAATCTTTACGAATTAAAAAGGCTAGTGACAAAATTTATACCTTGATTGAGGTATTTTGATTCAAAGATTCATTCTTTAGTCATTAAAACACTCTTCGCGACTTCATAGGGAAATCGAATAAGTTAGACTCAAAATTCTCATTTTGTTTCAAGGATTCAATCTTTATTCATTAAAAAGGTCTAGTGACATAATATGTTCCTTGATTGAGGCAATTTCATTCAAAGATTTCATCTTTACTCATTAAAACACTCTTTGTGATGTCAAAGGTAACTCGAATAAGTTTAACTCAAAACTCTCATCTTCTTTCAAAGATTTAATCTTCGTACATTAAAATGGTCTAGTGACATAATAGGTACTTTGATTGAGGTATTTTCGTTCAAAGATTCAATCTTTAGTCATTAAAACACTCTTCGCGACTGCTTTAGGAACTCGAATAAGTTAAACTCAGTACTCACATTTTCTTTCAAAGATGCAATCTTTATAAATTAAAAAGGTCGAGTGACATAATAGGTATCTCGATTCAAGTAATTTCATTTAAAGATTCAATCTTTACTCATTAAAGTACTCTTCGTGACGTCAAAGGGAACTTGAATAAGTTTAACTCAAAACTCGTATTTTCTTTCAAAGATTCAATCTTCATATATTAAAAACGTCTAGTGATATAACGTGTACCTTGATTGAGGTATTTTTCATTCAAAGATTCAATCTTTAGTCATTAGAACACTCTTCGGGACTTCATAGGGAACTCGAATAAGTTAAACTTAAAACTCTCACTCCAAAATTCAACCTTTACTCGTTAAAACACTCTTCGTGGCATCCAAGGGAACTCGAATAAGTTGAACTCAAAACTCTCATCTTCTTTCAAAGATTCAATCCTAATGCATTGAAAATGTCTAGTGACATAATTTGTACCTTGATTGAGGTATTTTGATTTAAAGACTCTTTCTTTAGTTATTAAAACACTCTTCGCGACTTCATAGGGAAATCGAATAAATTAAACTCAAAATTCTCATTTTGTTTCGAGGATTCAATCTTTTTTCATTAAAAAGATCAAGTGAAATAATAGGTTCGTTGATTGAGGTAATTTCATTCGAAGATTTCTTCTTTACTCATTAAAACACTCTTCGTGATGTCAAAGGTAACTCGAATAAGTTTAGCTCAAAACTCTCATCTTCTTTCAAAGGTTTAATCTTTATACATTAGAATGGTTTTGTGACATAATAGGTACTTTGATTGAGTTATTTTCATTCAAATATTTAATCTTTAGTCATTAAAACACTCTTCGCGACTGCATAGGGAACTCGAATAAGTTAAACTCAGAACTTACATTTTCTTTCAAAGATTATAAATTAAAAAGGTCAAGTGACATAATAGGTATCTTGATTCAGGTAATTTCATTCAAAGATTCAATCTTTACTCATTAAAGTACTCTTCGTGACATCAAAGGAAACTTGAATAAGTTTATCTCAAAACTCTTATTTTCTTTCATAGATTCCATCTTTATACATTAAAAACGTCTACTGACATAATGGGTACATTGATTGAAGTATTTTCATTCAAAGATTCAATCTTTATTCACTAAAACACTCTTCAGGACTTCATAGGGAACTCGAATAAGTTAAACTCAAAACTCTTATTTCCTTTCGTAGATTCAATCTTTATACATTAAAAAGATCTAGTGACATATTAGGCACCGTGAATGAGGTAATTTGATTCAAAGATTCAATCTTTACTCATTAAAACACTCTTCGTGATGTCAAAGCCAACTCGAATAAGTTGCACACAAAACACTAATTTTCTTCCAAAGATTCAATATTTATACATTAAAAAAGGTCTAGTGACATAAAGGGTATCTTTACTGTGGTATTTTCATTCAAAGATGCAATATTTAGTCATTAAAACACTCTTCGGGACTTCGTTGCGAACTCGAATAAGTTAAACTCAAAACTCTCATTTTCTTTCGTATATTCAATTTTATACATTAAAAAGGTCTAGTGACACAATCGGTACCCTGAATTAGGTAATTTCATTCCAAGATTCAATCTTTACGCAATAAAACACTCTTCGTGATGTCAAAGGGAACTCGAATAAGTTCAACAGAAAACACTAATTTTCTTCCAAAGATTTAATCTTTATACATTAAAAAAGCTCTAGTGCATAATGGGTATCTTTATTGAGGTATTTTCATTCAAAGATGCAATATTTTACTCATTAAAACACTCATCGTGACGTCAAAGGGAATTCAAAGATTCAATCTTTACTCCTTAGAACACTCTTCGTGACTTTAAAAGGAATTCGAATCAGTTTAACTCAAAACTCTCATTTTCTTTCAAAGATTTAATCTTTATACATTAAGAATGTCTAGTGACATAGTAGGTACTTTGATTGAGGTATTTTCATTCAAAGATTCAATCTTTAGTCATTAAAATACTCTACGCGACTTCATATGAAAACTCGAATAGGTTAAACTCAAAACTATCATTTTCCTTCAAAGATTCTCCCTTTATGTATTAAAACGGCCTAGTGACATAGTAGGTACCTTGATTGAGGTAATTTCATTCAAAGATTCAATTTTACTCATTAAAACACTCTTCGTGACGTCAAGGGGAACTCGAATAAGTTTAACTCAAAACAATCATTTTCTATCAAAGATTTAATCTTTATACATTAAAATGTTCTAGTGACAAAATATGTACCTTAATTGAGGAATTTTCATCCAAGGATTCAATCTTCACTCATTAAAACACCCTTCGGGACGTCAAAGGGAACTTGAATAAATTTAACTCAAAACTCTCATTTTATTTCAAAGATTCAATCTTTATATATAAAAAAACGTCTAGTGACATAATGGGTACCTTGATTGAAATATTTTCATTCAAAGATTCAATCTTTGGTCATTAAAATACTCTTCGACATTTCATTGGGAACTCGAATAAGTTAAACTCAAAACTCTCATTTTTTTCCAAAGTTACAACCTTTTTACATTAAAAAGGTTTATTGACATAATAGGGACCTTAATTGAGGAGATTTCATTCAAAGATTCTATCTTTACTCCTTAAAACACTCTTCGTGATGTCAAAGGTAACTCGGATAAGTTTAACTCAAAACTCTCATTTTATTTCAAAGATTTCATCTTTATACATTAAAAAGGCCTAGTGACATAATAGATACCATGATTGAGGTAATTTCATTCAAAGATTCAATCTTTGTCCATTAAAACACGCTACGCGACTTCGTAGGGAACTCGAATAAGTTAAACTCTCATTTTCTTTAAAAGATTCAATCTTTAAACATTAAAAAGGTCAAGTGACTTAATAGGTACCTGGATTGAGGTAATTTCATTCCAACATTCAATCTTTACTCATTAAAACTCTCTTCGCGACGTCAAAGGGAACTCGAATAAGTTGAACTCAAAACTCTCATCTATTTTGAAAGATTCAATCTTTACGAATTAAAAAGGCTAGTGACAAAATTTATACCTTGATTGAGGTATTTTGATTCAAAGATTCATTCTTTAGTCATTAAAACACTCTTCGCGACTTCATAGGGAAATCGAATAAGTTAGACTCAAAATTCTCATTTTGTTTCAAGGATTCAATCTTTATTCATTAAAAAGGTCTAGTGACATAATAGGTTCCTTGATTGAGGCAATTTCATTCAAAGATTTCATCTTTACTCATTAAAACACTCTTTGTGATGTCAAAGGTAACTCGAATAAGTTTAACTCAAAACTCTCATCTTCTTTCAAAGATTTAATCTTCGTACATTAAAATGGTCTAGTGACATAATAGGTACTTTGATTGAGGTATTTTCGTTCAAAGATTCAATCTTTAGTCATTAAAACACTCTTCGCGACTGCTTTAGGAACTCGAATAAGTTAAACTCAGTACTCACATTTTCTTTCAAAGATGCAATCTTTATAAATTAAAAAGGTCGAGTGACATAATAGGTATCTCGATTCAAGTAATTTCATTTAAAGATTCAATCTTTACTCATTAAAGTACTCTTCGTGACGTCAAAGGGAACTTGAATAAGTTTAACTCAAAACTCTTATTTTCTTTCAAAGATTCAATCTTCATATATTAAAAACGTCTAGTGATATAACGGGTACCTTGATTGAGGTATTTTTCATTCAAAGATTCAATCTTTAGTCATTAGAACACTCTTCGGGACTTCATAGGGAACTCGAATAAGTTAAACTTAAAACTCTCACTCCAAAATTCAACCTTTACTCGTTAAAACACTCTTCGTGGCATCCAAGGGAACTCGAATAAGTTGAACTCAAAACTCTCATCTTCTTTCAAAGATTCAATCCTAATGCATTGAAAATGTCTGGTGACATAATTTGTACCTTGATTGAGGTATTTTGATTTAAAGATTCTTTCTTTAGTTATTAAAACACTCTTCGCGACTTCATAGGGAAATCGAATAAATTAATCTCAAAATTCTCATTTTGTTTCGAGGATTCAATCTTTTTTGATTAAAAAGATCAAGTGTAATAATAGGTTCGTTGATTGAGGTAATTTCATTCGAAGATTCCTTCTTTACTCATTAAAACACTCTTCGTGATGTCAAAGGTAACTCGAATAAGTTTAGCTCAAAACTCTCATCTTCTTTCAAAGGTTTAATCTTTATACATTAGAATGGTTTTGTGACATAATAGGTACTTTGATTGAGTTATTTTCATTCAAATATTCAATCTTTAGTCATTAAAACACTCTTCGCGACTGCATAGGGAACTCGAATAAGTTAAACTCAGAACTTACATTTTCTTTCAAAGATTATAAATTAAAAAGGTCAAGTGACATAATAGGTATCTTGATTCAGGTAATTTCATTCAAAGATTCAATCTTTACTCATTAAAGTACTCTTCGTGACATCAAAGGAAACTTGAATAAGTTTATCTCAAAACTCTTATTTTCTTTCATAGATTCCATCTTTATACATTAAAAACGTCTACTGACATAATGGGTACATTGATTGAAGTATTTTCATTCAAAGATTCAATCTTTATTCACTAAAACACTCTTCAAGACTTCATAGGGAGCTCGAATAAGTTAAACTCAAAACTCTTATTTCCTTTCGTAGATTCAATCTTTATACATTAAAAAGATCTAGTGACATATTAGGCACCGTGAATGAGGTAATTTGATTCAAAGATTCAATCTTTACTCATTAAAACACTCTTCGTGATGTCAAAGCCAACTCGAATAAGTTGCACACAAAACACTAATTTTCTTCCAAAGATTCAATATTTATACATTAAAAAAGGTCTAGTGACATAAAGGGTATCTTTACTGTGGTATTTTCATTCAAAGATGCAATATTTAGTCATTAAAACACTCTTCGGGACGTCGTAGCGAACTCGAATAAGTTAAACTCAAAACTCTCATTTTCTTTCGTATATTCAATTTTATACATTAAAAAGGTCTAGTGACACAATCGGTACCCTGAATTAGGTAATTTCATTCCAAGATTCAATCTTTACGCAATAAAACACTCTTCGTGATGTCAAAGGGAACTCGAATAAGTTCAACAGAAAACACTAATTTTCTTCCAAAGATTTAATCTTTATACATTAAAAAAGCTCTAGTGCATAATGGGTATCTTTATTGAGGTATTTTCATTCAAAGATGCAATATTTTACTCATTAAAACACTCATCGTGACGTCAAAGGGAATTCAAAGATTCAATCTTTACTCCTTAGAACACTCTTCGTGACTTTAAAAGGAATTCGAATCAGTTTAACTCAAAACTCTCATTTTCTTTCAAAGATTTAATCTTTATACATTAAGAATGTCTAGTGACATAGTAGGTACTTTGATTGAGGTATTTTCATTCAAAGATTCAATCTTTAGTCATTAAAATACTCTACGCGACTTCATATGAAAACTCGAATAGGTTAAACTCAAAACTATCATTTTCCTTCAAAGATTCTCCCTTTATGTATTAAAACGGCCTAGTGACATAGTAGGTACCTTGATTGAGGTAATTTCATTCAAAGATTCAATTTTACTCATTAAAACACTCTTCGTGACGTCAAGGGGAACTCGAATAAGTTTAACTCAAAACAATCATTTTCTATCAAAGATTTAATCTTTATACATTAAAATGTTCTAGTGACAAAATATGTACCTTAATTGAGGAATTTTCATCCAAGGATTCAATCTTCACTCATTAAAACACCCTTCGGGACGTCAAAGGGAACTTGAATAAATTTAACTCAAAACTCTCATTTTATTTCAAAGATTCAATCTTTATATATAAAAAAACGTCTAGTGACATAATGGGTACCTTGATTGAAATATTTTCATTCAAAGATTCAATCTTTGGTCATTAAAACACTCTTCGACATTTCATTGGGAACTCGAATAAGTTAAACTCAAAACTCTCATTTTTTTCCAAAGTTTCAACCTTTTTACATTAAAAAGGTTTATTGACATAATAGGGACCTTAATTGAGGAGATTTCATTCAAAGATTCTATCTTTACTCCTTAAAACACTCTTCGTGATGTCAAAGGTAACTCGGATAAGTTTAACTCAAAACTCTCATTTTATTTCAAAGATTTCATCTTTATACATTAAAAAGGCCTAGTGACATAATAGATACCATGATTGAGGTAATTTCATTCAAAGATTCAATCGTTGTCCATTAAAACACGCTACGCGACTTCGTAGGGAACTCGAATAAGTTAAACTCTCATTTTCTTTAAAAGATTCAATCTTTAAACATTAAAAAGGTCAAGTGACTTAATAGGTACCTGGATTGAGGTAATTTCATTCCAACATTCAATCTTTACTCATTAAAACTCTCTTCGCGACGTCAAAGGGAACTCGAATAAGTTGAACTCAAAACTCTCATCTATTTTGAAAGATTCAATCTTTACGAATTAAAAAGGCTAGTGACAAAATTTATACCTTGATTGAGGTATTTTGATTCAAAGATTCATTCTTTAGTCATTAAAACACTCTTCGCGACTTCATAGGGAAATCGAATAAGTTAGACTCAAAATTCTCATTTTGTTTCAAGGATTCAATCTTTATTCATTAAAAAGGTCTAGTGACATAATATGTTCCTTGATTGAGGCAATTTCATTCAAAGATTTCATCTTTACTCATTAAAACACTCTTTGTGATGTCAAAGGTAACTCGAATAAGTTTAACTCAAAACTCTCATCTTCTTTCAAAGATTTAATCTTCGTACATTAAAATGGTCTAGTGACATAATAGGTACTTTGATTGAGGTATTTTCGTTCAAAGATTCAATCTTTAGTCATTAAAACACTCTTCGCGACTGCTTTAGGAACTCGAATAAGTTAAACTCAGTACTCACATTTTCTTTCAAAGATGCAATCTTTATAAATTAAAAAGGTCGAGTGACATAATAGGTATCTCGATTCAAGTAATTTCATTTAAAGATTCAATCTTTACTCATTAAAGTACTCTTCGTGACGTCAAAGGGAACTTGAATAAGTTTAACTCAAAACTCTTATTTTTTTCAAAGATTCAATCTTCATATATTAAAAACGTCTAGTGATATAACGGGTACCTTGATTGAGGTATTTTTCATTCAAAGATTCAATCTTTAGTCATTAGAACACTCTTCGGGACTTCATAGGGAACTCGAATAAGTTAAACTTAAAACTCTCACTCCAAAATTCAACCTTTACTCGTTAAAACACTCTTCGTGGCATCCAAGGGAACTCGAATAAGTTGAACTCAAAACTCTCATCTTCTTTCAAAGATTCAATCCTAATGCATTGAAAATGTTTGGTGACATAATTTGTACCTTGATTAAGGTATTTTGATTTAAAGATTCTTTCTTTAGTTATTAAAACACTCTTCGCGACTTCATAGGGAAATCGAATAAATTAAACTCAAAATTCTCATTTTGTTTTGAGGATTCAATCTTTTTTCATTAAAAAGATCAAGTGAAATAATAGGTTCGTTGATTGAGGTAATTTCATTCGAAGATTCCTTCTTTACTCATTAAAACACTCTTCGTGATGTCAAAGGTAACTCGAATAAGTTTAGCTCAAAACTCTCATCTTCTTTCAAAGGTTTAATCTTTATACATTAGAATGGTTTTGTGACATAATAGGTACTTTGATTGAGTTATTTTCATTCAAATATTCAATCTTTAGTCATTAAAACACTCTTCGCGACTGCATAGGGAACTCGAATAAGTTAAACTCAGAACTTACATTTTCTTTCAAAGATTATAAATTAAAAAGGTCAAGTGACATAATAGGTATCTTGATTCAGGTAATTTCATTCAAAGATTCAATCTTTACTCATTAAAGTACTCTTCGTGACATCAAAGGAAACTTGAATAAGTTTATCTCAAAACTCTTATTTTCTTTCATAGATTCCATCTTTATACATTAAAAACGTCTACTGACATAATGGGTACATTGATTGAAGTATTTTCATTCAAAGATTCAATCTTTATTCACTAAAACACTCTTCAGGACTTCATAGGGAACTCGAATAAGTTAAACTCAAAACTCTTATTTCCTTTCGTAGATTCAATCTTTATACATTAAAAAGATCTAGTGACATATTAGGCACCGTGAATGAGGTAATTTGATTCAAAGATTCAATCTTTACTCATTAAAACACTCTTCGTGATGTCAAAGCCAACTCGAATAAGTTGCACATAAAACACTAATTTTCTTCCAAAGATTCAATATTTATACATTAAAAAAGGTCTAGTGACATAAAGGGTATCTTTACTGTGGTATTTTCATTCAAAGATGCAATATTTAGTCATTAAAACACTCTTCGGGACTTCGTAGCGAACTCGAATAAGTTAAACTCAAAACTCTCATTTTCTTTCGTATATTCAATTTTATACATTAAAAAGGTCTAGTGACACAATCGGTACCCTGAATTAGGTAATTTTATTCCAAGATTCAATCTTTACGCAATAAAACACTCTTCGTGATGTCAAAGGGAACTCGAATAAGTTCAACAGAAAACACTAATTTTCTTCCAAAGATTTAATCTTTATACATTAAAAAAGCTCTAGTGCATAATGGGTATCTTTATTGAGGTATTTTCATTCAAAGATGCAATATTTTACTCATTAAAACACTCATCGTGACGTCAAAGGGAATTCAAAGATTCAATCTTTACTCCTTAGAACACTCTTCGTGACTTTAAAAGGAATTCGAATCAGTTTAACTCAAAACTCTCATTTTCTTTCAAAGATTTAATCTTTATACATTAAGAATGTCTAGTGACATAGTAGGTACTTTGATTGAGGTATTTTCATTCAAAGATTCAATCTTTAGTCATTAAAATACTCTACGCGACTTCATATGAAAACTCGAATAGGTTAAACTCAAAACTATCATTTTCCTTCAAAGATTCTCCCTTTATGTATTAAAACGGCCTAGTGACATAGTAGGTACCTTGATTGAGGTAATTTCATTCAAAGATTCAATTTTACTCATTAAAACACTCTTCGTGACGTCAAGGGGAACTCGAATAAGTTTAACTCAAAACAATCATTTTCTATCAAAGATTTAATCTTTATACATTAAAATGTTCTAGTGACAAAATATGTACCTTAATTGAGGAATTTTCATCCAAGGATTCAATCTTCACTCATTAAAACACCCTTCGGGACGTCAAAGGGAACTTGAATAAATTTAACTCAAAACTCTCATTTTATTTCAAAGATTCAATCTTTATATATAAAAAAACGTCTAGTGACATAATGGGTACCTTGATTGAAATATTTTCATTCAAAGATTCAATCTTTGGTCATTAAAACACTCTTCGACATTTCATTGGGAACTCGAATAAGTTAAACTCAAAACTCTCATTTTTTTCCAAAGTTATAACCTTTTTACATTAAAAAGGTTTATTGACATAATAGGGACCTTAATTGAGGAGATTTCATTCAAAGATTCTATCTTTACTCCTTAAAACACTCTTCGTGATGTCAAAGGTAACTCGGATAAGTTTAACTCAAAACTCTCATTTTATTTCAAAGATTTCATCTTTATACATTAAAAAGGCCTAGTGACATAATAGATACCATGATTGAGGTAATTTCATTCAAAGATTCAATCTTTGTCCATTAAAACACGCTACGCGACTTCGTAGGGAACTCGAATAAGTTAAACTCTCATTTTCTTTAAAAGATTCAATCTTTAAACATTAAAAAGGTCAAGTGACTTAATAGGTACCTGGATTGAGGTAATTTCATTCCAACATTCAATCTTTACTCATTAAAACTCTCTTCGCGACGTCAAAGGGAACTCGAATAAGTTGAACTCAAAACTCTCATCTATTTTGAAAGATTCAATCTTTACGAATTAAAAAGGCTAGTGACAAAATTTATACCTTGATTGAGGTATTTTGATTCAAAGATTCATTCTTTAGTCATTAAAACACTCTTCGCGACTTCATAGGGAAATCGAATAAGTTAGACTCAAAATTCTCATTTTGTTTCAAGGATTCAATCTTTATTCATTAAAAAGGTCTAGTGACATAATATGTTCCTTGATTGAGGCAATTTCATTCAAAGATTTCATCTTTACTCATTAAAACACTCTTTGTGATGTCAAAGGTAACTCGAATAAGTTTAACTCAAAACTCTCATCTTCTTTCAAAGATTTAATCTTCGTACATTAAAATGGTCTAGTGACATAATAGGTACTTTGATTGAGGTATTTTCGTTCAAAGATTCAATCTTTAGTCATTAAAACACTCTTCGCGACTGCTTTAGGAACTCGAATAAGTTAAACTCAGTACTCACATTTTCTTTCAAAGATGCAATCTTTATAAATTAAAAAGGTCGAGTGACATAATAGGTATCTCGATTCAAGTAATTTCATTTAAAGATTCAATCTTTACTCATTAAAGTACTCTTCGTGACGTCAAAGGGAACTTGAATAAGTTTAACTCAAAACTCTTATTTTTTTCAAAGATTCAATCTTCATATATTAAAAACGTCTAGTGATATAACGGGTACCTTGATTGAGGTATTTTTCATTCAAAGATTCAATCTTTAGTCATTAGAACACTCTTCGGGACTTCATAGGGAACTCGAATAAGTTAAACTTAAAACTCTCACTCCAAAATTCAACCTTTACTCGTTAAAACACTCTTCGTGGCATCCAAGGGAACTCGAATAAGTTGAACTCAAAACTCTCATCTTCTTTCAAAGATTCAATCCTAATGCATTGAAAATGTTTGGTGACATAATTTGTACCTTGATTAAGGTATTTTGATTTAAAGATTCTTTCTTTAGTTATTAAAACACTCTTCGCGACTTCATAGGGAAATCGAATAAATTAAACTCAAAATTCTCATTTTGTTTTGAGGATTCAATCTTTTTTCATTAAAAAGATCAAGTGAAATAATAGGTTCGTTGATTGAGGTAATTTCATTCGAAGATTCCTTCTTTACTCATTAAAACACTCTTCGTGATGTCAAAGGTAACTCGAATAAGTTTAGCTCAAAACTCTCATCTTCTTTCAAAGGTTTAATCTTTATACATTAGAATGGTTTTGTGACATAATAGGTACTTTGATTGAGTTATTTTCATTCAAATATTCAATCTTTAGTCATTAAAACACTCTTCGCGACTGCATAGGGAACTCGAATAAGTTAAACTCAGAACTTACATTTTCTTTCAAAGATTATAAATTAAAAAGGTCAAGTGACATAATAGGTATCTTGATTCAGGTAATTTCATTCAAAGATTCAATCTTTACTCATTAAAGTACTCTTCGTGACATCAAAGGAAACTTGAATAAGTTTATCTCAAAACTCTTATTTTCTTTCATAGATTCCATCTTTATACATTAAAAACGTCTACTGACATAATGGGTACATTGATTGAAGTATTTTCATTCAAAGATTCAATCTTTATTCACTAAAACACTCTTCAGGACTTCATAGGGAACTCGAATAAGTTAAACTCAAAACTCTTATTTCCTTTCGTAGATTCAATCTTTATACATTAAAAAGATCTAGTGACATATTAGGCACCGTGAATGAGGTAATTTGATTCAAAGATTCAATCTTTACTCATTAAAACACTCTTCGTGATGTCAAAGCCAACTCGAATAAGTTGCACATAAAACACTAATTTTCTTCCAAAGATTCAATATTTATACATTAAAAAAGGTCTAGTGACATAAAGGGTATCTTTACTGTGGTATTTTCATTCAAAGATGCAATATTTAGTCATTAAAACACTCTTCGGGACTTCGTAGCGAACTCGAATAAGTTAAACTCAAAACTCTCATTTTCTTTCGTATATTCAATTTTATACATTAAAAAGGTCTAGTGACACAATCGGTACCCTGAATTAGGTAATTTTATTCCAAGATTCAATCTTTACGCAATAAAACACTCTTCGTGATGTCAAAGGGAACTCGAATAAGTTCAACAGAAAACACTAATTTTCTTCCAAAGATTTAATCTTTATACATTAAAAAAGCTCTAGTGCATAATGGGTATCTTTATTGAGGTATTTTCATTCAAAGATGCAATATTTTACTCATTAAAACACTCATCGTGACGTCAAAGGGAATTCAAAGATTCAATCTTTACTCCTTAGAACACTCTTCGTGACTTTAAAAGGAATTCGAATCAGTTTAACTCAAAACTCTCATTTTCTTTCAAAGATTTAATCTTTATACATTAAGAATGTCTAGTGACATAGTAGGTACTTTGATTGAGGTATTTTCATTCAAAGATTCAATCTTTAGTCATTAAAATACTCTACGCGACTTCATATGAAAACTCGAATAGGTTAAACTCAAAACTATCATTTTCCTTCAAAGATTCTCCCTTTATGTATTAAAACGGCCTAGTGACATAGTAGGTACCTTGATTGAGGTAATTTCATTCAAAGATTCAATTTTACTCATTAAAACACTCTTCGTGACGTCAAGGGGAACTCGAATAAGTTTAACTCAAAACAATCATTTTCTATCAAAGATTTAATCTTTATACATTAAAATGTTCTAGTGACAAAATATGTACCTTAATTGAGGAATTTTCATCCAAGGATTCAATCTTCACTCATTAAAACACCCTTCGGGACGTCAAAGGGAACTTGAATAAATTTAACTCAAAACTCTCATTTTATTTCAAAGATTCAATCTTTATATATAAAAAAACGTCTAGTGACATAATGGGTACCTTGATTGAAATATTTTCATTCAAAGATTCAATCTTTGGTCATTAAAACACTCTTCGACATTTCATTGGGAACTCGAATAAGTTAAACTCAAAACTCTCATTTTTTTCCAAAGTTATAACCTTTTTACATTAAAAAGGTTTATTGACATAATAGGGACCTTAATTGAGGAGATTTCATTCAAAGATTCTATCTTTACTCCTTAAAACACTCTTCGTGATGTCAAAGGTAACTCGGATAAGTTTAACTCAAAACTCTCATTTTATTTCAAAGATTTCATCTTTATACATTAAAAAGGCCTAGTGACATAATAGATACCATGATTGAGGTAATTTCATTCAAAGATTCAATCTTTGTCCATTAAAACACGCTACGCGACTTCGTAGGGAACTCGAATAAGTTAAACTCTCATTTTCTTTAAAAGATTCAATCTTTAAACATTAAAAAGGTCAAGTGACTTAATAGGTACCTGGATTGAGGTAATTTCATTCCAACATTCAATCTTTACTCATTAAAACTCTCTTCGCGACGTCAAAGGGAACTCGAATAAGTTGAACTCAAAACTCTCATCTATTTTGAAAGATTCAATCTTTACGAATTAAAAAGGCTAGTGACAAAATTTATACCTTGATTGAGGTATTTTGATTCAAAGATTCATTCTTTAGTCATTAAAACACTCTTCGCGACTTCATAGGGAAATCGAATAAGTTAGACTCAAAATTCTCATTTTGTTTCAAGGATTCAATCTTTATTCATTAAAAAGGTCTAGTGACATAATATGTTCCTTGATTGAGGCAATTTCATTCAAAGATTTCATCTTTACTCATTAAAACACTCTTTGTGATGTCAAAGGTAACTCGAATAAGTTTAACTCAAAACTCTCATCTTCTTTCAAAGATTTAATCTTCGTACATTAAAATGGTCTAGTGACATAATAGGTACTTTGATTGAGGTATTTTCGTTCAAAGATTCAATCTTTAGTCATTAAAACACTCTTCGCGACTGCTTTAGGAACTCGAATAAGTTAAACTCAGTACTCACATTTTCTTTCAAAGATGCAATCTTTATAAATTAAAAAGGTCGAGTGACATAATAGGTATCTCGATTCAAGTAATTTCATTTAAAGATTCAATCTTTACTCATTAAAGTACTCTTCGTGACGTCAAAGGGAACTTGAATAAGTTTAACTCAAAACTCTTATTTTCTTTCAAAGATTCAATCTTCATATATTAAAAACGTCTAGTGATATAACGGGTACCTTGATTGAGGTATTTTTCATTCAAAGATTCAATCTTTAGTCATTAGAACACTCTTCGGGACTTCATAGGGAACTCGAATAAGTTAAACTTAAAACTCTCACTCCAAAATTCAACCTTTACTCGTTAAAACACTCTTCGTGGCATCCAAGGGAACTCGAATAAGTTGAACTCAAAACTCTCATCTTCTTTCAAAGATTCAATCCTAATGCATTGAAAATGTCTGGTGACATAATTTGTACCTTGATTGAGGTATTTTGATTTAAAGATTCTTTCTTTAGTTATTAAAACACTCTTCGCGACTTCATAGGGAAATCGAATAAATTAAACTCAAAATTCTCATTTTGTTTCGAGGATTCAATCTTTTTTCATTAAAAAGATCAAGTGAAATAATAGGTTCGTTGATTGAGGTAATTTCATTCGAAGATTCCTTCTTTACTCATTAAAACACTCTTCGTGATGTCAAAGGTAACTCGAATAAGTTTAGCTCAAAACTCTCATCTTCTTTCAAAGGTTTAATCTTTATACATTAGAATGGTTTTGTGACATAATAGGTATTTTGATTGAGTTATTTTCATTCAAATATTCAATCTTTAGTCATTAAAACACTCTTCGCGACTGCATAGGGAACTCGAATAAGTTAAACTCAGAACTTACATTTTCTTTCAAAGATTATAAATTAAAAAGGTCAAGTGACATAATAGGTATCTTGATTCAGGTAATTTCATTCAAAGATTCAATCTTTACTCATTAAAGTACTCTTCGTGACATCAAAGGAAACTTGAATAAGTTTATCTCAAAACTCTTATTTTCTTTCATAGATTCCATCTTTATACATTAAAAACGTCTACTGACATAATGGGTACATTGATTGAAGTATTTTCATTCAAAGATTCAATCTTTATTCACTAAAACACTCTTCAGGACTTCATAGGGAACTCGAATAAGTTAAACTCAAAACTCTTATTTCCTTTCGTAGATTCAATCTTTATACATTAAAAAGATCTAGTGACATATTAGGCACCGTGAATGAGGTAATTTGATTCAAAGATTCAATCTTTACTCATTAAAACACTCTTCGTGATGTCAAAGCCAACTCGAATAAGTTGCACACAAAACACTAATTTTCTTCCAAAGATTCAATATTTATACATTAAAAAAGGTTTAGTGACATAAAGGGTATCTTTACTGTGGTATTTTCATTCAAAGATGCAATATTTAGTCATTAAAACACTCTTCGGGACTTCGTAGCGAACTCGAATAAGTTAAACTCAAAACTCTCATTTTCTTTCGTATATTCAATTTTATACATTAAAAGGTCTAGTGACACAATCGGTACCCTGAATTAGGTAATTTCATTCCAAGATTCAATCTTTACGCAATAAAACACTCTTCGTGATGTCAAAGGGAACTCGAATAAGTTCAACAGAAAACACTAATTTTCTTCCAAAGATTTAATCTTTATACATTAAAAAAGCTCTAGTGCATAATGGGTATCTTTATTGAGGTATTTTCATTCAAAGATGCAATATTTTACTCATTAAAACACTCATCGTGACGTCAAAGGGAATTCAAAGATTCAATCTTTACTCCTTAGAACACTCTTCGTGACTTTAAAAGGAATTCGAATCAGTTTAACTCAAAACTCTCATTTTCTTTCAAAGATTTAATCTTTATACATTAAGAATGTCTAGTGACATAGTAGGTACTTTGATTGAGGTATTTTCATTCAAAGATTCAATCTTTAGTCATTAAAATACTCTACGCGACTTCATATGAAAACTCGAATAGGTTAAACTCAAAACTATCATTTTCCTTCAAAGATTCTCCCTTTATGTATTAAAACGGCCTAGTGACATAGTAGGTACCTTGATTGAGGTAATTTCATTCAAAGATTCAATTTTACTCATTAAAACACTCTTCGTGACGTCAAGGGGAACTCGAATAAGTTTAACTCAAAACAATCATTTTCTATCAAAGATTTAATCTTTATACATTAAAATGTTCTAGTGACAAAATATGTACCTTAATTGAGGAATTTTCATCCAAGGATTCAATCTTCACTCATTAAAACACCCTTCGGGACGTCAAAGGGAACTTGAATAAATTTAACTCAAAGCTCTCATTTTATTTCAAAGATTCAATCTTTATATATAAAAAAACGTCTAGTGACATAATGGGTACCTTGATTGAAATATTTTCATTCAAAGATTCAATCTTTGGTCATTAAAACACTCTTCGACATTTCATTGGGAACTCGAATAAGTTAAACTCAAAACTCTCATTTTTTTCCAAAGTTATAACCTTTTTACATTAAAAAGGTTTATTGACATAATAGGGACCTTAATTGAGGAGATTTCATTCAAAGATTCTATCTTTACTCCTTAAAACACTCTTCGTGATGTCAAAGGTAACTCGGATAAGTTTAACTCAAAACTCTCATTTTATTTCAAAGATTTCATCTTTATACATTAAAAAGGCCTAGTGACATAATAGATACCATGATTGAGGTAATTTCATTCAAAGATTCAATCTTTGTCCATTAAAACACGCTACGCGACTTCGTAGGGAACTCGAATAAGTTAAACTCTCATTTTCTTTAAAAGATTCAATCTTTAAACATTAAAAAGGTCAAGTGACTTAATAGGTACCTGGATTGAGGTAAT
Source organism: Cornus florida (assembly GCF_030987335.1). Lineage (NCBI taxonomy): Eukaryota > Viridiplantae > Streptophyta > Magnoliopsida > Cornales > Cornaceae > Cornus > Cornus florida. Next base: position 316,423 of record NW_026775901.1, on the reverse strand, counting down.
TTCATTCCAACATTCAATCTTTACTCATTAAAACTCTCTTCGCGACGTCAAAGGGAACTCGAATAAGTTGAACTCAAAACTCTCATCTATTTTGAAAGATTCAATCTTTACGAATTAAAAAGGCTAGTGACAAAATTTATACCTTGATTGAGGTATTTTGATTCAAAGATTCATTCTTTAGTCATTAAAACACTCTTCGCGACTTCATAGGGAAATCGAATAAGTTAGACTCAAAATTCTCATTTTGTTTCAAGGATTCAATCTTTATTCATTAAAAAGGTCTAGTGACATAATATGTTCCTTGATTGAGGCAATTTCATTCAAAGATTTCATCTTTACTCATTAAAACACTCTTTGTGATGTCAAAGGTAACTCGAATAAGTTTAACTCAAAACTCTCATCTTCTTTCAAAGATTTAATCTTCGTACATTAAAATGGTCTAGTGACATAATAGGTACTTTGATTGAGGTATTTTCGTTCAAAGATTCAATCTTTAGTCATTAAAACACTCTTCGCGACTGCTTTAGGAACTCGAATAAGTTAAACTCAGTACTCACATTTTCTTTCAAAGATGCAATCTTTATAAATTAAAAAGGTCGAGTGACATAATAGGTATCTCGATTCAAGTAATTTCATTTAAAGATTCAATCTTTACTCATTAAAGTACTCTTCGTGACGTCAAAGGGAACTTGAATAAGTTTAACTCAAAACTCTTATTTTCTTTCAAAGATTCAATCTTCATATATTAAAAACGTCTAGTGATATAACGGGTACCTTGATTGAGGTATTTTTCATTCAAAGATTCAATCTTTAGTCATTAGAACACTCTTCGGGACTTCATAGGGAACTCGAATAAGTTAAACTTAAAACTCTCACTCCAAAATTCAACCTTTACTCGTTAAAACACTCTTCGTGGCATCCAAGGGAACTCGAATAAGTTGAACTCAAAACTCTCATCTTCTTTCAAAGATTCAATCCTAATGCATTGAAAATGTCTGGTGACATAATTTGTACCTTGATTGAGGTATTTTGATTTAAAGATTCTTTCTTTAGTTATTAAAACACTCTTCGCGACTTCATAGGGAAATCGAATAAATTAAACTCAAAATTCTCATTTTGTTTCGAGGATTCAATCTTTTTTCATTAAAAAGATCAAGTGAAATAATAGGTTCGTTGATTGAGGTAATTTCATTCGAAGATTCCTTCTTTACTCATTAAAACACTCTTCGTGATGTCAAAGGTAACTCGAATAAGTTTAGCTCAAAACTCTCATCTTCTTTCAAAGGTTTAATCTTTATACATTAGAATGGTTTTGTGACATAATAGGTATTTTGATTGAGTTATTTTCATTCAAATATTCAATCTTTAGTCATTAAAACACTCTTCGCGACTGCATAGGGAACTCGAATAAGTTAAACTCAGAACTTACATTTTCTTTCAAAGATTATAAATTAAAAAGGTCAAGTGACATAATAGGTATCTTGATTCAGGTAATTTCATTCAAAGATTCAATCTTTACTCATTAAAGTACTCTTCGTGACATCAAAGGAAACTTGAATAAGTTTATCTCAAAACTCTTATTTTCTTTCATAGATTCCATCTTTATACATTAAAAACGTCTACTGACATAATGGGTACATTGATTGAAGTATTTTCATTCAAAGATTCAATCTTTATTCACTAAAACACTCTTCAGGACTTCATAGGGAACTCGAATAAGTTAAACTCAAAACTCTTATTTCCTTTCGTAGATTCAATCTTTATACATTAAAAAGATCTAGTGACATATTAGGCACCGTGAATGAGGTAATTTGATTCAAAGATTCAATCTTTACTCATTAAAACACTCTTCGTGATGTCAAAGCCAACTCGAATAAGTTGCACACAAAACACTAATTTTCTTCCAAAGATTCAATATTTATACATTAAAAAAGGTCTAGTGACATAAAGGGTATCTTTACTGTGGTATTTTCATTCAAAGATGCAATATTTAGTCATTAAAACACTCTTCGGGACTTCGTAGCGAACTCGAATAAGTTAAACTCAAAACTCTCATTTTCTTTCGTATATTCAATTTTATACATTAAAAAGGTCTAGTGACACAATCGGTACCCTGAATTAGGTAATTTCATTCCAAGATTCAATCTTTACGCAATAAAACACTCTTCGTGATGTCAAAGGGAACTCGAATAAGTTCAACAGAAAACACTAATTTTCTTCCAAAGATTTAATCTTTATACATTAAAAAAGCTCTAGTGCATAATGGGTATCTTTATTGAGGTATTTTCATTCAAAGATGCAATATTTTACTCATTAAAACACTCATCGTGACGTCAAAGGGAATTCAAAGATTCAATCTTTACTCCTTAGAACACTCTTCGTGACTTTAAAAGGAATTCGAATCAGTTTAACTCAAAACTCTCATTTTCTTTCAAAGATTTAATCTTTATACATTAAGAATGTCTAGTGACATAGTAGGTACTTTGATTGAGGTATTTTCATTCAAAGATTCAATCTTTAGTCATTAAAATACTCTACGCGACTTCATATGAAAACTCGAATAGGTTAAACTCAAAACTATCATTTTCCTTCAAAGATTCTCCCTTTATGTATTAAAACGGCCTAGTGACATAGTAGGTACCTTGATTGAGGTAATTTCATTCAAAGATTCAATTTTACTCATTAAAACACTCTTCGTGACGTCAAGGGGAACTCGAATAAGTTTAACTCAAAACAATCATTTTCTATCAAAGATTTAATCTTTATACATTAAAATGTTCTAGTGACAAAATATGTACCTTAATTGAGGAATTTTCATCCAAGGATTCAATCTTCACTCATTAAAACACCCTTCGGGACGTCAAAGGGAACTTGAATAAATTTAACTCAAAGCTCTCATTTTATTTCAAAGATTCAATCTTTATATATAAAAAAACGTCTAGTGACATAATGGGTACCTTGATTGAAATATTTTCATTCAAAGATTCAATCTTTGGTCATTAAAACACTCTTCGACATTTCATTGGGAACTCGAATAAGTTAAACTCAAAACTCTCATTTTTTTCCAAAGTTATAACCTTTTTACATTAAAAAGGTTTATTGACATAATAGGGACCTTAATTGAGGAGATTTCATTCAAAGATTCTATCTTTACTCCTTAAAACACTCTTCGTGATGTCAAAGGTAACTCGGATAAGTTTAACTCAAAACTCTCATTTTATTTCAAAGATTTCATCTTTATACATTAAAAAGGCCTAGTGACATAATAGATACCATGATTGAGGTAATTTCATTCAAAGATTCAATCTTTGTCCATTAAAACACGCTACGCGACTTCGTAGGGAACTCGAATAAGTTAAACTCTCATTTTCTTTAAAAGATTCAATCTTTAAACATTAAAAAGGTCAAGTGACTTAATAGGTACCTGGATTGAGGTAATTTCATTCCAACATTCAATCTTTACTCATTAAAACTCTCTTCGCGACGTCAAAGGGAACTCGAATAAGTTGAACTCAAAACTCTCATCTATTTTGAAAGATTCAATCTTTACGAATTAAAAAGGCTAGTGACAAAATTTATACCTTGATTGAGGTATTTTGATTCAAAGATTCATTCTTTAGTCATTAAAACACTCTTCGCGACTTCATAGGGAAATCGAATAAGTTAGACTCAAAATTCTCATTTTGTTTCAAGGATTCAATCTTTATTCATTAAAAAGGTCTAGTGACATAATATGTTCCTTGATTGAGGCAATTTCATTCAAAGATTTCATCTTTACTCATTAAAACACTCTTTGTGATGTCAAAGGTAACTCGAATAAGTTTAACTCAAAACTCTCATCTTCTTTCAAAGATTTAATCTTCGTACATTAAAATGGTCTAGTGACATAATAGGTACTTTGATTGAGGTATTTTCGTTCAAAGATTCAATCTTTAGTCATTAAAACACTCTTCGCGACTGCTTTAGGAACTCGAATAAGTTAAACTCAGTACTCACATTTTCTTTCAAAGATGCAATCTTTATAAATTAAAAAGGTCGAGTGACATAATAGGTATCTCGATTCAAGTAATTTCATTTAAAGATTCAATCTTTACTCATTAAAGTACTCTTCGTGACGTCAAAGGGAACTTGAATAAGTTTAACTCAAAACTCTTATTTTCTTTCAAAGATTCAATCTTCATATATTAAAAACGTCTAGTGATATAACGGGTACCTTGATTGAGGTATTTTTCATTCAAAGATTCAATCTTTAGTCATTAGAACACTCTTCGGGACTTCATAGGGAACTCGAATAAGTTAAACTTAAAACTCTCACTCCAAAATTCAACCTTTACTCGTTAAAACACTCTTCGTGGCATCCAAGGGAACTCGAATAAGTTGAACTCAAAACTCTCATCTTCTTTCAAAGATTCAATCCTAATGCATTGAAAATGTCTGGTGACATAATTTGTACCTTGATTGAGGTATTTTGATTTAAAGATTCTTTCTTTAGTTATTAAAACACTCTTCGCGACTTCATAGGGAAATCGAATAAATTAAACTCAAAATTCTCATTTTGTTTCGAGGATTCAATCTTTTTTCATTAAAAAGATCAAGTGAAATAATAGGTTCGTTGATTGAGGTAATTTCATTCGAAGATTCCTTCTTTACTCATTAAAACACTCTTCGTGATGTCAAAGGTAACTCGAATAAGTTTAGCTCAAAACTCTCATCTTCTTTCAAAGGTTTAATCTTTATACATTAGAATGGTTTTGTGACATAATAGGTATTTTGATTGAGTTATTTTCATTCAAATATTCAATCTTTAGTCATTAAAACACTCTTCGCGACTGCATAGGGAACTCGAATAAGTTAAACTCAGAACTTACATTTTCTTTCAAAGATTATAAATTAAAAAGGTCAAGTGACATAATAGGTATCTTGATTCAGGTAATTTCATTCAAAGATTCAATCTTTACTCATTAAAGTACTCTTCGTGACATCAAAGGAAACTTGAATAAGTTTATCTCAAAACTCTTATTTTCTTTCATAGATTCCATCTTTATACATTAAAAACGTCTACTGACATAATGGGTACATTGATTGAAGTATTTTCATTCAAAGATTCAATCTTTATTCACTAAAACACTCTTCAGGACTTCATAGGGAACTCGAATAAGTTAAACTCAAAACTCTTATTTCCTTTCGTAGATTCAATCTTTATACATTAAAAAGATCTAGTGACATATTAGGCACCGTGAATGAGGTAATTTGATTCAAAGATTCAATCTTTACTCATTAAAACACTCTTCGTGATGTCAAAGCCAACTCGAATAAGTTGCACACAAAACACTAATTTTCTTCCAAAGATTCAATATTTATACATTAAAAAAGGTTTAGTGACATAAAGGGTATCTTTACTGTGGTATTTTCATTCAAAGATGCAATATTTAGTCATTAAAACACTCTTCGGGACTTCGTAGCGAACTCGAATAAGTTAAACTCAAAACTCTCATTTTCTTTCGTATATTCAATTTTATACATTAAAAGGTCTAGTGACACAATCGGTACCCTGAATTAGGTAATTTCATTCCAAGATTCAATCTTTACGCAATAAAACACTCTTCGTGATGTCAAAGGGAACTCGAATAAGTTCAACAGAAAACACTAATTTTCTTCCAAAGATTTAATCTTTATACATTAAAAAAGCTCTAGTGCATAATGGGTATCTTTATTGAGGTATTTTCATTCAAAGATGCAATATTTTACTCATTAAAACACTCATCGTGACGTCAAAGGGAATTCAAAGATTCAATCTTTACTCCTTAGAACACTCTTCGTGACTTTAAAAGGAATTCGAATCAGTTTAACTCAAAACTCTCATTTTCTTTCAAAGATTTAATCTTTATACATTAAGAATGTCTAGTGACATAGTAGGTACTTTGATTGAGGTATTTTCATTCAAAGATTCAATCTTTAGTCATTAAAATACTCTACGCGACTTCATATGAAAACTCGAATAGGTTAAACTCAAAACTATCATTTTCCTTCAAAGATTCTCCCTTTATGTATTAAAACGGCCTAGTGACATAGTAGGTACCTTGATTGAGGTAATTTCATTCAAAGATTCAATTTTACTCATTAAAACACTCTTCGTGACGTCAAGGGGAACTCGAATAAGTTTAACTCAAAACAATCATTTTCTATCAAAGATTTAATCTTTATACATTAAAATGTTCTAGTGACAAAATATGTACCTTAATTGAGGAATTTTCATCCAAGGATTCAATCTTCACTCATTAAAACACCCTTCGGGACGTCAAAGGGAACTTGAATAAATTTAACTCAAAACTCTCATTTTATTTCAAAGATTCAATCTTTATATATAAAAAAACGTCTAGTGACATAATGGGTACCTTGATTGAAATATTTTCATTCAAAGATTCAATCTTTGGTCATTAAAACACTCTTCGACATTTCATTGGGAACTCGAATAAGTTAAACTCAAAACTCTCATTTTTTTCCAAAGTTATAACCTTTTTACATTAAAAAGGTTTATTGACATAATAGGGACCTTAATTGAGGAGATTTCATTCAAAGATTCTATCTTTACTCCTTAAAACACTCTTCGTGATGTCAAAGGTAACTCGGATAAGTTTAACTCAAAACTCTCATTTTATTTCAAAGATTTCATCTTTATACATTAAAAAGGCCTAGTGACATAATAGATACCATGATTGAGGTAATTTCATTCAAAGATTCAATCTTTGTCCATTAAAACACGCTACGCGACTTCGTAGGGAACTCGAATAAGTTAAACTCTCATTTTCTTTAAAAGATTCAATCTTTAAACATTAAAAAGGTCAAGTGACTTAATAGGTACCTGGATTGAGGTAATTTCATTCCAACATTCAATCTTTACTCATTAAAACTCTCTTCGCGACGTCAAAGGGAACTCGAATAAGTTGAACTCAAAACTCTCATCTATTTTGAAAGATTCAATCTTTACGAATTAAAAAGGCTAGTGACAAAATTTATACCTTGATTGAGGTATTTTGATTCAAAGATTCATTCTTTAGTCATTAAAACACTCTTCGCGACTTCATAGGGAAATCGAATAAGTTAGACTCAAAATTCTCATTTTGTTTCAAGGATTCAATCTTTATTCATTAAAAAGGTCTAGTGACATAATATGTTCCTTGATTGAGGCAATTTCATTCAAAGATTTCATCTTTACTCATTAAAACACTCTTTGTGATGTCAAAGGTAACTCGAATAAGTTTAACTCAAAACTCTCATCTTCTTTCAAAGATTTAATCTTCGTACATTAAAATGGTCTAGTGACATAATAGGTACTTTGATTGAGGTATTTTCGTTCAAAGATTCAATCTTTAGTCATTAAAACACTCTTCGCGACTGCTTTAGGAACTCGAATAAGTTAAACTCAGTACTCACATTTTCTTTCAAAGATGCAATCTTTATAAATTAAAAAGGTCGAGTGACATAATAGGTATCTCGATTCAAGTAATTTCATTTAAAGATTCAATCTTTACTCATTAAAGTACTCTTCGTGACGTCAAAGGGAACTTGAATAAGTTTAACTCAAAACTCTTATTTTCTTTCAAAGATTCAATCTTCATATATTAAAAACGTCTAGTGATATAACGGGTACCTTGATTGAGGTATTTTTCATTCAAAGATTCAATCTTTAGTCATTAGAACACTCTTCGGGACTTCATAGGGAACTCGAATAAGTTAAACTTAAAACTCTCACTCCAAAATTCAACCTTTACTCGTTAAAACACTCTTCGTGGCATCCAAGGGAACTCGAATAAGTTGAACTCAAAACTCTCATCTTCTTTCAAAGATTCAATCCTAATGCATTGAAAATGTCTGGTGACATAATTTGTACCTTGATTGAGGTATTTTGATTTAAAGATTCTTTCTTTAGTTATTAAAACACTCTTCGCGACTTCATAGGGAAATCGAATAAATTAAACTCAAAATTCTCATTTTGTTTCGAGGATTCAATCTTTTTTCATTAAAAAGATCAAGTGAAATAATAGGTTCGTTGATTGAGGTAATTTCATTCGAAGATTCCTTCTTTACTCATTAAAACACTCTTCGTGATGTCAAAGGTAACTCGAATAAGTTTAGCTCAAAACTCTCATCTTCTTTCAAAGGTTTAATCTTTATACATTAGAATGGTTTTGTGACATAATAGGTATTTTGATTGAGTTATTTTCATTCAAATATTCAATCTTTAGTCATTAAAACACTCTTCGCGACTGCATAGGGAACTCGAATAAGTTAAACTCAGAACTTACATTTTCTTTCAAAGATTATAAATTAAAAAGGTCAAGTGACATAATAGGTATCTTGATTCAGGTAATTTCATTCAAAGATTCAATCTTTACTCATTAAAGTACTCTTCGTGACATCAAAGGAAACTTGAATAAGTTTATCTCAAAACTCTTATTTTCTTTCATAGATTCCATCTTTATACATTAAAAACGTCTACTGACATAATGGGTACATTGATTGAAGTATTTTCATTCAAAGATTCAATCTTTATTCACTAAAACACTCTTCAGGACTTCATAGGGAACTCGAATAAGTTAAACTCAAAACTCTTATTTCCTTTCGTAGATTCAATCTTTATACATTAAAAAGATCTAGTGACATATTAGGCACCGTGAATGAGGTAATTTGATTCAAAGATTCAATCTTTACTCATTAAAACACTCTTCGTGATGTCAAAGCCAACTCGAATAAGTTGCACACAAAACACTAATTTTCTTCCAAAGATTCAATATTTATACATTAAAAAAGGTCTAGTGACATAAAGGGTATCTTTACTGTGGTATTTTCATTCAAAGATGCAATATTTAGTCATTAAAACACTCTTCGGGACTTCGTAGCGAACTCGAATAAGTTAAACTCAAAACTCTCATTTTCTTTCGTATATTCAATTTTATACATTAAAAAGGTCTAGTGACACAATCGGTACCCTGAATTAGGTAATTTCATTCCAAGATTCAATCTTTACGCAATAAAACACTCTTCGTGATGTCAAAGGGAACTCGAATAAGTTCAACAGAAAACACTAATTTTCTTCCAAAGATTTAATCTTTATACATTAAAAAAGCTCTAGTGCATAATGGGTATCTTTATTGAGGTATTTTCATTCAAAGATGCAATATTTTACTCATTAAAACACTCATCGTGACGTCAAAGGGAATTCAAAGATTCAATCTTTACTCCTTAGAACACTCTTCGTGACTTTAAAAGGAATTCGAATCAGTTTAACTCAAAACTCTCATTTTCTTTCAAAGATTTAATCTTTATACATTAAGAATGTCTAGTGACATAGTAGGTACTTTGATTGAGGTATTTTCATTCAAAGATTCAATCTTTAGTCATTAAAATACTCTACGCGACTTCATATGAAAACTCGAATAGGTTAAACTCAAAACTATCATTTTCCTTCAAAGATTCTCCCTTTATGTATTAAAACGGCCTAGTGACATAGTAGGTACCTTGATTGAGGTAATTTCATTCAAAGATTCAATTTTACTCATTAAAACACTCTTCGTGACGTCAAGGGGAACTCGAATAAGTTTAACTCAAAACAATCATTTTCTATCAAAGATTTAATCTTTATACATTAAAATGTTCTAGTGACAAAATATGTACCTTAATTGAGGAATTTTCATCCAAGGATTCAATCTTCACTCATTAAAACACCCTTCGGGACGTCAAAGGGAACTTGAATAAATTTAACTCAAAGCTCTCATTTTATTTCAAAGATTCAATCTTTATATATAAAAAAACGTCTAGTGACATAATGGGTACCTTGATTGAAATATTTTCATTCAAAGATTCAATCTTTGGTCATTAAAACACTCTTCGACATTTCATTGGGAACTCGAATAAGTTAAACTCAAAACTCTCATTTTTTTCCAAAGTTATAACCTTTTTACATTAAAAAGGTTTATTGACATAATAGGGACCTTAATTGAGGAGATTTCATTCAAAGATTCTATCTTTACTCCTTAAAACACTCTTCGTGATGTCAAAGGTAACTCGGATAAGTTTAACTCAAAACTCTCATTTTATTTCAAAGATTTCATCTTTATACATTAAAAAGGCCTAGTGACATAATAGATACCATGATTGAGGTAATTTCATTCAAAGATTCAATCTTTGTCCATTAAAACACGCTACGCGACTTCGTAGGGAACTCGAATAAGTTAAACTCTCATTTTCTTTAAAAGATTCAATCTTTAAACATTAAAAAGGTCAAGTGACTTAATAGGTACCTGGATTGAGGTAATTTCATTCCAACATTCAATCTTTACTCATTAAAACTCTCTTCGCGACGTCAAAGGGAACTCGAATAAGTTGAACTCAAAACTCTCATCTATTTTGAAAGATTCAATCTTTACGAATTAAAAAGGCTAGTGACAAAATTTATACCTTGATTGAGGTATTTTGATTCAAAGATTCATTCTTTAGTCATTAAAACACTCTTCGCGACTTCATAGGGAAATCGAATAAGTTAGACTCAAAATTCTCATTTTGTTTCAAGGATTCAATCTTTATTCATTAAAAAGGTCTAGTGACATAATATGTTCCTTGATTGAGGCAATTTCATTCAAAGATTTCATCTTTACTCATTAAAACACTCTTTGTGATGTCAAAGGTAACTCGAATAAGTTTAACTCAAAACTCTCATCTTCTTTCAAAGATTTAATCTTCGTACATTAAAATGGTCTAGTGACATAATAGGTACTTTGATTGAGGTATTTTCGTTCAAAGATTCAATCTTTAGTCATTAAAACACTCTTCGCGACTGCTTTAGGAACTCGAATAAGTTAAACTCAGTACTCACATTTTCTTTCAAAGATGCAATCTTTATAAATTAAAAAGGTCGAGTGACATAATAGGTATCTCGATTCAAGTAATTTCATTTAAAGATTCAATCTTTACTCATTAAAGTACTCTTCGTGACGTCAAAGGGAACTTGAATAAGTTTAACTCAAAACTCTTATTTTCTTTCAAAGATTCAATCTTCATATATTAAAAACGTCTAGTGATATAACGGGTACCTTGATTGAGGTATTTTTCATTCAAAGATTCAATCTTTAGTCATTAGAACACTCTTCGGGACTTCATAGGGAACTCGAATAAGTTAAACTTAAAACTCTCACTCCAAAATTCAACCTTTACTCGTTAAAACACTCTTCGTGGCATCCAAGGGAACTCGAATAAGTTGAACTCAAAACTCTCATCTTCTTTCAAAGATTCAATCCTAATGCATTGAAAATGTCTGGTGACATAATTTGTACCTTGATTGAGGTATTTTGATTTAAAGATTCTTTCTTTAGTTATTAAAACACTCTTCGCGACTTCATAGGGAAATCGAATAAATTAAACTCAAAATTCTCATTTTGTTTCGAGGATTCAATCTTTTTTCATTAAAAAGATCAAGTGAAATAATAGGTTCGTTGATTGAGGTAATTTCATTCGAAGATTCCTTCTTTACTCATTAAAACACTCTTCGTGATGTCAAAGGTAACTCGAATAAGTTTAGCTCAAAACTCTCATCTTCTTTCAAAGGTTTAATCTTTATACATTAGAATGGTTTTGTGACATAATAGGTATTTTGATTGAGTTATTTTCATTCAAATATTCAATCTTTAGTCATTAAAACACTCTTCGCGACTGCATAGGGAACTCGAATAAGTTAAACTCAGAACTTACATTTTCTTTCAAAGATTATAAATTAAAAAGGTCAAGTGACATAATAGGTATCTTGATTCAGGTAATTTCATTCAAAGATTCAATCTTTACTCATTAAAGTACTCTTCGTGACATCAAAGGAAACTTGAATAAGTTTATCTCAAAACTCTTATTTTCTTTCATAGATTCCATCTTTATACATTAAAAACGTCTACTGACATAATGGGTACATTGATTGAAGTATTTTCATTCAAAGATTCAATCTTTATTCACTAAAACACTCTTCAGGACTTCATAGGGAACTCGAATAAGTTAAACTCAAAACTCTTATTTCCTTTCGTAGATTCAATCTTTATACATTAAAAAGATCTAGTGACATATTAGGCACCGTGAATGAGGTAATTTGATTCAAAGATTCAATCTTTACTCATTAAAACACTCTTCGTGATGTCAAAGCCAACTCGAATAAGTTGCACACAAAACACTAATTTTCTTCCAAAGATTCAATATTTATACATTAAAAAAGGTTTAGTGACATAAAGGGTATCTTTACTGTGGTATTTTCATTCAAAGATGCAATATTTAGTCATTAAAACACTCTTCGGGACTTCGTAGCGAACTCGAATAAGTTAAACTCAAAACTCTCATTTTCTTTCGTATATTCAATTTTATACATTAAAAGGTCTAGTGACACAATCGGTACCCTGAATTAGGTAATTTCATTCCAAGATTCAATCTTTACGCAATAAAACACTCTTCGTGATGTCAAAGGGAACTCGAATAAGTTCAACAGAAAACACTAATTTTCTTCCAAAGATTTAATCTTTATACATTAAAAAAGCTCTAGTGCATAATGGGTATCTTTATTGAGGTATTTTCATTCAAAGATGCAATATTTTACTCATTAAAACACTCATCGTGACGTCAAAGGGAATTCAAAGATTCAATCTTTACTCCTTAGAACACTCTTCGTGACTTTAAAAGGAATTCGAATCAGTTTAACTCAAAACTCTCATTTTCTTTCAAAGATTTAATCTTTATACATTAAGAATGTCTAGTGACATAGTAGGTACTTTGATTGAGGTATTTTCATTCAAAGATTCAATCTTTAGTCATTAAAATACTCTACGCGACTTCATATGAAAACTCGAATAGGTTAAACTCAAAACTATCATTTTCCTTCAAAGATTCTCCCTTTATGTATTAAAACGGCCTAGTGACATAGTAGGTACCTTGATTGAGGTAATTTCATTCAAAGATTCAATTTTACTCATTAAAACACTCTTCGTGACGTCAAGGGGAACTCGAATAAGTTTAACTCAAAACAATCATTTTCTATCAAAGATTTAATCTTTATACATTAAAATGTTCTAGTGACAAAATATGTACCTTAATTGAGGAATTTTCATCCAAGGATTCAATCTTCACTCATTAAAACACCCTTCGGGACGTCAAAGGGAACTTGAATAAATTTAACTCAAAACTCTCATTTTATTTCAAAGATTCAATCTTTATATATAAAAAAACGTCTAGTGACATAATGGGTACCTTGATTGAAATATTTTCATTCAAAGATTCAATCTTTGGTCATTAAAACACTCTTCGACATTTCATTGGGAACTCGAATAAGTTAAACTCAAAACTCTCATTTTTTTCCAAAGTTATAACCTTTTTACATTAAAAAGGTTTATTGACATAATAGGGACCTTAATTGAGGAGATTTCATTCAAAGATTCTATCTTTACTCCTTAAAACACTCTTCGTGATGTCAAAGGTAACTCGGATAAGTTTAACTCAAAACTCTCATTTTATTTCAAAGATTTCATCTTTATACATTAAAAAGGCCTAGTGACATAATAGATACCATGATTGAGGTAATTTCATTCAAAGATTCAATCTTTGTCCATTAAAACACGCTACGCGACTTCGTAGGGAACTCGAATAAGTTAAACTCTCATTTTCTTTAAAAGATTCAATCTTTAAACATTAAAAAGGTCAAGTGACTTAATAGGTACCTGGATTGAGGTAATTTCATTCCAACATTCAATCTTTACTCATTAAAACTCTCTTCGCGACGTCAAAGGGAACTCGAATAAGTTGAACTCAAAACTCTCATCTATTTTGAAAGATTCAATCTTTACGAATTAAAAAGGCTAGTGACAAAATTTATACCTTGATTGAGGTATTTTGATTCAAAGATTCATTCTTTAGTCATTAAAACACTCTTCGCGACTTCATAGGGAAATCGAATAAGTTAGACTCAAAATTCTCATTTTGTTTCAAGGATTCAATCTTTATTCATTAAAAAGGTCTAGTGACATAATATGTTCCTTGATTGAGGCAATTTCATTCAAAGATTTCATCTTTACTCATTAAAACACTCTTTGTGATGTCAAAGGTAACTCGAATAAGTTTAACTCAAAACTCTCATCTTCTTTCAAAGATTTATCTTCGTACATTAAAATGGTCTAGTGACATAATAGGTACTTTGATTGAGGTATTTTCGTTCAAAGATTCAATCTTTAGTCATTAAAACACTCTTCGCGACTGCTTTAGGAACTCGAATAAGTTAAACTCAGTACTCACATTTTCTTTCAAAGATGCAATCTTTATAAATTAAAAAGGTCGAGTGACATAATAGGTATCTCGATTCAAGTAATTTCATTTAAAGATTCAATCTTTACTCATTAAAGTACTCTTCGTGACGTCAAAGGGAACTTGAATAAGTTTAACTCAAAACTCTTATTTTCTTTCAAAGATTCAATCTTCATATATTAAAAACGTCTAGTGATATAACGGGTACCTTGATTGAGGTATTTTTCATTCAAAGATTCAATCTTTAGTCATTAGAACACTCTTCGGGACTTCATAGGGAACTCGAATAAGTTAAACTTAAAACTCTCACTCCAAAATTCAACCTTTACTCGTTAAAACACTCTTCGTGGCATCCAAGGGAACTCGAATAAGTTGAACTCAAAACTCTCATCTTCTTTCAAAGATTCAATCCTAATGCATTGAAAATGTCTGGTGACATAATTTGTACCTTGATTGAGGTATTTTGATTTAAAGATTCTTTCTTTAGTTATTAAAACACTCTTCGCGACTTCATAGGGAAATCGAATAAATTAAACTCAAAATTCTCATTTTGTTTCGAGGATTCAATCTTTTTTCATTAAAAAGATCAAGTGAAATAATAGGTTCGTTGATTGAGGTAATTTCATTCGAAGATTCCTTCTTTACTCATTAAAACACTCTTCGTGATGTCAAAGGTAACTCGAATAAGTTTAGCTCAAAACTCTCATCTTCTTTCAAAGGTTTAATCTTTATACATTAGAATGGTTTTGTGACATAATAGGTATTTTGATTGAGTTATTTTCATTCAAATATTCAATCTTTAGTCATTAAAACACTCTTCGCGACTGCATAGGGAACTCGAATAAGTTAAACTCAGAACTTACATTTTCTTTCAAAGATTATAAATTAAAAAGGTCAAGTGACATAATAGGTATCTTGATTCAGGTAATTTCATTCAAAGATTCAATCTTTACTCATTAAAGTACTCTTCGTGACATCAAAGGAAACTTGAATAAGTTTATCTCAAAACTCTTATTTTCTTTCATAGATTCCATCTTTATACATTAAAAACGTCTACTGACATAATGGGTACATTGATTGAAGTATTTTCATTCAAAGATTCAATCTTTATTCACTAAAACACTCTTCAGGACTTCATAGGGAACTCGAATAAGTTAAACTCAAAACTCTTATTTCCTTTCGTAGATTCAATCTTTATACATTAAAAAGATCTAGTGACATATTAGGCACCGTGAATGAGGTAATTTGATTCAAAGATTCAATCTTTACTCATTAAAACACTCTTCGTGATGTCAAAGCCAACTCGAATAAGTTGCACACAAAACACTAATTTTCTTCCAAAGATTCAATATTTATACATTAAAAAAGGTCTAGTGACATAAAGGGTATCTTTACTGTGGTATTTTCATTCAAAGATGCAATATTTAGTCATTAAAACACTCTTCGGGACTTCGTAGCGAACTCGAATAAGTTAAACTCAAAACTCTCATTTTCTTTCGTATATTCAATTTTATACATTAAAAAGGTCTAGTGACACAATCGGTACCCTGAATTAGGTAATTTCATTCCAAGATTCAATCTTTACGCAATAAAACACTCTTCGTGATGTCAAAGGGAACTCGAATAAGTTCAACAGAAAACACTAATTTTCTTCCAAAGATTTAATCTTTATACATTAAAAAAGCTCTAGTGCATAATGGGTATCTTTATTGAGGTATTTTCATTCAAAGATGCAATATTTTACTCATTAAAACACTCATCGTGACGTCAAAGGGAATTCAAAGATTCAATCTTTACTCCTTAGAACACTCTTCGTGACTTTAAAAGGAATTCGAATCAGTTTAACTCAAAACTCTCATTTTCTTTCAAAGATTTAATCTTTATACATTAAGAATGTCTAGTGACATAGTAGGTACTTTGATTGAGGTATTTTCATTCAAAGATTCAATCTTTAGTCATTAAAATACTCTACGCGACTTCATATGAAAACTCGAATAGGTTAAACTCAAAACTATCATTTTCCTTCAAAGATTCTCCCTTTATGTATTAAAACGGCCTAGTGACATAGTAGGTACCTTGATTGAGGTAATTTCATTCAAAGATTCAATTTTACTCATTAAAACACTCTTCGTGACGTCAAGGGGAACTCGAATAAGTTTAACTCAAAACAATCATTTTCTATCAAAGATTTAATCTTTATACATTAAAATGTTCTAGTGACAAAATATGTACCTTAATTGAGGAATTTTCATCCAAGGATTCAATCTTCACTCATTAAAACACCCTTCGGGACGTCAAAGGGAACTTGAATAAATTTAACTCAAAGCTCTCATTTTATTTCAAAGATTCAATCTTTATATATAAAAAAACGTCTAGTGACATAATGGGTACCTTGATTGAAATATTTTCATTCAAAGATTCAATCTTTGGTCATTAAAACACTCTTCGACATTTCATTGGGAACTCGAATAAGTTAAACTCAAAACTCTCATTTTTTTCCAAAGTTATAACCTTTTTACATTAAAAAGGTTTATTGACATAATAGGGACCTTAATTGAGGAGATTTCATTCAAAGATTCTATCTTTACTCCTTAAAACACTCTTCGTGATGTCAAAGGTAACTCGGATAAGTTTAACTCAAAACTCTCATTTTATTTCAAAGATTTCATCTTTATACATTAAAAAGGCCTAGTGACATAATAGATACCATGATTGAGGTAATTTCATTCAAAGATTCAATCTTTGTCCATTAAAACACGCTACGCGACTTCGTAGGGAACTCGAATAAGTTAAACTCTCATTTTCTTTAAAAGATTCAATCTTTAAACATTAAAAAGGTCAAGTGACTTAATAGGTACCTGGATTGAGGTAATTTCATTCCAACATTCAATCTTTACTCATTAAAACTCTCTTCGCGACGTCAAAGGGAACTCGAATAAGTTGAACTCAAAACTCTCATCTATTTTGAAAGATTCAATCTTTACGAATTAAAAAGGCTAGTGACAAAATTTATACCTTGATTGAGGTATTTTGATTCAAAGATTCATTCTTTAGTCATTAAAACACTCTTCGCGACTTCATAGGGAAATCGAATAAGTTAGACTCAAAATTCTCATTTTGTTTCAAGGATTCAATCTTTATTCATTAAAAAGGTCTAGTGACATAATATGTTCCTTGATTGAGGCAATTTCATTCAAAGATTTCATCTTTACTCATTAAAACACTCTTTGTGATGTCAAAGGTAACTCGAATAAGTTTAACTCAAAACTCTCATCTTCTTTCAAAGATTTAATCTTCGTACATTAAAATGGTCTAGTGACATAATAGGTACTTTGATTGAGGTATTTTCGTTCAAAGATTCAATCTTTAGTCATTAAAACACTCTTCGCGACTGCTTTAGGAACTCGAATAAGTTAAACTCAGTACTCACATTTTCTTTCAAAGATGCAATCTTTATAAATTAAAAAGGTCGAGTGACATAATAGGTATCTCGATTCAAGTAATTTCATTTAAAGATTCAATCTTTACTCATTAAAGTACTCTTCGTGACGTCAAAGGGAACTTGAATAAGTTTAACTCAAAACTCTTATTTTCTTTCAAAGATTCAATCTTCATATATTAAAAACGTCTAGTGATATAACGGGTACCTTGATTGAGGTATTTTTCATTCAAAGATTCAATCTTTAGTCATTAGAACACTCTTCGGGACTTCATAGGGAACTCGAATAAGTTAAACTTAAAACTCTCACTCCAAAATTCAACCTTTACTCGTTAAAACACTCTTCGTGGCATCCAAGGGAACTCGAATAAGTTGAACTCAAAACTCTCATCTTCTTTCAAAGATTCAATCCTAATGCATTGAAAATGTCTGGTGACATAATTTGTACCTTGATTGAGGTATTTTGATTTAAAGATTCTTTCTTTAGTTATTAAAACACTCTTCGCGACTTCATAGGGAAATCGAATAAATTAAACTCAAAATTCTCATTTTGTTTCGAGGATTCAATCTTTTTTCATTAAAAAGATCAAGTGAAATAATAGGTTCGTTGATTGAGGTAATTTCATTCGAAGATTCCTTCTTTACTCATTAAAACACTCTTCGTGATGTCAAAGGTAACTCGAATAAGTTTAGCTCAAAACTCTCATCTTCTTTCAAAGGTTTAATCTTTATACATTAGAATGGTTTTGTGACATAATAGGTATTTTGATTGAGTTATTTTCATTCAAATATTCAATCTTTAGTCATTAAAACACTCTTCGCGACTGCATAGGGAACTCGAATAAGTTAAACTCAGAACTTACATTTTCTTTCAAAGATTATAAATTAAAAAGGTCAAGTGACATAATAGGTATCTTGATTCAGGTAATTTCATTCAAAGATTCAATCTTTACTCATTAAAGTACTCTTCGTGACATCAAAGGAAACTTGAATAAGTTTATCTCAAAACTCTTATTTTCTTTCATAGATTCCATCTTTATACATTAAAAACGTCTACTGACATAATGGGTACATTGATTGAAGTATTTTCATTCAAAGATTCAATCTTTATTCACTAAAACACTCTTCAGGACTTCATAGGGAACTCGAATAAGTTAAACTCAAAACTCTTATTTCCTTTCGTAGATTCAATCTTTATACATTAAAAAGATCTAGTGACATATTAGGCACCGTGAATGAGGTAATTTGATTCAAAGATTCAATCTTTACTCATTAAAACACTCTTCGTGATGTCAAAGCCAACTCGAATAAGTTGCACACAAAACACTAATTTTCTTCCAAAGATTCAATATTTATACATTAAAAAAGGTCTAGTGACATAAAGGGTATCTTTACTGTGGTATTTTCATTCAAAGATGCAATATTTAGTCATTAAAACACTCTTCGGGACTTCGTAGCGAACTCGAATAAGTTAAACTCAAAACTCTCATTTTCTTTCGTATATTCAATTTTATACATTAAAAAGGTCTAGTGACACAATCGGTACCCTGAATTAGGTAATTTCATTCCAAGATTCAATCTTTACGCAATAAAACACTCTTCGTGATGTCAAAGGGAACTCGAATAAGTTCAACAGAAAACACTAATTTTCTTCCAAAGATTTAATCTTTATACATTAAAAAAGCTCTAGTGCATAATGGGTATCTTTATTGAGGTATTTTCATTCAAAGATGCAATATTTTACTCATTAAAACACTCATCGTGACGTCAAAGGGAATTCAAAGATTCAATCTTTACTCCTTAGAACACTCTTCGTGACTTTAAAAGGAATTCGAATCAGTTTAACTCAAAACTCTCATTTTCTTTCAAAGATTTAATCTTTATACATTAAGAATGTCTAGTGACATAGTAGGTACTTTGATTGAGGTATTTTCATTCAAAGATTCAATCTTTAGTCATTAAAATACTCTACGCGACTTCATATGAAAACTCGAATAGGTTAAACTCAAAACTATCATTTTCCTTCAAAGATTCTCCCTTTATGTATTAAAACGGCCTAGTGACATAGTAGGTACCTTGATTGAGGTAATTTCATTCAAAGATTCAATTTTACTCATTAAAACACTCTTCGTGACGTCAAGGGGAACTCGAATAAGTTTAACTCAAAACAATCATTTTCTATCAAAGATTTAATCTTTATACATTAAAATGTTCTAGTGACAAAATATGTACCTTAATTGAGGAATTTTCATCCAAGGATTCAATCTTCACTCATTAAAACACCCTTCGGGACGTCAAAGGGAACTTGAATAAATTTAACTCAAAGCTCTCATTTTATTTCAAAGATTCAATCTTTATATATAAAAAAACGTCTAGTGACATAATGGGTACCTTGATTGAAATATTTTCATTCAAAGATTCAATCTTTGGTCATTAAAACACTCTTCGACATTTCATTGGGAACTCGAATAAGTTAAACTCAAAACTCTCATATTTTTCCAAAGTTATAACCTTTTTACATTAAAAAGGTTTATTGACATAATAGGGACCTTAATTGAGGAGATTTCATTCAAAGATTCTATCTTTACTCCTTAAAACACTCTTCGTGATGTCAAAGGTAACTCGGATAAGTTTAACTCAAAACTCTCATTTTATTTCAAAGATTTCATCTTTATACATTAAAAAGGCCTAGTGACATAATAGATACCATGATTGAGGTAATTTCATTCAAAGATTCAATCTTTGTCCATTAAAACACGCTACGCGACTTCGTAGGGAACTCGAATAAGTTAAACTCTCATTTTCTTTAAAAGATTCAATCTTTAAACATTAAAAAGGTCAAGTGACTTAATAGGTACCTGGATTGAGGTAATTTCATTCCAACATTCAATCTTTACTCATTAAAACTCTCTTCGCGACGTCAAAGGGAACTCGAATAAGTTGAACTCAAAACTCTCATCTATTTTGAAAGATTCAATCTTTACGAATTAAAAAGGCTAGTGACAAAATTTATACCTTGATTGAGGTATTTTGATTCAAAGATTCATTCTTTAGTCATTAAAACACTCTTCGCGACTTCATAGGGAAATCGAATAAGTTAGACTCAAAATTCTCATTTTGTTTCAAGGATTCAATCTTTATTCATTAAAAAGGTCTAGTGACATAATATGTTCCTTGATTGAGGCAATTTCATTCAAAGATTTCATCTTTACTCATTAAAACACTATTTGTGATGTCAAAGGTAACTCGAATAAGTTTAACTCAAAACTCTCATCTTCTTTCAAAGATTTAATCTTCGTACATTAAAATGGTCTAGTGACATAATAGGTACTTTGATTGAGGTATTTTCGTTCAAAGATTCAATCTTTAGTCATTAAAACACTCTTCGCGACTGCTTTAGGAACTCGAATAAGTTAAACTCAGTACTCACATTTTCTTTCAAAGATGCAATCTTTATAAATTAAAAAGGTCGAGTGACATAATAGGTATCTCGATTCAAGTAATTTCATTTAAAGATTCAATCTTTACTCATTAAAGTACTCTTCGTGACGTCAAAGGGAACTTGAATAAGTTTAACTCAAAACTCTTATTTTCTTTCAAAGATTCAATCTTCATATATTAAAAACGTCTAGTGATATAACGGGTACCTTGATTGAGGTATTTTTCATTCAAAGATTCAATCTTTAGTCATTAGAACACTCTTCGGGACTTCATAGGGAACTCGAATAAGTTAAACTTAAAACTCTCACTCCAAAATTCAACCTTTACTCGTTAAAACACTCTTCGTGGCATCCAAGGGAACTCGAATAAGTTGAACTCAAAACTCTCATCTTCTTTCAAAGATTCAATCCTAATGCATTGAAAATGTCTGGTGACATAATTTGTACCTTGATTGAGGTATTTTGATTTAAAGATTCTTTCTTTAGTTATTAAAACACTCTTCGCGACTTCATAGGGAAATCGAATAAATTAAACTCAAAATTCTCATTTTGTTTCGAGGATTCAATCTTTTTTCATTAAAAAGATCAAGTGAAATAATAGGTTCGTTGATTGAGGTAATTTCATTCGAAGATTCCTTCTTTACTCATTAAAACACTCTTCGTGATGTCAAAGGTAACTCGAATAAGTTTAGCTCAAAACTCTCATCTTCTTTCAAAGGTTTAATCTTTATACATTAGAATGGTTTTGTGACATAATAGGTATTTTGATTGAGTTATTTTCATTCAAATATTCAATCTTTAGTCATTAAAACACTCTTCGCGACTGCATAGGGAACTCGAATAAGTTAAACTCAGAACTTACATTTTCTTTCAAAGATTATAAATTAAAAAGGTCAAGTGACATAATAGGTATCTTGATTCAGGTAATTTCATTCAAAGATTCAATCTTTACTCATTAAAGTACTCTTCGTGACATCAAAGGAAACTTGAATAAGTTTATCTCAAAACTCTTATTTTCTTTCATAGATTCCATCTTTATACATTAAAAACGTCTACTGACATAATGGGTACATTGATTGAAGTATTTTCATTCAAAGATTCAATCTTTATTCACTAAAACACTCTTCAGGACTTCATAGGGAACTCGAATAAGTTAAACTCAAAACTCTTATTTCCTTTCGTAGATTCAATCTTTATACATTAAAAAGATCTAGTGACATATTAGGCACCGTGAATGAGGTAATTTGATTCAAAGATTCAATCTTTACTCATTAAAACACTCTTCGTGATGTCAAAGCCAACTCGAATAAGTTGCACACAAAACACTAATTTTCTTCCAAAGATTCAATATTTATACATTAAAAAAGGTCTAGTGACATAAAGGGTATCTTTACTGTGGTATTTTCATTCAAAGATGCAATATTTAGTCATTAAAACACTCTTCGGGACTTCGTAGCGAACTCGAATAAGTTAAACTCAAAACTCTCATTTTCTTTCGTATATTCAATTTTATACATTAAAAAGGTCTAGTGACACAATCGGTACCCTGAATTAGGTAATTTCATTCCAAGATTCAATCTTTACGCAATAAAACACTCTTCGTGATGTCAAAGGGAACTCGAATAAGTTCAACAGAAAACACTAATTTTCTTCCAAAGATTTAATCTTTATACATTAAAAAAGCTCTAGTGCATAATGGGTATCTTTATTGAGGTATTTTCATTCAAAGATGCAATATTTTACTCATTAAAACACTCATCGTGACGTCAAAGGGAATTCAAAGATTCAATCTTTACTCCTTAGAACACTCTTCGTGACTTTAAAAGGAATTCGAATCAGTTTAACTCAAAACTCTCATTTTCTTTCAAAGATTTAATCTTTATACATTAAGAATGTCTAGTGACATAGTAGGTACTTTGATTGAGGTATTTTCATTCAAAGATTCAATCTTTAGTCATTAAAATACTCTACGCGACTTCATATGAAAACTCGAATAGGTTAAACTCAAAACTATCATTTTCCTTCAAAGATTCTCCCTTTATGTATTAAAACGGCCTAGTGACATAGTAGGTACCTTGATTGAGGTAATTTCATTCAAAGATTCAATTTTACTCATTAAAACACTCTTCGTGACGTCAAGGGGAACTCGAATAAGTTTAACTCAAAACAATCATTTTCTATCAAAGATTTAATCTTTATACATTAAAATGTTCTAGTGACAAAATATGTACCTTAATTGAGGAATTTTCATCCAAGGATTCAATCTTCACTCATTAAAACACCCTTCGGGACGTCAAAGGGAACTTGAATAAATTTAACTCAAAACTCTCATTTTATTTCAAAGATTCAATCTTTATATATAAAAAAACGTCTAGTGACATAATGGGTACCTTGATTGAAATATTTTCATTCAAAGATTCAATCTTTGGTCATTAAAACACTCTTCGACATTTCATTGGGAACTCGAATAAGTTAAACTCAAAACTCTCATTTTTTTCCAAAGTTATAACCTTTTTACATTAAAAAGGTTTATTGACATAATAGGGACCTTAATTGAGGAGATTTCATTCAAAGATTCTATCTTTACTCCTTAAAACACTCTTCGTGATGTCAAAGGTAACTCGGATAAGTTTAACTCAAAACTCTCATTTTATTTCAAAGATTTCATCTTTATACATTAAAAAGGCCTAGTGACATAATAGATACCATGATTGAGGTAATTTCATTCAAAGATTCAATCTTTGTCCATTAAAACACGCTACGCGACTTCGTAGGGAACTCGAATAAGTTAAACTCTCATTTTCTTTAAAAGATTCAATCTTTAAACATTAAAAAGGTCAAGTGACTTAATAGGTACCTGGATTGAGGTAATTTCATTCCAACATTCAATCTTTACTCATTAAAACTCTCTTCGCGACGTCAAAGGGAACTCGAATAAGTTGAACTCAAAACTCTCATCTATTTTGAAAGATTCAATCTTTACGAATTAAAAAGGCTAGTGACAAAATTTATACCTTGATTGAGGTATTTTGATTCAAAGATTCATTCTTTAGTCATTAAAACACTCTTCGCGACTTCATAGGGAAATCGAATAAGTTAGACTCAAAATTCTCATTTTGTTTCAAGGATTCAATCTTTATTCATTAAAAAGGTCTAGTGACATAATATGTTCCTTGATTGAGGCAATTTCATTCAAAGATTTCATCTTTACTCATTAAAACACTCTTTGTGATGTCAAAGGTAACTCGAATAAGTTTAACTCAAAACTCTCATCTTCTTTCAAAGATTTAATCTTCGTACATTAAAATGGTCTAGTGACATAATAGGTACTTTGATTGAGGTATTTTCGTTCAAAGATTCAATCTTTAGTCATTAAAACACTCTTCGCGACTGCTTTAGGAACTCGAATAAGTTAAACTCAGTACTCACATTTTCTTTCAAAGATGCAATCTTTATAAATTAAAAAGGTCGAGTGACATAATAGGTATCTCGATTCAAGTAATTTCATTTAAAGATTCAATCTTTACTCATTAAAGTACTCTTCGTGACGTCAAAGGGAACTTGAATAAGTTTAACTCAAAACTCTTATTTTCTTTCAAAGATTCAATCTTCATATATTAAAAACGTCTAGTGATATAACGGGTACCTTGATTGAGGTATTTTTCATTCAAAGATTCAATCTTTAGTCATTAGAACACTCTTCGGGACTTCATAGGGAACTCGAATAAGTTAAACTTAAAACTCTCACTCCAAAATTCAACCTTTACTCGTTAAAACACTCTTCGTGGCATCCAAGGGAACTCGAATAAGTTGAACTCAAAACTCTCATCTTCTTTCAAAGATTCAATCCTAATGCATTGAAAATGTCTGGTGACATAATTTGTACCTTGATTGAGGTATTTTGATTTAAAGATTCTTTCTTTAGTTATTAAAACACTCTTCGCGACTTCATAGGGAAATCGAATAAATTAAACTCAAAATTCTCATTTTGTTTCGAGGATTCAATCTTTTTTCATTAAAAAGATCAAGTGAAATAATAGGTTCGTTGATTGAGGTAATTTCATTCGAAGATTCCTTCTTTACTCATTAAAACACTCTTCGTGATGTCAAAGGTAACTCGAATAAGTTTAGCTCAAAACTCTCATCTTCTTTCAAAGGTTTAATCTTTATACATTAGAATGGTTTTGTGACATAATAGGTATTTTGATTGAGTTATTTTCATTCAAATATTCAATCTTTAGTCATTAAAACACTCTTCGCGACTGCATAGGGAACTCGAATAAGTTAAACTCAGAACTTACATTTTCTTTCAAAGATTATAAATTAAAAAGGTCAAGTGACATAATAGGTATCTTGATTCAGGTAATTTCATTCAAAGATTCAATCTTTACTCATTAAAGTACTCTTCGTGACATCAAAGGAAACTTGAATAAGTTTATCTCAAAACTCTTATTTTCTTTCATAGATTCCATCTTTATACATTAAAAACGTCTACTGACATAATGGGTACATTGATTGAAGTATTTTCATTCAAAGATTCAATCTTTATTCACTAAAACACTCTTCAGGACTTCATAGGGAACTCGAATAAGTTAAACTCAAAACTCTTATTTCCTTTCGTAGATTCAATCTTTATACATTAAAAAGATCTAGTGACATATTAGGCACCGTGAATGAGGTAATTTGATTCAAAGATTCAATCTTTACTCATTAAAACACTCTTCGTGATGTCAAAGCCAACTCGAATAAGTTGCACACAAAACACTAATTTTCTTCCAAAGATTCAATATTTATACATTAAAAAAGGTCTAGTGACATAAAGGGTATCTTTACTGTGGTATTTTCATTCAAAGATGCAATATTTAGTCATTAAAACACTCTTCGGGACTTCGTAGCGAACTCGAATAAGTTAAACTCAAAACTCTCATTTTCTTTCGTATATTCAATTTTATACATTAAAAAGGTCTAGTGACACAATCGGTACCCTGAATTAGGTAATTTCATTCCAAGATTCAATCTTTACGCAATAAAACACTCTTCGTGATGTCAAAGGGAACTCGAATAAGTTCAACAGAAAACACTAATTTTCTTCCAAAGATTTAATCTTTATACATTAAAAAAGCTCTAGTGCATAATGGGTATCTTTATTGAGGTATTTTCATTCAAAGATGCAATATTTTACTCATTAAAACACTCATCGTGACGTCAAAGGGAATTCAAAGATTCAATCTTTACTCCTTAGAACACTCTTCGTGACTTTAAAAGGAATTCGAATCAGTTTAACTCAAAACTCTCATTTTCTTTCAAAGATTTAATCTTTATACATTAAGAATGTCTAGTGACATAGTAGGTACTTTGATTGAGGTATTTTCATTCAAAGATTCAATCTTTAGTCATTAAAATACTCTACGCGACTTCATATGAAAACTCGAATAGGTTAAACTCAAAACTATCATTTTCCTTCAAAGATTCTCCCTTTATGTATTAAAACGGCCTAGTGACATAGTAGGTACCTTGATTGAGGTAATTTCATTCAAAGATTCAATTTTACTCATTAAAACACTCTTCGTGACGTCAAGGGGAACTCGAATAAGTTTAACTCAAAACAATCATTTTCTATCAAAGATTTAATCTTTATACATTAAAATGTTCTAGTGACAAAATATGTACCTTAATTGAGGAATTTTCATCCAAGGATTCAATCTTCACTCATTAAAACACCCTTCGGGACGTCAAAGGGAACTTGAATAAATTTAACTCAAAACTCTCATTTTATTTCAAAGATTCAATCTTTATATATAAAAAAACGTCTAGTGACATAATGGGTACCTTGATTGAAATATTTTCATTCAAAGATTCAATCTTTGGTCATTAAAACACTCTTCGACATTTCATTGGGAACTCGAATAAGTTAAACTCAAAACTCTCATTTTTTTCCAAAGTTATAACCTTTTTACATTAAAAAGGTTTATTGACATAATAGGGACCTTAATTGAGGAGATTTCATTCAAAGATTCTATCTTTACTCCTTAAAACACTCTTCGTGATGTCAAAGGTAACTCGGATAAGTTTAACTCAAAACTCTCATTTTATTTCAAAGATTTCATCTTTATACATTAAAAAGGCCTAGTGACATAATAGATACCATGATTGAGGTAATTTCATTCAAAGATTCAATCTTTGTCCATTAAAACACGCTACGCGACTTCGTAGGGAACTCGAATAAGTTAAACTCTCATTTTCTTTAAAAGATTCAATCTTTAAACATTAAAAAGGTCAAGTGACTTAATAGGTACCTGGATTGAGGTAATTTCATTCCAACATTCAATCTTTACTCATTAAAACTCTCTTCGCGACGTCAAAGGGAACTCGAATAAGTTGAACTCAAAACTCTCATCTATTTTGAAAGATTCAATCTTTACGAATTAAAAAGGCTAGTGACAAAATTTATACCTTGATTGAGGTATTTTGATTCAAAGATTCATTCTTTAGTCATTAAAACACTCTTCGCGACTTCATAGGGAAATCGAATAAGTTAGACTCAAAATTCTCATTTTGTTTCAAGGATTCAATCTTTATTCATTAAAAAGGTCTAGTGACATAATATGTTCCTTGATTGAGGCAATTTCATTCAAAGATTTCATCTTTACTCATTAAAACACTCTTTGTGATGTCAAAGGTAACTCGAATAAGTTTAACTCAAAACTCTCATCTTCTTTCAAAGATTTAATCTTCGTACATTAAAATGGTCTAGTGATATAATAGGTACTTTGATTGAGGTATTTTCGTTCAAAGATTCAATCTTTAGTCATTAAAACACTCTTCGCGACTGCTTTAGGAACTCGAATAAGTTAAACTCAGTACTCACATTTTCTTTCAAAGATGCAATCTTTATAAATTAAAAAGGTCGAGTGACATAATAGGTATCTCGATTCAAGTAATTTCATTTAAAGATTCAATCTTTACTCATTAAAGTACTCTTCGTGACGTCAAAGGGAACTTGAATAAGTTTAACTCAAAACTCTTATTTTCTTTCAAAGATTCAATCTTCATATATTAAAAACGTCTAGTGATATAACGGGTACCTTGATTGAGGTATTTTTCATTCAAAGATTCAATCTTTAGTCATTAGAACACTCTTCGGGACTTCATAGGGAACTCGAATAAGTTAAACTTAAAACTCTCACTCCAAAATTCAACCTTTACTCGTTAAAACACTCTTCGTGGCATCCAAGGGAACTCGAATAAGTTGAACTCAAAACTCTCATCCTCTTTCAAAGATTCAATCCTAATGCATTGAAAATGTCTGGTGACATAATTTGTACCTTGATTGAGGTATTTTGATTTAAAGATTCTTTCTTTAGTTATTAAAACACTCTTCGCGACTTCATAGGGAAATCGAATAAATTAAACTCAAAATTCTCATTTTGTTTCGAGGATTCAATCTTTTTTCATTAAAAAGATCAAGTGAAATAATAGGTTCGTTGATTGAGGTAATTTCATTCGAAGATTCCTTCTTTACTCATTAAAACACTCTTCGTGATGTCAAAGGTAACTCGAATAAGTTTAGCTCAAAACTCTCATCTTCTTTCAAAGGTTTAATCTTTATACATTAGAATGGTTTTGTGACATAATAGGTATTTTGATTGAGTTATTTTCATTCAAATATTCAATCTTTAGTCATTAAAACACTCTTCGCGACTGCATAGGGAACTCGAATAAGTTAAACTCAGAACTTACATTTTCTTTCAAAGATTATAAATTAAAAAGGTCAAGTGACATAATAGGTATCTTGATTCAGGTAATTTCATTCAAAGATTCAATCTTTACTCATTAAAGTACTCTTCGTGACATCAAAGGAAACTTGAATAAGTTTATCTCAAAACTCTTATTTTCTTTCATAGATTCCATCTTTATACATTAAAAACGTCTACTGACATAATGGGTACATTGATTGAAGTATTTTCATTCAAAGATTCAATCTTTATTCACTAAAACACTCTTCAGGACTTCATAGGGAACTCGAATAAGTTAAACTCAAAACTCTTATTTCCTTTCGTAGATTCAATCTTTATACATTAAAAAGATCTAGTGACATATTAGGCACCGTGAATGAGGTAATTTGATTCAAAGATTCAATCTTTACTCATTAAAACACTCTTCGTGATGTCAAAGCCAACTCGAATAAGTTGCACACAAAACACTAATTTTCTTCCAAAGATTCAATATTTATACATTAAAAAAGGTCTAGTGACATAAAGGGTATCTTTACTGTGGTATTTTCATTCAAAGATGCAATATTTAGTCATTAAAACACTCTTCGGGACTTCGTAGCGAACTCGAATAAGTTAAACTCAAAACTCTCATTTTCTTTCGTATATTCAATTTTATACATTAAAAAGGTCTAGTGACACAATCGGTACCCTGAATTAGGTAATTTCATTCCAAGATTCAATCTTTACGCAATAAAACACTCTTCGTGATGTCAAAGGGAACTCGAATAAGTTCAACAGAAAACACTAATTTTCTTCCAAAGATTTAATCTTTATACATTAAAAAAGCTCTAGTGCATAATGGGTATCTTTATTGAGGTATTTTCATTCAAAGATGCAATATTTTACTCATTAAAACACTCATCGTGACGTCAAAGGGAATTCAAAGATTCAATCTTTACTCCTTAGAACACTCTTCGTGACTTTAAAAGGAATTCGAATCAGTTTAACTCAAAACTCTCATTTTCTTTCAAAGATTTAATCTTTATACATTAAGAATGTCTAGTGACATAGTAGGTACTTTGATTGAGGTATTTTCATTCAAAGATTCAATCTTTAGTCATTAAAATACTCTACGCGACTTCATATGAAAACTCGAATAGGTTAAACTCAAAACTATC
The DNA here is from genome assembly GCF_030987335.1 of Cornus florida. Classification (NCBI taxonomy): domain Eukaryota; kingdom Viridiplantae; phylum Streptophyta; class Magnoliopsida; order Cornales; family Cornaceae; genus Cornus; species Cornus florida. Next base: position 286,332 of record NW_026775901.1, on the reverse strand, counting down.
ATTTTCCTTCAAAGATTCTCCCTTTATGTATTAAAACGGCCTAGTGACATAGTAGGTACCTTGATTGAGGTAATTTCATTCAAAGATTCAATTTTACTCATTAAAACACTCTTCGTGACGTCAAGGGGAACTCGAATAAGTTTAACTCAAAACAATCATTTTCTATCAAAGATTTAATCTTTATACATTAAAATGTTCTAGTGACAAAATATGTACCTTAATTGAGGAATTTTCATCCAAGGATTCAATCTTCACTCATTAAAACACCCTTCGGGACGTCAAAGGGAACTTGAATAAATTTAACTCAAAACTCTCATTTTATTTCAAAGATTCAATCTTTATATATAAAAAAACGTCTAGTGACATAATGGGTACCTTGATTGAAATATTTTCATTCAAAGATTCAATCTTTGGTCATTAAAACACTCTTCGACATTTCATTGGGAACTCGAATAAGTTAAACTCAAAACTCTCATTTTTTTCCAAAGTTATAACCTTTTTACATTAAAAAGGTTTATTGACATAATAGGGACCTTAATTGAGGAGATTTCATTCAAAGATTCTATCTTTACTCCTTAAAACACTCTTCGTGATGTCAAAGGTAACTCGGATAAGTTTAACTCAAAACTCTCATTTTATTTCAAAGATTTCATCTTTATACATTAAAAAGGCCTAGTGACATAATAGATACCATGATTGAGGTAATTTCATTCAAAGATTCAATCTTTGTCCATTAAAACACGCTACGCGACTTCGTAGGGAACTCGAATAAGTTAAACTCTCATTTTCTTTAAAAGATTCAATCTTTAAACATTAAAAAGGTCAAGTGACTTAATAGGTACCTGGATTGAGGTAATTTCATTCCAACATTCAATCTTTACTCATTAAAACTCTCTTCGCGACGTCAAAGGGAACTCGAATAAGTTGAACTCAAAACTCTCATCTATTTTGAAAGATTCAATCTTTACGAATTAAAAAGGCTAGTGACAAAATTTATACCTTGATTGAGGTATTTTGATTCAAAGATTCATTCTTTAGTCATTAAAACACTCTTCGCGACTTCATAGGGAAATCGAATAAGTTAGACTCAAAATTCTCATTTTGTTTCAAGGATTCAATCTTTATTCATTAAAAAGGTCTAGTGACATAATATGTTCCTTGATTGAGGCAATTTCATTCAAAGATTTCATCTTTACTCATTAAAACACTCTTTGTGATGTCAAAGGTAACTCGAATAAGTTTAACTCAAAACTCTCATCTTCTTTCAAAGATTTAATCTTCGTACATTAAAATGGTCTAGTGATATAATAGGTACTTTGATTGAGGTATTTTCGTTCAAAGATTCAATCTTTAGTCATTAAAACACTCTTCGCGACTGCTTTAGGAACTCGAATAAGTTAAACTCAGTACTCACATTTTCTTTCAAAGATGCAATCTTTATAAATTAAAAAGGTCGAGTGACATAATAGGTATCTCGATTCAAGTAATTTCATTTAAAGATTCAATCTTTACTCATTAAAGTACTCTTCGTGACGTCAAAGGGAACTTGAATAAGTTTAACTCAAAACTCTTATTTTCTTTCAAAGATTCAATCTTCATATATTAAAAACGTCTAGTGATATAACGGGTACCTTGATTGAGGTATTTTTCATTCAAAGATTCAATCTTTAGTCATTAGAACACTCTTCGGGACTTCATAGGGAACTCGAATAAGTTAAACTTAAAACTCTCACTCCAAAATTCAACCTTTACTCGTTAAAACACTCTTCGTGGCATCCAAGGGAACTCGAATAAGTTGAACTCAAAACTCTCATCCTCTTTCAAAGATTCAATCCTAATGCATTGAAAATGTCTGGTGACATAATTTGTACCTTGATTGAGGTATTTTGATTTAAAGATTCTTTCTTTAGTTATTAAAACACTCTTCGCGACTTCATAGGGAAATCGAATAAATTAAACTCAAAATTCTCATTTTGTTTCGAGGATTCAATCTTTTTTCATTAAAAAGATCAAGTGAAATAATAGGTTCGTTGATTGAGGTAATTTCATTCGAAGATTCCTTCTTTACTCATTAAAACACTCTTCGTGATGTCAAAGGTAACTCGAATAAGTTTAGCTCAAAACTCTCATCTTCTTTCAAAGGTTTAATCTTTATACATTAGAATGGTTTTGTGACATAATAGGTATTTTGATTGAGTTATTTTCATTCAAATATTCAATCTTTAGTCATTAAAACACTCTTCGCGACTGCATAGGGAACTCGAATAAGTTAAACTCAGAACTTACATTTTCTTTCAAAGATTATAAATTAAAAAGGTCAAGTGACATAATAGGTATCTTGATTCAGGTAATTTCATTCAAAGATTCAATCTTTACTCATTAAAGTACTCTTCGTGACATCAAAGGAAACTTGAATAAGTTTATCTCAAAACTCTTATTTTCTTTCATAGATTCCATCTTTATACATTAAAAACGTCTACTGACATAATGGGTACATTGATTGAAGTATTTTCATTCAAAGATTCAATCTTTATTCACTAAAACACTCTTCAGGACTTCATAGGGAACTCGAATAAGTTAAACTCAAAACTCTTATTTCCTTTCGTAGATTCAATCTTTATACATTAAAAAGATCTAGTGACATATTAGGCACCGTGAATGAGGTAATTTGATTCAAAGATTCAATCTTTACTCATTAAAACACTCTTCGTGATGTCAAAGCCAACTCGAATAAGTTGCACACAAAACACTAATTTTCTTCCAAAGATTCAATATTTATACATTAAAAAAGGTCTAGTGACATAAAGGGTATCTTTACTGTGGTATTTTCATTCAAAGATGCAATATTTAGTCATTAAAACACTCTTCGGGACTTCGTAGCGAACTCGAATAAGTTAAACTCAAAACTCTCATTTTCTTTCGTATATTCAATTTTATACATTAAAAAGGTCTAGTGACACAATCGGTACCCTGAATTAGGTAATTTCATTCCAAGATTCAATCTTTACGCAATAAAACACTCTTCGTGATGTCAAAGGGAACTCGAATAAGTTCAACAGAAAACACTAATTTTCTTCCAAAGATTTAATCTTTATACATTAAAAAAGCTCTAGTGCATAATGGGTATCTTTATTGAGGTATTTTCATTCAAAGATGCAATATTTTACTCATTAAAACACTCATCGTGACGTCAAAGGGAATTCAAAGATTCAATCTTTACTCCTTAGAACACTCTTCGTGACTTTAAAAGGAATTCGAATCAGTTTAACTCAAAACTCTCATTTTCTTTCAAAGATTTAATCTTTATACATTAAGAATGTCTAGTGACATAGTAGGTACTTTGATTGAGGTATTTTCATTCAAAGATTCAATCTTTAGTCATTAAAATACTCTACGCGACTTCATATGAAAACTCGAATAGGTTAAACTCAAAACTATCATTTTCCTTCAAAGATTCTCCCTTTATGTATTAAAACGGCCTAGTGACATAGTAGGTACCTTGATTGAGGTAATTTCATTCAAAGATTCAATTTTACTCATTAAAACACTCTTCGTGACGTCAAGGGGAACTCGAATAAGTTTAACTCAAAACAATCATTTTCTATCAAAGATTTAATCTTTATACATTAAAATGTTCTAGTGACAAAATATGTACCTTAATTGAGGAATTTTCATCCAAGGATTCAATCTTCACTCATTAAAACACCCTTCGGGACGTCAAAGGGAACTTGAATAAATTTAACTCAAAACTCTCATTTTATTTCAAAGATTCAATCTTTATATATAAAAAAACGTCTAGTGACATAATGGGTACCTTGATTGAAATATTTTCATTCAAAGATTCAATCTTTGGTCATTAAAACACTCTTCGACATTTCATTGGGAACTCGAATAAGTTAAACTCAAAACTCTCATTTTTTTCCAAAGTTATAACCTTTTTACATTAAAAAGGTTTATTGACATAATAGGGACCTTAATTGAGGAGATTTCATTCAAAGATTCTATCTTTACTCCTTAAAACACTCTTCGTGATGTCAAAGGTAACTCGGATAAGTTTAACTCAAAACTCTCATTTTATTTCAAAGATTTCATCTTTATACATTAAAAAGGCCTAGTGACATAATAGATACCATGATTGAGGTAATTTCATTCAAAGATTCAATCTTTGTCCATTAAAACACGCTACGCGACTTCGTAGGGAACTCGAATAAGTTAAACTCTCATTTTCTTTAAAAGATTCAATCTTTAAACATTAAAAAGGTCAAGTGACTTAATAGGTACCTGGATTGAGGTAATTTCATTCCAACATTCAATCTTTACTCATTAAAACTCTCTTCGCGACGTCAAAGGGAACTCGAATAAGTTGAACTCAAAACTCTCATCTATTTTGAAAGATTCAATCTTTACGAATTAAAAAGGCTAGTGACAAAATTTATACCTTGATTGAGGTATTTTGATTCAAAGATTCATTCTTTAGTCATTAAAACACTCTTCGCGACTTCATAGGGAAATCGAATAAGTTAGACTCAAAATTCTCATTTTGTTTCAAGGATTCAATCTTTATTCATTAAAAAGGTCTAGTGACATAATATGTTCCTTGATTGAGGCAATTTCATTCAAAGATTTCATCTTTACTCATTAAAACACTCTTTGTGATGTCAAAGGTAACTCGAATAAGTTTAACTCAAAACTCTCATCTTCTTTCAAAGATTTAATCTTCGTACATTAAAATGGTCTAGTGACATAATAGGTACTTTGATTGAGGTATTTTCGTTCAAAGATTCAATCTTTAGTCATTAAAACACTCTTCGCGACTGCTTTAGGAACTCGAATAAGTTAAACTCAGTACTCACATTTTCTTTCAAAGATGCAATCTTTATAAATTAAAAAGGTCGAGTGACATAATAGGTATCTCGATTCAAGTAATTTCATTTAAAGATTCAATCTTTACTCATTAAAGTACTCTTCGTGACGTCAAAGGGAACTTGAATAAGTTTAACTCAAAACTCTTATTTTCTTTCAAAGATTCAATCTTCATATATTAAAAACGTCTAGTGATATAACGGGTACCTTGATTGAGGTATTTTTCATTCAAAGATTCAATCTTTAGTCATTAGAACACTCTTCGGGACTTCATAGGGAACTCGAATAAGTTAAACTTAAAACTCTCACTCCAAAATTCAACCTTTACTCGTTAAAACACTTTTCGTGGCATCCAAGGGAACTCGAATAAGTTGAACTCAAAACTCTCATCTTCTTTCAAAGATTCAATCCTAATGCATTGAAAATGTCTGGTGACATAATTTGTACCTTGATTGAGGTATTTTGATTTAAAGATTCTTTCTTTAGTTATTAAAACACTCTTCGCGACTTCATAGGGAAATCGAATAAATTAAACTCAAAATTCTCATTTTGTTTCGAGGATTCAATCTTTTTTCATTAAAAAGATCAAGTGAAATAATAGGTTCGTTGATTGAGGTAATTTCATTCGAAGATTCCTTCTTTACTCATTAAAACACTCTTCGTGATGTCAAAGGTAACTCGAATAAGTTTAGCTCAAAACTCTCATCTTCTTTCAAAGGTTTAATCTTTATACATTAGAATGGTTTTGTGACATAATAGGTATTTTGATTGAGTTATTTTCATTCAAATATTCAATCTTTAGTCATTAAAACACTCTTCGCGACTGCATAGGGAACTCGAATAAGTTAAACTCAGAACTTACATTTTCTTTCAAAGATTATAAATTAAAAAGGTCAAGTGACATAATAGGTATCTTGATTCAGGTAATTTCATTCAAAGATTCAATCTTTACTCATTAAAGTACTCTTCGTGACATCAAAGGAAACTTGAATAAGTTTATCTCAAAACTCTTATTTTCTTTCATAGATTCCATCTTTATACATTAAAAACGTCTACTGACATAATGGGTACATTGATTGAAGTATTTTCATTCAAAGATTCAATCTTTATTCACTAAAACACTCTTCAGGACTTCATAGGGAACTCGAATAAGTTAAACTCAAAACTCTTATTTCCTTTCGTAGATTCAATCTTTATACATTAAAAAGATCTAGTGACATATTAGGCACCGTGAATGAGGTAATTTGATTCAAAGATTCAATCTTTACTCATTAAAACACTCTTCGTGATGTCAAAGCGAACTCGAATAAGTTGCACACAAAACACTAATTTTCTTCCAAAGATTCAATATTTATACATTAAAAAAGGTCTAGTGACATAAAGGGTATCTTTACTGTGGTATTTTCATTCAAAGATGCAATATTTAGTCATTAAAACACTCTTCGGGACTTCGTAGCGAACTCGAATAAGTTAAACTCAAAACTCTCATTTTCTTTCGTATATTCAATTTTATACATTAAAAAGGTCTAGTGACACAATCGGTACCCTGAATTAGGTAATTTCATTCCAAGATTCAATCTTTACGCAATAAAACACTCTTCGTGATGTCAAAGGGAACTCGAATAAGTTCAACAGAAAACACTAATTTTCTTCCAAAGATTTAATCTTTATACATTAAAAAAGCTCTAGTGCATAATGGGTATCTTTATTGAGGTATTTTCATTCAAAGATGCAATATTTTACTCATTAAAACACTCATCGTGACGTCAAAGGGAATTCAAAGATTCAATCTTTACTCCTTAGAACACTCTTCGTGACTTTAAAAGGAATTCGAATCAGTTTAACTCAAAACTCTCATTTTCTTTCAAAGATTTAATCTTTATACATTAAGAATGTCTAGTGACATAGTAGGTACTTTGATTGAGGTATTTTCATTCAAAGATTCAATCTTTAGTCATTAAAATACTCTACGCGACTTCATATGAAAACTCGAATAGGTTAAACTCAAAACTATCATTTTCCTTCAAAGATTCTCCCTTTATGTATTAAAACGGCCTAGTGACATAGTAGGTACCTTGATTGAGGTAATTTCATTCAAAGATTCAATTTTACTCATTAAAACACTCTTCGTGACGTCAAGGGGAACTCGAATAAGTTTAACTCAAAACAATCATTTTCTATCAAAGATTTAATCTTTATACATTAAAATGTTCTAGTGACAAAATATGTACCTTAATTGAGGAATTTTCATCCAAGGATTCAATCTTCACTCATTAAAACACCCTTCGGGACGTCAAAGGGAACTTGAATAAATTTAACTCAAAACTCTCATTTTATTTCAAAGATTCAATCTTTATATATAAAAAAACGTCTAGTGACATAATGGGTACCTTGATTGAAATATTTTCATTCAAAGATTCAATCTTTGGTCATTAAAACACTCTTCGACATTTCATTGGGAACTCGAATAAGTTAAACTCAAAACTCTCATTTTTTTCCAAAGTTATAACCTTTTTACATTAAAAAGGTTTATTGACATAATAGGGACCTTAATTGAGGAGATTTCATTCAAAGATTCTATCTTTACTCCTTAAAACACTCTTCGTGATGTCAAAGGTAACTCGGATAAGTTTAACTCAAAACTCTCATTTTATTTCAAAGATTTCATCTTTATACATTAAAAAGGCCTAGTGACATAATAGATACCATGATTGAGGTAATTTCATTCAAAGATTCAATCTTTGTCCATTAAAACACGCTACGCGACTTCGTAGGGAACTCGAATAAGTTAAACTCTCATTTTCTTTAAAAGATTCAATCTTTAAACATTAAAAAGGTCAAGTGACTTAATAGGTACCTGGATTGAGGTAATTTCATTCCAACATTCAATCTTTACTCATTAAAACTCTCTTCGCGACGTCAAAGGGAACTCGAATAAGTTGAACTCAAAACTCTCATCTATTTTGAAAGATTCAATCTTTACGAATTAAAAAGGCTAGTGACAAAATTTATACCTTGATTGAGGTATTTTGATTCAAAGATTCATTCTTTAGTCATTAAAACACTCTTCGCGACTTCATAGGGAAATCGAATAAGTTAGACTCAAAATTCTCATTTTGTTTCAAGGATTCAATCTTTATTCATTAAAAAGGTCTAGTGACATAATATGTTCCTTGATTGAGGCAATTTCATTCAAAGATTTCATCTTTACTCATTAAAACACTCTTTGTGATGTCAAAGGTAACTCGAATAAGTTTAACTCAAAACTCTCATCTTCTTTCAAAGATTTAATCTTCGTACATTAAAATGGTCTAGTGATATAATAGGTACTTTGATTGAGGTATTTTCGTTCAAAGATTCAATCTTTAGTCATTAAAACACTCTTCGCGACTGCTTTAGGAACTCGAATAAGTTAAACTCAGTACTCACATTTTCTTTCAAAGATGCAATCTTTATAAATTAAAAAGGTCGAGTGACATAATAGGTATCTCGATTCAAGTAATTTCATTTAAAGATTCAATCTTTACTCATTAAAGTACTCTTCGTGACGTCAAAGGGAACTTGAATAAGTTTAACTCAAAACTCTTATTTTCTTTCAAAGATTCAATCTTCATATATTAAAAACGTCTAGTGATATAACGGGTACCTTGATTGAGGTATTTTTCATTCAAAGATTCAATCTTTAGTCATTAGAACACTCTTCGGGACTTCATAGGGAACTCGAATAAGTTAAACTTAAAACTCTCACTCCAAAATTCAACCTTTACTCGTTAAAACACTCTTCGTGGCATCCAAGGGAACTCGAATAAGTTGAACTCAAAACTCTCATCTTCTTTCAAAGATTCAATCCTAATGCATTGAAAATGTCTGGTGACATAATTTGTACCTTGATTGAGGTATTTTGATTTAAAGATTCTTTCTTTAGTTATTAAAACACTCTTCGCGACTTCATAGGGAAATCGAATAAATTAAACTCAAAATTCTCATTTTGTTTCGAGGATTCAATCTTTTTTCATTAAAAAGATCAAGTGAAATAATAGGTTCGTTGATTGAGGTAATTTCATTCGAAGATTCCTTCTTTACTCATTAAAACACTCTTCGTGATGTCAAAGGTAACTCGAATAAGTTTAGCTCAAAACTCTCATCTTCTTTCAAAGGTTTAATCTTTATACATTAGAATGGTTTTGTGACATAATAGGTATTTTGATTGAGTTATTTTCATTCAAATATTCAATCTTTAGTCATTAAAACACTCTTCGCGACTGCATAGGGAACTCGAATAAGTTAAACTCAGAACTTACATTTTCTTTCAAAGATTATAAATTAAAAAGGTCAAGTGACATAATAGGTATCTTGATTCAGGTAATTTCATTCAAAGATTCAATCTTTACTCATTAAAGTACTCTTCGTGACATCAAAGGAAACTTGAATAAGTTTATCTCAAAACTCTTATTTTCTTTCATAGATTCCATCTTTATACATTAAAAACGTCTACTGACATAATGGGTACATTGATTGAAGTATTTTCATTCAAAGATTCAATCTTTATTCACTAAAACACTCTTCAGGACTTCATAGGGAACTCGAATAAGTTAAACTCAAAACTCTTATTTCCTTTCGTAGATTCAATCTTTATACATTAAAAAGATCTAGTGACATATTAGGCACCGTGAATGAGGTAATTTGATTCAAAGATTCAATCTTTACTCATTAAAACACTCTTCGTGATGTCAAAGCCAACTCGAATAAGTTGCACACAAAACACTAATTTTCTTCCAAAGATTCAATATTTATACATTAAAAAAGGTCTAGTGACATAAAGGGTATCTTTACTGTGGTATTTTCATTCAAAGATGCAATATTTAGTCATTAAAACACTCTTCGGGACTTCGTAGCGAACTCGAATAAGTTAAACTCAAAACTCTCATTTTCTTTCGTATATTCAATTTTATACATTAAAAAGGTCTAGTGACACAATCGGTACCCTGAATTAGGTAATTTCATTCCAAGATTCAATCTTTACGCAATAAAACACTCTTCGTGATGTCAAAGGGAACTCGAATAAGTTCAACAGAAAACACTAATTTTCTTCCAAAGATTTAATCTTTATACATTAAAAAAGCTCTAGTGCATAATGGGTATCTTTATTGAGGTATTTTCATTCAAAGATGCAATATTTTACTCATTAAAACACTCATCGTGACGTCAAAGGGAATTCAAAGATTCAATCTTTACTCCTTAGAACACTCTTCGTGACTTTAAAAGGAATTCGAATCAGTTTAACTCAAAACTCTCATTTTCTTTCAAAGATTTAATCTTTATACATTAAGAATGTCTAGTGACATAGTAGGTACTTTGATTGAGGTATTTTCATTCAAAGATTCAATCTTTAGTCATTAAAATACTCTACGCGACTTCATATGAAAACTCGAATAGGTTAAACTCAAAACTATCATTTTCCTTCAAAGATTCTCCCTTTATGTATTAAAACGGCCTAGTGACATAGTAGGTACCTTGATTGAGGTAATTTCATTCAAAGATTCAATTTTACTCATTAAAACACTCTTCGTGACGTCAAGGGGAACTCGAATAAGTTTAACTCAAAACAATCATTTTCTATCAAAGATTTAATCTTTATACATTAAAATGTTCTAGTGACAAAATATGTACCTTAATTGAGGAATTTTCATCCAAGGATTCAATCTTCACTCATTAAAACACCCTTCGGGACGTCAAAGGGAACTTGAATAAATTTAACTCAAAACTCTCATTTTATTTCAAAGATTCAATCTTTATATATAAAAAAACGTCTAGTGACATAATGGGTACCTTGATTGAAATATTTTCATTCAAAGATTCAATCTTTGGTCATTAAAACACTCTTCGACATTTCATTGGGAACTCGAATAAGTTAAACTCAAAACTCTCATTTTTTTCCAAAGTTATAACCTTTTTACATTAAAAAGGTTTATTGACATAATAGGGACCTTAATTGAGGAGATTTCATTCAAAGATTCTATCTTTACTCCTTAAAACACTCTTCGTGATGTCAAAGGTAACTCGGATAAGTTTAACTCAAAACTCTCATTTTATTTCAAAGATTTCATCTTTATACATTAAAAAGGCCTAGTGACATAATAGATACCATGATTGAGGTAATTTCATTCAAAGATTCAATCTTTGTCCATTAAAACACGCTACGCGACTTCGTAGGGAACTCGAATAAGTTAAACTCTCATTTTCTTTAAAAGATTCAATCTTTAAACATTAAAAAGGTCAAGTGACTTAATAGGTACCTGGATTGAGGTAATTTCATTCCAACATTCAATCTTTACTCATTAAAACTCTCTTCGCGACGTCAAAGGGAACTCGAATAAGTTGAACTCAAAACTCTCATCTATTTTGAAAGATTCAATCTTTACGAATTAAAAAGGCTAGTGACAAAATTTATACCTTGATTGAGGTAATTTGATTCAAAGATTCATTCTTTAGTCATTAAAACACTCTTCGCGACTTCATAGGGAAATCGAATAAGTTAGACTCAAAATTCTCATTTTGTTTCAAGGATTCAATCTTTATTCATTAAAAAGGTCTAGTGACATAATATGTTCCTTGATTGAGGCAATTTCATTCAAAGATTTCATCTTTACTCATTAAAACACTCTTTGTGATGTCAAAGGTAACTCGAATAAGTTTAACTCAAAACTCTCATCTTCTTTCAAAGATTTAATCTTCATACATTAAAATGGTCTAGTGACATAATAGGTACTTTGATTGAGGTATTTTCGTTCAAAGATTCAATCTTTAGTCATTAAAACACTCTTCGCGACTGCTTTAGGAACTCGAATAAGTTAAACTCAGTACTCACATTTTCTTTCAAAGATGCAATCTTTATAAATTAAAAAGGTCGAGTGACATAATAGGTATCTCGATTCAAGTAATTTCATTTAAAGATTCAATCTTTACTCATTAAAGTACTCTTCGTGACGTCAAAGGGAACTTGAATAAGTTTAACTCAAAACTCTTATTTTCTTTCAAAGATTCAATCTTCATATATTAAAAACGTCTAGTGATATAACGGGTACCTTGATTGAGGTATTTTTCATTCAAAGATTCAATCTTTAGTCATTAGAACACTCTTCGGGACTTCATAGGGAACTCGAATAAGTTAAACTTAAAACTCTCACTCCAAAATTCAACCTTTACTCGTTAAAACACTCTTCGTGGCATCCAAGGGAACTCGAATAAGTTGAACTCAAAACTCTCATCTTCTTTCAAAGATTCAATCCTAATGCATTGAAAATGTCTGGTGACATAATTTGTACCTTGATTGAGGTATTTTGATTTAAAGATTCTTTCTTTAGTTATTAAAACACTCTTCGCGACTTCATAGGGAAATCGAATAAATTAAACTCAAAATTCTCATTTTGTTTCGAGGATTCAATCTTTTTTCATTAAAAAGATCAAGTGAAATAATAGGTTCGTTGATTGAGGTAATTTCATTCGAAGATTCCTTCTTTACTCATTAAAACACTCTTCGTGATGTCAAAGGTAACTCGAATAAGTTTAGCTCAAAACTCTCATCTTCTTTCAAAGGTTTAATCTTTATACATTAGAATGGTTTTGTGACATAATAGGTATTTTGATTGAGTTATTTTCATTCAAATATTCAATCTTTAGTCATTAAAACACTCTTCGCGACTGCATAGGGAACTCGAATAAGTTAAACTCAGAACTTACATTTTCTTTCAAAGATTATAAATTAAAAAGGTCAAGTGACATAATAGGTATCTTGATTCAGGTAATTTCATTCAAAGATTCAATCTTTACTCATTAAAGTACTCTTCGTGACATCAAAGGAAACTTGAATAAGTTTATCTCAAAACTCTTATTTTCTTTCATAGATTCCATCTTTATACATTAAAAACGTCTACTGACATAATGGGTACATTGATTGAAGTATTTTCATTCAAAGATTCAATCTTTATTCACTAAAACACTCTTCAGGACTTCACAGGGAACTCGAATAAGTTAAACTCAAAACTCTCATTTCCTTTCGTAGATTCAATCTTTATACATTAAAAAGATCTAGTGACATATTAGGTACCGTGAATGAGGTAATTTGATTCAAAGATTCAATCTTTACTCATTCAAACACACTTCGTGATGTCAAAGCCAACTCGAATAAGTTGCACACAAAACACTAATTTTCTTCCAAAGATTCAATATTTATACATTAAAAAAGGTCTACTGACATAAAGGGTATCTTTACTGTGGTATTTTCATTCAAAGATGCAATATTTAGTCATTAAAACACTCTTCGGGACTTCGTAGCGAACTCGAATAAGTTAAACTCAAAACTCTCATTTTCTTTCGTATATTCAATTTTATACATTAAAAAGGTCTAGTGACACAATCGGTACCCTGAATTAGGTAATTTCATTCCAAGATTCAATCTTTACGCAATAAAACACTCTTCGTGATGTCAAAGGGAACTCGAATAAGTTCAACAGAAAACACTAATTTTTTTCCAAAGATTTAATCTTTATACATTAAAAAAGCTCTAGTGCATAATGGGTATCTTTATTGAGGTATTTTCATTCAAAGATGTAATATTTTACTCATTAAAACACTCATCGTGACGTCAAAGGGAATTCAGAGATTCAATCTTTACTCCTTTGAACACTCTTCGTGACTTTAAAAGGAATTCGAATCTGTTTAACTCAAAACTCTCATTTTCTTTCAAAGATTTAATCTTTATACATTAAGAATGTCTAGTGACATAGTAGGTACTTTGATTGAGGTATTTTCATTCAAAGATTCAATCTTTAGTCATTAAAATACTCTACGCGACTTCATATGAAAACTCGAATAGGTTAAACTCAAAACTATCATTTTCCTTCAAAGATTCTCCCTTTATGTATTAAAACGGCCTAGTGACATAGTAGGTACCTTGATTGAGGTAATTTCATTCAAAGATTCAATTTTACTCATTAAAACACTCTTCGTGACGTCAAGGGGAACTCGAATAAGTTTAACTCAAAACAATCATTTTCTATCAAAGATTTAATCTTTATACATTAAAATGTTCTAGTGACAAAATATGTACCTTAATTGAGGAATTTTCATCCAAGGATTCAATCTTCACTCATTAAAACACCCTTCGGGACGTCAAACGGAACTTGAATAAATTCAACTCAAAACTCTCATTTTATTTCAAAGATTCAATCTTTATATATAAAAAAACGTCTAGTGACATAATGGGTACCTTGATTGAAATATTTTCATTCAAAGATTCAATCTTTGGTCATTAAAACACTCTTCGACATTTCATTGGGAACTCGAATAAGTTAAACTCAAAACTCTCATTTTTTTCCAAAGTTTAAACCTTTTTACATTAAAAAGGTTTATTGACATAATAGGGACCTTAATTGAGGAGATTTCATTCAAAGATTCTATCTTTACTCCTTAAAACACTCTTCGTGATGTCAAAGGTAACTCGGATAAGTTTAACTCAAAAGTCTCATTTTATTTCAAAGATTTCATCTTTATATATTAAAAAGGCCTAGTGACATAATAGATACCATGATTGAGGTAATTTCATTCAAAGATTCAATCTTTGTCCATTAAAACACGCTACGCGACTTCGTGGGGAACTCGAATAAGTTAAACTCTCATTTTCTTTAAAAGATTCAATCTTTAAACATTAAAAAGGTCAAGTGACTTAATAGGTACCTGGATTGAGGTAATTTCATTCCAACATTCAATCTTTACTCATTAAAACTCTCTTCGCGACGTCAAAGGGAACTCGAATAAGTTGAACTCAAAACTCTCATCTATTTTGAAAGATTCAATCTTTACGCATTAAAAAGGCTAGTGACAAAAGTTATACCTTGATTGAGGTATTTTGATTCAAAGATTCATTCTTTAGTCATTAAAACACTCTTCGCGACTTCATAGGGAAATCGAATAAGTTAGACTCAAAATTCTCATTTTGTTTCAAGGATTCAATCTTTATTCATTAAAAAGGTCTAGTGACATAATATGTTCCTTGATTGAGGCAATTTCCTTCAAAGATTTCATCTTTACTCATTAAAACACTCTTTGTGATGTCAAAGGTAACTCGAACAAGTTTAACTCAAAACTCTCATCTTCTTTCAAAGATTTAATCTTCATACATTAAAATGGTCTAGTGACATAATAGGTACTTTGATTGAGGTATTTTCGTTCAAAGATTCAATCTTTAGTCATTAAAACACTCTTCGCGACTGCTTTAGGAACTCGAATAAGTTAAACTCAGTACTCACATTTTCTTTCAAAGATGCAATCTTTATAAATTAAAAAGGTCGAGTGACATAATAGGTATCTCGATTCAAGTAATTTCATTTAAAGATTCAATCTTTACTCATTAAAGTACTCTTCGTGACGTCAAAGGGAACTTGAATAAGTTTAACTCAAAACTCTTATTTTCTTTCAAAGATTCAATCTTCATATATTAAAAACGTCTAGTGATATAACGGGTACCTTGATTGAGGTATTTTTCATTCAAAGATTCAATCTTTAGTCATTAGAACACTCTTCGGGACTTCATAGGGAACTCGAATAAGTTAAACTTAAAACTCTCACTCCAAAATTCAACCTTTACTCGTTAAAACACTCTTCGTGGCATCCAAGGGAACTCGAATAAGTTGAACTCAAAACTCTCATCTTCTTTCAAAGATTCAATCCTAATGCATTGAAAATGTCTGGTGACATAATTTGTACCTTGATTGAGGTATTTTGATTTAAAGATTCTTTTTTAGTTATTAAAACACTCTTCGCGACTTCATAGGGAAATCGAATAAATTAAACTCAAAATTCTCATTTTGTTTCGAGGATTCAATCTTTTTTCATTAAAAAGATCAAGTGAAATAATAGGTTCGTTGATTGAGGTAATTTCATTCGAAGATTCCTTCTTTACTCATTAAAACACTCTTCGTGATGTCAAAGGTAACTCGAATAAGTTTAGCTCAAAACTCTCATCTTCTTTCAAAGGTTTAATCTTTATACATTAGAATGGTTTTGTGACATAATAGGTACTTTGATTGAGTTATTTTCATTCAAATATTCAATCTTTAGTCATTAAAACACTTTTCGCGACTGCATAGGGAACTCGAATAAGTTAAACTCAGAACTTACATTTTCTTTCAAAGATTATAAATTAAAAAGGTCAAGTGACATAATAGGTATCTTGATTCAGGTAATTTCATTCAAAGATTCAATCTTTACTCATTAAAGTACTCTTCGTGACATCAAAGGAAACTTGAATAAGTTTATCTCAAAACTCTTATTTTCTTTCATAGATTCCATCTTTATACATTAAAAACGTCTACTGACATAATGGGTACATTGATTGAAGTATTTTCATTCAAAGATTCAATCTTTATTCACTAAAACACTCTTCAGGACTTCATAGGGAACTCGAATAAGTTAAACTCAAAACTCTTATTTCCTTTCGTAGATTCAATCTTTATACATTAAAAAGATCTAGTGACATATTAGGCACCGTGAATGAGGTAATTTGATTCAAAGATTCAATCTTTACTCATTAAAACACTCTTCGTGATGTCAAAGCCAACTCGAATAAGTTGCACACAAAACACTAATTTTCTTCCAAAGATTCAATATTTATACATTAAAAAAGGTCTAGTGACATAAAGGGTATCTTTACTGTGGTATTTTCATTCAAAGATGCAATATTTAGTCATTAAAACACTCTTCGGGACTTCGTAGCGAACTCGAATAAGTTAAACTCAAAACTCTCATTTTCTTTCGTATATTCAATTTTATACATTAAAAAGGTCTAGTGACACAATCGGTACCCTGAATTAGGTAATTTCATTCCAAGATTCAATCTTTACACAATAAAACACTCTTCGTGATGTCAAAGGGAACTCGAATAAGTTCAACAGAAAACACTAATTTTCTTCCAAAGATTTAATCTTTATACATTAAAAAAGCTCTAGTGCATAATGGGTATCTTTATTGAGATATTTTCATTCAAAGATGCAATATTTTACTCATTAAAACACTCATCGTGACGTCAAAGGGAATTCAAAGATTCAATCTTTACTCCTTAGAACACTCTTCGTGACTTTAAAAGGAATTCGAATCAGTTTAACTCAAAACTCTCATTTTCTTTCAAAGATTTAATCTTTATACATTAAGAATGTCTAGTGACATAGTAGGTACTTTGATTGAGGTATTTTCATTCAAAGATTCAATCTTTAGTCATTAAAATACTCTACGCGACTTCATATGAAAACTCGAATAGGTTAAACTCAAAACTATCATTTTCCTTCAAAGATTCTCCCTTTATGTATTAAAACGGCCTAGTGACATAGTAGGTACCTTGATTGAGGTAATTTCATTCAAAGATTCAATTTTACTCATTAAAACACTCTTCGTGACGTCAAGGGGAACTCGAATAAGTTTAACTCAAAACAATCATTTTCTATCAAAGATTTAATCTTTATACATTAAAATGTTCTAGTGACAAAATATGTACCTTAATTGAGGAATTTTCATCCAAGGATTCAATCTTCACTCATTAAAACACCCTTCGGGACGTCAAAGGGAACTTGAATAAATTTAACTCAAAATTCTCATTTTATTTCAAAGATTCAATCTTTATATATAAAAAACGTCTAGTGACATAACGGGTACCTTGATTGAAATATTTTCATTCAAAGATTCAATCTTTGGTCATTAAAACACTCTTCGACATTTCATTGGGAACTCGAATAAGTTAAACTCAAAACTCTCATTTTTTTCCAAAGTTTCAACCTTTTTACATTAAAAAGGTTTATTGACATAATAGGGACCTTAATTGAGGAGATTTCATTCAAAGATTCTATTTTTACTCCTTAAAACACTCTTCGTGATGTCAAAGGTAACTCGGATAAGTTTAACTCAAAAGTCTCATTTTATTTCAAAGATTTCATCTTTATATATTAAAAAGGCCTAGTGACATAATAGATACCATGATTGAGGTAATTTCATTCAAAGATTCAATCTTTGTCTATTAAAACACGCTACGCGACTTCGTAGGGAACTCGAATAAGTTAAACTTAAAACTCTCATTTTCTTTAAAAGATTCAATCTTTAAACATTAAAAAGGTCAGGTGACTTAATAGGTACCTGGATTGAGGTAATTTCATTCCAACATTCAATCTTTACTCATTAAAACTCTCTTCGCGACGTCAAAGGGAACTCGAATAAGTTGAACTCAAAACTCTCATCTATTTTGAAAGATTCAATCTTTACGCATTAAAAAGGCTAGTGACAAAATTTATACCTTGATTGAGGTATTTTGATTCAAAGATTCATTCTTTAGTCATTAAAACACTCTTCGCGACTTCATTGGGAAATCGAATAAGTTAGACTCAAAATTCTCATTTTGTTTCAAGGATTCAATCTTTATTCATTAAAAAGGTCTAGTGACATAATATGTTCCTTGATTGAGGCAATTTCATTCAAAGATTTCATCTTTACTCATTAAAACACTCTTTGTGATGTCAAAGGTAACTCGAACAAGTTTAACTCAAAACTCTCATCTTCTTTCAAAGATTTAATCTTCATACATTAAAATGGTCTAGTGACATAATAGGTACTTTGATTGAGGTATTTTCGTTCAAAGATTCAATCTTTAGTCATTAAAACACTCTTCGCGACTGCTTTAGGAACTCGAATAAGTTAAACTCAGTACTCACATTTTCTTTCAAAGATGCAATCTTTATAAATTAAAAAGGTCGAGTGACATAATAGGTATCTCGATTCAAGTAATTTCATTTAAAGATTCAATCTTTACTCATTAAAGTACTCTTCGTGACGTCAAAGGGAACTTGAATAAGTTTAACTCAAAACTCTTATTTTCTTTCAAAGATTCAATCTTCATATATTAAAAACGTCTAGTGATATAACGGGTACCTTGATTGAGATATTTTTCATTCAAAGATTCAATCTTTAGTCATTAGAACACTCTTCGGGACTTCATAGGGAACTCGAATAAGTTAAACTCAAAACTCTCACTCCAAAATTCAACCTTTACTCGTTAAAACACTCTTCGTGGCATCCAAAGGAACTCGAATAAGTTGAACTCAAAACTCTCATCTTCTTACAAAGATTCAATCCTAATGCATGGAAAATGTCTGGTGACATAATTTGTACCTTGATTGAGGTATTTTGATTTAAAGATTCTTTCTTTAGTTATTAAAACACTCTTCGCGACTTCATAGGGAAATCGAATAAATTAAACTCAAAATTCTCATTTTGTTTCGAGGATTCAATCTTTTTTCATTAAAAAGATCAAGTGAAATAATAGGTTCGTTGATTGAGGTAATTTCATTCGAAGATTCCTTCTTTACTCATTAAAACACTCTTCGTGATGTCAAAGGTAACTCGAACACATTTAGCTCAAAACTCTCATCTTCTACCAAAAGATTTAATCTTTACACATTAGAATGGTTTTGTGACATAATAGGTACTTTGATTGAGTTATTTTCATTCAAATATTCAATCTTTAGTCATTAAAACACTCTTCGCGACTGCATAGGGAACTCGAATAAGTTAAACTCAGAACTTACATTTTCTTTCAAAGATTATAAATTAAAAAGGTCAAGTGACATAACAGGTATCTTGATTCAGGTAATTTCATTCAAAGATTCAATCTTTACTCATTAAAGTACTCTTCGTGACATCAAAGGAAACTTGAATAAGTTTATCTCAAAACTCTTATTTTCTTTCATAGATTCCATCTTTATACATTAAAAACGTCTACTGACATAATGGGTACATTGATTGAAGTATTTTCATTCAAAGATTCAATCTTTATTCACTGAAACACTCTTCAGGACTTCACAGGGAACTCGAATAAGTTAAACTCAAACCTCTCATTTCCTTTCGTAGATTCAATCTTTATACATTAAAAAGATCTAGTGACATATTAGGTACCGTGAATGAGGTAATTTGATTCCAAGATTCAATCTTTACTCATTCAAACACACTTCGTGATGTCAAAGCCAACTCGAATAAGTTGCACACAAAACACTAATTTTCTTCCAAAGATTCAATATTTATACATTAAAAAAGGTCTACTGACATAAAGGGTATCTTTACTGTGGTATTTTCATTCAAAGATGCAATATTTAGTCATTAAAACACTCTTCGGGACTTCGTAGCGAACTCGAATAAGTTAAACTCAAAACTCTCATTTTCTTTCGTATATTCAATTTTATACATTAAAAAGGTCTAGTGACACAATCGGTACCCTGAATTAAGTAATTTCATTCCAAGATTCAATCTTTACGCAATAAAACACTCTTCGTGATGTCAAAGGGAACTCGAATAAGTTCAACAGAAAACACTAATTTTCTTCCAAAGATTTAATCTTTATACATTAAAAAAGCTCTAGTGCATAATGGGTATCTTTATTGAGGTATTTTCATTCAAAGATGCAATATTTTACTCATTAAAACACTCATCGTGACGTCAAAGGGAATTCAAAGATTCAATCTTTACTCCTTAGAACACTCTTCGTGACTTTAAAAGGAATTCGAATCAGTTTAACTCAAAACTCTCATTTTCTTTCAAAGATTTAATCTTTATACATTAAGAATGTCTAGTGACATAGTAGGTACTTTGATTGAGGTATTTTCATTCAAAGATTCAATCTTTAGTCATTAAAATACTCTACGCGACTTCATATGAAAACTCGAATAGGTTAAACTCAAAACTATCATTTTCCTTCAAAGATTCTCCCTTTATGTATTAAAACGGCCTAGTGACATAGTAGGTACCTTGATTGAGGTAATTTCATTCAAAGATTCAATTTTACTCATTAAAACACTCTTCGTGACGTCAAGGGGAACTCGAATAAGTTTAACTCAAAACAATCATTTTCTATCAAAGATTTAATCTTTATACATTAAAATGTTCTAGTGACAAAATATGTACCTTAATTGAGGAATTTTCATCCAAGGATTCAATCTTCACTCATTAAAACACCCTTCGGGACGTCAAAGGGAACTTGAATAAATTCAACTCAAAACTCTCATTTTATTTCAAAGATTCAATCTTTATATATAAAAAAACGTCTAGTGACATAATGGGTACCTTGATTGAAATATTTTCATTCAAAGATTCAATCTTTGGTCATTAAAACACTCTTCGACAATTCTTTGGGAACTCGAATAAGTTAAACTCAAAACTCTCATTTTTTTCCAAAGTTTCAACCTTTTTACATTAAAAAGGTTTATTGACATAATAGGGACCTTAATTGAGGAGATTTCATTCAAAGATTCTATCTTTACTCCTTAAAACACTCTTCGTGATGTCAAAGGTAACTCGGATAAGTTTAACTCAAAAGTCTCATTTTATTTCAAAGATTTCATCTTTATATATTAAAAAGGCCTAGTGACATAATAGATACCATGATTGAGGTAATTTCATTCAAAGATTCAATCTTTGTCCATTAAAACACGCTACGCGACTTCGTAGGGAACTCGAATAAGTTAAACTCTCATTTTCTTTAAAAGATTCAATCTTTAAACATTAAAAAGGTCAAGTGACTTAATAGGTACCTGGATTGAGGTAATTTCATTCCAACATTCAATCTTTACTCATTAAAACTCTCTTCGCGACGTCAAAGGGAACTCGAATAAGTTGAACTCAAAACTCTCATCTATTTTGAAAGATTCAATCTTTACGCATTAAAACGGCTAGTGACAAAATTTATACCTTGATTGAAGTATTTTGATTCTAAGATTCATTCTTTAGTCATTAAAATACTCTTCGCGACTTCATAGGGAAATCAAATAAGTTAGACTCAAAATTCTCATTTTGTTTCAAGGATTCAATCTTTATTCATTAAAAAGGTCTAGTGACATAATATGTTCCTTCATTGAGGCAATTTCATTCAAAGATTTCATCTTTACTCATTAAAACACTCTTTGTGATGTCAAAGGTAACTCGAACAAGTTTAACTCAAAACTCTCATCTTCTTTCAAAGATTTAATCTTCATACATTAAAATGGTCTAGTGACATAATAGGTACTTTGATTGAGGTATTTTCGTTCAAAGATTCAATCTTTAGTCATTAAAACACTCTTCGCGACTGCTTTAGGAACTCGAATAAGTTAAACTCAGTACTCACATTTTCTTTCAAAGATGCAATCTTTATAAATTAAAAAGGTCGAGTGACATAATAGGTATCTCGATTCAAGTAATTTCATTTAAAGATTCAATCTTTACTCATTAAAGTACTCTTCGTGACGTCAAAGGGAACTTGAATAAGTTTAACTCAAAACTCTTATTTTCTTTCAAAGATTCAATCTTCATATATTAAAAACGTCTAGTGATATAACGGGTACCTTGATTGAGGTATTTTTCATTCAAAGATTCAATCTTTAGTCATTAGAACACTCTTCGGGACTTCATAGGGAACTCGAATAAGTTAAACTTAAAACTCTCACTCCAAAATTCAACCTTTACTCGTTAAAACACTCTTCGTGGCATCCAAGGGAACTCGAATAAGTTGAACTCAAAACTCTCATCTTCTTTCAAAGATTCAATCCTAATGCATTGAAAATGTCTGGTGACATAATTTGTACCTTGATTGAGGTATTTTGATTTAAAGATTCTTTCTTTAGTTATTAAAACACTCTTCGCGACTTCATAGGGAAATCGAATAAATTAAACTCAAAATTCTCATTTTGTTTCGAGGATTCAATCTTTTTTCATTAAAAAGATCAAGTGAAATAATAGGTTCGTTGATTGAGGTAATTTCATTCGAAGATTCCTTCTTTACTCATTAAAACACTCTTCGTGATGTCAAAGGTAACTCGAATAAGTTTAGCTCAAAACTCTCATCTTCTTTCAAAGGTTTAATCTTTATACATTAGAATGGTTTTGTGACATAATAGGTACTTTGATTGAGTTATTTTCATTCAAATATTCAATCTTTAGTCATTAAAACACTCTTCGCGACTGCATAGGGAACTCGAATAAGTTAAACTCAGAACTTACATTTTCTTTCAAAGATTATAAATTAAAAAGGTCAAGTGACATAATAGGTATCTTGATTCAGGTAATTTCATTCAAAGATTCAATCTTTACTCATTAAAGTACTCTTCGTGACATCAAAGGAAACTTGAATAAGTTTATCTCAAAACTCTTATTTTCTTTCATAGATTCCATCTTTATACATTAAAAACGTCTACTGACATAATGGGTACATTGATTGAAGTATTTTCATTCAAAGATTCAATCTTTATTCACTAAAACACTCTTCAGGACTTCATAGGGAACTCGAATAAGTTAAACTCAAAACTCTTATTTCCTTTCGTAGATTCAATCTTTATACATTAAAAAGATCTAGTGACATATTAGGCACCGTGAATGAGGTAATTTGATTCAAAGATTCAATCTTTACTCATTAAAACACTCTTCGTGATGTCAAAGCCAACTCGAATAAGTTGCACACAAAACACTAATTTTCTTCCAAAGATTCAATATTTATACATTAAAAAAGGTCTAGTGACATAAAGGGTACCTTTACTGTGGTATTTTCATTCAAAGATGCAATATTTAGTCATTAAAACACTCTTCGGGACTTCGTAGCGAACTCGAATAAGTTAAACTCAAAACTCTCATTTTCTTTCGTATATTCAATTTTATACATTAAAAAGGTCTAGTGACACAATCGGTACCCTGAATTAGGTAATTTCATTCCAAGATTCAATCTTTACGCAATAAAACACTCTTCGTGATGTCAAAGGGAACTCGAATAAGTTCAACAGAAAACACTAATTTTCTTCCAAAGATTTAATCTTTATACATTAAAAAAGCTCTAGTGCATAATGGGTATCTTTATTGAGGTATTTTCATTCAAAGATGCAATATTTTACTCATTAAAACACTCATCGTGACGTCAAAGGGAATTCAAAGATTCAATCTTTACTCCTTAGAACACTCTTCGTGACTTTAAAAGGAATTCGAATCAGTTTAACTCAAAACTCTCATTTTCTTTCAAAGATTTAATCTTTATACATTAAGAATGTCTAGTGACATAGTAGGTACTTTGATTGAGGTATTTTCATTCAAAAATTCAATCTTTAGTCATTAAAATACTCTACGCGACTTCATATGAAAACTCGAATAGGTTAAACTCAAAACTATCATTTTCCTTCAAAGATTCTCCCTTTATGTATTAAAACGGCCTAGTGACATAGTAGGTACCTTGATTGAGGTAATTTCATTCAAAGATTCAATTTTACTCATTAAAACACTCTTCGTGACGTCAAGGGGAACTCGAATAAGTTTAACTCAAAACAATCATTTTCTATCAAAGATTTAATCTTTATACATTAAAATGTTCTAGTGACAAAATATGTACCTTAATTGAGGAATTTTCATCCAAGGATTCAATCTTCACTCATTAAAACACCCTTCGGGACGTCAAAGGGAACTTGAATAAATTTAACTCAAAATTCTCATTTTATTTCAAAGATTCAATCTTTATATATAAAAAACGTCTAGTGACATAATGGGTACCTTGATTGAAATATTTTCATTCAAAGATTCAATCTTTGGTCATTAAAACACTCTTCGACATTTCATTGGGAACTCGAATAAGTTAAACTCAAAACTCTCATTTTTTTCCAAAGTTTCAACCTTTTTACATTAAAAAGGTTTATTGACATAATAGGTACCTTAATTGAGGAGATTTCATTCAAAGATTCTATCTTTACTCCTTAAAACACTCTTCGTGATGTCAAAGGTAACTCGGATAAGTTTAACTCAAAACTCTCATTTTATTTCAAAGATTTCATCTTTATACATTAAAAAGGCCTAGTGACATAATAGATACCATGATTGAGGTAATTTCATTCAAAGATTCAATCTTTGTCCATTAAAACACGCTACGCGACTTCGTAGGGAACTCGAATAAGTTAAACTTAAAACTCTCATTTTCTTTAAAAGATTCAATCTTTAAACATTAAAAAGGTCAGGTGACTTAATAGGTACCTGGATTGAGGTAATTTCATTCCAACATTCAATCTTTACTCATTAAAACTCTCTTCGCGACGTCAAAGGGAACTCGAATAAGTTGAACTCAAAACTCTCATCTATTTTGAAAGATTCAATCTTTACGCATTAAAAAGGCTAGTGACAAAATTTATACCTTGATTGAGGTATTTTGATTCAAAGATTCATTCTTTAGTCATTAAAACACTCTTCGCGACTTCATAGGGAAATCGAATAAGTTAGACTCAAAATTCTCATTTTGTTTCAAGGATTCAATCTTTATTCATTAAAAAGGTCTAGTGACATAATATGTTCCTTGATTGAGGCAATTTCATTCAAACATTTCATCTTTACTCATTAAAACACTCTTTGTGATGTCAAAGGTAACTCGAATAAGTTTAACTCAAAACTCTCATCTTCTTTCAAAGATTTAATCTTCATACATTAAAATGGTCTAGTGACATAATAGGTACTTTGATTGAGGTATTTTCGTTCAAAGATTCAATCTTTAGTCATTAAAACACTCTTCGCGACTGCTTTAGGAACTCGAATAAGTTAAACTCAGTACTCACATTTTCTTTCAAAGATGCAATCTTTATAAATTAAAAAGGTCGAGTGACATAGTAGGTATCTCGATTCAAGTAATTTCATTTAAAGATTCAATCTTTACTCATTAAAGTACTCTTCGTGACGTCAAAGGGAACTTGAATAAGTTTAACTCAAAACTCTTATTTTCTTTCAAAGATTCAATCTTCATATATTAAAAACGTCTAGTGATATAATGGGTACCTTGATTGAGGTATTTTTCATTCAAAGATTCAATCTTTAGTCATTAGAACACTCTTCGGGACTTCATAGGGAACTCGAATAAGTTAAACTTAAAACTCTCACTCCAAAATTCAACCTTTACTCGTTAAAACACTCTTCGTGGCATCCAAGGGAACTCGAATAAGTTGAACTCAAAACTCTCATCTTCTTTCAAAGATTCAATCCTAATGCATTGAAAATGTCTGGTGACATAATTTGTACCTTGATTGAGGTATTTTGATTTAAAGATTCTTTCTTTAGTTATTAAAACACTCTTCGCGACTTCATAGGGAAATCGAATAAATTAAACTCAAAATTCTCATTTTGTTTCGAGGATTCAATCTTTTTTCATTAAAAAGATCAAGTGAAATAATAGGTTCGTTGATTGAGGTAATTTCATTCGAAGATTCCTTCTTTACTCATTAAAACACTCTTCGTGATGTCAAAGGTAACTCGAATAAGTTTAGCTCAAAACTCTCATCTTCTTTCAAAGGTTTAATCTTTATACATTAGAATGGTTTTGTGACATAATAGGTACTTTGATTGAGTTATTTTCATTCAAATATTCAATCTTTAGTCATTAAAACACTCTTCGCGACTGCATAGGGAACTCGAATAAGTTAAACTCAGAACTTACATTTTCTTTCAAAGATTATAAATTAAAAAGGTCAAGTGACATAATAGGTATCTTGATTCAGGTAATTTCATTCAAAGATTCAATCTTTACTCATTAAAGTACTCTTCGTGACATCAAAGGAAACTTGAATAAGTTTATCTCAAAACTCTTATTTTCTTTCATAGATTCCATCTTTATACATTAAAAACGTCTACTGACATAATGGGTACATTGATTGAAGTATTTTCATTCAAAGATTCAATCTTTATTCACTAAAACACTCTTCAGGACTTCACAGGGAACTCGACTAAGTTAAACTCAAAACTCTCATTTCCTTTCGTAGATTCAATCTTTATACATTAAAAAGATCTAGTGACATATTAGGTACCGTGAATGAGGTAATTTGATTCCAAGATTCAATCTTTACTCATTCAAACACACTTCGTGATGTCAAAGCCAACTCGAATAAGTTGCACACAAAACACTAATTTTCTTCCAAAGATTCAATATTTATACATTAAAAAAGGTCTACTGACATAAAGGGTATCTTTACTGTGGTATTTTCATTCAAAGATGCAATATTTAGTCATTAAAACACTCTTCGGGACTTCGTAGCGAACTCGAATAAGTTAAACTCAAAACTCTCATTTTCTTTCGTATATTCAATTTTATACATTAAAAAGGTCTAGTGACACAATCGGTACCCTGAATTAGGTAATTTCATTCCAAGATTCAATCTTTACGCAATAAAACACTCTTCGTGATGTCAAAGGGAACTCGAATAAGTTCAACAGAAAACACTAATTTTCTTCCAAAGATTTAATCTTTATACATTAAAAAAGCTCTAGTGCATAATGGGTATCTTTATTGAGGTATTTTCATTCAAAGATGCAATATTTTACTCATTAAAACACTCATCGTGACGCCAAAGGGAATTCAAAGATTCAATCTTTACTCCTTAGAACACTCTTCGTGACTTTAAAAGGAATTCGAATCAGTTTAACTCAAAACTCTCATTTTCTTTCAAAGATTTAATCTTTATACATTAAGAATGTCTAGTGACATAGTAGGTACTTTGATTGAGGTATTTTCATTCAAAGATTCAATCTTTAGTCATTAAAATACTCTACGCGACTTCATATGAAAACTCGAATAGGTTAAACTCAAAACTATCATTTTCCTTCAAAGATTCTCCCTTTATGTATTAAAACGGCCTAGTGACATAGTAGGTACCTTGATTGAGGTAATTTCATTCAAAGATTCAATTTTACTCATTAAAACACTCTTCGTGACGTCAAGGGGAACTCGAATAAGTTTAACTCAAAACAATCATTTTCTATCAAAGATTTAATCTTTATACATTAAAATGTTCTAGTGACAAAATATGTACCTTAATTGAGGAATTTTCATCCAAGGATTCAATCTTCACTCATTAAAACACCCTTCGGGACGTCAAAGGGAACTTGAATAAATTCAACTCAAAACTCTCATTTTATTTCAAAGATTCAATCTTTATATATAAAAAAACGTCTAGTGACATAATGGGTACCTTGATTGAAATATTTTCATTCAAAGATTCAATCTTTGGTCATTAAAACACTCTTCGACATTTCATTGGGAACTCGAATAAGTTAAACTCAAAACTCTCATTTTTTTCCAAAGTTTCAACCTTTTTACATTAAAAAGGTTTATTGACATAATAGGGACCTTAATTGAGGAGATTTCATTCAAAGATTCTATCTTTACTCCTTAAAACACTCTTCGTGATGTCAACGGTAGCTCGGATAAGTTTAACTCAAAAGTCTCATTTTATTTCAAAGATTTCATCTTTATATATTAAAAAGGCCTAGTGACATAATAGATACCATGATTGAGGTAATTTCATTCAAAGATTCAATCTTTGTCCATTAAAACACGCTACGCGACTTCGTAGGGAACTCGAATAAGTTAAACTCTCATTTTCTTTAAAAGATTCAATCTTTAAACATTAAAAAGGTCAAGTGACTTAATAGGTACCTGGATTGAGGTAATTTCATTACAACATTCAATCTTTACTCATTAAAACTCTCTTCGCGACGTCAAAGGGAACTCGAATAAGTTGAACTCAAAACTCTCATCTATTTTGAAAGATTCAATCTTTACGCATTAAAACGGCTAGTGACAAAATTTATAGCTTGATTGAGGTATTTTGATTCAAAGATTCATTCTTTAGTCATTAAAACACTCTTCGCGACTTCATAGGGAAATCGAATAAGTTAGACTCAAAATTCTCATTTTGTTTCAAGGATTCAATCTTTATTCATTAAAAAGGTCTAGTGACATAATATGTTCCTTCATTGAGGCAATTTCATTCAAAGATTTCATCTTTACTCATTAAAACACTCTTTGTGATGTCAAAGGTAACTCGAACAAGTTTAACTCAAAACTCTCATCTTCTTTCAATGATTTAATCTTCATACATTAAAATGGTCTAGTGACATAATAGGTACTTTGATTGAGGTATTTTCGTTCAAAGATTCAATCTTTAGTCATTAAAACACTCTTCGCGACTGCTTTAGGAACTCGAATAAGTTAAACTCAGTACTCACATTTTCTTTCAAAGATGCAATCTTTATAAATTAAAAAGGTCGAGTGACATAGTAGGTATCTCGATTCAAGTAATTTCATTTAAAGATTCAATCTTTACTCATTAAAGTACTCTTCGTGACGTCAAAGGGAACTTGAATAAGTTTAACTCAAAACTCTTATTTTCTTTCAAAGATTCAATCTTCATATATTAAAAACGTCTAGTGATATAACGGGTACCTTGATTGAGGTATTTTTCATTCAAAGATTCAATCTTTAGTCATTAGAACACTCTTCGGGACTTCATAGGGAACTCGAATAAGTTAAACTTAAAACTCTCACTCCAAAATTCAACCTTTACTCGTTAAAACACTCTTCGTGGCATCCAAGGGAACTCGAATAAGTTGAACTCAAAACTCTCATATTCTTTCAAAGATTCAATCCTAATGCATTGAAAATGTCTGGTGACATAATTTGTACCTTGATTGAGGTATTTTGTTTTAAAGATTCTTTCTTTAGTTATTAAAACACTCTTCGCGACTTCATAGGGAAATCGAATAAATTAAACTCAAAATTCTCATTTTGTTTCGAGGATTCAATCTTTTTTCATTAAAAAGATCAAGTGAAATAATAGGTTCGTTGATTGAGGTAATTTCATTCGAAGATTCCTTCTTTACTCATTAAAACACTCTTCGTGATGTCAAAGGTAACTCGAATAAGTTTAGCTCAAAACTCTCATCTTCTTTCAAAGGTTTAAGCTTTATACATTAGAATGGTTTTGTGACATAATAGGTACTTTGATTGAGTTATTTTCATTCAAATATTCAATCTTTAGTCATTAAAACACTCTTCGCGACTGCATAGGGAACTCGAATAAGTTAAACTCAGAACTTACATTTTCTTTCAAAGATTATAAATTAAAAAGGTCAAGTGACATAATAGGTATCTTGATTCAGGTAATTTCATTCAAAGATTCAATCTTTACTCATTAAAGTACTCTTCGTGACATCAAAGGAAACTTGAATAAGTTTATCTCAAAACTCTTATTTTCTTTCATAGATTCCATCTTTATACATTAAAAACGTCTACTGACATAATGGGTACATTGATTGAAGTATTTTCATTCAAAGATTCAATCTTTATTCACTAAAACACTCTTCAGGACTTCACAGGGAACTCGACTAAGTTAAACTCAAAACTCTCATTTCCTTTCGTAGATTCAATCTTTATACATTAAAAAGATCTAGTGACATATTAGGCACCGTGAATGAGGTAATTTGATTCCAAGATTCAATCTTTACTCATTAAAACACTCTTCGTGATGTCAAAGCCAACTCGAATAAGTTGCACACAAAACACTAATTTTCTTCCAAAGATTCAATATTTATACATTAAAAAAGGTCTAGTGACATAAAGGGTACCTTTACTGTGGTATTTTCATTCAAAGATGCAATATTTAGTCATTAAAACACTCTTCGGGACTTCGTAGCGAACTCGAATAAGTTAAACTCAAAACTCTCATTTTCTTTCGTATATTCAATTTTATACATTAAAAAGGTCTAGTGACACAATCGGTACCCTGAATTAGGTAATTTCATTCCAAGATTCAATCTTTACGCAATAAAACACTCTTCGTGATGTCAAAGGGAACTCGAATAAGTTCAACAGAAAACACTAATTTTCTTCCAAAGATTTAATCTTTATACATTAAAAAAGCTCTAGTGCATAATGGGTATCTTTATTGAGGTATTTTCATTCAAAGATGCAATATTTTACCCATTAAAACACTCATCGTGACGTCAAAGGGAATTCAAAGATTCAATCTTTACTCCTTAGAACACTCTTCGTGACTTTAAAAGGAATTCGAATCAGTTTAACTCAAAACTCTCATTTTCTTTCAAAGATTTAATCTTTATACATTAAGAATGTCTAGTGACATAGTAGGTACTTTGATTGAGGTATTTTCATTCAAAGATTCAATCTTTAGTCATTAAAATACTCTACGCGACTTCATATGAAAACTCGAATAGGTTAAACTCAAAACTATCATTTTCCTTCAAAGATTCTCCCTTTATGTATTAAAACGGCCTAGTGACATAGTAGGTACCTTGATTGAGGTAATTTCATTCAAAGATTCAATTTTACTCATTAAAACACTCTTCGTGACGTCAAGGGGAACTCGAATAAATTTAACTCAAAACAATCATTTTCTATCAAAGATTTAATCTTTATACATTAAAATGTTCTAGTGACAAAATATGTACCTTAATTGAGGAATTTTCATCCAAGGATTCAATCTTCACTCATTAAAACACCCTTCGGGACGTCAAAGGGAACTTGAATAAATTCAACTCAAAATTCTCATTTTATTTCAAAGATTCAATCTTTATATATAAAAAACGTCTAGTGACATAATGGGTACCTTGATTGAAATATTTTCATTCAAAGATTCAATCTTTGGTCATTAAAACACTCTTCGACATTTCATTGGGAACTCGAATAAGTTAAACTCAAAACTCTCATTTTTTTCCAAAGTTTCAACCTTTTTACATTAAAAAGGTTTATTGACATAATAGGGACCTTAATTGAGGAGATTTCATTCAAAGATTCTATCTTTACTCCTTAAAACACTCTTCGTGATGTCAAAGGTAACTCGGATAAGTTTAACTCAAAACTCTCATTTTATTTCAAAGATTTCATCTTTATACATTAAAAAGGCCTAGTGACATAATAGATACCATGATTGAGGTAATTTCATTCAAAGATTCAATCTTTGTCCATTAAAACACGCTACGCGACTTCGTAGGGAACTCGAATAAGTTAAACTCAAAACTCTCATTTTCTTTAAAAGATTCAATCTTTAAACATTAAAAAGGTCAGGTGACTTAATAGGTACCTGGATTGAGGTAATTTCATTCCAACATTCAATCTTTACTCATTAAAACTCTCTTCGCGACGTCAAAGGGAACTCGAATAAGTTGAACTCAAAACTCTCATCTATTTTGAAAGATTCAATCTTTACGCATTAAAAAGGCTAGTGACAAAATTTATACCTTGATTGAGGTATTTTGATTCAAAGATTCATTCTTTAGTCATTAAAACACTCTTCGCGACTTCATAGGGAAATCGAATAAGTTAGACTCAAAATTCTCATTTTGTTTCAAGGATTCAATCTTTATTCATTAAAAAGGTCTAGTGACATAATATGTTCCTTGATTGAGGCAATTTCATTCAAAGATTTCATCTTTACTCATTAAAACACTCTTTGTGATGTCAAAGGTAACTCGAATAAGTTTAACTCAAAACTCTCATCTTCTTTCAAAGATTTAATCTTCATACATTAAAATGGTCTAGTGACATAATAGGTACTTTGATTGAGGTATTTTCGTTCAAAGATTCAATCTTTAGTCATTAAAACACTCTTCGCGACTGCTTTAGGAACTCGAATAAGTTAAACTCAGTACTCACATTTTCTTTCAAAGATGCAATCTTTATAAATTAAAAAGGTCGAGTGACATAATAGGTATCTCGATTCAAGTAATTTCATTTAAAGATTCAATCTTTACTCATTAAAGTACTCTTCGTGACGTCAAAGGGAACTTGAATAAGTTTAACTCAAAACTCTTATTTTCTTTCAAAGATTCAATCTTCATATATTAAAAACGTCTAGTGATATAACGGGTACCTTGATTGAGGTATTTTTCATTCAAAGATTCAATCTTTAGTCATTAGAACACTCTTCGGGACTTCATAGGGAACTCGAATAAGTTAAACTTAAAACTCTCACTCCAAAATTCAACCTTTACTCGTTAAAACACTCTTCGTGGCATCCAAGGGAACTCGAATAAGTTGAACTCAAAACTCTCATCTTCTTTCAAAGATTCAATCCTAATGCATTGAAAATGTCTGGTGACATAATTTGTACCTTGATTGAGGTATTTTGATTTAAAGATTCTTTCTTTAGTTATTAAAACACTCTTCGCGACTTCATAGGGAAATCGAATAAATTAAACTCAAAATTCTCATTTTGTTTCGAGGATTCAACCTTTTTTCATTAAAAAGATCAAGTGAAATAATAGGTTCGTTGATTGAGGTAATTTCATTCGAAGATTCCTTCTTTACTCATTAAAACACTCTTCGTGATGTCAAAGGTAACTCGAATAAGTTTAGCTCAAAACTCTCATCTTCTTTCAAAGGTTTAATCTTTATACATTAGAATGGTTTTGTGACATAATAGGTACTTTGATTGAGTTATTTTCATTCAAATATTCAATCTTTAGTCATTAAAACACTCTTCGCGACTGCATAGGGAACTCGAATAAGTTAAACTCAGAACTTACATTTTCTTTCAAAGATTATAAATTAAAAAGGTCAAGTGACATAATAGGTATCTTGATTCAGGTAATTTCATTCAAAGATTCAATCTTTACTCATTAAAGTACTCTTCGTGACATCAAAGGAAACTTGAATAAGTTTATCTCAAAACTCTTATTTTCTTTCATAGATTCCATCTTTATACATTAAAAACGTCTACTGACATAATGGGTACATTGATTGAAGTATTTTCATTCAAAGATTCAATCTTTATTCACTAAAACACTCTTCAGGACTTCATAGGGAACTCGAATAAGTTAAACTCAAAACTCTTATTTCCTTTCGTAGATTCAATCTTTATACATTAAAAAGATCTAGTGACATATTAGGCACCGTGAATGAGGTAATTTGATTCAAAGATTCAATCTTTACTCATTAAAACACTCTTCGTGATGTCAAAGCCAACTCGGATAAGTTGCACACAAAACACTAATTTTCTTCCAAAGATTCAATATTTATACATTAAAAAAGGTCTAGTGACATAAAGGGTACCTTTACTGTGGTATTTTCATTCAAAGATGCAATATTTAGTCATTAAAACACTCTTCGGGACTTCGTAGCGAACTCGAATAAGTTAAACTCAAAACTCTCATTTTCTTTCGTATATTCAATTTTATACATTAAAAAGGTCTAGTGACACAATCGGTACCCTGAATTAGGTAATTTCATTCCAAGATTCAATCTTTACGCAATAAAACACTCTTCGTGATGTCAAAGGGAACTCGAATAAGTTCAACAGAAAACACTAATTTTCTTCCAAAGATTTAATCTTTATACATTAAAAAAGCTCTAGTGCATAATGGGTATCTTTATTGAGGTATTTTCATTCAAAGATGCAATATTTTACTCATTAAAACACTCATCGTGACGTCAAAGGGAATTCAAAGATTCAATCTTTACTCCTTAGAACACTCTTCGTGACTTTAAAAGGAATTCGAATCAGTTTAACTCAAAACTCTCATTTTCTTTCAAAGATTTAATCTTTATACATTAAGAATGTCTAGTGACATAGTAGGTACTTTGATTGAGGTATTTTCATTCAAAAATTCAATCTTTAGTCATTAAAATACTCTACGCGACTTCATATGAAAACTCGAATAGGTTAAACTCAAAACTATCATTTTCCTTCAAAGATTCTCCCTTTATGTATTAAAACGGCCTAGTGACATAGTAGGTACCTTGATTGAGGTAATTTCATTCAAAGATTCAATTTTACTCATTAAAACACTCTTCGTGACGTCAAGGGGAACTCGAATAAGTTTAACTCAAAACAATCATTTTCTATCAAAGATTTAATCTTTATACATTAAAATGTTCTAGTGACAAAATATGTACCTTAATTGAGGAATTTTCATCCAAGGATTCAATCTTCACTCATTAAAACACCCTTCGGGACGTCAAAGGGAACTTGAATAAATTTAACTCAAAATTCTCATTTTATTTCAAAGATTCAATCTTTATATATAAAAAACGTCTAGTGACATAATGGGTACCTTGATTGAAATATTTTCATTCAAAGATTCAATCTTTGGTCATTAAAACACTCTTCGACATTTCATTGGGAACTCGAATAAGTTAAACTCAAAACTCTCATTTTTTTCCAAAGTTTCAACCTTTTTACATTAAAAAGGTTTATTGACATAATAGGTACCTTAATTGAGGAGATTTCATTCAAAGATTCTATCTTTACTCCTTAAAACACTCTTCGTGATGTCAAAGGTAACTCGGATAAGTTTAACTCAAAACTCTCATTTTATTTCAAAGATTTCATCTTTATACATTAAAAAGGCCTAGTGACATAATAGATACCATGATTGAGGTAATTTCATTCAAAGATTCAATCTTTGTCCATTAAAACACGCTACGCGACTTCGTAGGGAACTCGAATAAGTTAAACTCAAAACTCTCATTTTCTTTAAAAGATTCAATCTTTAAACATTAAAAAGGTCAGGTGACTTAATAGGTACCTGGATTGAGGTAATTTCATTCCAACATTCAATCTTTACTCATTAAAACTCTCTTCGCGACGTCAAAGGGAACTCGAATAAGTTGAACTCAAAACTCTCATCTATTTTGAAAGATTCAATCTTTACGCATTAAAAAGGCTAGTGACAAAATTTATACCTTGATTGAGGTATTTTGATTCAAAGATTCATTCTTTAGTCATTAAAACACTCTTCGCGACTTCATAGGGAAATCGAATAAGTTAGACTCAAAATTCTCATTTTGTTTCAAGGATTCAATCTTTATTCATTAAAAAGGTCTAGTGACATAATATGTTCCTTGATTGAGGCAATTTCATTCAAAGATTTCATCTTTACTCGTTAAAACACTCTTTGTGATGTCAAAGGTAACTCGAATAAGTTTAACTCAAAACTCTCATCTTCTTTCAAAGATTTAATCTTCATACATTAAAATGGTCTAGTGACATAATAGGTACTTTGATTGAGGTATTTTCGTTCAAAGATTCAATCTTTAGTCATTAAAACACTCTTCGCGACTGCTTTAGGAACTCGAATAAGTTAAACTCAGTACTCACATTTTCTTTCAAAGATGCAATCTTTATAAATTAAAAAGGTCGAGTGACATAATAGGTATCTCGATTCAAGTAATTTCATTTAAAGATTCAATCTTTACTCATTAAAGTACTCTTCGTGACGTCAAAGGGAACTTGAATAAGTTTAACTCAAAACTCTTATTTTCTTTCAAAGATTCAATCTTCATATATTAAAAACGTCTAGTGATATAACGGGTACCTTGATTGAGGTATTTTTCATTCAAAGATTCAATCTTTAGTCATTAGAACACTCTTCGGGACTTCATAGGGAACTCGAATAAGTTAAACTTAAAACTCTCACTCCAAAATTCAACCTTTACTCGTTAAAACACTCTTCGTGGCATCCAAGGGAACTCGAATAAGTTGAACTCAAAACTCTCATCTTCTTTCAAAGATTCAATCCTAATGCATTGAAAATGTCTGGTGACATAATTTGTACCTTGATTGAGGTATTTTGATTTAAAGATTCTTTCTTTAGTTATTAAAACACTCTTCGCGACTTCATAGGGAAATCGAATAAATTAAACTCAAAATTCTCATTTTGTTTCGAGGATTCAATCTTTTTTCATTAAAAAGATCAAGTGAAATAATAGGTTCGTTGATTGAGGTAATTTCATTCGAAGATTCCTTCTTTACTCATTAAAACACTCTTCGTGATGTCAAAGGTAACTCGAATAAGTTTAGCTCAAAACTCTCATCTTCTTTCAAAGGTTTAATCTTTATACATTAGAATGGTTTTGTGACATAATAGGTACTTTGATTGAGTTATTTTCATTCAAATATTCAATCTTTAGTCATTAAAACACTCTTCGCGACTGCATAGGGAACTCGAATAAGTTAAACTCAGAACTTACATTTTCTTTCAAAGATTATAAATTACAAAGGTCAAGTGACATAATAGGTATCTTGATTCAGGTAATTTCATTCAAAGATTCAATCTTTACTCATTAAAGTACTCTTCGTGACATCAAAGGAAACTTGAATAAGTTTATCTCAAAACTCTTATTTTCTTTCATAGATTCCATCTTTATACATTAAAAACGTCTACTGACATAATGGGTACATTGATTGAAGTATTTTCATTCAAAGATTCAATCTTTATTCACTAAAACACTCTTCAGGACTTCATAGGGAACTCGAATAAGTTAAACTCAAAACTCTTATTTCCTTTCGTAGATTCAATCTTTATACATTAAAAAGATCTAGTGACATATTAGGCACCGTGAATGAGGTAATTTGATTCAAAGATTCAATCTTTACTCATTAAAACACTCTTCGTGATGTCAAAGCCAACTCGGATAAGTTGCACACAAAACACTAATTTTCTTCCAAAGATTCAATATTTATACATTAAAAAAGGTCTAGTGACATAAAGGGTACCTTTACTGTGGTATTTTCATTCAAAGATGCAATATTTAGTCATTAAAACACTCTTCGGGACTTCGTAGCGAACTCGAATAAGTTAAACTCAAAACTCTCATTTTCTTTCGTATATTCAATTTTATACATTAAAAAGGTCTAGTGACACAATCGGTACCCTGAATTAGGTAATTTCATTCCAAGATTCAATCTTTACGCAATAAAACACTCTTCGTGATGTCAAAGGGAACTCGAATAAGTTCAACAGAAAACACTAATTTTCTTCCAAAGATTTAATCTTTATACATTAAAAAAGCTCTAGTGCATAATGGGTATCTTTATTGAGGTATTTTCATTCAAAGATGCAATATTTTACTCATTAAAACACTCATCGTGACGTCAAAGGGAATTCAAAGATTCAATCTTTACTCCTTAGAACACTCTTCGTGACTTTAAAAGGAATTCGAATCAGTTTAACTCAAAACTCTCATTTTCTTTCAAAGATTTAATCTTTATACATTAAGAATGTCTAGTGACATAGTAGGTACTTTGATTGAGGTATTTTCATTCAAAAATTCAATCTTTAGTCATTAAAATACTCTACGCGACTTCATATGAAAACTCGAATAGGTTAAACTCAAAACTATCATTTTCCTTCAAAGATTCTCCCTTTATGTATTAAAACGGCCTAGTGACATAGTAGGTACCTTGATTGAGGTAATTTCATTCAAAGATTCAATTTTACTCATTAAAACACTCTTCGTGACGTCAAGGGGAACTCGAATAAGTTTAACTCAAAACAATCATTTTCTATCAAAGATTTAATCTTTATACATTAAAATGTTCTAGTGACAAATTATGTACCTTAATTGAGGAATTTTCATCCAAGGATTCAATCTTCACTCATTAAAACACCCTTCGGGACGTCAAA
Source organism: Cornus florida (assembly GCF_030987335.1). Classification (NCBI taxonomy): domain Eukaryota; kingdom Viridiplantae; phylum Streptophyta; class Magnoliopsida; order Cornales; family Cornaceae; genus Cornus; species Cornus florida. The sequence continues at coordinate 248,196 of NW_026775901.1, read as the reverse complement.
GGGAACTTGAATAAATTTAACTCAAAATTCTCATTTTATTTCAAAGATTCAATCTTTATATATAAAAAACGTCTAGTGACATAATGGGTACCTTGATTGAAATATTTTCATTCAAAGATTCAATCTTTGGTCATTAAAACACTCTTCGACATTTCATTGGGAACTCGAATAAGTTAAACTCAAAACTCTCATTTTTTTCCAAAGTTTCAACCTTTTTACATTAAAAAGGTTTATTGACATAATAGGGACCTTAATTGAGGAGATTTCATTCAAAGATTCTATCTTTACTCCTTAAAACACTCTTCGTGATGTCAAAGGTAACTCGGATAAGTTTAACTCAAAACTCTCATTTTATTTCAAAGATTTCATCTTTATACATTAAAAAGGCCTAGTGACATAATAGATACCATGATTGAGGTAATTTCATTCAAAGATTCAATCTTTGTCCATTAAAACACGCTACGCGACTTCGTAGGGAACTCGAATAAGTTAAACTCAAAACTCTCATTTTCTTTAAAAGATTCAATCTTTAAACATTAAAAAGGTCAGGTGACTTAATAGGTACCTGGATTGAGGTAATTTCATTCCAACATTCAATCTTTACTCATTAAAACTCTCTTCGCGACGTCAAAGGGAACTCGAATAAGTTGAACTCAAAACTCTCATCTATTTTGAAAGATTCAATCTTTACGCATTAAAAAGGCTAGTGACAAAATTTATACCTTGATTGAGGTATTTTGATTCAAAGATTCATTCTTTAGTCATTAAAACACTCTTCGCGACTTCATAGGGAAATCGAATAAGTTAGACTCAAAATTCTCATTTTGTTTCAAGGATTCAATCTTTATTCATTAAAAAGGTCTAGTGACATAATATGTTCCTTGATTGAGGCAATTTCATTCAAAGATTTCATCTTTACTCGTTAAAACACTCTTTGTGATGTCAAAGGTAACTCGAATAAGTTTAACTCAAAACTCTCATCTTCTTTCAAAGATTTAATCTTCATACATTAAAATGGTCTAGTGACATAATAGGTACTTTGATTGAGGTATTTTCGTTCAAAGATTCAATCTTTAGTCATTAAAACACTCTTCGCGACTGCTTTAGGAACTCGAATAAGTTAAACTCAGTACTCACATTTTCTTTCAAAGATGCAATCTTTATAAATTAAAAAGGTCGAGTGACATAATAGGTATCTCGATTCAAGTAATTTCATTTAAAGATTCAATCTTTACTCATTAAAGTACTCTTCGTGACGTCAAAGGGAACTTGAATAAGTTTAACTCAAAACTCTTATTTTCTTTCAAAGATTCAATCTTCATATATTAAAAACGTCTAGTGATATAACGGGTACCTTGATTGAGGTATTTTTCATTCAAAGATTCAATCTTTAGTCATTAGAACACTCTTCGGGACTTCATAGGGAACTCGAATAAGTTAAACTTAAAACTCTCACTCCAAAATTCAACCTTTACTCGTTAAAACACTCTTCGTGGCATCCAAGGGAACTCGAATAAGTTGAACTCAAAACTCTCATCTTCTTTCAAAGATTCAATCCTAATGCATTGAAAATGTCTGGTGACATAATTTGTACCTTGATTGAGGTATTTTGATTTAAAGATTCTTTCTTTAGTTATTAAAACACTCTTCGCGACTTCATAGGGAAATCGAATAAATTAAACTCAAAATTCTCATTTTGTTTCGAGGATTCAATCTTTTTTCATTAAAAAGATCAAGTGAAATAATAGGTTCGTTGATTGAGGTAATTTCATTCGAAGATTCCTTCTTTACTCATTAAAACACTCTTCGTGATGTCAAAGGTAACTCGAATAAGTTTAGCTCAAAACTCTCATCTTCTTTCAAAGGTTTAATCTTTATACATTAGAATGGTTTTGTGACATAATAGGTACTTTGATTGAGTTATTTTCATTCAAATATTCAATCTTTAGTCATTAAAACACTCTTCGCGACTGCATAGGGAACTCGAATAAGTTAAACTCAGAACTTACATTTTCTTTCAAAGATTATAAATTACAAAGGTCAAGTGACATAATAGGTATCTTGATTCAGGTAATTTCATTCAAAGATTCAATCTTTACTCATTAAAGTACTCTTCGTGACATCAAAGGAAACTTGAATAAGTTTATCTCAAAACTCTTATTTTCTTTCATAGATTCCATCTTTATACATTAAAAACGTCTACTGACATAATGGGTACATTGATTGAAGTATTTTCATTCAAAGATTCAATCTTTATTCACTAAAACACTCTTCAGGACTTCATAGGGAACTCGAATAAGTTAAACTCAAAACTCTTATTTCCTTTCGTAGATTCAATCTTTATACATTAAAAAGATCTAGTGACATATTAGGCACCGTGAATGAGGTAATTTGATTCAAAGATTCAATCTTTACTCATTAAAACACTCTTCGTGATGTCAAAGCCAACTCGGATAAGTTGCACACAAAACACTAATTTTCTTCCAAAGATTCAATATTTATACATTAAAAAAGGTCTAGTGACATAAAGGGTACCTTTACTGTGGTATTTTCATTCAAAGATGCAATATTTAGTCATTAAAACACTCTTCGGGACTTCGTAGCGAACTCGAATAAGTTAAACTCAAAACTCTCATTTTCTTTCGTATATTCAATTTTATACATTAAAAAGGTCTAGTGACACAATCGGTACCCTGAATTAGGTAATTTCATTCCAAGATTCAATCTTTACGCAATAAAACACTCTTCGTGATGTCAAAGGGAACTCGAATAAGTTCAACAGAAAACACTAATTTTCTTCCAAAGATTTAATCTTTATACATTAAAAAAGCTCTAGTGCATAATGGGTATCTTTATTGAGGTATTTTCATTCAAAGATGCAATATTTTACTCATTAAAACACTCATCGTGACGTCAAAGGGAATTCAAAGATTCAATCTTTACTCCTTAGAACACTCTTCGTGACTTTAAAAGGAATTCGAATCAGTTTAACTCAAAACTCTCATTTTCTTTCAAAGATTTAATCTTTATACATTAAGAATGTCTAGTGACATAGTAGGTACTTTGATTGAGGTATTTTCATTCAAAAATTCAATCTTTAGTCATTAAAATACTCTACGCGACTTCATATGAAAACTCGAATAGGTTAAACTCAAAACTATCATTTTCCTTCAAAGATTCTCCCTTTATGTATTAAAACGGCCTAGTGACATAGTAGGTACCTTGATTGAGGTAATTTCATTCAAAGATTCAATTTTACTCATTAAAACACTCTTCGTGACGTCAAGGGGAACTCGAATAAGTTTAACTCAAAACAATCATTTTCTATCAAAGATTTAATCTTTATACATTAAAATGTTCTAGTGACAAATTATGTACCTTAATTGAGGAATTTTCATCCAAGGATTCAATCTTCACTCATTAAAACACCCTTCGGGACGTCAAAGGGAACTTGAATAAATTTAACTCAAAATTCTCATTTTATTTCAAAGATTCAATCTTTATATATAAAAAACGTCTAGTGACATAATGGGTACCTTGATTGAAATATTTTCATTCAAAGATTCAATCTTTGGTCATTAAAACACTCTTCGACATTTCATTGGGAACTCGAATAAGTTAAACTCAAAACTCTCATTTTTTTCCAAAGTTTCAACCTTTTTACATTAAAAAGGTTTATTGACATAATAGGGACCTTAATTGAGGAGATTTCATTCAAAGATTCTATCTTTACTCCTTAAAACACTCTTCGTGATGTCAAAGGTAACTCGGATAAGTTTAACTCAAAACTCTCATTTTATTTCAAAGATTTCATCTTTATACATTAAAAAGGCCTAGTGACATAATAGATACCATGATTGAGGTAATTTCATTCAAAGATTCAATCTTTGTCCATTAAAACACGCTACGCGACTTCGTAGGGAACTCGAATAAGTTAAACTCAAAACTCTCATTTTCTTTAAAAGATTCAATCTTTAAACATTAAAAAGGTCAGGTGACTTAATAGGTACCTGGATTGAGGTAATTTCATTCCAACATTCAATCTTTACTCATTAAAACTCTCTTCGCGACGTCAAAGGGAACTCGAATAAGTTGAACTCAAAACTCTCATCTATTTTGAAAGATTCAATCTTTACGCATTAAAAAGGCTAGTGACAAAATTTATACCTTGATTGAGGTATTTTGATTCAAAGATTCATTCTTTAGTCATTAAAACACTCTTCGCGACTTCATAGGGAAATCGAATAAGTTAGACTCAAAATTCTCATTTTGTTTCAAGGATTCAATCTTTATTCATTAAAAAGGTCTAGTGACATAATATGTTCCTTGATTGAGGCAATTTCATTCAAAGATTTCATCTTTACTCGTTAAAACACTCTTTGTGATGTCAAAGGTAACTCGAATAAGTTTAACTCAAAACTCTCATCTTCTTTCAAAGATTTAATCTTCATACATTAAAATGGTCTAGTGACATAATAGGTACTTTGATTGAGGTATTTTCGTTCAAAGATTCAATCTTTAGTCATTAAAACACTCTTCGCGACTGCTTTAGGAACTCGAATAAGTTAAACTCAGTACTCACATTTTCTTTCAAAGATGCAATCTTTATAAATTAAAAAGGTCGAGTGACATAATAGGTATCTCGATTCAAGTAATTTCATTTAAAGATTCAATCTTTACTCATTAAAGTACTCTTCGTGACGTCAAAGGGAACTTGAATAAGTTTAACTCAAAACTCTTATTTTCTTTCAAAGATTCAATCTTCATATATTAAAAACGTCTAGTGATATAACGGGTACCTTGATTGAGGTATTTTTCATTCAAAGATTCAATCTTTAGTCATTAGAACACTCTTCGGGACTTCATAGGGAACTCGAATAAGTTAAACTTAAAACTCTCACTCCAAAATTCAACCTTTACTCGTTAAAACACTCTTCGTGGCATCCAAGGGAACTCGAATAAGTTGAACTCAAAACTCTCATCTTCTTTCAAAGATTCAATCCTAATGCATTGAAAATGTCTGGTGACATAATTTGTACCTTGATTGAGGTATTTTGATTTAAAGATTCTTTCTTTAGTTATTAAAACACTCTTCGCGACTTCATAGGGAAATCGAATAAATTAAACTCAAAATTCTCATTTTGTTTCGAGGATTCAATCTTTTTTCATTAAAAAGATCAAGTGAAATAATAGGTTCGTTGATTGAGGTAATTTCATTCGAAGATTCCTTCTTTACTCATTAAAACACTCTTCGTGATGTCAAAGGTAACTCGAATAAGTTTAGCTCAAAACTCTCATCTTCTTTCAAAGGTTTAATCTTTATACATTAGAATGGTTTTGTGACATAATAGGTACTTTGATTGAGTTATTTTCATTCAAATATTCAATCTTTAGTCATTAAAACACTCTTCGCGACTGCATAGGGAACTCGAATAAGTTAAACTCAGAACTTACATTTTCTTTCAAAGATTATAAATTACAAAGGTCAAGTGACATAATAGGTATCTTGATTCAGGTAATTTCATTCAAAGATTCAATCTTTACTCATTAAAGTACTCTTCGTGACATCAAAGGAAACTTGAATAAGTTTATCTCAAAACTCTTATTTTCTTTCATAGATTCCATCTTTATACATTAAAAACGTCTACTGACATAATGGGTACATTGATTGAAGTATTTTCATTCAAAGATTCAATCTTTATTCACTAAAACACTCTTCAGGACTTCATAGGGAACTCGAATAAGTTAAACTCAAAACTCTTATTTCCTTTCGTAGATTCAATCTTTATACATTAAAAAGATCTAGTGACATATTAGGCACCGTGAATGAGGTAATTTGATTCAAAGATTCAATCTTTACTCATTAAAACACTCTTCGTGATGTCAAAGCCAACTCGGATAAGTTGCACACAAAACACTAATTTTCTTCCAAAGATTCAATATTTATACATTAAAAAAGGTCTAGTGACATAAAGGGTACCTTTACTGTGGTATTTTCATTCAAAGATGCAATATTTAGTCATTAAAACACTCTTCGGGACTTCGTAGCGAACTCGAATAAGTTAAACTCAAAACTCTCATTTTCTTTCGTATATTCAATTTTATACATTAAAAAGGTCTAGTGACACAATCGGTACCCTGAATTAGGTAATTTCATTTCAAGATTCAATCTTTACGCAATAAAACACTCTTCGTGATGTCAAAGGGAACTCGAATAAGTTCAACAGAAAACACTAATTTTCTTCCAAAGATTTAATCTTTATACATTAAAAAAGCTCTAGTGCATAATGGGTATCTTTATTGAGGTATTTTCATTCAAAGATGCAATATTTTACTCATTAAAACACTCATCGTGACGTCAAAGGGAATTCAAAGATTCAATCTTTACTCCTTAGAACACTCTTCGTGACTTTAAAAGGAATTCGAATCAGTTTAACTCAAAACTCTCATTTTCTTTCAAAGATTTAATCTTTATACATTAAGAATGTCTAGTGACATAGTAGGTACTTTGATTGAGGTATTTTCATTCAAAAATTCAATCTTTAGTCATTAAAATACTCTACGCGACTTCATATGAAAACTCGAATAGGTTAAACTCAAAACTATCATTTTCCTTCAAAGATTCTCCCTTTATGTATTAAAACGGCCTAGTGACATAGTAGGTACCTTGATTGAGGTAATTTCATTCAAAGATTCAATTTTACTCATTAAAACACTCTTCGTGACGTCAAGGGGAACTCGAATAAGTTTAACTCAAAACAATCATTTTCTATCAAAGATTTAATCTTTATACATTAAAATGTTCTAGTGACAAATTATGTACCTTAATTGAGGAATTTTCATCCAAGGATTCAATCTTCACTCATTAAAACACCCTTCGGGACGTCAAAGGGAACTTGAATAAATTTAACTCAAAATTCTCATTTTATTTCAAAGATTCAATCTTTATATATAAAAAACGTCTAGTGACATAATGGGTACCTTGATTGAAATATTTTCATTCAAAGATTCAATCTTTGGTCATTAAAACACTCTTCGACATTTCATTGGGAACTCGAATAAGTTAAACTCAAAACTCTCATTTTTTTCCAAAGTTTCAACCTTTTTACATTAAAAAGGTTTATTGACATAATAGGGACCTTAATTGAGGAGATTTCATTCAAAGATTCTATCTTTACTCCTTAAAACACTCTTCGTGATGTCAAAGGTAACTCGGATAAGTTTAACTCAAAACTCTCATTTTATTTCAAAGATTTCATCTTTATACATTAAAAAGGCCTAGTGACATAATAGATACCATGATTGAGGTAATTTCATTCAAAGATTCAATCTTTGTCCATTAAAACACGCTACGCGACTTCGTAGGGAACTCGAATAAGTTAAACTCAAAACTCTCATTTTCTTTAAAAGATTCAATCTTTAAACATTAAAAAGGTCAGGTGACTTAATAGGTACCTGGATTGAGGTAATTTCATTCCAACATTCAATCTTTACTCATTAAAACTCTCTTCGCGACGTCAAAGGGAACTCGAATAAGTTGAACTCAAAACTCTCATCTATTTTGAAAGATTCAATCTTTACGCATTAAAAAGGCTAGTGACAAAATTTATACCTTGATTGAGGTATTTTGATTCAAAGATTCATTCTTTAGTCATTAAAACACTCTTCGCGACTTCATAGGGAAATCGAATAAGTTAGACTCAAAATTCTCATTTTGTTTCAAGGATTCAATCTTTATTCATTAAAAAGGTCTAGTGACATAATATGTTCCTTGATTGAGGCAATTTCATTCAAAGATTTCATCTTTACTCATTAAAACACTCTTTGTGATGTCAAAGGTAACTCGAATAAGTTTAACTCAAAACTCTCATCTTCTTTCAAAGATTTAATCTTCATACATTAAAATGGTCTAGTGACATAATAGGTACTTTGATTGAGGTATTTTCGTTCAAAGATTCAATCTTTAGTCATTAAAACACTCTTCGCGACTGCTTTAGGAACTCGAATAAGTTAAACTCAGTACTCACATTTTCTTTCAAAGATGCAATCTTTATAAATTAAAAAGGTCGAGTGACATAATAGGTATCTCGATTCAAGTAATTTCATTTAAAGATTCAATCTTTACTCATTAAAGTACTCTTCGTGACGTCAAAGGGAACTTGAATAAGTTTAACTCAAAACTCTTATTTTCTTTCAAAGATTCAATCTTCATATATTAAAAACGTCTAGTGATATAACGGGTACCTTGATTGAGGTATTTTTCATTCAAAGATTCAATCTTTAGTCATTAGAACACTCTTCGGGACTTCATAGGGAACTCGAATAAGTTAAACTTAAAACTCTCACTCCAAAATTCAACCTTTACTCGTTAAAACACTCTTCGTGGCATCCAAGGGAACTCGAATAAGTTGAACTCAAAACTCTCATCTTCTTTCAAAGATTCAATCCTAATGCATTGAAAATGTCTGGTGACATAATTTGTACCTTGATTGAGGTATTTTGATTTAAAGATTCTTTCTTTAGTTATTAAAACACTCTTCGCGACTTCATAGGGAAATCGAATAAATTAAACTCAAAATTCTCATTTTGTTTCGAGGATTCAATCTTTTTTCATTAAAAAGATCAAGTGAAATAATAGGTTCGTTGATTGAGGTAATTTCATTCGAAGATTCCTTCTTTACTCATTAAAACACTCTTCGTGATGTCAAAGGTAACTCGAATAAGTTTAGCTCAAAACTCTCATCTTCTTTCAAAGGTTTAATCTTTATACATTAGAATGGTTTTGTGACATAATAGGTACTTTGATTGAGTTATTTTCATTCAAATATTCAATCTTTAGTCATTAAAACACTCTTCGCGACTGCATAGGGAACTCGAATAAGTTAAACTCAGAACTTACATTTTCTTTCAAAGATTATAAATTACAAAGGTCAAGTGACATAATAGGTATCTTGATTCAGGTAATTTCATTCAAAGATTCAATCTTTACTCATTAAAGTACTCTTCGTGACATCAAAGGAAACTTGAATAAGTTTATCTCAAAACTCTTATTTTCTTTCATAGATTCCATCTTTATACATTAAAAACGTCTACTGACATAATGGGTACATTGATTGAAGTATTTTCATTCAAAGATTCAATCTTTATTCACTAAAACACTCTTCAGGACTTCATAGGGAACTCGAATAAGTTAAACTCAAAACTCTTATTTCCTTTCGTAGATTCAATCTTTATACATTAAAAAGATCTAGTGACATATTAGGCACCGTGAATGAGGTAATTTGATTCAAAGATTCAATCTTTACTCATTAAAACACTCTTCGTGATGTCAAAGCCAACTCGGATAAGTTGCACACAAAACACTAATTTTCTTCCAAAGATTCAATATTTATACATTAAAAAAGGTCTAGTGACATAAAGGGTACCTTTACTGTGGTATTTTCATTCAAAGATGCAATATTTAGTCATTAAAACACTCTTCGGGACTTCGTAGCGAACTCGAATAAGTTAAACTCAAAACTCTCATTTTCTTTCGTATATTCAATTTTATACATTAAAAAGGTCTAGTGACACAATCGGTACCCTGAATTAGGTAATTTCATTCCAAGATTCAATCTTTACGCAATAAAACACTCTTCGTGATGTCAAAGGGAACTCGAATAAGTTCAACAGAAAACACTAATTTTCTTCCAAAGATTTAATCTTTATACATTAAAAAAGCTCTAGTGCATAATGGGTATCTTTATTGAGGTATTTTCATTCAAAGATGCAATATTTTACTCATTAAAACACTCATCGTGACGTCAAAGGGAATTCAAAGATTCAATCTTTACTCCTTAGAACACTCTTCGTGACTTTAAAAGGAATTCGAATCAGTTTAACTCAAAACTCTCATTTTCTTTCAAAGATTTAATCTTTATACATTAAGAATGTCTAGTGACATAGTAGGTACTTTGATTGAGGTATTTTCATTCAAAAATTCAATCTTTAGTCATTAAAATACTCTACGCGACTTCATATGAAAACTCGAATAGGTTAAACTCAAAACTATCATTTTCCTTCAAAGATTCTCCCTTTATGTATTAAAACGGCCTAGTGACATAGTAGGTACCTTGATTGAGGTAATTTCATTCAAAGATTCAATTTTACTCATTAAAACACTCTTCGTGACGTCAAGGGGAACTCGAATAAGTTTAACTCAAAACAATCATTTTCTATCAAAGATTTAATCTTTATACATTAAAATGTTCTAGTGACAAAATATGTACCTTAATTGAGGAATTTTCATCCAAGGATTCAATCTTCACTCATTAAAACACCCTTCGGGACGTCAAAGGGAACTTGAATAAATTTAACTCAAAATTCTCATTTTATTTCAAAGATTCAATCTTTATATATAAAAAACGTCTAGTGACATAATGGGTACCTTGATTGAAATATTTTCATTCAAAGATTCAATCTTTGGTCATTAAAACACTCTTCGACATTTCATTGGGAACTCGAATAAGTTAAACTCAAAACTCTCATTTTTTTCCAAAGTTTCAACCTTTTCACATTAAAAAGGTTTATTGACATAATAGGTACCTTAATTGAGGAGATTTCATTCAAAGATTCTATCTTTACTCCTTAAAACACTCGTCGTGATGTCAAAGGTAACTCGGATAAGTTTAACTCAAAACTCTCATTTTATTTCAAAGATTTCATCTTTATACATTAAAAAGGCCTAGTGACATAATAGATACCATGATTGAGGTAATTTCATTCAAAGATTCAATCTTTGTCCATTAAAACACGCTACGCGACTTCGTAGGGAACTCGAATAAGTTAAACTCAAAACTCTCATTTTCTTTAAAAGATTCAATCTTTAAACATTAAAAAGGTCAGGTGACTTAATAGGTACCTGGATTGAGGTAATTTCATTCCAACATTCAATCTTTACTCATTAAAACTCTCTTCGCGACGTCAAAGGGAACTCGAATAAGTTGAACTCAAAACTCTCATCTATTTTGAAAGATTCAATCTTTACGCATTAAAAAGGCTAGTGACAAAATTTATACCTTGATTGAGGTATTTTGATTCAAAGATTCATTCTTTAGTCATTAAAACACTCTTCGCGACTTCATAGGGAAATCGAATAAGTTAGACTCAAAATTCTCATTTTGTTTCAAGGATTCAATCTTTATTCATTAAAAAGGTCTAGTGACATAATATGTTCCTCGATTGAGGCAATTTCATTCAAAGATTTCATCTTTACTCATTAAAACACTCTTTGTGATGTCAAAGGTAACTCGAATAAGTTTAACTCAAAACTCTCATCTTCTTTCAAAGATTTAATCTTCATACATTAAAATGGTCTAGTGACATAATAGGTACTTTGATTGAGGTATTTTCGTTCAAAGATTCAATCTTTAGTCATTAAAACACTCTTCGCGACTGCTTTAGGAACTCGAATAAGTTAAACTCAGTACTCACATTTTCTTTCAAAGATGCAATCTTTATAAATTAAAAAGGTCGAGTGACATAATAGGTATCTCGATTCAAGTAATTTCATTTAAAGATTCAATCTTTACTCATTAAAGTACTCTTCGTGACGTCAAAGGGAACTTGAATAAGTTTAACTCAAAACTCTTATTTTCTTTCAAAGATTCAATCTTCATATATTAAAAACGTCTAGTGATATAACGGGTACCTTGATTGAGGTATTTTTCATTCAAAGATTCAATCTTTAGTCATTAGAACACTCTTCGGGACTTCATAGGGAACTCGAATAAGTTAAACTTAAAACTCTCACTCCAAAATTCAACCTTTACTCGTTAAAACACTCTTCGTGGCATCCAAGGGAACTCGAATAAGTTGAACTCAAAACTCTCATCTTCTTTCAAAGATTCAATCCTAATGCATTGAAAATGTCTGGTGACATAATTTGTACCTTGATTGAGGTATTTTGATTTAAAGATTCTTTCTTTAGTTATTAAAACACTCTTCGCGACTTCATAGGGAAATCGAATAAATTAAACTCAAAATTCTCATTTTGTTTCGAGGATTCAATCTTTTTTCATTAAAAAGATCAAGTGAAATAATAGGTTCGTTGATTGAGGTAATTTCATTCGAAGATTCCTTCTTTACTCATTAAAACACTCTTCGTGATGTCAAAGGTAACTCGAATAAGTTTAGCTCAAAACTCTCATCTTCTTTCAAAGGTTTAATCTTTATACATTAGAATGGTTTTGTGACATAATAGGTACTTTGATTGAGTTATTTTCATTCAAATATTCAATCTTTAGTCATTAAAACACTCTTCGCGACTGCATAGGGAACTCGAATAAGTTAAACTCAGAACTTACATTTTCTTTCAAAGATTATAAATTAAAAAGGTCAAGTGACATAATAGGTATCTTGATTCAGGTAATTTCATTCAAAGATTCAATCTTTACTCATTAAAGTACTCTTCGTGACATCAAAGGAAACTTGAATAAGTTTATCTCAAAACTCTTATTTTCTTTCATAGATTCCATCTTTATACATTAAAAACGTCTACTGACATAATGGGTACATTGATTGAAGTATTTTCATTCAAAGATTCAATCTTTATTCACTAAAACACTCTTCAGGACTTCTTAGGGAACTCGAATAAGTTAAACTCAAAACTCTTATTTCCTTTCGTAGATTCAATCTTTATACATTAAAAAGATCTAGTGACATATTAGGCACCGTGAATGAGGTAATTTGATTCAAAGATTCAATCTTTACTCATTAAAACACTCTTCGTGATGTCAAAGCCAACTCGAATAAGTTGCACACAAAACACTAATTTTCTTCCAAAGATTCAATATTTATACATTAAAAAAGGTCTAGTGACATAAAGGGTACCTTTACTGTGGTATTTTCATTCAAAGATGCAATATTTAGTCATTAAAACACTCTTCGGGACTTCGTAGCGAACTCGAATAAGTTAAACTCAAAACTCTCATTTTCTTTCGTATATTCAATTTTATACATTAAAAAGGTCTAGTGACACAATCGGTACCCTGAATTAGGTAATTTCATTCCAAGATTCAATCTTTACGCAATAAAACACTCTTCGTGATGTCAAAGGGAACTCGAATAAGTTCAACAGAAAACACTAATTTTCTTCCAAAGATTTAATCTTTATACATTAAAAAAGCTCTAGTGCATAATGGGTATCTTTATTGAGGTATTTTCATTCAAAGATGCAATATTTTACTCATTAAAACACTCATCGTGACGTCAAAGGGAATTCAAAGATTCAATCTTTACTCCTTAGAACACTCTTCGTGACTTTAAAAGGAATTCGAATCAGTTTAACTCAAAACTCTCATTTTCTTTCAAAGATTTAATCTTTATACATTAAGAATGTCTAGTGACATAGTAGGTACTTTGATTGAGGTATTTTCATTCAAAAATTCAATCTTTAGTCATTAAAATACTCTACGCGACTTCATATGAAAACTCGAATAGGTTAAACTCAAAACTATCATTTTCCTTCAAAGATTCTCCCTTTATGTATTAAAACGGCCTAGTGACATAGTAGGTACCTTGATTGAGGTAATTTCATTCAAAGATTCAATTTTACTCATTAAAACACTCTTCGTGACGTCAAGGGGAACTCGAATAAGTTTAACTCAAAACAATCATTTTCTATCAAAGATTTAATCTTTATACATTAAAATGTTCTAGTGACAAAATATGTACCTTAATTGAGGAATTTTCATCCAAGGATTCAATCTTCACTCATTAAAACACCCTTCGGGACGTCAAAGGGAACTTGAATAAATTTGACTCAAAATTCTCATTTTATTTCAAAGATTCAATCTTTATATATAAAAAACGTCTAGTGACATAATGGGTACCTTGATTGAAATATTTTCATTCAAAGATTCAATCTTTGGTCATTAAAACACTCTTCGACATTTCATTGGAAACTCGAATAAGTTAAACTCAAAACTCTCATTTTTTTCCAAAGTTTCAACCTTTTTACATTAAAAAGGTTTATTGACATAATAGGTACCTTAATTGAGGAGATTTCATTCAAAGATTCTATCTTTACTCCTTAAAACACTCTTCGTGATGTCAAAGGTAACTCGGATAAGTTTAACTCAAAACTCTCATTTTATTTCAAAGATTTCATCTTTATACATTAAAAAGGCCTAGTGACATAATAGATACCATGATTGAGGTAATTTCATTCAAAGATTCAATCTTTGTCCATTAAAACACGCTACGCGACTTCGTAGGGAACTCGAATAAGTTAAACTCAAAACTCTCATTTTCTTTAAAAGATTCAATCTTTAAACATTAAAAAGGTCAGGTGACTTAATAGGTACCTGGATTGAGGTAATTTCATTCCAACATTCAATCTTTACTCATTAAAACTCTCTTCGCGACGTCAAAGGGAACTCGAATAAGTTGAACTCAAAACTCTCATCTATTTTGAAAGATTCAATCTTTACGCATTAAAAAGGCTAGTGACAAAATTTATACCTTGATTGAGGTATTTTGATTCAAAGATTCATTCTTTAGTCATTAAAACACTCTTCGCGACTTCATAGGGAAATCGAATAAGTTAGACTCAAAATTCTCATTTTGTTTCAAGGATTCAATCTTTATTCATTAAAAAGGTCTAGTGACATAATATGTTCCTTGATTGAGGCAATTTCATTCAAAGATTTCATCTTTACTCATTAAAACACTCTTTGTGATGTCAAAGGTAACTCGAATAAGTTTAACTCAAAACTCTCATCTTCTTTCAAAGATTTAATCTTCATACATTAAAATGGTCTAGTGACATAATAGGTACTTTGATTGAGGTATTTTCGTTCAAAGATTCAATCTTTAGTCATTAAAACACTCTTCGCGACTGCTTTAGGAACTCGAATAAGTTAAACTCAGTACTCACATTTTCTTTCAAAGATGCAATCTTTATAAATTAAAAAGGTCGAGTGACATAATAGGTATCTCGATTCAAGTAATTTCATTTAAAGATTCAATCTTTACTCATTAAAGTACTCTTCGTGACGTCAAAGGGAACTTGAATAAGTTTAACTCAAAACTCTTATTTTCTTTCAAAGATTCAATCTTCATATATTAAAAACGTCTAGTGATATAACGGGTACCTTGATTGAGGTATTTTTCATTCAAAGATTCAATCTTTAGTCATTAGAACACTCTTCGGGACTTCATAGGGAACTCGAATAAGTTAAACTTAAAACTCTCACTCCAAAATTCAACCTTTACTCGTTAAAACACTCTTCGTGGCATCCAAGGGAACTCGAATAAGTTGAACTCAAAACTCTCATCTTCTTTCAAAGATTCAATCCTAATGCATTGAAAATGTCTGGTGACATAATTTGTACCTTGATTGAGGTATTTTGATTTAAAGATTCTTTCTTTAGTTATTAAAACACTCTTCGCGACTTCATAGGGAAATCGAATAAATTAAACTCAAAATTCTCATTTTGTTTCGAGGATTCAATCTTTTTTCATTAAAAAGATCAAGTGAAATAATAGGTTCGTTGATTGAGGTAATTTCATTCGAAGATTCCTTCTTTACTCATTAAAACACTCTTCGTGATGTCAAAGGTAACTCGAATAAGTTTAGCTCAAAACTCTCATCTTCTTTCAAAGGTTTAATCTTTATACATTAGAATGGTTTTGTGACATAATAGGTACTTTGATTGAGTTATTTTCATTCAAATATTCAATCTTTAGTCATTAAAACACTCTTCGCGACTGCATAGGGAACTCGAATAAGTTAAACTCAGAACTTACATTTTCTTTCAAAGATTATAAATTACAAAGGTCAAGTGACATAATAGGTATCTTGATTCAGGTAATTTCATTCAAAGATTCAATCTTTACTCATTAAAGTACTCTTCGTGACATCAAAGGAAACTTGAATAAGTTTATCTCAAAACTCTTATTTTCTTTCATAGATTCCATCTTTATACATTAAAAACGTCTACTGACATAATGGGTACATTGATTGAAGTATTTTCATTCAAAGATTCAATCTTTATTCACTAAAACACTCTTCAGGACTTCATAGGGAACTCGAATAAGTTAAACTCAAAACTCTTATTTCCTTTCGTAGATTCAATCTTTATACATTAAAAAGATCTAGTGACATATTAGGCACCGTGAATGAGGTAATTTGATTCAAAGATTCAATCTTTACTCATTAAAACACTCTTCGTGATGTCAAAGCCAACTCGGATAAGTTGCACACAAAACACTAATTTTCTTCCAAAGATTCAATATTTATACATTAAAAAAGGTCTAGTGACATAAAGGGTACCTTTACTGTGGTATTTTCATTCAAAGATGCAATATTTAGTCATTAAAACACTCTTCGGGACTTCGTAGCGAACTCGAATAAGTTAAACTCAAAACTCTCATTTTCTTTCGTATATTCAATTTTATACATTAAAAAGGTCTAGTGACACAATCGGTACCCTGAATTAGGTAATTTCATTCCAAGATTCAATCTTTACGCAATAAAACACTCTTCGTGATGTCAAAGGGAACTCGAATAAGTTCAACAGAAAACACTAATTTTCTTCCAAAGATTTAATCTTTATACATTAAAAAAGCTCTAGTGCATAATGGGTATCTTTATTGAGGTATTTTCATTCAAAGATGCAATATTTTACTCATTAAAACACTCATCGTGACGTCAAAGGGAATTCAAAGATTCAATCTTTACTCCTTAGAACACTCTTCGTGACTTTAAAAGGAATTCGAATCAGTTTAACTCAAAACTCTCATTTTCTTTCAAAGATTTAATCTTTATACATTAAGAATGTCTAGTGACATAGTAGGTACTTTGATTGAGGTATTTTCATTCAAAAATTCAATCTTTAGTCATTAAAATACTCTACGCGACTTCATATGAAAACTCGAATAGGTTAAACTCAAAACTATCATTTTCCTTCAAAGATTCTCCCTTTATGTATTAAAACGGCCTAGTGACATAGTAGGTACCTTGATTGAGGTAATTTCATTCAAAGATTCAATTTTACTCATTAAAACACTCTTCGTGACGTCAAGGGGAACTCGAATAAGTTTAACTCAAAACAATCATTTTCTATCAAAGATTTAATCTTTATACATTAAAATGTTCTAGTGACAAAATATGTACCTTAATTGAGGAATTTTCATCCAAGGATTCAATCTTCACTCATTAAAACACCCTTCGGGACGTCAAAGGGAACTTGAATAAATTTAACTCAAAATTCTCATTTTATTTCAAAGATTCAATCTTTATATATAAAAAACGTCTAGTGACATAATGGGTACCTTGATTGAAATATTTTCATTCAAAGATTCAATCTTTGGTCATTAAAACACTCTTCGACATTCCATTGGGAACTCGAATAAGTTAAACTCAAAACTCTCATTTTTTTCCAAAGTTTCAACCTTTTTACATTAAAAAGGTTTATTGACATAATAGGTACCTTAATTGAGGAGATTTCATTCAAAGATTCTATCTTTACTCCTTAAAACACTCTTCGTGATGTCAAAGGTAACTCGGATAAGTTTAACTCAAAACTCTCATTTTATTTCAAAGATTTCATCTTTATACATTAAAAAGGCCTAGTGACATAATAGATACCATGATTGAGGTAATTTCATTCAAAGATTCAATCTTTGTCCATTAAAACACGCTACGCGACTTCGTAGGGAACTCGAATAAGTTAAACTCAAAACTCTCATTTTCTTTAAAAGATTCAATCTTTAAACATTAAAAAGGTCAGGTGACTTAATAGGTACCTGGATTGAGGTAATTTCATTCCAACATTCAATCTTTACTCATTAAAACTCTCTTCGCGACGTCAAAGGGAACTCGAATAAGTTGAACTCAAAACTCTCATCTATTTTGAAAGATTCAATCTTTACGCATTAAAAAGGCTAGTGACAAAATTTATACCTTGATTGAGGTATTTTGATTCAAAGATTCATTCTTTAGTCATTAAAACACTCTTCGCGACTTCATAGGGAAATCGAATAACTTAGACTCAAAATTCTCATTTTGTTTCAAGGATTCAATCTTTATTCATTAAAAAGGTCTAGTGACATAATATGTTCCTTGATTGAGGCAATTTCATTCAAAGATTTCATCTTTACTCATTAAAACACTCTTTGTGATGTCAAAGGTAACTCGAATAAGTTTAACTCAAAACTCTCATCTTCTTTCAAAGATTTAATCTTCATACATTAAAATGGTCTAGTGACATAATAGGTACTTTGATTGAGGTATTTTCGTTCAAAGATTCAATCTTTAGTCATTAAAACACTCTTCGCGACTGCTTTAGGAACTCGAATAAGTTAAACTCAGTACTCACATTTTCTTTCAAAGATGCAATCTTTATAAATTAAAAAGGTCGAGTGACATAATAGGTATCTCGATTCAAGTAATTTCATTTAAAGATTCAATCTTTACTCATTAAAGTACTCTTCGTGACGTCAAAGGGAACTTGAATAAGTTTAACTCAAAACTCTTATTTTCTTTCAAAGATTCAATCTTCATATATTAAAAACGTCTAGTGATATAACGGGTACCTTGATTGAGGTATTTTTCATTCAAAGATTCAATCTTTAGTCATTAGAACACTCTTCGGGACTTCATAGGGAACTCGAATAAGTTAAACTTAAAACTCTCACTCCAAAATTCAACCTTTACTCGTTAAAACACTCTTCGTGGCATCCAAGGGAACTCGAATAAGTTGAACTCAAAACTCTCATCTTCTTTCAAAGATTCAATCCTAATGCATTGAAAATGTCTGGTGACATAATTTGTACCTTGATTGAGGTATTTTGATTTAAAGATTCTTTCTTTAGTTATTAAAACACTCTTCGCGACTTCATAGGGAAATCGAATAAATTAAACTCAAAATTCTCATTTTGTTTCGAGGATTCAATCTTTTTTCATTAAAAAGATCAAGTGAAATAATAGGTTCGTTGATTGAGGTAATTTCATTCGAAGATTCCTTCTTTACTCATTAAAACACTCTTCGTGATGTCAAAGGTAACTCGAATAAGTTTAGCTCAAAACTCTCATCTTCTTTCAAAGGTTTAATCTTTATACATTAGAATGGTTTTGTGACATAATAGGTACTTTGATTGAGTTATTTTCATTCAAATATTCAATCTTTAGTCATTAAAACACTCTTCGCGACTGCATAGGGAACTCGAATAAGTTAAACTCAGAACTTACATTTTCTTTCAAAGATTATAAATTAAAAAGGTCAAGTGACATAATAGGTATCTTGATTCAGGTAATTTCATTCAAAGATTCAATCTTTACTCATTAAAGTACTCTTCGTGACATCAAAGGAAACTTGAATAAGTTTATCTCAAAACTCTTATTTTCTTTCATAGATTCCATCTTTATACATTAAAAACGTCTACTGACATAATGGGTACATTGATTGAAGTATTTTCATTCAAAGATTCAATCTTTATTCACTAAAACACTCTTCAGGACTTCATAGGGAACTCGAATAAGTTAAACTCAAAACTCTTATTTCCTTTCGTAGATTCAATCTTTATACATTAAAAAGATCTAGTGACATATTAGGCACCGTGAATGAGGTAATTTGATTCAAAGATTCAATCTTTACTCATTAAAACACTCTTCGTGATGTCAAAGCCAACTCGAATAAGTTGCACACAAAACACTAATTTTCTTCCAAAGATTCAATATTTATACATTAAAAAAGGTCTAGTGACATAAAGGGTACCTTTACTGTGGTATTTTCATTCAAAGATGCAATATTTAGTCATTAAAACACTCTTCGGGACTTCGTAGCGAACTCGAATAAGTTAAACTCAAAACTCTCATTTTCTTTCGTATATTCAATTTTATACATTAAAAAGGTCTAGTGACACAATCGGTACCCTGAATTAGGTAATTTCATTCCAAGATTCAATCTTTACGCAATAAAACACTCTTCGTGATGTCAAAGGGAACTCGAATAAGTTCAACAGAAAACACTAATTTTCTTCCAAAGATTTAATCTTTATACATTAAAAAAGCTCTAGTGCATAATGGGTATCTTTATTGAGGTATTTTCATTCAAAGATGCAATATTTTACTCATTAAAACACTCATCGTGACGTCAAAGGGAATTCAAAGATTCAATCTTTACTCCTTAGAACACTCTTCGTGACTTTAAAAGGAATTCGAATCAGTTTAACTCAAAACTCTCATTTTCTTTCAAAGATTTAATCTTTATACATTAAGAATGTCTAGTGACATAGTAGGTACTTTGATTGAGGTATTTTCATTCAAAAATTCAATCTTTAGTCATTAAAATACTCTACGCGACTTCATATGAAAACTCGAATAGGTTAAACTCAAAACTATCATTTTCCTTCAAAGATTCTCCCTTTATGTATTAAAACGGCCTAGTGACATAGTAGGTACCTTGATTGAGGTAATTTCATTCAAAGATTCAATTTTACTCATTAAAACACTCTTCGTGACGTCAAGGGGAACTCGAATAAGTTTAACTCAAAACAATCATTTTCTATCAAAGATTTAATCTTTATACATTAAAATGTTCTAGTGACAAAATATGTACCTTAATTGAGGAATTTTCATCCAAGGATTCAATCTTCACTCATTAAAACACCCTTCGGGACGTCAAAGGGAACTTGAATAAATTTGACTCAAAATTCTCATTTTATTTCAAAGATTCAATCTTTATATATAAAAAACGTCTAGTGACATAATGGGTACCTTGATTGAAATATTTTCATTCAAAGATTCAATCTTTGGTCATTAAAACACTCTTCGACATTCCATTGGGAACTCGAATAAGTTAAACTCAAAACTCTCATTTTTTTCCAAAGTTTCAACCTTTTTACATTAAAAAGGTTTATTGACATAATAGGTACCTTAATTGAGGAGATTTCATTCAAAGATTCTATCTTTACTCCTTAAAACACTCTTCGTGATGTCAAAGGTAACTCGGATAAGTTTAACTCAAAACTCTCATTTTATTTCAAAGATTTCATCTTTATACATTAAAAAGGCCTAGTGACATAATAGATACCATGATTGAGGTAATTTCATTCAAAGATTCAATCTTTGTCCATTAAAACACGCTACGCGACTTCGTGGGGAACTCGAATAAGTTAAACTCAAAACTCTCATTTTCTTTAAAAGATTCAATCTTTAAACATTAAAAAGGTCAGGTGACTTAATAGGTACCTGGATTGAGGTAATTTCATTCCAACATTCAATCTTTACTCATTAAAACTCTCTTCGCGACGTCAAAGGGAACTCGAATAAGTTGAACTCAAAACTCTCATCTATTTTGAAAGATTCAATCTTTACGCATTAAAAAGGCTAGTGACAAAATTTATACCTTGATTGAGGTATTTTGATTCAAATATTCATTCTTTAGTCATTAAAACACTCTTCGCGACTTCATAGGGAAATCGAATAAGTTAGACTCAAAATTCTCATTTTGTTTCAAGGATTCAATCTTTATTCATTAAAAAGGTCTAGTGACATAATATGTTCCTTGATTGAGGCAATTTCATTCAAAGATTTCATCTTTACTCATTAAAACACTCTTTGTGATGTCAAAGGTAACTCGAATAAGTTTAACTCAAAACTCTCATCTTCTTTCAAAGATTTAATCTTCATACATTAAAATGGTCTAGTGACATAATAGGTACTTTGATTGAGGTATTTTCGTTCAAAGATTCAATCTTTAGTCATTAAAACACTCTTCGCGACTGCTTTAGGAACTCGAATAAGTTAAACTCAGTACTCACATTTTCTTTCAAAGATGCAATCTTTATAAATTAAAAAGGTCGAGTGACATAATAGGTATCTCGATTCAAGTAATTTCATTTAAAGATTCAATCTTTACTCATTAAAGTACTCTTCGTGACGTCAAAGGGAACTTGAATAAGTTTAACTCAAAACTCTTATTTTCTTTCAAAGATTCAATCTTCATATATTAAAAACGTCTAGTGATATAACGGGTACCTTGATTGAGGTATTTTTCATTCAAAGATTCAATCTTTAGTCATTAGAACACTCTTCGGGACTTCATAGGGAACTCGAATAAGTTAAACTTAAAACTCTCACTCCAAAATTCAACCTTTACTCGTTAAAACACTCTTCGTGGCATCCAAGGGAACTCGAATAAGTTGAACTCAAAACTCTCATCTTCTTTCAAAGATTCAATCCTAATGCATTGAAAATGTCTGGTGACATAATTTGTACCTTGATTGAGGTATTTTGATTTAAAGATTCTTTCTTTAGTTATTAAAACACTCTTCGCGACTTCATAGGGAAATCGAATAAATTAAACTCAAAATTCTCATTTTGTTTCGAGGATTCAATCTTTTTTCATTAAAAAGATCAAGTGAAATAATAGGTTCGTTGATTGAGGTAATTTCATTCGAAGATTCCTTCTTTACTCATTAAAACACTCTTCGTGATGTCAAAGGTAACTCGAATAAGTTTAGCTCAAAACTCTCATCTTCTTTCAAAGGTTTAATCTTTATACATTAGAATGGTTTTGTGACATAATAGGTACTTTGATTGAGTTATTTTCATTCAAATATTCAATCTTTAGTCATTAAAACACTCTTCGCGACTGCATAGGGAACTCGAATAAGTTAAACTCAGAACTTACATTTTCTTTCAAAGATTATAAATTAAAAAGGTCAAGTGACATAATAGGTATCTTGATTCAGGTAATTTCATTCAAAGATTCAATCTTTACTCATTAAAGTACTCTTCGTGACATCAAAGGAAACTTGAATAAGTTTATCTCAAAACTCTTATTTTCTTTCATAGATTCCATCTTTATACATTAAAAACGTCTACTGACATAATGGGTACATTGATTGAAGTATTTTCATTCAAAGATTCAATCTTTATTCACTAAAACACTCTTCAGGACTTCATAGGGAACTCGAATAAGTTAAACTCAAAACTCTTATTTCCTTTCGTAGATTCAATCTTTATACATTAAAAAGATCTAGTGACATATTAGGCACCGTGAATGAGGTAATTTGATTCAAAGATTCAATCTTTACTCATTAAAACACTCTTCGTGATGTCAAAGCCAACTCGGATAAGTTGCACACAAAACACTAATTTTCTTCCAAAGATTCAATATTTATACATTAAAAAAGGTCTAGTGACATAAAGGGTACCTTTACTGTGGTATTTTCATTCAAAGATGCAATATTTAGTCATTAAAACACTCTTCGGGACTTCGTAGCGAACTCGAATAAGTTAAACTCAAAACTCTCATTTTCTTTCGTATATTCAATTTTATACATTAAAAAGGTCTAGTGACACAATCGGTACCCTGAATTAGGTAATTTCATTCCAAGATTCAATCTTTACGCAATAAAACACTCTTCGTGATGTCAAAGGGAACTCGAATAAGTTCAACAGAAAACACTAATTTTCTTCCAAAGATTTAATCTTTATACATTAAAAAAGCTCTAGTGCATAATGGGTATCTTTATTGAGGTATTTTCATTCAAAGATGCAATATTTTACTCATTAAAACACTCATCGTGACGTCAAAGGGAATTCAAAGATTCAATCTTTACTCCTTAGAACACTCTTCGTGACTTTAAAAGGAATTCGAATCAGTTTAACTCAAAACTCTCATTTTCTTTCAAAGATTTAATCTTTATACATTAAGAATGTCTAGTGACATAGTAGGTACTTTGATTGAGGTATTTTCATTCAAAAATTCAATCTTTAGTCATTAAAATACTCTACGCGACTTCATATGAAAACTCGAATAGGTTAAACTCAAAACTATCATTTTCCTTCAAAGATTCTCCCTTTATGTATTAAAACGGCCTAGTGACATAGTAGGTACCTTGATTGAGGTAATTTCATTCAAAGATTCAATTTTACTCATTAAAACACTCTTCGTGACGTCAAGGGGAACTCGAATAAGTTTAACTCAAAACAATCATTTTCTATCAAAGATTTAATCTTTATACATTAAAATGTTCTAGTGACAAAATATGTACCTTAATTGAGGAATTTTCATCCAAGGATTCAATCTTCACTCATTAAAACACCCTTCGGGACGTCAAAGGGAACTTGAATAAATTTAACTCAAAATTCTCATTTTATTTCAAAGATTCAATCTTTATATATAAAAAACGTCTAGTGACATAATGGGTACCTTGATTGAAATATTTTCATTCAAAGATTCAATCTTTGGTCATTAAAACACTCTTCGACATTCCATTGGGAACTCGAATAAGTTAAACTCAAAACTCTCATTTTTTTCCAAAGTTTCAACCTTTTTACATTAAAAAGGTTTATTGACATAATAGGTACCTTAATTGAGGAGATTTCATTCAAAGATTCTATCTTTACTCCTTAAAACACTCTTCGTGATGTCAAAGGTAACTCGGATAAGTTTAACTCAAAACTCTCATTTTATTTCAAAGATTTCATCTTTATACATTAAAAAGGCCTAGTGACATAATAGATACCATGATTGAGGTAATTTCATTCAAAGATTCAATCTTTGTCCATTAAAACACGCTACGCGACTTCGTGGGGAACTCGAATAAGTTAAACTCAAAACTCTCATTTTCTTTAAAAGATTCAATCTTTAAACATTAAAAAGGTCAGGTGACTTAATAGGTACCTGGATTGAGGTAATTTCATTCCAACATTCAATCTTTACTCATTAAAACTCTCTTCGCGACGTCAAAGGGAACTCGAATAAGTTGAACTCAAAACTCTCATCTATTTTGAAAGATTCAATCTTTACGCATTAAAAAGGCTAGTGACAAAATTTATACCTTGATTGAGGTATTTTGATTCAAAGATTCATTCTTTAGTCATTAAAACACTCTTCGCGACTTCATAGGGAAATCGAATAAGTTAGACTCAAAATTCTCATTTTGTTTCAAGGATTCAATCTTTATTCATTAAAAAGGTCTAGTGACATAATATGTTCCTTGATTGAGGCAATTTCATTCAAAGATTTCATCTTTACTCATTAAAACACTCTTTGTGATGTCAAAGGTAACTCGAATAAGTTTAACTCAAAACTCTCATCTTCTTTCAAAGATTTAATCTTCATACATTAAAATGGTCTAGTGACATAATAGGTACTTTGATTGAGGTATTTTCGTTCAAAGATTCAATCTTTAGTCATTAAAACACTCTTCGCGATTGCTTTAGGAACTCGAATAAGTTAAACTCAGTACTCACATTTTCTTTCAAAGATGCAATCTTTATAAATTAAAAAGGTCGAGTGACATAATAGGTATCTCGATTCAAGTAATTTCTTTAAAGATTCAATCTTTACTCATTAAAGTACTCTTCGTGACGTCAAAGGGAACTTGAATAAGTTTAACTCAAAACTCTTATTTTCTTTCAAAGATTCAATCTTCATATATTAAAAACGTCTAGTGATATAACGGGTACCTTGATTGAGGTATTTTTCATTCAAAGATTCAATCTTTAGTCATTAGAACACTCTTCGGGACTTCATAGGGAACTCGAATAAGTTAAACTTAAAACTCTCACTCCAAAATTCAACCTTTACTCGTTAAAACACTCTTCGTGGCATCCAAGGGAACTCGAATAAGTTGAACTCAAAACTCTCATCTTCTTTCAAAGATTCAATCCTAATGCATTGAAAATGTCTGGTGACATAATTTGTACCTTGATTGAGGTATTTTGATTTAAAGATTCTTTCTTTAGTTATTAAAACACTCTTCGCGACTTCATAGGGAAATCGAATAAATTAAACTCAAAATTCTCATTTTGTTTCGAGGATTCAATCTTTTTTCATTAAAAAGATCAAGTGAAATAATAGGTTCGTTGATTGAGGTAATTTCATTCGAAGATTCCTTCTTTACTCATTAAAACACTCTTCGTGATGTCAAAGGTAACTCGAATAAGTTTAGCTCAAAACTCTCATCTTCTTTCAAAGGTTTAATCTTTATACATTAGAATGGTTTTGTGACATAATAGGTACTTTGATTGAGTTATTTTCATTCAAATATTCAATCTTTAGTCATTAAAACACTCTTCGCGACTGCATAGGGAACTCGAATAAGTTAAACTCAGAACTTACATTTTCTTTCAAAGATTATAAATTAAAAAGGTCAAGTGACATAATAGGTATCTTGATTCAGGTAATTTCATTCAAGGATTCAATCTTTACTCATTAAAGTACTCTTCGTGACATCAAAGGAAACTTGAATAAGTTTATCTCAAAACTCTTATTTTCTTTCATAGATTCCATCTTTATACATTAAAAACGTCTACTGACATAATGGGTACATTGATTGAAGTATTTTCATTCAAAGATTCAATCTTTATTCACTAAAACACTCTTCAGGACTTCATAGGGAACTCGAATAAGTTAAACTCAAAACTCTTATTTCCTTTCGTAGATTCAATCTTTATACATTAAAAAGATCTAGTGACATATTAGGCACCGTGAATGAGGTAATTTGATTCAAAGATTCAATCTTTACTCATTAAAACACTCTTCGTGATGTCAAAGCCAACTCGAATAAGTTGCACACAAAACACTAATTTTCTTCCAAAGATTCAATATTTATACATTAAAAAAGGTCTAGTGACATAAAGGGTACCTTTACTGTGGTATTTTCATTCAAAGATGCAATATTTAGTCATTAAAACACTCTTCGGGACTTCGTAGCGAACTCGAATAAGTTAAACTCAAAACTCTCATTTTCTTTCGTATATTCAATTTTATACATTAAAAAGGTCTAGTGACACAATCGGTACCCTGAATTAGGTAATTTCATTCCAAGATTCAATCTTTACGCAATAAAACACTCTTCGTGATGTCAAAGGGAACTCGAATAAGTTCAACAGAAAACACTAATTTTCTTCCAAAGATTTAATCTTTATACATTAAAAAAGCTCTAGTGCATAATGGGTATCTTTATTGAGGTATTTTCATTCAAAGATGCAATATTTTACTCATTAAAACACTCATCGTGACGTCAAAGGGAATTCAAAGATTCAATCTTTACTCCTTAGAACACTCTTCGTGACTTTAAAAGGAATTCGAATCAGTTTAACTCAAAACTCTCATTTTCTTTCAAAGATTTAATCTTTATACATTAAGAATGTCTAGTGACATAGTAGGTACTTTGATTGAGGTATTTTCATTCAAAAATTCAATCTTTAGTCATTAAAATACTCTACGCGACTTCATATGAAAACTCGAATAGGTTAAACTCAAAACTATCATTTTCCTTCAAAGATTCTCCCTTTATGTATTAAAACGGCCTAGTGACATAGTAGGTACCTTGATTGAGGTAATTTCATTCAAAGATTCAATTTTACTCATTAAAACACTCTTCGTGACGTCAAGGGGAACTCGAATAAGTTTAACTCAAAACAATCATTTTCTATCAAAGATTTAATCTTTATACATTAAAATGTTCTAGTGACAAAATATGTACCTTAATTGAGGAATTTTCATCCAAGGATTCAATCTTCACTCATTAAAACACCCTTCGGGACGTCAAAGGGAACTTGAATAAATTTAACTCAAAATTCTCATTTTATTTCAAAGATTCAATCTTTATATATAAAAAACGTCTAGTGACATAATGGGTACCTTGATTGAAATATTTTCATTCAAAGATTCAATCTTTGGTCATTAAAACACTCTTCGACATTCCATTGGGAACTCGAATAAGTTAAACTCAAAACTCTCATTTTTTTCCAAAGTTTCAACCTTTTTACATTAAAAAGGTTTATTGACATAATAGGTACCTTAATTGAGGAGATTTCATTCAAAGATTCTATCTTTACTCCTTAAAACACTCTTCGTGATGTCAAAGGTAACTCGGATAAGTTTAACTCAAAACTCTCATTTTATTTCAAAGATTTCATCTTTATACATTAAAAAGGCCTAGTGACATAATAGATACCATGATTGAGGTAATTTCATTCAAAGATTCAATCTTTGTCCATTAAAACACGCTACGCGACTTCGTGGGGAACTCGAATAAGTTAAACTCAAAACTCTCATTTTCTTTAAAAGATTCAATCTTTAAACATTAAAAAGGTCAGGTGACTTAATAGGTACCTGGATTGAGGTAATTTCATTCCAACATTCAATCTTTACTCATTAAAACTCTCTTCGCGACGTCAAAGGGAACTCGAATAAGTTGAACTCAAAACTCTCATCTATTTTGAAAGATTCAATCTTTACGCATTAAAAAGGCTAGTGACAAAATTTATACCTTGATTGAGGTATTTTGATTCAAAGATTCATTCTTTAGTCATTAAAACACTCTTCGCGACTTCATAGGGAAATCGAATAAGTTAGACTCAAAATTCTCATTTTGTTTCAAGGATTCAATCTTTATTCATTAAAAAGGTCTAGTGACATAATATGTTCCTTGATTGAGGCAATTTCATTCAAAGATTTCATCTTTACTCATTAAAACACTCTTTGTGATGTCAAAGGTAACTCGAATAAGTTTAACTCAAAACTCTCATCTTCTTTCAAAGATTTAATCTTCATACATTAAAATGGTCTAGTGACATAATAGGTACTTTGATTGAGGTATTTTCGTTCAAAGATTCAATCTTTAGTCATTAAAACACTCTTCGCGATTGCTTTAGGAACTCGAATAAGTTAAACTCAGTACTCACATTTTCTTTCAAAGATGCAATCTTTATAAATTAAAAAGGTCGAGTGACATAATAGGTATCTCGATTCAAGTAATTTCTTTAAAGATTCAATCTTTACTCATTAAAGTACTCTTCGTGACGTCAAAGGGAACTTGAATAAGTTTAACTCAAAACTCTTATTTTCTTTCAAAGATTCAATCTTCATATATTAAAAACGTCTAGTGATATAACGGGTACCTTGATTGAGGTATTTTTCATTCAAAGATTCAATCTTTAGTCATTAGAACACTCTTCGGGACTTCATAGGGAACTCGAATAAGTTAAACTTAAAACTCTCACTCCAAAATTCAACCTTTACTCGTTAAAACACTCTTCGTGGCATCCAAGGGAACTCGAATAAGTTGAACTCAAAACTCTCATCTTCTTTCAAAGATTCAATCCTAATGCATTGAAAATGTCTGGTGACATAATTTGTACCTTGATTGAGGTATTTTGATTTAAAGATTCTTTCTTTAGTTATTAAAACACTCTTCGCGACTTCATAGGGAAATCGAATAAATTAAACTCAAAATTCTCATTTTGTTTCGAGGATTCAATCTTTTTTCATTAAAAAGATCAAGTGAAATAATAGGTTCGTTGATTGAGGTAATTTCATTCGAAGATTCCTTCTTTACTCATTAAAACACTCTTCGTGATGTCAAAGGTAACTCGAATAAGTTTAGCTCAAAACTCTCATCTTCTTTCAAAGGTTTAATCTTTATACATTAGAATGGTTTTGTGACATAATAGGTACTTTGATTGAGTTATTTTCATTCAAATATTCAATCTTTAGTCATTAAAACACTCTTCGCGACTGCATAGGGAACTCGAATAAGTTAAACTCAGAACTTACATTTTCTTTCAAAGATTATAAATTAAAAAGGTCAAGTGACATAATAGGTATCTTGATTCAGGTAATTTCATTCAAGGATTCAATCTTTACTCATTAAAGTACTCTTCGTGACATCAAAGGAAACTTGAATAAGTTTATCTCAAAACTCTTATTTTCTTTCATAGATTCCATCTTTATACATTAAAAACGTCTACTGACATAATGGGTACATTGATTGAAGTATTTTCATTCAAAGATTCAATCTTTATTCACTAAAACACTCTTCAGGACTTCATAGGGAACTCGAATAAGTTAAACTCAAAACTCTTATTTCCTTTCGTAGATTCAATCTTTATACATTAAAAAGATCTAGTGACATATTAGGCACCGTGAATGAGGTAATTTGATTCAAAGATTCAATCTTTACTCATTAAAACACTCTTCGTGATGTCAAAGCCAACTCGAATAAGTTGCACACAAAACACTAATTTTCTTCCAAAGATTCAATATTTATACATTAAAAAAGGTCTAGTGACATAAAGGGTACCTTTACTGTGGTATTTTCATTCAAAGATGCAATATTTAGTCATTAAAACACTCTTCGGGACTTCGTAGCGAACTCGAATAAGTTAAACTCAAAACTCTCATTTTCTTTCGTATATTCAATTTTATACATTAAAAAGGTCTAGTGACACAATCGGTACCCTGAATTAGGTAATTTCATTCCAAGATTCAATCTTTACGCAATAAAACACTCTTCGTGATGTCAAAGGGAACTCGAATAAGTTCAACAGAAAACACTAATTTTCTTCCAAAGATTTAATCTTTATACATTAAAAAAGCTCTAGTGCATAATGGGTATCTTTATTGAGGTATTTTCATTCAAAGATGCAATATTTTACTCATTAAAACACTCATCGTGACGTCAAAGGGAATTCAAAGATTCAATCTTTACTCCTTAGAACACTCTTCGTGACTTTAAAAGGAATTCGAATCAGTTTAACTCAAAACTCTCATTTTCTTTCAAAGATTTAATCTTTATACATTAAGAATGTCTAGTGACATAGTAGGTACTTTGATTGAGGTATTTTCATTCAAAAATTCAATCTTTAGTCATTAAAATACTCTACGCGACTTCATATGAAAACTCGAATAGGTTAAACTCAAAACTATCATTTTCCTTCAAAGATTCTCCCTTTATGTATTAAAACGGCCTAGTGACATAGTAGGTACCTTGATTGAGGTAATTTCATTCAAAGATTCAATTTTACTCATTAAAACACTCTTCGTGACGTCAAGGGGAACTCGAATAAGTTTAACTCAAAACAATCATTTTCTATCAAAGATTTAATCTTTATACATTAAAATGTTCTAGTGACAAAATATGTACCTTAATTGAGGAATTTTCATCCAAGGATTCAATCTTCACTCATTAAAACACCCTTCGGGACGTCAAAGGGAACTTGAATAAATTTAACTCAAAATTCTCATTTTATTTCAAAGATTCAATCTTTATATATAAAAAACGTCTAGTGACATAATGGGTACCTTGATTGAAATATTTTCATTCAAAGATTCAATCTTTGGTCATTAAAACACTCTTCGACATTCCATTGGGAACTCGAATAAGTTAAACTCAAAACTCTCATTTTTTTCCAAAGTTTCAACCTTTTTACATTAAAAAGGTTTATTGACATAATAGGTACCTTAATTGAGGAGATTTCATTCAAAGATTCTATCTTTACTCCTTAAAACACTCTTCGTGATGTCAAAGGTAACTCGGATAAGTTTAACTCAAAACTCTCATTTTATTTCAAAGATTTCATCTTTATACATTAAAAAGGCCTAGTGACATAATAGATACCATGATTGAGGTAATTTCATTCAAAGATTCAATCTTTGTCCATTAAAACACGCTACGCGACTTCGTGGGGAACTCGAATAAGTTAAACTCAAAACTCTCATTTTCTTTAAAAGATTCAATCTTTAAACATTAAAAAGGTCAGGTGACTTAATAGGTACCTGGATTGAGGTAATTTCATTCCAACATTCAATCTTTACTCATTAAAACTCTCTTCGCGACGTCAAAGGGAACTCGAATAAGTTGAACTCAAAACTCTCATCTATTTTGAAAGATTCAATCTTTACGCATTAAAAAGGCTAGTGACAAAATTTATACCTTGATTGAGGTATTTTGATTCAAAGATTCATTCTTTAGTCATTAAAACACTCTTCGCGACTTCATAGGGAAATCGAATAAGTTAGACTCAAAATTCTCATTTTGTTTCAAGGATTCAATCTTTATTCATTAAAAAGGTCTAGTGACATAATATGTTCCTTGATTGAGGCAATTTCATTCAAAGATTTCATCTTTACTCATTAAAACACTCTTTGTGATGTCAAAGGTAACTCGAATAAGTTTAACTCAAAACTCTCATCTTCTTTCAAAGATTTAATCTTCATACATTAAAATGGTCTAGTGACATAATAGGTACTTTGATTGAGGTATTTTCGTTCAAAGATTCAATCTTTAGTCATTAAAACACTCTTCGCGACTGCTTTAGGAACTCGAATAAGTTAAACTCAGTACTCACATTTTCTTTCAAAGATGCAATCTTTATAAATTAAAAAGGTCGAGTGACATAATAGGTATCTCGATTCAAGTAATTTCATTTAAAGATTCAATCTTTACTCATTAAAGTACTCTTCGTGACGTCAAAGGGAACTTGAATAAGTTTAACTCAAAACTCTTATTTTCTTTCAAAGATTCAATCTTCATATATTAAAAACGTCTAGTGATATAACGGGTACCTTGATTGAGGTATTTTTCATTCAAAGATTCAATCTTTAGTCATTAGAACACTCTTCGGGACTTCATAGGGAACTCGAATAAGTTAAACTTAAAACTCTCACTCCAAAATTCAACCTTTACTCGTTAAAACACTCTTCGTGGCATCCAAGGGAACTCGAATAAGTTGAACTCAAAACTCTCATCTTCTTTCAAAGATTCAATCCTAATGCATTGAAAATGTCTGGTGACATAATTTGTACCTTGATTGAGGTATTTTGATTTAAAGATTCTTTCTTTAGTTATTAAAACACTCTTCGCGACTTCATAGGGAAATCGAATAAATTAAACTCAAAATTCTCATTTTGTTTCGAGGATTCAATCTTTTTTCATTAAAAAGATCAAGTGAAATAATAGGTTCGTTGATTGAGGTAATTTCATTCGAAGATTCCTTCTTTACTCATTAAAACACTCTTCGTGATGTCAAAGGTAACTCGAATAAGTTTAGCTCAAAACTCTCATCTTCTTTCAAAGGTTTAATCTTTATACATTAGAATGGTTTTGTGACATAATAGGTACTTTGATTGAGTTATTTTCATTCAAATATTCAATCTTTAGTCATTAAAACACTCTTCGCGACTGCATAGGGAACTCGAATAAGTTAAACTCAGAACTTACATTTTCTTTCAAAGATTATAAATTAAAAAGGTCAAGTGACATAATAGGTATCTTGATTCAGGTAATTTCATTCAAGGATTCAATCTTTACTCATTAAAGTACTCTTCGTGACATCAAAGGAAACTTGAATAAGTTTATCTCAAAACTCTTATTTTCTTTCATAGATTCCATCTTTATACATTAAAAACGTCTACTGACATAATGGGTACATTGATTGAAGTATTTTCATTCAAAGATTCAATCTTTATTCACTAAAACACTCTTCAGGACTTCATAGGGAACTCGAATAAGTTAAACTCAAAACTCTTATTTCCTTTCGTAGATTCAATCTTTATACATTAAAAAGATCTAGTGACATATTAGGCACCGTGAATGAGGTAATTTGATTCAAAGATTCAATCTTTACTCATTAAAACACTCTTCGTGATGTCAAAGCCAACTCGAATAAGTTGCACACAAAACACTAATTTTCTTCCAAAGATTCAATATTTATACATTAAAAAAGGTCTAGTGACATAAAGGGTACCTTTACTGTGGTATTTTCATTCAAAGATGCAATATTTAGTCATTAAAACACTCTTCGGGACTTCGTAGCGAACTCGAATAAGTTAAACTCAAAACTCTCATTTTCTTTCGTATATTCAATTTTATACATTAAAAAGGTCTAGTGACACAATCGGTACCCTGAATTAGGTAATTTCATTCCAAGATTCAATCTTTACGCAATAAAACACTCTTCGTGATGTCAAAGGGAACTCGAATAAGTTCAACAGAAAACACTAATTTTCTTCCAAAGATTTAATCTTTATACATTAAAAAAGCTCTAGTGCATAATGGGTATCTTTATTGAGGTATTTTCATTCAAAGATGCAATATTTTACTCATTAAAACACTCATCGTGACGTCAAAGGGAATTCAAAGATTCAATCTTTACTCCTTAGAACACTCTTCGTGACTTTAAAAGGAATTCGAATCAGTTTAACTCAAAACTCTCATTTTCTTTCAAAGATTTAATCTTTATACATTAAGAATGTCTAGTGACATAGTAGGTACTTTGATTGAGGTATTTTCATTCAAAAATTCAATCTTTAGTCATTAAAATACTCTACGCGACTTCATATGAAAACTCGAATAGGTTAAACTCAAAACTATCATTTTCCTTCAAAGATTCTCCCTTTATGTATTAAAACGGCCTAGTGACATAGTAGGTACCTTGATTGAGGTAATTTCATTCAAAGATTCAATTTTACTCATTAAAACACTCTTCGTGACGTCAAGGGGAACTCGAATAAGTTTAACTCAAAACAATCATTTTCTATCAAAGATTTAATCTTTATACATTAAAATGTTCTAGTGACAAAATATGTACCTTAATTGAGGAATTTTCATCCAAGGATTCAATCTTCACTCATTAAAACACCCTTCGGGACGTCAAAGGGAACTTGAATAAATTTAACTCAAAATTCTCATTTTATTTCAAAGATTCAATCTTTATATATAAAAAACGTCTAGTGACATAATGGGTACCTTGATTGAAATATTTTCATTCAAAGATTCAATCTTTGGTCATTAAAACACTCTTCGACATTCCATTGGGAACTCGAATAAGTTAAACTCAAAACTCTCATTTTTTTCCAAAGTTTCAACCTTTTTACATTAAAAAGGTTTATTGACATAATAGGTACCTTAATTGAGGAGATTTCATTCAAAGATTCTATCTTTACTCCTTAAAACACTCTTCGTGATGTCAAAGGTAACTCGGATAAGTTTAACTCAAAACTCTCATTTTATTTCAAAGATTTCATCTTTATACATTAAAAAGGCCTAGTGACATAATAGATACCATGATTGAGGTAATTTCATTCAAAGATTCAATCTTTGTCCATTAAAACACGCTACGCGACTTCGTGGGGAACTCGAATAAGTTAAACTCAAAACTCTCATTTTCTTTAAAAGATTCAATCTTTAAACATTAAAAAGGTCAGGTGACTTAATAGGTACCTGGATTGAGGTAATTTCATTCCAACATTCAATCTTTACTCATTAAAACTCTCTTCGCGACGTCAAAGGGAACTCGAATAAGTTGAACTCAAAACTCTCATCTATTTTGAAAGATTCAATCTTTACGCATTAAAAAGGCTAGTGACAAAATTTATACCTTGATTGAGGTATTTTGATTCAAAGATTCATTCTTTAGTCATTAAAACACTCTTCGCGACTTCATAGGGAAATCGAATAAGTTAGACTCAAAATTCTCATTTTGTTTCAAGGATTCAATCTTTATTCATTAAAAAGGTCTAGTGACATAATATGTTCCTTGATTGAGGCAATTTCATTCAAAGATTTCATCTTTACTCATTAAAACACTCTTTGTGATGTCAAAGGTAACTCGAATAAGTTTAACTCAAAACTCTCATCTTCTTTCAAAGATTTAATCTTCATACATTAAAATGGTCTAGTGACATAATAGGTACTTTGATTGAGGTATTTTCGTTCAAAGATTCAATCTTTAGTCATTAAAACACTCTTCGCGACTGCTTTAGGAACT
Source organism: Cornus florida (assembly GCF_030987335.1). Taxonomy (NCBI): domain Eukaryota; kingdom Viridiplantae; phylum Streptophyta; class Magnoliopsida; order Cornales; family Cornaceae; genus Cornus; species Cornus florida. Next base: position 212,636 of record NW_026775901.1, on the reverse strand, counting down.
CGAATAAGTTAAACTCAGTACTCACATTTTCTTTCAAAGATGCAATCTTTATAAATTAAAAAGGTCGAGTGACATAATAGGTATCTCGATTCAAGTAATTTCATTTAAAGATTCAATCTTTACTCATTAAAGTACTCTTCGTGACGTCAAAGGGAACTTGAATAAGTTTAACTCAAAACTCTTATTTTCTTTCAAAGATTCAATCTTCATATATTAAAAACGTCTAGTGATATAACGGGTACCTTGATTGAGGTATTTTTCATTCAAAGATTCAATCTTTAGTCATTAGAACACTCTTCGGGACTTCATAGGGAACTCGAATAAGTTAAACTTAAAACTCTCACTCCAAAATTCAACCTTTACTCGTTAAAACACTCTTCGTGGCATCCAAGGGAACTCGAATAAGTTGAACTCAAAACTCTCATCTTCTTTCAAAGATTCAATCCTAATGCATTGAAAATGTCTGGTGACATAATTTGTACCTTGATTGAGGTATTTTGATTTAAAGATTCTTTCTTTAGTTATTAAAACACTCTTCGCGACTTCATAGGGAAATCGAATAAATTAAACTCAAAATTCTCATTTTGTTTCGAGGATTCAATCTTTTTTCATTAAAAAGATCAAGTGAAATAATAGGTTCGTTGATTGAGGTAATTTCATTCGAAGATTCCTTCTTTACTCATTAAAACACTCTTCGTGATGTCAAAGGTAACTCGAATAAGTTTAGCTCAAAACTCTCATCTTCTTTCAAAGGTTTAATCTTTATACATTAGAATGGTTTTGTGACATAATAGGTACTTTGATTGAGTTATTTTCATTCAAATATTCAATCTTTAGTCATTAAAACACTCTTCGCGACTGCATAGGGAACTCGAATAAGTTAAACTCAGAACTTACATTTTCTTTCAAAGATTATAAATTAAAAAGGTCAAGTGACATAATAGGTATCTTGATTCAGGTAATTTCATTCAAGGATTCAATCTTTACTCATTAAAGTACTCTTCGTGACATCAAAGGAAACTTGAATAAGTTTATCTCAAAACTCTTATTTTCTTTCATAGATTCCATCTTTATACATTAAAAACGTCTACTGACATAATGGGTACATTGATTGAAGTATTTTCATTCAAAGATTCAATCTTTATTCACTAAAACACTCTTCAGGACTTCATAGGGAACTCGAATAAGTTAAACTCAAAACTCTTATTTCCTTTCGTAGATTCAATCTTTATACATTAAAAAGATCTAGTGACATATTAGGCACCGTGAATGAGGTAATTTGATTCAAAGATTCAATCTTTACTCATTAAAACACTCTTCGTGATGTCAAAGCCAACTCGAATAAGTTGCACACAAAACACTAATTTTCTTCCAAAGATTCAATATTTATACATTAAAAAAGGTCTAGTGACATAAAGGGTACCTTTACTGTGGTATTTTCATTCAAAGATGCAATATTTAGTCATTAAAACACTCTTCGGGACTTCGTAGCGAACTCGAATAAGTTAAACTCAAAACTCTCATTTTCTTTCGTATATTCAATTTTATACATTAAAAAGGTCTAGTGACACAATCGGTACCCTGAATTAGGTAATTTCATTCCAAGATTCAATCTTTACGCAATAAAACACTCTTCGTGATGTCAAAGGGAACTCGAATAAGTTCAACAGAAAACACTAATTTTCTTCCAAAGATTTAATCTTTATACATTAAAAAAGCTCTAGTGCATAATGGGTATCTTTATTGAGGTATTTTCATTCAAAGATGCAATATTTTACTCATTAAAACACTCATCGTGACGTCAAAGGGAATTCAAAGATTCAATCTTTACTCCTTAGAACACTCTTCGTGACTTTAAAAGGAATTCGAATCAGTTTAACTCAAAACTCTCATTTTCTTTCAAAGATTTAATCTTTATACATTAAGAATGTCTAGTGACATAGTAGGTACTTTGATTGAGGTATTTTCATTCAAAAATTCAATCTTTAGTCATTAAAATACTCTACGCGACTTCATATGAAAACTCGAATAGGTTAAACTCAAAACTATCATTTTCCTTCAAAGATTCTCCCTTTATGTATTAAAACGGCCTAGTGACATAGTAGGTACCTTGATTGAGGTAATTTCATTCAAAGATTCAATTTTACTCATTAAAACACTCTTCGTGACGTCAAGGGGAACTCGAATAAGTTTAACTCAAAACAATCATTTTCTATCAAAGATTTAATCTTTATACATTAAAATGTTCTAGTGACAAAATATGTACCTTAATTGAGGAATTTTCATCCAAGGATTCAATCTTCACTCATTAAAACACCCTTCGGGACGTCAAAGGGAACTTGAATAAATTTAACTCAAAATTCTCATTTTATTTCAAAGATTCAATCTTTATATATAAAAAACGTCTAGTGACATAATGGGTACCTTGATTGAAATATTTTCATTCAAAGATTCAATCTTTGGTCATTAAAACACTCTTCGACATTCCATTGGGAACTCGAATAAGTTAAACTCAAAACTCTCATTTTTTTCCAAAGTTTCAACCTTTTTACATTAAAAAGGTTTATTGACATAATAGGTACCTTAATTGAGGAGATTTCATTCAAAGATTCTATCTTTACTCCTTAAAACACTCTTCGTGATGTCAAAGGTAACTCGGATAAGTTTAACTCAAAACTCTCATTTTATTTCAAAGATTTCATCTTTATACATTAAAAAGGCCTAGTGACATAATAGATACCATGATTGAGGTAATTTCATTCAAAGATTCAATCTTTGTCCATTAAAACACGCTACGCGACTTCGTAGGGAACTCGAATAAGTTAAACTCAAAACTCTCATTTTCTTTAAAAGATTCAATCTTTAAACATTAAAAAGGTCAGGTGACTTAATAGGTACCTGGATTGAGGTAATTTCATTCCAACATTCAATCTTTACTCATTAAAACTCTCTTCGCGACGTCAAAGGGAACTCGAATAAGTTGAACTCAAAACTCTCATCTATTTTGAAAGATTCAATCTTTACGCATTAAAAAGGCTAGTGACAAAATTTATACCTTGATTGAGGTATTTTGATTCAAAGATTCATTCTTTAGTCATTAAAACACTCTTCGCGACTTCATAGGGAAATCGAATAACTTAGACTCAAAATTCTCATTTTGTTTCAAGGATTCAATCTTTATTCATTAAAAAGGTCTAGTGACATAATATGTTCCTTGATTGAGGCAATTTCATTCAAAGATTTCATCTTTACTCATTAAAACACTCTTTGTGATGTCAAAGGTAACTCGAATAAGTTTAACTCAAAACTCTCATCTTCTTTCAAAGATTTAATCTTCATACATTAAAATGGTCTAGTGACATAATAGGTACTTTGATTGAGGTATTTTCGTTCAAAGATTCAATCTTTAGTCATTAAAACACTCTTCGCGACTGCTTTAGGAACTCGAATAAGTTAAACTCAGTACTCACATTTTCTTTCAAAGATGCAATCTTTATAAATTAAAAAGGTCGAGTGACATAATAGGTATCTCGATTCAAGTAATTTCATTTAAAGATTCAATCTTTACTCATTAAAGTACTCTTCGTGACGTCAAAGGGAACTTGAATAAGTTTAACTCAAAACTCTTATTTTCTTTCAAAGATTCAATCTTCATATATTAAAAACGTCTAGTGATATAACGGGTACCTTGATTGAGGTATTTTTCATTCAAAGATTCAATCTTTAGTCATTAGAACACTCTTCGGGACTTCATAGGGAACTCGAATAAGTTAAACTTAAAACTCTCACTCCAAAATTCAACCTTTACTCGTTAAAACACTCTTCGTGGCATCCAAGGGAACTCGAATAAGTTGAACTCAAAACTCTCATCTTCTTTCAAAGATTCAATCCTAATGCATTGAAAATGTCTGGTGACATAATTTGTACCTTGATTGAGGTATTTTGATTTAAAGATTCTTTCTTTAGTTATTAAAACACTCTTCGCGACTTCATAGGGAAATCGAATAAATTAAACTCAAAATTCTCATTTTGTTTCGAGGATTCAATCTTTTTTCATTAAAAAGATCAAGTGAAATAATAGGTTCGTTGATTGAGGTAATTTCATTCGAAGATTCCTTCTTTACTCATTAAAACACTCTTCGTGATGTCAAAGGTAACTCGAATAAGTTTAGCTCAAAACTCTCATCTTCTTTCAAAGGTTTAATCTTTATACATTAGAATGGTTTTGTGACATAATAGGTACTTTGATTGAGTTATTTTCATTCAAATATTCAATCTTTAGTCATTAAAACACTCTTCGCGACTGCATAGGGAACTCGAATAAGTTAAACTCAGAACTTACATTTTCTTTCAAAGATTATAAATTAAAAAGGTCAAGTGACATAATAGGTATCTTGATTCAGGTAATTTCATTCAAAGATTCAATCTTTACTCATTAAAGTACTCTTCGTGACATCAAAGGAAACTTGAATAAGTTTATCTCAAAACTCTTATTTTCTTTCATAGATTCCATCTTTATACATTAAAAACGTCTACTGACATAATGGGTACATTGATTGAAGTATTTTCATTCAAAGATTCAATCTTTATTCACTAAAACACTCTTCAGGACTTCATAGGGAACTCGAATAAGTTAAACTCAAAACTCTTATTTCCTTTCGTAGATTCAATCTTTATACATTAAAAAGATCTAGTGACATATTAGGCACCGTGAATGAGGTAATTTGATTCAAAGATTCAATCTTTACTCATTAAAACACTCTTCGTGATGTCAAAGCCAACTCGAATAAGTTGCACACAAAACACTAATTTTCTTCCAAAGATTCAATATTTATACATTAAAAAAGGTCTAGTGACATAAAGGGTACCTTTACTGTGGTATTTTCATTCAAAGATGCAATATTTAGTCATTAAAACACTCTTCGGGACTTCGTAGCGAACTCGAATAAGTTAAACTCAAAACTCTCATTTTCTTTCGTATATTCAATTTTATACATTAAAAAGGTCTAGTGACACAATCGGTACCCTGAATTAGGTAATTTCATTCCAAGATTCAATCTTTACGCAATAAAACACTCTTCGTGATGTCAAAGGGAACTCGAATAAGTTCAACAGAAAACACTAATTTTCTTCCAAAGATTTAATCTTTATACATTAAAAAAGCTCTAGTGCATAATGGGTATCTTTATTGAGGTATTTTCATTCAAAGATGCAATATTTTACTCATTAAAACACTCATCGTGACGTCAAAGGGAATTCAAAGATTCAATCTTTACTCCTTAGAACACTCTTCGTGACTTTAAAAGGAATTCGAATCAGTTTAACTCAAAACTCTCATTTTCTTTCAAAGATTTAATCTTTATACATTAAGAATGTCTAGTGACATAGTAGGTACTTTGATTGAGGTATTTTCATTCAAAAATTCAATCTTTAGTCATTAAAATACTCTACGCGACTTCATATGAAAACTCGAATAGGTTAAACTCAAAACTATCATTTTCCTTCAAAGATTCTCCCTTTATGTATTAAAACGGCCTAGTGACATAGTAGGTACCTTGATTGAGGTAATTTCATTCAAAGATTCAATTTTACTCATTAAAACACTCTTCGTGACGTCAAGGGGAACTCGAATAAGTTTAACTCAAAACAATCATTTTCTATCAAAGATTTAATCTTTATACATTAAAATGTTCTAGTGACAAAATATGTACCTTAATTGAGGAATTTTCATCCAAGGATTCAATCTTCACTCATTAAAACACCCTTCGGGACGTCAAAGGGAACTTGAATAAATTTAACTCAAAATTCTCATTTTATTTCAAAGATTCAATCTTTATATATAAAAAACGTCTAGTGACATAATGGGTACCTTGATTGAAATATTTTCATTCAAAGATTCAATCTTTGGTCATTAAAACACTCTTCGACATTCCATTGGGAACTCGAATAAGTTAAACTCAAAACTCTCATTTTTTTCCAAAGTTTCAACCTTTTTACATTAAAAAGGTTTATTGACATAATAGGTACCTTAATTGAGGAGATTTCATTCAAAGATTCTATCTTTACTCCTTAAAACACTCTTCGTGATGTCAAAGGTAACTCGGATAAGTTTAACTCAAAACTCTCATTTTATTTCAAAGATTTCATCTTTATACATTAAAAAGGCCTAGTGACATAATAGATACCATGATTGAGGTAATTTCATTCAAAGATTCAATCTTTGTCCATTAAAACACGCTACGCGACTTCGTAGGGAACTCGAATAAGTTAAACTCAAAACTCTCATTTTCTTTAAAAGATTCAATCTTTAAACATTAAAAAGGTCAGGTGACTTAATAGGTACCTGGATTGAGGTAATTTCATTCCAACATTCAATCTTTACTCATTAAAACTCTCTTCGCGACGTCAAAGGGAACTCGAATAAGTTGAACTCAAAACTCTCATCTATTTTGAAAGATTCAATCTTTACGCATTAAAAAGGCTAGTGACAAAATTTATACCTTGATTGAGGTATTTTGATTCAAAGATTCATTCTTTAGTCATTAAAACACTCTTCGCGACTTCATAGGGAAATCGAATAACTTAGACTCAAAATTCTCATTTTGTTTCAAGGATTCAATCTTTATTCATTAAAAAGGTCTAGTGACATAATATGTTCCTTGATTGAGGCAATTTCATTCAAAGATTTCATCTTTACTCATTAAAACACTCTTTGTGATGTCAAAGGTAACTCGAATAAGTTTAACTCAAAACTCTCATCTTCTTTCAAAGATTTAATCTTCATACATTAAAATGGTCTAGTGACATAATAGGTACTTTGATTGAGGTATTTTCGTTCAAAGATTCAATCTTTAGTCATTAAAACACTCTTCGCGACTGCTTTAGGAACTCGAATAAGTTAAACTCAGTACTCACATTTTCTTTCAAAGATGCAATCTTTATAAATTAAAAAGGTCGAGTGACATAATAGGTATCTCGATTCAAGTAATTTCATTTAAAGATTCAATCTTTACTCATTAAAGTACTCTTCGTGACGTCAAAGGGAACTTGAATAAGTTTAACTCAAAACTCTTATTTTCTTTCAAAGATTCAATCTTCATATATTAAAAACGTCTAGTGATATAACGGGTACCTTGATTGAGGTATTTTTCATTCAAAGATTCAATCTTTAGTCATTAGAACACTCTTCGGGACTTCATAGGGAACTCGAATAAGTTAAACTTAAAACTCTCACTCCAAAATTCAACCTTTACTCGTTAAAACACTCTTCGTGGCATCCAAGGGAACTCGAATAAGTTGAACTCAAAACTCTCATCTTCTTTCAAAGATTCAATCCTAATGCATTGAAAATGTCTGGTGACATAATTTGTACCTTGATTGAGGTATTTTGATTTAAAGATTCTTTCTTTAGTTATTAAAACACTCTTCGCGACTTCATAGGGAAATCGAATAAATTAAACTCAAAATTCTCATTTTGTTTCGAGGATTCAATCTTTTTTCATTAAAAAGATCAAGTGAAATAATAGGTTCGTTGATTGAGGTAATTTCATTCGAAGATTCCTTCTTTACTCATTAAAACACTCTTCGTGATGTCAAAGGTAACTCGAATAAGTTTAGCTCAAAACTCTCATCTTCTTTCAAAGGTTTAATCTTTATACATTAGAATGGTTTTGTGACATAATAGGTACTTTGATTGAGTTATTTTCATTCAAATATTCAATCTTTAGTCATTAAAACACTCTTCGCGACTGCATAGGGAACTCGAATAAGTTAAACTCAGAACTTACATTTTCTTTCAAAGATTATAAATTAAAAAGGTCAAGTGACATAATAGGTATCTTGATTCAGGTAATTTCATTCAAAGATTCAATCTTTACTCATTAAAGTACTCTTCGTGACATCAAAGGAAACTTGAATAAGTTTATCTCAAAACTCTTATTTTCTTTCATAGATTCCATCTTTATACATTAAAAACGTCTACTGACATAATGGGTACATTGATTGAAGTATTTTCATTCAAAGATTCAATCTTTATTCACTAAAACACTCTTCAGGACTTCATAGGGAACTCGAATAAGTTAAACTCAAAACTCTTATTTCCTTTCGTAGATTCAATCTTTATACATTAAAAAGATCTAGTGACATATTAGGCACCGTGAATGAGGTAATTTGATTCAAAGATTCAATCTTTACTCATTAAAACACTCTTCGTGATGTCAAAGCCAACTCGAATAAGTTGCACACAAAACACTAATTTTCTTCCAAAGATTCAATATTTATACATTAAAAAAGGTCTAGTGACATAAAGGGTACCTTTACTGTGGTATTTTCATTCAAAGATGCAATATTTAGTCATTAAAACACTCTTCGGGACTTCGTAGCGAACTCGAATAAGTTAAACTCAAAACTCTCATTTTCTTTCGTATATTCAATTTTATACATTAAAAAGGTCTAGTGACACAATCGGTACCCTGAATTAGGTAATTTCATTCCAAGATTCAATCTTTACGCAATAAAACACTCTTCGTGATGTCAAAGGGAACTCGAATAAGTTCAACAGAAAACACTAATTTTCTTCCAAAGATTTAATCTTTATACATTAAAAAAGCTCTAGTGCATAATGGGTATCTTTATTGAGGTATTTTCATTCAAAGATGCAATATTTTACTCATTAAAACACTCATCGTGACGTCAAAGGGAATTCAAAGATTCAATCTTTACTCCTTAGAACACTCTTCGTGACTTTAAAAGGAATTCGAATCAGTTTAACTCAAAACTCTCATTTTCTTTCAAAGATTTAATCTTTATACATTAAGAATGTCTAGTGACATAGTAGGTACTTTGATTGAGGTATTTTCATTCAAAAATTCAATCTTTAGTCATTAAAATACTCTACGCGACTTCATATGAAAACTCGAATAGGTTAAACTCAAAACTATCATTTTCCTTCAAAGATTCTCCCTTTATGTATTAAAACGGCCTAGTGACATAGTAGGTACCTTGATTGAGGTAATTTCATTCAAAGATTCAATTTTACTCATTAAAACACTCTTCGTGACGTCAAGGGGAACTCGAATAAGTTTAACTCAAAACAATCATTTTCTATCAAAGATTTAATCTTTATACATTAAAATGTTCTAGTGACAAAATATGTACCTTAATTGAGGAATTTTCATCCAAGGATTCAATCTTCACTCATTAAAACACCCTTCGGGACGTCAAAGGGAACTTGAATAAATTTAACTCAAAATTCTCATTTTATTTCAAAGATTCAATCTTTATATATAAAAAACGTCTAGTGACATAATGGGTACCTTGATTGAAATATTTTCATTCAAAGATTCAATCTTTGGTCATTAAAACACTCTTCGACATTCCATTGGGAACTCGAATAAGTTAAACTCAAAACTCTCATTTTTTTCCAAAGTTTCAACCTTTTTACATTAAAAAGGTTTATTGACATAATAGGTACCTTAATTGAGGAGATTTCATTCAAAGATTCTATCTTTACTCCTTAAAACACTCTTCGTGATGTCAAAGGTAACTCGGATAAGTTTAACTCAAAACTCTCATTTTATTTCAAAGATTTCATCTTTATACATTAAAAAGGCCTAGTGACATAATAGATACCATGATTGAGGTAATTTCATTCAAAGATTCAATCTTTGTCCATTAAAACACGCTACGCGACTTCGTGGGGAACTCGAATAAGTTAAACTCAAAACTCTCATTTTCTTTAAAAGATTCAATCTTTAAACATTAAAAAGGTCAGGTGACTTAATAGGTACCTGGATTGAGGTAATTTCATTCCAACATTCAATCTTTACTCATTAAAACTCTCTTCGCGACGTCAAAGGGAACTCGAATAAGTTGAACTCAAAACTCTCATCTATTTTGAAAGATTCAATCTTTACGCATTAAAAAGGCTAGTGACAAAATTTATACCTTGATTGAGGTATTTTGATTCAAAGATTCATTCTTTAGTCATTAAAACACTCTTCGCGACTTCATAGGGAAATCGAATAAGTTAGACTCAAAATTCTCATTTTGTTTCAAGGATTCAATCTTTATTCATTAAAAAGGTCTAGTGACATAATATGTTCCTTGATTGAGGCAATTTCATTCAAAGATTTCATCTTTACTCATTAAAACACTCTTTGTGATGTCAAAGGTAACTCGAATAAGTTTAACTCAAAACTCTCATCTTCTTTCAAAGATTTAATCTTCATACATTAAAATGGTCTAGTGACATAATAGGTACTTTGATTGAGGTATTTTCGTTCAAAGATTCAATCTTTAGTCATTAAAACACTCTTCGCGATTGCTTTAGGAACTCGAATAAGTTAAACTCAGTACTCACATTTTCTTTCAAAGATGCAATCTTTATAAATTAAAAAGGTCGAGTGACATAATAGGTATCTCGATTCAAGTAATTTCATTTAAAGATTCAATCTTTACTCATTAAAGTACTCTTCGTGACGTCAAAGGGAACTTGAATAAGTTTAACTCAAAACTCTTATTTTCTTTCAAAGATTCAATCTTCATATATTAAAAACGTCTAGTGATATAACGGGTACCTTGATTGAGGTATTTTTCATTCAAAGATTCAATCTTTAGTCATTAGAACACTCTTCGGGACTTCATAGGGAACTCGAATAAGTTAAACTTAAAACTCTCACTCCAAAATTCAACCTTTACTCGTTAAAACACTCTTCGTGGCATCCAAGGGAACTCGAATAAGTTGAACTCAAAACTCTCATCTTCTTTCAAAGATTCAATCCTAATGCATTGAAAATGTCTGGTGACATAATTTGTACCTTGATTGAGGTATTTTGATTTAAAGATTCTTTCTTTAGTTATTAAAACACTCTTCGCGACTTCATAGGGAAATCGAATAAATTAAACTCAAAATTCTCATTTTGTTTCGAGGATTCAATCTTTTTTCATTAAAAAGATCAAGTGAAATAATAGGTTCGTTGATTGAGGTAATTTCATTCGAAGATTCCTTCTTTACTCATTAAAACACTCTTCGTGATGTCAAAGGTAACTCGAATAAGTTTAGCTCAAAACTCTCATCTTCTTTCAAAGGTTTAATCTTTATACATTAGAATGGTTTTGTGACATAATAGGTACTTTGATTGAGTTATTTTCATTCAAATATTCAATCTTTAGTCATTAAAACACTCTTCGCGACTGCATAGGGAACTCGAATAAGTTAAACTCAGAACTTACATTTTCTTTCAAAGATTATAAATTAAAAAGGTCAAGTGACATAATAGGTATCTTGATTCAGGTAATTTCATTCAAGGATTCAATCTTTACTCATTAAAGTACTCTTCGTGACATCAAAGGAAACTTGAATAAGTTTATCTCAAAACTCTTATTTTCTTTCATAGATTCCATCTTTATACATTAAAAACGTCTACTGACATAATGGGTACATTGATTGAAGTATTTTCATTCAAAGATTCAATCTTTATTCACTAAAACACTCTTCAGGACTTCATAGGGAACTCGAATAAGTTAAACTCAAAACTCTTATTTCCTTTCGTAGATTCAATCTTTATACATTAAAAAGATCTAGTGACATATTAGGCACCGTGAATGAGGTAATTTGATTCAAAGATTCAATCTTTACTCATTAAAACACTCTTCGTGATGTCAAAGCCAACTCGAATAAGTTGCACACAAAACACTAATTTTCTTCCAAAGATTCAATATTTATACATTAAAAAAGGTCTAGTGACATAAAGGGTACCTTTACTGTGGTATTTTCATTCAAAGATGCAATATTTAGTCATTAAAACACTCTTCGGGACTTCGTAGCGAACTCGAATAAGTTAAACTCAAAACTCTCATTTTCTTTCGTATATTCAATTTTATACATTAAAAAGGTCTAGTGACACAATCGGTACCCTGAATTAGGTAATTTCATTCCAAGATTCAATCTTTACGCAATAAAACACTCTTCGTGATGTCAAAGGGAACTCGAATAAGTTCAACAGAAAACACTAATTTTCTTCCAAAGATTTAATCTTTATACATTAAAAAAGCTCTAGTGCATAATGGGTATCTTTATTGAGGTATTTTCATTCAAAGATGCAATATTTTACTCATTAAAACACTCATCGTGACGTCAAAGGGAATTCAAAGATTCAATCTTTACTCCTTAGAACACTCTTCGTGACTTTAAAAGGAATTCGAATCAGTTTAACTCAAAACTCTCATTTTCTTTCAAAGATTTAATCTTTATACATTAAGAATGTCTAGTGACATAGTAGGTACTTTGATTGAGGTATTTTCATTCAAAAATTCAATCTTTAGTCATTAAAATACTCTACGCGACTTCATATGAAAACTCGAATAGGTTAAACTCAAAACTATCATTTTCCTTCAAAGATTCTCCCTTTATGTATTAAAACGGCCTAGTGACATAGTAGGTACCTTGATTGAGGTAATTTCATTCAAAGATTCAATTTTACTCATTAAAACACTCTTCGTGACGTCAAGGGGAACTCGAATAAGTTTAACTCAAAACAATCATTTTCTATCAAAGATTTAATCTTTATACATTAAAATGTTCTAGTGACAAAATATGTACCTTAATTGAGGAATTTTCATCCAAGGATTCAATCTTCACTCATTAAAACACCCTTCGGGACGTCAAAGGGAACTTGAATAAATTTAACTCAAAATTCTCATTTTATTTCAAAGATTCAATCTTTATATATAAAAAACGTCTAGTGACATAATGGGTACCTTGATTGAAATATTTTCATTCAAAGATTCAATCTTTGGTCATTAAAACACTCTTCGACATTCCATTGGGAACTCGAATAAGTTAAACTCAAAACTCTCATTTTTTTCCAAAGTTTCAACCTTTTTACATTAAAAAGGTTTATTGACATAATAGGTACCTTAATTGAGGAGATTTCATTCAAAGATTCTATCTTTACTCCTTAAAACACTCTTCGTGATGTCAAAGGTAACTCGGATAAGTTTAACTCAAAACTCTCATTTTATTTCAAAGATTTCATCTTTATACATTAAAAAGGCCTAGTGACATAATAGATACCATGATTGAGGTAATTTCATTCAAAGATTCAATCTTTGTCCATTAAAACACGCTACGCGACTTCGTAGGGAACTCGAATAAGTTAAACTCAAAACTCTCATTTTCTTTAAAAGATTCAATCTTTAAACATTAAAAAGGTCAGGTGACTTAATAGGTACCTGGATTGAGGTAATTTCATTCCAACATTCAATCTTTACTCATTAAAACTCTCTTCGCGACGTCAAAGGGAACTCGAATAAGTTGAACTCAAAACTCTCATCTATTTTGAAAGATTCAATCTTTACGCATTAAAAAGGCTAGTGACAAAATTTATACCTTGATTGAGGTATTTTGATTCAAAGATTCATTCTTTAGTCATTAAAACACTCTTCGCGACTTCATAGGGAAATCGAATAACTTAGACTCAAAATTCTCATTTTGTTTCAAGGATTCAATCTTTATTCATTAAAAAGGTCTAGTGACATAATATGTTCCTTGATTGAGGCAATTTCATTCAAAGATTTCATCTTTACTCATTAAAACACTCTTTGTGATGTCAAAGGTAACTCGAATAAGTTTAACTCAAAACTCTCATCTTCTTTCAAAGATTTAATCTTCATACATTAAAATGGTCTAGTGACATAATAGGTACTTTGATTGAGGTATTTTCGTTCAAAGATTCAATCTTTAGTCATTAAAACACTCTTCGCGACTGCTTTAGGAACTCGAATAAGTTAAACTCAGTACTCACATTTTCTTTCAAAGATGCAATCTTTATAAATTAAAAAGGTCGAGTGACATAATAGGTATCTCGATTCAAGTAATTTCATTTAAAGATTCAATCTTTACTCATTAAAGTACTCTTCGTGACGTCAAAGGGAACTTGAATAAGTTTAACTCAAAACTCTTATTTTCTTTCAAAGATTCAATCTTCATATATTAAAAACGTCTAGTGATATAACGGGTACCTTGATTGAGGTATTTTTCATTCAAAGATTCAATCTTTAGTCATTAGAACACTCTTCGGGACTTCATAGGGAACTCGAATAAGTTAAACTTAAAACTCTCACTCCAAAATTCAACCTTTACTCGTTAAAACACTCTTCGTGGCATCCAAGGGAACTCGAATAAGTTGAACTCAAAACTCTCATCTTCTTTCAAAGATTCAATCCTAATGCATTGAAAATGTCTGGTGACATAATTTGTACCTTGATTGAGGTATTTTGATTTAAAGATTCTTTCTTTAGTTATTAAAACACTCTTCGCGACTTCATAGGGAAATCGAATAAATTAAACTCAAAATTCTCATTTTGTTTCGAGGATTCAATCTTTTTTCATTAAAAAGATCAAGTGAAATAATAGGTTCGTTGATTGAGGTAATTTCATTCGAAGATTCCTTCTTTACTCATTAAAACACTCTTCGTGATGTCAAAGGTAACTCGAATAAGTTTAGCTCAAAACTCTCATCTTCTTTCAAAGGTTTAATCTTTATACATTAGAATGGTTTTGTGACATAATAGGTACTTTGATTGAGTTATTTTCATTCAAATATTCAATCTTTAGTCATTAAAACACTCTTCGCGACTGCATAGGGAACTCGAATAAGTTAAACTCAGAACTTACATTTTCTTTCAAAGATTATAAATTAAAAAGGTCAAGTGACATAATAGGTATCTTGATTCAGGTAATTTCATTCAAAGATTCAATCTTTACTCATTAAAGTACTCTTCGTGACATCAAAGGAAACTTGAATAAGTTTATCTCAAAACTCTTATTTTCTTTCATAGATTCCATCTTTATACATTAAAAACGTCTACTGACATAATGGGTACATTGATTGAAGTATTTTCATTCAAAGATTCAATCTTTATTCACTAAAACACTCTTCAGGACTTCATAGGGAACTCGAATAAGTTAAACTCAAAACTCTTATTTCCTTTCGTAGATTCAATCTTTATACATTAAAAAGATCTAGTGACATATTAGGCACCGTGAATGAGGTAATTTGATTCAAAGATTCAATCTTTACTCATTAAAACACTCTTCGTGATGTCAAAGCCAACTCGAATAAGTTGCACACAAAACACTAATTTTCTTCCAAAGATTCAATATTTATACATTAAAAAAGGTCTAGTGACATAAAGGGTACCTTTACTGTGGTATTTTCATTCAAAGATGCAATATTTAGTCATTAAAACACTCTTCGGGACTTCGTAGCGAACTCGAATAAGTTAAACTCAAAACTCTCATTTTCTTTCGTATATTCAATTTTATACATTAAAAAGGTCTAGTGACACAATCGGTACCCTGAATTAGGTAATTTCATTCCAAGATTCAATCTTTACGCAATAAAACACTCTTCGTGATGTCAAAGGGAACTCGAATAAGTTCAACAGAAAACACTAATTTTCTTCCAAAGATTTAATCTTTATACATTAAAAAAGCTCTAGTGCATAATGGGTATCTTTATTGAGGTATTTTCATTCAAAGATGCAATATTTTACTCATTAAAACACTCATCGTGACGTCAAAGGGAATTCAAAGATTCAATCTTTACTCCTTAGAACACTCTTCGTGACTTTAAAAGGAATTCGAATCAGTTTAACTCAAAACTCTCATTTTCTTTCAAAGATTTAATCTTTATACATTAAGAATGTCTAGTGACATAGTAGGTACTTTGATTGAGGTATTTTCATTCAAAAATTCAATCTTTAGTCATTAAAATACTCTACGCGACTTCATATGAAAACTCGAATAGGTTAAACTCAAAACTATCATTTTCCTTCAAAGATTCTCCCTTTATGTATTAAAACGGCCTAGTGACATAGTAGGTACCTTGATTGAGGTAATTTCATTCAAAGATTCAATTTTACTCATTAAAACACTCTTCGTGACGTCAAGGGGAACTCGAATAAGTTTAACTCAAAACAATCATTTTCTATCAAAGATTTAATCTTTATACATTAAAATGTTCTAGTGACAAAATATGTACCTTAATTGAGGAATTTTCATCCAAGGATTCAATCTTCACTCATTAAAACACCCTTCGGGACGTCAAAGGGAACTTGAATAAATTTAACTCAAAATTCTCATTTTATTTCAAAGATTCAATCTTTATATATAAAAAACGTCTAGTGACATAATGGGTACCTTGATTGAAATATTTTCATTCAAAGATTCAATCTTTGGTCATTAAAACACTCTTCGACATTCCATTGGGAACTCGAATAAGTTAAACTCAAAACTCTCATTTTTTTCCAAAGTTTCAACCTTTTTACATTAAAAAGGTTTATTGACATAATAGGTACCTTAATTGAGGAGATTTCATTCAAAGATTCTATCTTTACTCCTTAAAACACTCTTCGTGATGTCAAAGGTAACTCGGATAAGTTTAACTCAAAACTCTCATTTTATTTCAAAGATTTCATCTTTATACATTAAAAAGGCCTAGTGACATAATAGATACCATGATTGAGGTAATTTCATTCAAAGATTCAATCTTTGTCCATTAAAACACGCTACGCGACTTCGTGGGGAACTCGAATAAGTTAAACTCAAAACTCTCATTTTCTTTAAAAGATTCAATCTTTAAACATTAAAAAGGTCAGGTGACTTAATAGGTACCTGGATTGAGGTAATTTCATTCCAACATTCAATCTTTACTCATTAAAACTCTCTTCGCGACGTCAAAGGGAACTCGAATAAGTTGAACTCAAAACTCTCATCTATTTTGAAAGATTCAATCTTTACGCATTAAAAAGGCTAGTGACAAAATTTATACCTTGATTGAGGTATTTTGATTCAAAGATTCATTCTTTAGTCATTAAAACACTCTTCGCGACTTCATAGGGAAATCGAATAACTTAGACTCAAAATTCTCATTTTGTTTCAAGGATTCAATCTTTATTCATTAAAAAGGTCTAGTGACATAATATGTTCCTTGATTGAGGCAATTTCATTCAAAGATTTCATCTTTACTCATTAAAACACTCTTTGTGATGTCAAAGGTAACTCGAATAAGTTTAACTCAAAACTCTCATCTTCTTTCAAAGATTTAATCTTCATACATTAAAATGGTCTAGTGACATAATAGGTACTTTGATTGAGGTATTTTCGTTCAAAGATTCAATCTTTAGTCATTAAAACACTCTTCGCGACTGCTTTAGGAACTCGAATAAGTTAAACTCAGTACTCACATTTTCTTTCAAAGATGCAATCTTTATAAATTAAAAAGGTCGAGTGACATAATAGGTATCTCGATTCAAGTAATTTCATTTAAAGATTCAATCTTTACTCATTAAAGTACTCTTCGTGACGTCAAAGGGAACTTGAATAAGTTTAACTCAAAACTCTTATTTTCTTTCAAAGATTCAATCTTCATATATTAAAAACGTCTAGTGATATAACGGGTACCTTGATTGAGGTATTTTTCATTCAAAGATTCAATCTTTAGTCATTAGAACACTCTTCGGGACTTCATAGGGAACTCGAATAAGTTAAACTTAAAACTCTCACTCCAAAATTCAACCTTTACTCGTTAAAACACTCTTCGTGGCATCCAAGGGAACTCGAATAAGTTGAACTCAAAACTCTCATCTTCTTTCAAAGATTCAATCCTAATGCATTGAAAATGTCTGGTGACATAATTTGTACCTTGATTGAGGTATTTTGATTTAAAGATTCTTTCTTTAGTTATTAAAACACTCTTCGCGACTTCATAGGGAAATCGAATAAATTAAACTCAAAATTCTCATTTTGTTTCGAGGATTCAATCTTTTTTCATTAAAAAGATCAAGTGAAATAATAGGTTCGTTGATTGAGGTAATTTCATTCGAAGATTCCTTCTTTACTCATTAAAACACTCTTCGTGATGTCAAAGGTAACTCGAATAAGTTTAGCTCAAAACTCTCATCTTCTTTCAAAGGTTTAATCTTTATACATTAGAATGGTTTTGTGACATAATAGGTACTTTGATTGAGTTATTTTCATTCAAATATTCAATCTTTAGTCATTAAAACACTCTTCGCGACTGCATAGGGAACTCGAATAAGTTAAACTCAGAACTTACATTTTCTTTCAAAGATTATAAATTAAAAAGGTCAAGTGACATAATAGGTATCTTGATTCAGGTAATTTCATTCAAAGATTCAATCTTTACTCATTAAAGTACTCTTCGTGACATCAAAGGAAACTTGAATAAGTTTATCTCAAAACTCTTATTTTCTTTCATAGATTCCATCTTTATACATTAAAAACGTCTACTGACATAATGGGTACATTGATTGAAGTATTTTCATTCAAAGATTCAATCTTTATTCACTAAAACACTCTTCAGGACTTCATAGGGAACTCGAATAAGTTAAACTCAAAACTCTTATTTCCTTTCGTAGATTCAATCTTTATACATTAAAAAGATCTAGTGACATATTAGGCACCGTGAATGAGGTAATTTGATTCAAAGATTCAATCTTTACTCATTAAAACACTCTTCGTGATGTCAAAGCCAACTCGAATAAGTTGCACACAAAACACTAATTTTCTTCCAAAGATTCAATATTTATACATTAAAAAAGGTCTAGTGACATAAAGGGTACCTTTACTGTGGTATTTTCATTCAAAGATGCAATATTTAGTCATTAAAACACTCTTCGGGACTTCGTAGCGAACTCGAATAAGTTAAACTCAAAACTCTCATTTTCTTTCGTATATTCAATTTTATACATTAAAAAGGTCTAGTGACACAATCGGTACCCTGAATTAGGTAATTTCATTCCAAGATTCAATCTTTACGCAATAAAACACTCTTCGTGATGTCAAAGGGAACTCGAATAAGTTCAACAGAAAACACTAATTTTCTTCCAAAGATTTAATCTTTATACATTAAAAAAGCTCTAGTGCATAATGGGTATCTTTATTGAGGTATTTTCATTCAAAGATGCAATATTTTACTCATTAAAACACTCATCGTGACGTCAAAGGGAATTCAAAGATTCAATCTTTACTCCTTAGAACACTCTTCGTGACTTTAAAAGGAATTCGAATCAGTTTAACTCAAAACTCTCATTTTCTTTCAAAGATTTAATCTTTATACATTAAGAATGTCTAGTGACATAGTAGGTACTTTGATTGAGGTATTTTCATTCAAAAATTCAATCTTTAGTCATTAAAATACTCTACGCGACTTCATATGAAAACTCGAATAGGTTAAACTCAAAACTATCATTTTCCTTCAAAGATTCTCCCTTTATGTATTAAAACGGCCTAGTGACATAGTAGGTACCTTGATTGAGGTAATTTCATTCAAAGATTCAATTTTACTCATTAAAACACTCTTCGTGACGTCAAGGGGAACTCGAATAAGTTTAACTCAAAACAATCATTTTCTATCAAAGATTTAATCTTTATACATTAAAATGTTCTAGTGACAAAATATGTACCTTAATTGAGGAATTTTCATCCAAGGATTCAATCTTCACTCATTAAAACACCCTTCGGGACGTCAAAGGGAACTTGAATAAATTTAACTCAAAATTCTCATTTTATTTCAAAGATTCAATCTTTATATATAAAAAACGTCTAGTGACATAATGGGTACCTTGATTGAAATATTTTCATTCAAAGATTCAATCTTTGGTCATTAAAACACTCTTCGACATTCCATTGGGAACTCGAATAAGTTAAACTCAAAACTCTCATTTTTTTCCAAAGTTTCAACCTTTTTACATTAAAAAGGTTTATTGACATAATAGGTACCTTAATTGAGGAGATTTCATTCAAAGATTCTATCTTTACTCCTTAAAACACTCTTCGTGATGTCAAAGGTAACTCGGATAAGTTTAACTCAAAACTCTCATTTTATTTCAAAGATTTCATCTTTATACATTAAAAAGGCCTAGTGACATAATAGATACCATGATTGAGGTAATTTCATTCAAAGATTCAATCTTTGTCCATTAAAACACGCTACGCGACTTCGTAGGGAACTCGAATAAGTTAAACTCAAAACTCTCATTTTCTTTAAAAGATTCAATCTTTAAACATTAAAAAGGTCAGGTGACTTAATAGGTACCTGGATTGAGGTAATTTCATTCCAACATTCAATCTTTACTCATTAAAACTCTCTTCGCGACGTCAAAGGGAACTCGAATAAGTTGAACTCAAAACTCTCATCTATTTTGAAAGATTCAATCTTTACGCATTAAAAAGGCTAGTGACAAAATTTATACCTTGATTGAGGTATTTTGATTCAAAGATTCATTCTTTAGTCATTAAAACACTCTTCGCGACTTCATAGGGAAATCGAATAACTTAGACTCAAAATTCTCATTTTGTTTCAAGGATTCAATCTTTATTCATTAAAAAGGTCTAGTGACATAATATGTTCCTTGATTGAGGCAATTTCATTCAAAGATTTCATCTTTACTCATTAAAACACTCTTTGTGATGTCAAAGGTAACTCGAATAAGTTTAACTCAAAACTCTCATCTTCTTTCAAAGATTTAATCTTCATACATTAAAATGGTCTAGTGACATAATAGGTACTTTGATTGAGGTATTTTCGTTCAAAGATTCAATCTTTAGTCATTAAAACACTCTTCGCGACTGCTTTAGGAACTCGAATAAGTTAAACTCAGTACTCACATTTTCTTTCAAAGATGCAATCTTTATAAATTAAAAAGGTCGAGTGACATAATAGGTATCTCGATTCAAGTAATTTCATTTAAAGATTCAATCTTTACTCATTAAAGTACTCTTCGTGACGTCAAAGGGAACTTGAATAAGTTTAACTCAAAACTCTTATTTTCTTTCAAAGATTCAATCTTCATATATTAAAAACGTCTAGTGATATAACGGGTACCTTGATTGAGGTATTTTTCATTCAAAGATTCAATCTTTAGTCATTAGAACACTCTTCGGGACTTCATAGGGAACTCGAATAAGTTAAACTTAAAACTCTCACTCCAAAATTCAACCTTTACTCGTTAAAACACTCTTCGTGGCATCCAAGGGAACTCGAATAAGTTGAACTCAAAACTCTCATCTTCTTTCAAAGATTCAATCCTAATGCATTGAAAATGTCTGGTGACATAATTTGTACCTTGATTGAGGTATTTTGATTTAAAGATTCTTTCTTTAGTTATTAAAACACTCTTCGCGACTTCATAGGGAAATCGAATAAATTAAACTCAAAATTCTCATTTTGTTTCGAGGATTCAATCTTTTTTCATTAAAAAGATCAAGTGAAATAATAGGTTCGTTGATTGAGGTAATTTCATTCGAAGATTCCTTCTTTACTCATTAAAACACTCTTCGTGATGTCAAAGGTAACTCGAATAAGTTTAGCTCAAAACTCTCATCTTCTTTCAAAGGTTTAATCTTTATACATTAGAATGGTTTTGTGACATAATAGGTACTTTGATTGAGTTATTTTCATTCAAATATTCAATCTTTAGTCATTAAAACACTCTTCGCGACTGCATAGGGAACTCGAATAAGTTAAACTCAGAACTTACATTTTCTTTCAAAGATTATAAATTAAAAAGGTCAAGTGACATAATAGGTATCTTGATTCAGGTAATTTCATTCAAAGATTCAATCTTTACTCATTAAAGTACTCTTCGTGACATCAAAGGAAACTTGAATAAGTTTATCTCAAAACTCTTATTTTCTTTCATAGATTCCATCTTTATACATTAAAAACGTCTACTGACATAATGGGTACATTGATTGAAGTATTTTCATTCAAAGATTCAATCTTTATTCACTAAAACACTCTTCAGGACTTCATAGGGAACTCGAATAAGTTAAACTCAAAACTCTTATTTCCTTTCGTAGATTCAATCTTTATACATTAAAAAGATCTAGTGACATATTAGGCACCGTGAATGAGGTAATTTGATTCAAAGATTCAATCTTTACTCATTAAAACACTCTTCGTGATGTCAAAGCCAACTCGAATAAGTTGCACACAAAACACTAATTTTCTTCCAAAGATTCAATATTTATACATTAAAAAAGGTCTAGTGACATAAAGGGTACCTTTACTGTGGTATTTTCATTCAAAGATGCAATATTTAGTCATTAAAACACTCTTCGGGACTTCGTAGCGAACTCGAATAAGTTAAACTCAAAACTCTCATTTTCTTTCGTATATTCAATTTTATACATTAAAAAGGTCTAGTGACACAATCGGTACCCTGAATTAGGTAATTTCATTCCAAGATTCAATCTTTACGCAATAAAACACTCTTCGTGATGTCAAAGGGAACTCGAATAAGTTCAACAGAAAACACTAATTTTCTTCCAAAGATTTAATCTTTATACATTAAAAAAGCTCTAGTGCATAATGGGTATCTTTATTGAGGTATTTTCATTCAAAGATGCAATATTTTACTCATTAAAACACTCATCGTGACGTCAAAGGGAATTCAAAGATTCAATCTTTACTCCTTAGAACACTCTTCGTGACTTTAAAAGGAATTCGAATCAGTTTAACTCAAAACTCTCATTTTCTTTCAAAGATTTAATCTTTATACATTAAGAATGTCTAGTGACATAGTAGGTACTTTGATTGAGGTATTTTCATTCAAAAATTCAATCTTTAGTCATTAAAATACTCTACGCGACTTCATATGAAAACTCGAATAGGTTAAACTCAAAACTATCATTTTCCTTCAAAGATTCTCCCTTTATGTATTAAAACGGCCTAGTGACATAGTAGGTACCTTGATTGAGGTAATTTCATTCAAAGATTCAATTTTACTCATTAAAACACTCTTCGTGACGTCAAGGGGAACTCGAATAAGTTTAACTCAAAACAATCATTTTCTATCAAAGATTTAATCTTTATACATTAAAATGTTCTAGTGACAAAATATGTACCTTAATTGAGGAATTTTCATCCAAGGATTCAATCTTCACTCATTAAAACACCCTTCGGGACGTCAAAGGGAACTTGAATAAATTTAACTCAAAATTCTCATTTTATTTCAAAGATTCAATCTTTATATATAAAAAACGTCTAGTGACATAATGGGTACCTTGATTGAAATATTTTCATTCAAAGATTCAATCTTTGGTCATTAAAACACTCTTCGACATTCCATTGGGAACTCGAATAAGTTAAACTCAAAACTCTCATTTTTTTCCAAAGTTTCAACCTTTTTACATTAAAAAGGTTTATTGACATAATAGGTACCTTAATTGAGGAGATTTCATTCAAAGATTCTATCTTTACTCCTTAAAACACTCTTCGTGATGTCAAAGGTAACTCGGATAAGTTTAACTCAAAACTCTCATTTTATTTCAAAGATTTCATCTTTATACATTAAAAAGGCCTAGTGACATAATAGATACCATGATTGAGGTAATTTCATTCAAAGATTCAATCTTTGTCCATTAAAACACGCTACGCGACTTCGTAGGGAACTCGAATAAGTTAAACTCAAAACTCTCATTTTCTTTAAAAGATTCAATCTTTAAACATTAAAAAGGTCAGGTGACTTAATAGGTACCTGGATTGAGGTAATTTCATTCCAACATTCAATCTTTACTCATTAAAACTCTCTTCGCGACGTCAAAGGGAACTCGAATAAGTTGAACTCAAAACTCTCATCTATTTTGAAAGATTCAATCTTTACGCATTAAAAAGGCTAGTGACAAAATTTATACCTTGATTGAGGTATTTTGATTCAAAGATTCATTCTTTAGTCATTAAAACACTCTTCGCGACTTCATAGGGAAATCGAATAACTTAGACTCAAAATTCTCATTTTGTTTCAAGGATTCAATCTTTATTCATTAAAAAGGTCTAGTGACATAATATGTTCCTTGATTGAGGCAATTTCATTCAAAGATTTCATCTTTACTCATTAAAACACTCTTTGTGATGTCAAAGGTAACTCGAATAAGTTTAACTCAAAACTCTCATCTTCTTTCAAAGATTTAATCTTCATACATTAAAATGGTCTAGTGACATAATAGGTACTTTGATTGAGGTATTTTCGTTCAAAGATTCAATCTTTAGTCATTAAAACACTCTTCGCGACTGCTTTAGGAACTCGAATAAGTTAAACTCAGTACTCACATTTTCTTTCAAAGATGCAATCTTTATAAATTAAAAAGGTCGAGTGACATAATAGGTATCTCGATTCAAGTAATTTCATTTAAAGATTCAATCTTTACTCATTAAAGTACTCTTCGTGACGTCAAAGGGAACTTGAATAAGTTTAACTCAAAACTCTTATTTTCTTTCAAAGATTCAATCTTCATATATTAAAAACGTCTAGTGATATAACGGGTACCTTGATTGAGGTATTTTTCATTCAAAGATTCAATCTTTAGTCATTAGAACACTCTTCGGGACTTCATAGGGAACTCGAATAAGTTAAACTTAAAACTCTCACTCCAAAATTCAACCTTTACTCGTTAAAACACTCTTCGTGGCATCCAAGGGAACCCGAATAAGTTGAACTCAAAACTCTCATCTTCTTTCAAAGATTCAATCCTAATGCATTGAAAATGTCTGGTGACATAATTTGTACCTTGATTGAGGTATTTTGATTTAAAGATTCTTTCTTTAGTTATTAAAACACTCTTCGCGACTTCATAGGGAAATCGAATAAATTAAACTCAAAATTCTCATTTTGTTTCGAGGATTCAATCTTTTTTCATTAAAAAGATCAAGTGAAATAATAGGTTCGTTGATTGAGGTAATTTCATTCGAAGATTCCTTCTTTACTCATTAAAACACTCTTCGTGATGTCAAAGGTAACTCGAATAAGTTTAGCTCAAAACTCTCATCTTCTTTCAAAGGTTTAATCTTTATACATTAGAATGGTTTTGTGACATAATAGGTACTTTGATTGAGTTATTTTCATTCAAATATTCAATCTTTAGTCATTAAAACACTCTTCGCGACTGCATAGGGAACTCGAATAAGTTAAACTCAGAACTTACATTTTCTTTCAAAGATTATAAATTAAAAAGGTCAAGTGACATAATAGGTATCTTGATTCAGGTAATTTCATTCAAAGATTCAATCTTTACTCATTAAAGTACTCTTCGTGACATCAAAGGAAACTTGAATAAGTTTATCTCAAAACTCTTATTTTCTTTCATAGATTCCATCTTTATACATTAAAAACGTCTACTGACATAATGGGTACATTGATTGAAGTATTTTCATTCAAAGATTCAATCTTTATTCACTAAAACACTCTTCAGGACTTCATAGGGAACTCGAATAAGTTAAACTCAAAACTCTTATTTCCTTTCGTAGATTCAATCTTTATACATTAAAAAGATCTAGTGACATATTAGGCACCGTGAATGAGGTAATTTGATTCAAAGATTCAATCTTTACTCATTAAAACACTCTTCGTGATGTCAAAGCCAACTCGAATAAGTTGCACACAAAACACTAATTTTCTTCCAAAGATTCAATATTTATACATTAAAAAAGGTCTAGTGACATAAAGGGTACCTTTACTGTGGTATTTTCATTCAAAGATGCAATATTTAGTCATTAAAACACTCTTCGGGACTTCGTAGCGAACTCGAATAAGTTAAACTCAAAACTCTCATTTTCTTTCGTATATTCAATTTTATACATTAAAAAGGTCTAGTGACACAATCGGTACCCTGAATTAGGTAATTTCATTCCAAGATTCAATCTTTACGCAATAAAACACTCTTCGTGATGTCAAAGGGAACTCGAATAAGTTCAACAGAAAACACTAATTTTCTTCCAAAGATTTAATCTTTATACATTAAAAAAGCTCTAGTGCATAATGGGTATCTTTATTGAGGTATTTTCATTCAAAGATGCAATATTTTACTCATTAAAACACTCATCGTGACGTCAAAGGGAATTCAAAGATTCAATCTTTACTCCTTAGAACACTCTTCGTGACTTTAAAAGGAATTCGAATCAGTTTAACTCAAAACTCTCATTTTCTTTCAAAGATTTAATCTTTATACATTAAGAATGTCTAGTGACATAGTAGGTACTTTGATTGAGGTATTTTCATTCAAAAATTCAATCTTTAGTCATTAAAATACTCTACGCGACTTCATATGAAAACTCGAATAGGTTAAACTCAAAACTATCATTTTCCTTCAAAGATTCTCCCTTTATGTATTAAAACGGCCTAGTGACATAGTAGGTACCTTGATTGAGGTAATTTCATTCAAAGATTCAATTTTACTCATTAAAACACTCTTCGTGACGTCAAGGGGAACTCGAATAAGTTTAACTCAAAACAATCATTTTCTATCAAAGATTTAATCTTTATACATTAAAATGTTCTAGTGACAAAATATGTACCTTAATTGAGGAATTTTCATCCAAGGATTCAATCTTCACTCATTAAAACACCCTTCGGGACGTCAAAGGGAACTTGAATAAATTTAACTCAAAATTCTCATTTTATTTCAAAGATTCAATCTTTATATATAAAAAACGTCTAGTGACATAATGGGTACCTTGATTGAAATATTTTCATTCAAAGATTCAATCTTTGGTTATTAAAACACTCTTCGACATTTCATTGGGAACTCGAATAAGTTAAACTCAAAACTCTCATTTTTTTCCAAAGTTTCAACCTTTTTACATTAAAAAGGTTTATTGACATAATAGGTACCTTAATTGAGGAGATTTCATTCAAAGATTCTATCTTTACTCCTTAAAACACTCTTCGTGATGTCAAAGGTAACTCGGATAAGTTTAACTCAAAACTCTCATTTTATTTCAAAGATTTCATCTTTATACATTAAAAAGGCCTAGTGACATAATAGATACCATGATTGAGGTAATTTCATTCAAAGATTCAATCTTTGTCCATTAAAACACGCTACGCGACTTCGTAGGGAACTCGAATAAGTTAAACTCAAAACTCTCATTTTCTTTAAAAGATTCAATCTTTAAACATTAAAAAGGTCAGGTGACTTAATAGGTACCTGGATTGAGGTAATTTCATTCCAACATTCAATCTTTACTCATTAAAACTCTCTTCGCGACGTCAAAGGGAACTCGAATAAGTTGAACTCAAAACTCTCATCTATTTTGAAAGATTCAATCTTTACGCATTAAAAAGGCTAGTGACAAAATTTATACCTTGATTGAGGTATTTTGATTCAAAGATTCATTCTTTAGTCATTAAAACACTCTTCGCGACTTCATAGGGAAATCGAATAAGTTAGACTCAAAATTCTCATTTTGTTTCAAGGATTCAATCTTTATTCATTAAAAAGGTCTAGTGACATAATATGTTCCTTGATTGAGGCAATTTCATTCAAAGATTTCATCTTTACTCATTAAAACACTCTTTGTGATGTCAAAGGTAACTCGAATAAGTTTAACTCAAAACTCTCATCTTCTTTCAAAGATTTAATCTTCATACATTAAAATGGTCTAGTGACATAATAGGTACTTTGATTGAGGTATTTTCGTTCAAAGATTCAATCTTTAGTCATTAAAACACTCTTCGCGACTGCTTTAGGAACTCGAATAAGTTAAACTCAGTACTCACATTTTCTTTCAAAGATGCAATCTTTATAAATTAAAAAGGTCGAGTGACATAATAGGTATCTCGATTCAAGTAATTTCATTTAAAGATTCAATCTTTACTCATTAAAGTACTCTTCGTGACGTCAAAGGGAACTTGAATAAGTTTAACTCAAAACTCTTATTTTCTTTCAAAGATTCAATCTTCATATATTAAAAACGTCTAGTGATATAACGGGTACCTTGATTGAGGTATTTTTCATTCAAAGATTCAATCTTTAGTCATTAGAACACTCTTCGGGACTTCATAGGGAACTCGAATAAGTTAAACTTAAAACTCTCACTCCAAAATTCAACCTTTACTCGTTAAAACACTCTTCGTGGCATCCAAGGGAACTCGAATAAGTTGAACTCAAAACTCTCATCTTCTTTCAAAGATTCAATCCTAATGCATTGAAAATGTCTGGTGACATAATTTGTACCTTGATTGAGGTATTTTGATTTAAAGATTCTTTCTTTAGTTATTAAAACACTCTTCGCGACTTCATAGGGAAATCGAATAAATTAAACTCAAAATTCTCATTTTGTTTCGAGGATTCAATCTTTTTTCATTAAAAAGATCAAGTGAAATAATAGGTTCGTTGATTGAGGTAATTTCATTCGAAGATTCCTTCTTTACTCATTAAAACACTCTTCGTGATGTCAAAGGTAACTCGAATAAGTTTAGCTCAAAACTCTCATCTTCTTTCAAAGGTTTAATCTTTATACATTAGAATGGTTTTGTGACATAATAGGTACTTTGATTGAGTTATTTTCATTCAAATATTCAATCTTTAGTCATTAAAACACTCTTCGCGACTGCATAGGGAACTCGAATAAGTTAAACTCAGAACTTACATTTTCTTTCAAAGATTATAAATTAAAAAGGTCAAGTGACATAATAGGTATCTTGATTCAGGTAATTTCATTCAAAGATTCAATCTTTACTCATTAAAGTACTCTTCGTGACATCAAAGGAAACTTGAATAAGTTTATCTCAAAACTCTTATTTTCTTTCATAGATTCCATCTTTATACATTAAAAACGTCTACTGACATAATGGGTACATTGATTGAAGTATTTTCATTCAAAGATTCAATCTTTATTCACTAAAACACTCTTCAGGACTTCATAGGGAACTCGAATAAGTTAAACTCAAAACTCTTATTTCCTTTCGCAGATTCAATCTTTATACATTAAAAAGATCTAGTGACATTTTAGGCACCGTGAATGAGGTAATTTGATTCAAAGATTCAATCTTTACTCATTAAAACACTCTTCGTGATGTCAAAGCCAACTCGAATAAGTTGCACACAAAACACTAATTTTCTTCCAAAGATTCAATATTTATACATTAAAAAAGGTCTAGTGACATAAAGGGTACCTTTACTGTGGTATTTTCATTCAAAGATGCAATATTTAGTCATTAAAACACTCTTCGGGACTTCGTAGCGAACTCGAATAAGTTAAACTCAAAACTCTCATTTTCTTTCGTATATTCAATTTTATACATTAAAAAGGTCTAGTGACACAATCGGTACCCTGAATTAGGTAATTTCATTCCAAGATTCAATCTTTACGCAATAAAACACTCTTCGTGATGTCAATGGGAACTCGAATAAGTTCAACAGAAAACACTAATTTTCTTCCAAAGATTTAATCTTTATACATTAAAAAAGCTCTAGTGCATAATGGGTATCTTTATTGAGGTATTTTCATTCAAAGATGCAATATTTTACTCATTAAAACACTCATCGTGACGTCAAAGGGAATTCAAAGATTCAATCTTTACTCCTTAGAACACTCTTCGTGACTTTAAAAGGAATTTGAATCAGTTTAACTCAAAACTCTCATTTTCTTTCAAAGATTTAATCTTTATACATTAAGAATGTCTAGTGACATAGTAGGTACTTTGATTGAGGTATTTTCATTCAAAAATTCAATCTTTAGTCATTAAAATACTCTACGCGACTTCATATGAAAACTCGAATAGGTTAAACTCAAAACTATCATTTTCCTTCAAAGATTCTCCCTTTATGTATTAAAACGGCCTAGTGACATAGTAGGTACCTTGATTGAGGTAATTTCATTCAAAGATTCAATTTTACTCATTAAAACACTCTTCGTGACGTCAAGGGGAACTCGAATAAGTTTAACTCAAAACAATCATTTTCTATCAAAGATTTAATCTTTATACATTAAAATGTTCTAGTGACAAAATATGTACCTTAATTGAGGAATTTTCATCCAAGGATTCAATCTTCACTCATTAAAACACCCTTCGGGACGTCAAAGGGAACTTGAATAAATTTAACTCAAAATTCTCATTTTATTTCAAAGATTCAATCTTTATATATAAAAAACGTCTAGTGACATAATGGGTACCTTGATTGAAATATTTTCATTCAAAGATTCAATCTTTGGTCATTAAAACACTCTTCGACATTTCATTGGGAACTCGAATAAGTTAAACTCAAAACTCTCATTTTTTTCCAAAGTTTCAACCTTTTTACATTAAAAAGGTTTATTGACATAATAGGTACCTTAATTGAGGAGATTTCATTCAAAGATTCTATCTTTACTCCTTAAAACACTCTTCGTGATGTCAAAGGTAACTCGGATAAGTTTAACTCAAAACTCTCATTTTATTTCAAAGATTTCATCTTTATACATTAAAAAGGCCTAGTGACATAATAGATACCATGATTGAGGTAATTTCATTCAAAGATTCAATCTTTGTCCATTAAAACACGCTACGCGACTTCGTAGGGAACTCGAATAAGTTAAACTCAAAACTCTCATTTTCTTTAAAAGATTCAATCTTTAAACATTAAAAAGGTCAGGTGACTTAATAGGTACCTGGATTGAGGTAATTTCATTCCAACATTCAATCTTTACTCATTAAAACTCTCTTCGCGACGTCAAAGGGAACTCGAATAAGTTGAACTCAAAACTCTCATCTATTTTGAAAGATTCAATCTTTACGCATTAAAAAGGCTAGTGACAAAATTTATACCTTGATTGAGGTATTTTGATTCAAAGATTCATTCTTTAGTCATTAAAACACTCTTCGCGACTTCATAGGGAAATCGAATAAGTTAGACTCAAAATTCTCATTTTGTTTCAAGGATTCAATCTTTATTCATTAAAAAGGTCTAGTGACATAATATGTTCCTTGATTGAGGCAATTTCATTCAAAGATTTCATCTTTACTCATTAAAACACTCTTTGTGATGTCAAAGGTAACTCGAATAAGTTTAACTCAAAACTCTCATCTTCTTTCAAAGATTTAATCTTCATACATTAAAATGGTCTAGTGACATAATAGGTACTTTGATTGAGGTATTTTCGTTCAAAGATTCAATCTTTAGTCATTAAAACACTCTTCGCGACTGCTTTAGGAACTCGAATAAGTTAAACTCAGTACTCACATTTTCTTTCAAAGATGCAATCTTTATAAATTAAAAAGGTCGAGTGACATAATAGGTATCTCGATTCAAGTAATTTCATTTAAAGATTCAATCTTTACTCATTAAAGTACTCTTCGTGACGTCAAAGGGAACTTGAATAAGTTTAACTCAAAACTCTTATTTTCTTTCAAAGATTCAATCTTCATATATTAAAAACGTCTAGTGATATAACGGGTACCTTGATTGAGGTATTTTTCATTCAAAGATTCAATCTTTAGTCATTAGAACACTCTTCGGGACTTCATAGGGAACTCGAATAAGTTAAACTTAAAACTCTCACTCCAAAATTCAACCTTTACTCGTTAAAACACTCTTCGTGGCATCCAAGGGAACTCGAATAAGTTGAACTCAAAACTCTCATCTTCTTTCAAAGATTCAATCCTAATGCATTGAAAATGTCTGGTGACATAATTTGTACCTTGATTGAGGTATTTTGATTTAAAGATTCTTTCTTTAGTTATTAAAACACTCTTCGCGACTTCATAGGGAAATCGAATAAATTAAACTCAAAATTCTCATTTTGTTTCGAGGATTCAATCTTTTTTCATTAAAAAGATCAAGTGAAATAATAGGTTCGTTGATTGAGGTAATTTCATTCGAAGATTCCTTCTTTACTCATTAAAACACTCTTCGTGATGTCAAAGGTAACTCGAATAAGTTTAGCTCAAAACTCTCATCTTCTTTCAAAGGTTTAATCTTTATACATTAGAATGGTTTTGTGACATAATAGGTACTTTGATTGAGTTATTTTCATTCAAATATTCAATCTTTAGTCATTAAAACACTCTTCGCGACTGCATAGGGAACTCGAATAAGTTAAACTCAGAACTTACATTTTCTTTCAAAGATTATAAATTAAAAAGGTCAAGTGACATAATAGGTATCTTGATTCAGGTAATTTCATTCAAAGATTCAATCTTTACTCATTAAAGTACTCTTCGTGACATCAAAGGAAACTTGAATAAGTTTATCTCAAAACTCTTATTTTCTTTCATAGATTCCATCTTTATACATTAAAAACGTCTACTGACATAATGGGTACATTGATTGAAGTATTTTCATTCAAAGATTCAATCTTTATTCACTAAAACACTCTTCAGGACTTCATAGGGAACTCGAATAAGTTAAACTCAAAACTCTTATTTCCTTTCGTAGATTCAATCTTTATACATTAAAAAGATCTAGTGACATATTAGGCACCGTGAATGAGGTAATTTGATTCAAAGATTCAATCTTTACTCATTAAAACACTCTTCGTGATGTCAAAGCCAACTCGAATAAGTTGCACACAAAACACTAATTTTCTTCCAAAGATTCAATATTTATACATTAAAAAAGGTCTAGTGACATAAAGGGTACCTTTACTGTGGTATTTTCATTCAAAGATGCAATATTTAGTCATTAAAACACTCTTCGGGACTTCGTAGCGAACTCGAATAAGTTAAACTCAAAACTCTCATTTTCTTTCGTATATTCAATTTTATACATTAAAAAGGTCTAGTGACACAATCGGTACCCTGAATTAGGTAATTTCATTCCAAGATTCAATCTTTACGCAATAAAACACTCTTCGTGATGTCAAAGGGAACTCGAATAAGTTCAACAGAAAACACTAATTTTCTTCCAAAGATTTAATCTTTATACATTAAAAAAGCTCTAGTGCATAATGGGTATCTTTATTGAGGTATTTTCATTCAAAGATGCAATATTTTACTCATTAAAACACTCATCGTGACGTCAAAGGGAATTCAAAGATTCAATCTTTACTCCTTAGAACACTCTTCGTGACTTTAAAAGGAATTCGAATCAGTTTAACTCAAAACTCTCATTTTCTTTCAAAGATTTAATCTTTATACATTAAGAATGTCTAGTGACATAGTAGGTACTTTGATTGAGGTATTTTCATTCAAAAATTCAATCTTTAGTCATTAAAATACTCTACGCGACTTCATATGAAAACTCGAATAGGTTAAACTCAAAACTATCATTTTCCTTCAAAGATTCTCCCTTTATGTATTAAAACGGCCTAGTGACATAGTAGGTACCTTGATTGAGGTAATTTCATTCAAAGATTCAATTTTACTCATTAAAACACTCTTCGTGACGTCAAGGGGAACTCGAATAAGTTTAACTCAAAACAATCATTTTCTATCAAAGATTTAATCTTTATACATTAAAATGTTCTAGTGACAAAATATGTACCTTAATTGAGGAATTTTCATCCAAGGATTCAATCTTCACTCATTAAAACACCCTTCGGGACGTCAAAGGGAACTTGAATAAATTTAACTCAAAATTCTCATTTTATTTCAAAGATTCAATCTTTATATATAAAAAACGTCTAGTGACATAATGGGTACCTTGATTGAAATATTTTCATTCAAAGATTCAATCTTTGGTCATTAAAACACTCTTCGACATTCCATTGGGAACTCGAATAAGTTAAACTCAAAACTCTCATTTTTTTTCCAAAGTTTCAACCTTTTTACATTAAAAAGGTTTATTGACATAATAGGTACCTTAATTGAGGAGATTTCATTCAAAGATTCTATCTTTACTCCTTAAAACACTCTTCGTGATGTAAAAGGTAACTCGGATAAGTTTAACTCAAAACTCTCATTTTATTTCAAAGATTTCATCTTTATACATTAAAAAGGCCTAGTGACATAATAGATACCATGATTGAGGTAATTTCATTCAAAGATTCAATCTTTGTCCATTAAAACACGCTACGCGACTTCGTAGGGAACTCGAATAAGTTAAACTCAAAACTCTCATTTTCTTTAAAAGATTCAATCTTTAAACATTAAAAAGGTCAGGTGACTTAATAGGTACCTGGATTGAGGTAATTTCATTCCAACATTCAATCTTTACTCATTAAAACTCTCTTCGCGACGTCAAAGGGAACTCGAATAAGTTGAACTCAAAACTCTCATCTATTTTGAAAGATTCAATCTTTACGCATTAAAAAGGCTAGTGACAAAATTTATACCTTGATTGAGGTATTTTGATTCAAAGATTCATTCTTTAGTCATTAAAACACTCTTCGCGACTTCATAGGGAAATCGAATAAGTTAGACTCAAAATTCTCATTTTGTTTCAAGGATTCAATCTTTATTCATTAAAAAGGTCTAGTGACATAATATGTTCCTTGATTGAGGCAATTTCATTCAAAGATTTCATCTTTACTCATTAAAACACTCTTTGTGATGTCAAAGGTAACTCGAATAAGTTTAACTCAAAACTCTCATCTTCTTTCAAAGATTTAATCTTCATACATTAAAATGGTCTAGTGACATAATAGGTACTTTGATTGAGGTATTTTCGTTCAAAGATTCAATCTTTAGTCATTAAAACACTCTTCGCGACTGCTTTAGGAACTCGAATAAGTTAAACTCAGTACTCACATTTTCTTTCAAAGATGCAATCTTTATAAATTAAAAAGGTCGAGTGACATAATAGGTATCTCGATTCAAGTAATTTCATTTAAAGATTCAATCTTTACTCATTAAAGTACTCTTCGTGACGTCAAAGGGAACTTGAATAAGTTTAACTCAAAACTCTTATTTTCTTTCAAAGATTCAATCTTCATATATTAAAAACGTCTAGTGATATAACGGGTACCTTGATTGAGGTATTTTTCATTCAAAGATTCAATCTTTAGTCATTAGAACACTCTTCGGGACTTCATAGGGAACTCGAATAAGTTAAACTTAAAACTCTCACTCCAAAATTCAACCTTTACTCGTTAAAACACTCTTCGTGGCATCCAAGGGAACTCGAATAAGTTGAACTCAAAACTCTCATCTTCTTTCAAAGATTCAATCCTAATGCATTGAAAATGTCTGGTGACATAATTTGTACCTTGATTGAGGTATTTTGATTTAAAGATTCTTTCTTTAGTTATTAAAACACTCTTCGCGACTTCATAGGGAAATCGAATAAATTAAACTCAAAATTCTCATTTTGTTTCGAGGATTCAATCTTTTTTCATTAAAAAGATCAAGTGAAATAATAGGTTCGTTGATTGAGGTAATTTCATTCGAAGATTCCTTCTTTACTCATTAAAACACTCTTCGTGATGTCAAAGGTAACTCGAATAAGTTTAGCTCAAAACTCTCATCTTCTTTCAAAGGTTTAATCTTTATACATTAGAATGGTTTTGTGACATAATAGGTACTTTGATTGAGTTATTTTCATTCAAATATTCAATCTTTAGTCATTAAAACACTCTTCGCGACTGCATAGGGAACTCGAATAAGTTAAACTCAGAACTTACATTTTCTTTCAAAGATTATAAATTAAAAAGGTCAAGTGACATAATAGGTATCTTGATTCAGGTAATTTCATTCAAAGATTCAATCTTTACTCATTAAAGTACTCTTCGTGACATCAAAGGAAACTTGAATAAGTTTATCTCAAAACTCTTATTTTCTTTCATAGATTCCATCTTTATACATTAAAAACGTCTACTGACATAATGGGTACATTGATTGAAGTATTTTCATTCAAAGATTCAATCTTTATTCACTAAAACACTCTTCAGGACTTCATAGGGAACTCGAATAAGTTAAACTCAAAACTCTTATTTCCTTTCGTAGATTCAATCTTTATACATTAAAAAGATCTAGTGACATATTAGGCACCGTGAATGAGGTAATTTGATTCAAAGATTCAATCTTTACTCATTAAAACACTCTTCGTGATGTCAAAGCCAACTCGAATAAGTTGCACACAAAACACTAATTTTCTTCCAAAGATTCAATATTTATACATTAAAAAAGGTCTAGTGACATAAAGGGTACCTTTACTGTGGTATTTTCATTCAAAGATGCAATATTTAGTCATTAAAACACTCTTCGGGACTTCGTAGCGAACTCGAATAAGTTAAACTCAAAACTCTCATTTTCTTTCGTATATTCAATTTTATACATTAAAAAGGTCTAGTGACACAATCGGTACCCTGAATTAGGTAATTTCATTCCAAGATTCAATCTTTACGCAATAAAACACTCTTCGTGATGTCAAAGGGAACTCGAATAAGTTCAACAGAAAACACTAATTTTCTTCCAAAGATTTAATCTTTATACATTAAAAAAGCTCTAGTGCATAATGGGTATCTTTATTGAGGTATTTTCATTCAAAGATGCAATATTTTACTCATTAAAACACTCATCGTGACGTCAAAGGGAATTCAAAGATTCAATCTTTACTCCTTAGAACACTCTTCGTGACTTTAAAAGGAATTCGAATCAGTTTAACTCAAAACTCTCATTTTCTTTCAAAGATTTAATCTTTATACATTAAGAATGTCTAGTGACATAGTAGGTACTTTGATTGAGGTATTTTCATTCAAAGATTCAATCTTTAGTCATTAAAATACTCTACGCGACTTCATATGAAAACTCGAATAGGTTAAACTCAAAACTATCATTTTCCTTCAAAGATTCTCCCTTTATGTATTAAAACGGCCTAGTGACATAGTAGGTACCTTGATTGAGGTAATTTCATTCAAAGATTCAATTTTACTCATTAAAACACTCTTCGTGACGTCAAGGGGAACTCGAATAAGTTTAACTCAAAACAATCATTTTCTATCAAAGATTTAATCTTTATACATTAAAATGTTCTAGTGACAAAATATGTACCTTAATTGAGGAATTTTCATCCAAGGATTCAATCTTCACTCATTAAAACACCCTTCGGGACGTCAAAGGGAACTTGAATAAATTTAACTCAAAATTCTCATTTTATTTCAAAGATTCAATCTTTATATATAAAAAACGTCTAGTGACATAATGGGTACCTTGATTGAAATATTTTCATTCAAATATTCAATCTTTGGTCATTAAAACACTCTTCGACATTTCATTGGGAACTCGAATAAGTTAAACTCAAAACTCTCATTTTTTTCCAAAGTTTCAACCTTTTTACATTAAAAAGGTTTATTGACATAATAGGTACCTTAATTGAGGAGATTTCATTCAAAGATTCTATCTTTACTCCTTAAAACACTCTTCGTGATGTCAAAGGTAACTCGGATAAGTTTAACTCAAAACTCTCATTTTATTTCAAAGATTTCATCTTTATACATTAAAAAGGCCTAGTGACATAATAGATACCATGATTGAGGTAATTTCATTCAAAGATTCAATCTTTGTCCATTAAAACACGCTACGCGACTTCGTAGGGAACTCGAATAAGTTAAACTCAAAACTCTCATTTTCTTTAAAAGATTCAATCTTTAAACATTAAAAAGGTCAGGTGACTTAATAGGTACCTGGATTGAGGTAATTTCATTCCAACATTCAATCTTTACTCATTAAAACTCTCTTCGCGACGTCAAAGGGAACTCGAATAAGTTGAACTCAAAACTCTCATCTATTTTGAAAGATTCAATCTTTACGCATTAAAAAGGCTAGTGACAAAATTTATACCTTGATTGAGGTATTTTGATTCAAAGATTCATTCTTTAGTCATTAAAACACTCTTCGCGACTTCATAGGGAAATCGAATAAGTTAGACTCAAAATTCTCATTTTGTTTCAAGGATTCAATCTTTATTCATTAAAAAGGTCTAGTGACATAATATGTTCCTTGATTGAGGCAATTTCATTCAAAGATTTCATCTTTACTCATTAAAACACTCTTTGTGATGTCAAAGGTAACTCGAATAAGTTTAACTCAAAACTCTCATCTTCTTTCAAAGATTTAATCTTCATACATTAAAATGGTCTAGTGACATAATAGGTACTTTGATTGAGGTATTTTCGTTCAAAGATTCAATCTTTAGTCATTAAAACACTCTTCGCGACTGCTTTAGGAACTCGAATAAGTTAAACTCAGTACTCACATTTTCTTTCAAAGATGCAATCTTTATAAATTAAAAAGGTCGAGTGACATAATAGGTATCTCGATTCAAGTAATTTCATTTAAAGATTCAATCTTTACTCATTAAAGTACTCTTCGTGACGTCAAAGGGAACTTGAATAAGTTTAACTCAAAACTCTTATTTTCTTTCAAAGATTCAATCTTCATATATTAAAAACGTCTAGTGATATAACGGGTACCTTGATTGAGGTATTTTTCATTCAAAGATTCAATCTTTAGTCATTAGAACACTCTTCGGGACTTCATAGGGAACTCGAATAAGTTAAACTTAAAACTCTCACTCCAAAATTCAACCTTTACTCGTTAAAACACTCTTCGTGGCATCCAAGGGAACTCGAATAAGTTGAACTCAAAACTCTCATCTTCTTTCAAAGATTCAATCCTAATGCATTGAAAATGTCTGGTGACATAATTTGTACCTTGATTGAGGTATTTTGATTTAAAGATTCTTTCTTTAGTTATTAAAACACTCTTCGCGACTTCATAGGGAAATCGAATAAATTAAACTCAAAATTCTCATTTTGTTTCGAGGATTCAATCTTTTTTCATTAAAAAGATCAAGTGAAATAATAGGTTCGTTGATTGAGGTAATTTCATTCGAAGATTCCTTCTTTACTCATTAAAACACTCTTCGTGATGTCAAAGGTAACTCGAATAAGTTTAGCTCAAAACTCTCATCTTCTTTCAAAGGTTTAATCTTTATACATTAGAATGGTTTTGTGACATAATAGGTACTTTGATTGAGTTATTTTCATTCAAATATTCAATCTTTAGTCATTAAAACACTCTTCGCGACTGCATAGGGAACTCGAATAAGTTAAACTCAGAACTTACATTTTCTTTCAAAGATTATAAATTAAAAAGGTCAAGTGACATAATAGGTATCTTGATTCAGGTAATTTCATTCAAAGATTCAATCTTTACTCATTAAAGTACTCTTCGTGACATCAAAGGAAACTTGAATAAGTTTATCTCAAAACTCTTATTTTCTTTCATAGATTCCATCTTTATACATTAAAAACGTCTACTGACATAATGGGTACATTGATTGAAGTATTTTCATTCAAAGATTCAATCTTTATTCACTAAAACACTCTTCAGGACTTCATAGGGAACTCGAATAAGTTAAACTCAAAACTCTTATTTCCTTTCGTAGATTCAATCTTTATACATTAAAAAGATCTAGTGACATATTAGGCACCGTGAATGAGGTAATTTGATTCAAAGATTCAATCTTTACTCATTAAAACACTCTTCGTGATGTCAAAGCCAACTCGAATAAGTTGCACACAAAACACTAATTTTCTTCCAAAGATTCAATATTTATACATTAAAAAAGGTCTAGTGACATAAAGGGTACCTTTACTGTGGTATTTTCATTCAAAGATGCAATATTTAGTCATTAAAACACTCTTCGGGACTTCGTAGCGAACTCGAATAAGTTAAACTCAAAACTCTCATTTTCTTTCGTATATTCAATTTTATAC
Organism: Cornus florida; assembly: GCF_030987335.1. NCBI lineage: Eukaryota > Viridiplantae > Streptophyta > Magnoliopsida > Cornales > Cornaceae > Cornus > Cornus florida. Next base: position 173,190 of record NW_026775901.1, on the reverse strand, counting down.
ATTAAAAAGGTCTAGTGACACAATCGGTACCCTGAATTAGGTAATTTCATTCCAAGATTCAATCTTTACGCAATAAAACACTCTTCGTGATGTCAAAGGGAACTCGAATAAGTTCAACAGAAAACACTAATTTTCTTCCAAAGATTTAATCTTTATACATTAAAAAAGCTCTAGTGCATAATGGGTATCTTTATTGAGGTATTTTCATTCAAAGATGCAATATTTTACTCATTAAAACACTCATCGTGACGTCAAAGGGAATTCAAAGATTCAATCTTTACTCCTTAGAACACTCTTCGTGACTTTAAAAGGAATTCGAATCAGTTTAACTCAAAACTCTCATTTTCTTTCAAAGATTTAATCTTTATACATTAAGAATGTCTAGTGACATAGTAGGTACTTTGATTGAGGTATTTTCATTCAAAAATTCAATCTTTAGTCATTAAAATACTCTACGCGACTTCATATGAAAACTCGAATAGGTTAAACTCAAAACTATCATTTTCCTTCAAAGATTCTCCCTTTATGTATTAAAACGGCCTAGTGACATAGTAGGTACCTTGATTGAGGTAATTTCATTCAAAGATTCAATTTTACTCATTAAAACACTCTTCGTGACGTCAAGGGGAACTCGAATAAGTTTAACTCAAAACAATCATTTTCTATCAAAGATTTAATCTTTATACATTAAAATGTTCTAGTGACAAAATATGTACCTTAATTGAGGAATTTTCATCCAAGGATTCAATCTTCACTCATTAAAACACCCTTCGGGACGTCAAAGGGAACTTGAATAAATTTAACTCAAAATTCTCATTTTATTTCAAAGATTCAATCTTTATATATAAAAAACGTCTAGTGACATAATGGGTACCTTGATTGAAATATTTTCATTCAAAGATTCAATCTTTGGTCATTAAAACACTCTTCGACATTTCATTGGGAACTCGAATAAGTTAAACTCAAAACTCTCATTTTTTTCCAAAGTTTCAACCTTTTTACATTAAAAAGGTTTATTGACATAATAGGTACCTTAATTGAGGAGATTTCATTCAAAGATTCTATCTTTACTCCTTAAAACACTCTTCGTGATGTCAAAGGTAACTCGGATAAGTTTAACTCAAAACTCTCATTTTATTTCAAAGATTTCATCTTTATACATTAAAAAGGCCTAGTGACATAATAGATACCATGATTGAGGTAATTTCATTCAAAGATTCAATCTTTGTCCATTAAAACACGCTACGCGACTTCGTAGGGAACTCGAATAAGTTAAACTCAAAACTCTCATTTTCTTTAAAAGATTCAATCTTTAAACATTAAAAAGGTCAGGTGACTTAATAGGTACCTGGATTGAGGTAATTTCATTCCAACATTCAATCTTTACTCATTAAAACTCTCTTCGCGACGTCAAAGGGAACTCGAATAAGTTGAACTCAAAACTCTCATCTATTTTGAAAGATTCAATCTTTACGCATTAAAAAGGCTAGTGACAAAATTTATACCTTGATTGAGGTATTTTGATTCAAAGATTCATTCTTTAGTCATTAAAACACTCTTCGCGACTTCATAGGGAAATCGAATAAGTTAGACTCAAAATTCTCATTTTGTTTCAAGGATTCAATCTTTATTCATTAAAAAGTTCTAGTGACATAATATGTTCCTTGATTGAGGCAATTTCATTCAAAGATTTCATCTTTACTCATTAAAACACTCTTTGTGATGTCAAAGGTAACTCGAATAAGTTTAACTCAAAACTCTCATCTTCTTTCAAAGATTTAATCTTCATACATTAAAATGGTCTAGTGACATAATAGGTACTTTGATTGAGGTATTTTCGTTCAAAGATTCAATCTTTAGTCATTAAAACACTCTTCGCGACTGCTTTAGGAACTCGAATAAGTTAAACTCAGTACTCACATTTTCTTTCAAAGATGCAATCTTTATAAATTAAAAAGGTCGAGTGACATAATAGGTATCTCGATTCAAGTAATTTCATTTAAAGATTCAATCTTTACTCATTAAAGTACTCTTCGTGACGTCAAAGGGAACTTGAATAAGTTTAACTCAAAACTCTTATTTTCTTTCAAAGATTCAATCTTCATATATTAAAAACGTCTAGTGATATAACGGGTACCTTGATTGAGGTATTTTTCATTCAAAGATTCAATCTTTAGTCATTAGAACACTCTTCGGGACTTCATAGGGAACTCGAATAAGTTAAACTTAAAACTCTCACTCCAAAATTCAACCTTTACTCGTTAAAACACTCTTCGTGGCATCCAAGGGAACTCGAATAAGTTGAACTCAAAACTCTCATCTTCTTTCAAAGATTCAATCCTAATGCATTGAAAATGTCTGGTGACATAATTTGTACCTTGATTGAGGTATTTTGATTTAAAGATTCTTTCTTTAGTTATTAAAACACTCTTCGCGACTTCATAGGGAAATCGAATAAATTAAACTCAAAATTCTCATTTTGTTTCGAGGATTCAATCTTTTTTCATTAAAAAGATCAAGTGAAATAATAGGTTCGTTGATTGAGGTAATTTCATTCGAAGATTCCTTCTTTACTCATTAAAACACTCTTCGTGATGTCAAAGGTAACTCGAATAAGTTTAGCTCAAAACTCTCATCTTCTTTCAAAGGTTTAATCTTTATACATTAGAATGGTTTTGTGACATAATAGGTACTTTGATTGAGTTATTTTCATTCAAATATTCAATCTTTAGTCATTAAAACACTCTTCGCGACTGCATAGGGAACTCGAATAAGTTAAACTCAGAACTTACATTTTCTTTCAAAGATTATAAATTAAAAAGGTCAAGTGACATAATAGGTATCTTGATTCAGGTAATTTCATTCAAAGATTCAATCTTTACTCATTAAAGTACTCTTCGTGACATCAAAGGAAACTTGAATAAGTTTATCTCAAAACTCTTATTTTCTTTCATAGATTCCATCTTTATACATTAAAAACGTCTACTGACATAATGGGTACATTGATTGAAGTATTTTCATTCAAAGATTCAATCTTTATTCACTAAAACACTCTTCAGGACTTCATAGGGAACTCGAATAAGTTAAACTCAAAACTCTTATTTCCTTTCGTAGATTCAATCTTTATACATTAAAAAGATCTAGTGACATATTAGGCACCGTGAATGAGGTAATTTGATTCAAAGATTCAATCTTTACTCATTAAAACACTCTTCGTGATGTCAAAGCCAACTCGAATAAGTTGCACACAAAACACTAATTTTCTTCCAAAGATTCAATATTTATACATTAAAAAAGGTCTAGTGACATAAAGGGTACCTTTACTGTGGTATTTTCATTCAAAGATGCAATATTTAGTCATTAAAACACTCTTCGGGACTTCGTAGCGAACTCGAATAAGTTAAACTCAAAACTCTCATTTTCTTTCGTATATTCAATTTTATACATTAAAAAGGTCTAGTGACACAATCGGTACCCTGAATTAGGTAATTTCATTCCAAGATTCAATCTTTACGCAATAAAACACTCTTCGTGATGTCAAAGGGAACTCGAATAAGTTCAACAGAAAACACTAATTTTCTTCCAAAGATTTAATCTTTATACATTAAAAAAGCTCTAGTGCATAATGGGTATCTTTATTGAGGTATTTTCATTCAAAGATGCAATATTTTACTCACAAAATGTCTAGTACCTGGATTGAGGTAATTTCATTCCAACATTCAATCTTTACTCATTAAAACTCTCTTCGCGACGTCAAAGGGAACTCGAATAAGTTGAACTCAAAACTCTCATCTATTTTGAAAGATTCAATCTTTACGCATTAAAAAGGCTAGTGACAAAATTTATACCTTGATTGAGGTATTTTGATTCAAAGATTCATTCTTTAGTCATTAAAACACTCTTCGCGACTTCATAGGGAAATCGAATAAGTTAGACTCAAAATTCTCATTTTGTTTCAAGGATTCAATCTTTATTCATTAAAAAGGTCTAGTGACATAATATGTTCCTTGATTGAGGCAATTTCATTCAAAGATTTCATCTTTACTCATTAAAACACTCTTTGTGATGTCAAAGGTAACTCGAATAAGTTTAACTCAAAACTCTCATCTTCTTTCAAAGATTTAATCTTCATACATTAAAATGGTCTAGTGACATAATAGGTACTTTGATTGAGGTATTTTCGTTCAAAGATTCAATCTTTAGTCATTAAAACACTCTTCGCGACTGCTTTAGGAACTCGAATAAGTTAAACTCAGTACTCACATTTTCTTTCAAAGATGCAATCTTTATAAATTAAAAAGGTCGAGTGACATAATAGGTATCTCGATTCAAGTAATTTCATTTAAAGATTCAATCTTTACTCATTAAAGTACTCTTCGTGACGTCAAAGGGAACTTGAATAAGTTTAACTCAAAACTCTTATTTTCTTTCAAAGATTCAATCTTCATATATTAAAAACGTCTAGTGATATAACGGGTACCTTGATTGAGGTATTTTTCATTCAAAGATTCAATCTTTAGTCATTAGAACACTCTTCGGGACTTCATAGGGAACTCGAATAAGTTAAACTTAAAACTCTCACTCCAAAATTCAACCTTTACTCGTTAAAACACTCTTCGTGGCATCCAAGGGAACTCGAATAAGTTGAACTCAAAACTCTCATCTTCTTTCAAAGATTCAATCCTAATGCATTGAAAATGTCTGGTGACATAATTTGTACCTTGATTGAGGTATTTTGATTTAAAGATTCTTTCTTTAGTTATTAAAACACTCTTCGCGACTTCATAGGGAAATCGAATAAATTAAACTCAAAATTCTCATTTTGTTTCGAGGATTCAATCTTTTTTCATTAAAAAGATCAAGTGAAATAATAGGTTCGTTGATTGAGGTAATTTCATTCGAAGATTCCTTCTTTACTCATTAAAACACTCTTCGTGATGTCAAAGGTAACTCGAATAAGTTTAGCTCAAAACTCTCATCTTCTTTCAAAGGTTTAATCTTTATACATTAGAATGGTTTTGTGACATAATAGGTACTTTGATTGAGTTATTTTCATTCAAATATTCAATCTTTAGTCATTAAAACACTCTTCGCGACTGCATAGGGAACTCGAATAAGTTAAACTCAGAACTTACATTTTCTTTCAAAGATTATAAATTAAAAAGGTCAAGTGACATAATAGGTATCTTGATTCAGGTAATTTCATTCAAAGATTCAATCTTTACTCATTAAAGTACTCTTCGTGACATCAAAGGAAACTTGAATAAGTTTATCTCAAAACTCTTATTTTCTTTCATAGATTCCATCTTTATACATTAAAAACGTCTACTGACATAATGGGTACATTGATTGAAGTATTTTCATTCAAAGATTCAATCTTTATTCACTAAAACACTCTTCAGGACTTCATAGGGAACTCGAATAAGTTAAACTCAAAACTCTTATTTCCTTTCGTAGATTCAATCTTTATACATTAAAAAGATCTAGTGACATATTAGGCACCGTGAATGAGGTAATTTGATTCAAAGATTCAATCTTTACTCATTAAAACACTCTTCGTGATGTCAAAGCCAACTCGAATAAGTTGCACACAAAACACTAATTTTCTTCCAAAGATTCAATATTTATACATTAAAAAAGGTCTAGTGACATAAAGGGTACCTTTACTGTGGTATTTTCATTCAAAGATGCAATATTTAGTCATTAAAACACTCTTCGGGACTTCGTAGCGAACTCGAATAAGTTAAACTCAAAACTCTCATTTTCTTTCGTATATTCAATTTTATACATTAAAAAGGTCTAGTGACACAATCGGTACCCTGAATTAGGTAATTTCATTCCAAGATTCAATCTTTACGCAATAAAACACTCTTCGTGATGTCAAAGGGAACTCGAATAAGTTCAACAGAAAACACTAATTTTCTTCCAAAGATTTAATCTTTATACATTAAAAAAGCTCTAGTGCATAATGGGTATCTTTATTGAGGTATTTTCATTCAAAGATGCAATATTTTACTCATTAAAACACTCATCGTGACGTCAAAGGGAATTCAAAGATTCAATCTTTACTCCTTAGAACACTCTTCGTGACTTTAAAAGGAATTCGAATCAGTTTAACTCAAAACTCTCATTTTCTTTCAAAGATTTAATCTTTATACATTAAGAATGTCTAGTGACATAGTAGGTACTTTGATTGAGGTATTTTCATTCAAAAATTCAATCTTTAGTCATTAAAATACTCTACGCGACTTCATATGAAAACTCGAATAGGTTAAACTCAAAACTATCATTTTCCTTCAAAGATTCTCCCTTTATGTATTAAAACGGCCTAGTGACATAGTAGGTACCTTGATTGAGGTAATTTCATTCAAAGATTCAATTTTACTCATTAAAACACTCTTCGTGACGTCAAGGGGAACTCGAATAAGTTTAACTCAAAACAATCATTTTCTATCAAAGATTTAATCTTTATACATTAAAATGTTCTAGTGACAAAATATGTACCTTAATTGAGGAATTTTCATCCAAGGATTCAATCTTCACTCATTAAAACACCCTTCGGGACGTCAAAGGGAACTTGAATAAATTTAACTCAAAATTCTCATTTTATTTCAAAGATTCAATCTTTATATATAAAAAACGTCTAGTGACATAATGGGTACCTTGATTGAAATATTTTCATTCAAAGATTCAATCTTTGGTCATTAAAACACTCTTCGACATTTCATTGGGAACTCGAATAAGTTAAACTCAAAACTCTCATTTTTTTCCAAAGTTTCAACCTTTTTACATTAAAAAGGTTTATTGACATAATAGGTACCTTAATTGAGGAGATTTCATTCAAAGATTCTATCTTTACTCCTTAAAACACTCTTCGTGATGTCAAAGGTAACTCGGATAAGTTTAACTCAAAACTCTCATTTTATTTCAAAGATTTCATCTTTATACATTAAAAAGGCCTAGTGACATAATAGATACCATGATTGAGGTAATTTCATTCAAAGATTCAATCTTTGTCCATTAAAACACGCTACGCGACTTCGTAGGGAACTCGAATAAGTTAAACTCAAAACTCTCATTTTCTTTAAAAGATTCAATCTTTAAACATTAAAAAGGTCAGGTGACTTAATAGGTACCTGGATTGAGGTAATTTCATTCCAACATTCAATCTTTACTCATTAAAACTCTCTTCGCGACGTCAAAGGGAACTCGAATAAGTTGAACTCAAAACTCTCATCTATTTTGAAAGATTCAATCTTTACGCATTAAAAAGGCTAGTGACAAAATTTATACCTTGATTGAGGTATTTTGATTCAAAGATTCATTCTTTAGTCATTAAAACACTCTTCGCGACTTCATAGGGAAATCGAATAAGTTAGACTCAAAATTCTCATTTTGTTTCAAGGATTCAATCTTTATTCATTAAAAAGGTCTAGTGACATAATATGTTCCTTGATTGAGGCAATTTCATTCAAAGATTTCATCTTTACTCATTAAAACACTCTTTGTGATGTCAAAGGTAACTCGAATAAGTTTAACTCAAAACTCTCATCTTCTTTCAAAGATTTAATCTTCATACATTAAAATGGTCTAGTGACATAATAGGTACTTTGATTGAGGTATTTTCGTTCAAAGATTCAATCTTTAGTCATTAAAACACTCTTCGCGACTGCTTTAGGAACTCGAATAAGTTAAACTCAGTACTCACATTTTCTTTCAAAGATGCAATCTTTATAAATTAAAAAGGTCGAGTGACATAATAGGTATCTCGATTCAAGTAATTTCATTTAAAGATTCAATCTTTACTCATTAAAGTACTCTTCGTGACGTCAAAGGGAACTTGAATAAGTTTAACTCAAAACTCTTATTTTCTTTCAAAGATTCAATCTTCATATATTAAAAACGTCTAGTGATATAACGGGTACCTTGATTGAGGTATTTTTCATTCAAAGATTCAATCTTTAGTCATTAGAACACTCTTCGAGACTTCATAGGGAACTCGAATAAGTTAAACTTAAAACTCTCACTCCAAAATTCAACCTTTACTCGTTAAAACACTCTTCGTGGCATCCAAGGGAACTCGAATAAGTTGAACTCAAAACTCTCATCTTCTTTCAAAGATTCAATCCTAATGCATTGAAAATGTCTGGTGACATAATTTGTACCTTGATTGAGGTATTTTGATTTAAAGATTCTTTCTTTAGTTATTAAAACACTCTTCGCGACTTCATAGGGAAATCGAATAAATTAAACTCAAAATTCTCATTTTGTTTCGAGGATTCAATCTTTTTTCATTAAAAAGATCAAGTGAAATAATAGGTTCGTTGATTGAGGTAATTTCATTCGAAGATTCCTTCTTTACTCATTAAAACACTCTTCGTGATGTCAAAGGTAACTCGAATAAGTTTAGCTCAAAACTCTCATCTTCTTTCAAAGGTTTAATCTTTATACATTAGAATGGTTTTGTGACATAATAGGTACTTTGATTGAGTTATTTTCATTCAAATATTCAATCTTTAGTCATTAAAACACTCTTCGCGACTGCATAGGGAACTCGAATAAGTTAAACTCAGAACTTACATTTTCTTTCAAAGATTATAAATTAAAAAGGTCAAGTGACATAATAGGTATCTTGATTCAGGTAATTTCATTCAAAGATTCAATCTTTACTCATTAAAGTACTCTTCGTGACATCAAAGGAAACTTGAATAAGTTTATCTCAAAACTCTTATTTTCTTTCATAGATTCCATCTTTATACATTAAAAACGTCTACTGACATAATGGGTACATTGATTGAAGTATTTTCATTCAAAGATTCAATCTTTATTCACTAAAACACTCTTCAGGACTTCATAGGGAACTCGAATAAGTTAAACTCAAAACTCTTATTTCCTTTCGTAGATTCAATCTTTATACATTAAAAAGATCTAGTGACATATTAGGCACCGTGAATGAGGTAATTTGATTCAAAGATTCAATCTTTACTCATTAAAACACTCTTCGTGATGTCAAAGCCAACTCGAATAAGTTGCACACAAAACACTAATTTTCTTCCAAAGATTCAATATTTATACATTAAAAAAGGTCTAGTGACATAAAGGGTACCTTTACTGTGGTATTTTCATTCAAAGATGCAATATTTAGTCATTAAAACACTCTTCGGGACTTCGTAGCGAACTCGAATAAGTTAAACTCAAAACTCTCATTTTCTTTCGTATATTCAATTTTATACATTAAAAAGGTCTAGTGACACAATCGGTACCCTGAATTAGGTAATTTCATTCCAAGATTCAATCTTTACGCAATAAAACACTCTTCGTGATGTCAAAGGGAACTCGAATAAGTTCAACAGAAAACACTAATTTTCTTCCAAAGATTTAATCTTTATACATTAAAAAAGCTCTAGTGCATAATGGGTATCTTTATTGAGGTATTTTCATTCAAAGATGCAATATTTTACTCATTAAAACACTCATCGTGACGTCAAAGGGAATTCAAAGATTCAATCTTTACTCCTTAGAACACTCTTTGTGACTTTAAAAGGAATTCGAATCAGTTTAACTCAAAACTCTCATTTTCTTTCAAAGATTTAATCTTTATACATTAAGAATGTCTAGTGACATAGTAGGTACTTTGATTGAGGTATTTTCATTCAAAAATTCAATCTTTAGTCATTAAAATACTCTACGCGACTTCATATGAAAACTCGAATAGGTTAAACTCAAAACTATCATTTTCCTTCAAAGATTCTCCCTTTATGTATTAAAACGGCCTAGTGACATAGTAGGTACCTTGATTGAGGTAATTTCATTCAAAGATTCAATTTTACTCATTAAAACACTCTTCGTGACGTCAAGGGGAACTCGAATAAGTTTAACTCAAAACAATCATTTTCTATCAAAGATTTAATCTTTATACATTAAAATGTTCTAGTGACAAAATATGTACCTTAATTGAGGAATTTTCATCCAAGGATTCAATCTTCACTCATTAAAACACCCTTCGGGACGTCAAAGGGAACTTGAATAAATTTAACTCAAAATTCTCATTTTATTTCAAAGATTCAATCTTTATATATAAAAAACGTCTAGTGACATAATGGGTACCTTGATTGAAATATTTTCATTCAAAGATTCAATCTTTGGTCATTAAAACACTCTTCGACATTTCATTGGGAACTCGAATAAGTTAAACTCAAAACTCTCATGTTTTTCCAAAGTTTCAACCTTTTTACATTAAAAAGGTTTATTGACATAATAGGTACCTTAATTGAGGAGATTTCATTCAAAGATTCTATCTTTACTCCTTAAAACACTCTTCGTGATGTCAAAGGTAACTCGGATAAGTTTAACTCAAAACTCTCATTTTATTTCAAAGATTTCATCTTTATACATTAAAAAGGCCTAGTGACATAATAGATACCATGATTGAGGTAATTTCATTCAAAGATTCAATCTTTGTCCATTAAAACACGCTACGCGACTTCGTAGGGAACTCGAATAAGTTAAACTCAAAACTCTCATTTTCTTTAAAAGATTCAATCTTTAAACATTAAAAAGGTCAGGTGACTTAATAGGTACCTGGATTGAGGTAATTTCATTCCAACATTCAATCTTTACTCATTAAAACTCTCTTCGCGACGTCAAAGGGAACTCGAATAAGTTGAACTCAAAACTCTCATCTATTTTGAAAGATTCAATCTTTACGCATTAAAAAGGCTAGTGACAAAATTTATACCTTGATTGAGGTATTTTGATTCAAAGATTCAATCTTTAGTCATTAAAACACTCTTCGCGACTTCATAGGGAAATCGAATAAGTTAGACTCAAAATTCTCATTTTGTTTCAAGGATTCAATCTTTATTCATTAAAAAGGTCTAGTGACATAATATGTTCCTTGATTGAGGCAATTTCATTCAAAGATTTCATCTTTACTCATTAAAACACTCTTTGTGATGTCAAAGGTAACTCGAATAAGTTTAACTCAAAACTCTCATCTTCTTTCAAAGATTTAATCTTCATACATTAAAATGGTCTAGTGACATAATAGGTACTTTGATTGAGGTATTTTCGTTCAAAGATTCAATCTTTAGTCATTAAAACACTCTTCGCGACTGCTTTAGGAACTCGAATAAGTTAAACTCAGTACTCACATTTTCTTTCAAAGATGCAATCTTTATAAATTAAAAAGGTCGAGTGACATAATAGGTATCTCGATTCAAGTAATTTCATTTAAAGATTCAATCTTTACTCATTAAAGTACTCTTCGTGACGTCAAAGGGAACTTGAATAAGTTTAACTCAAAACTCTTATTTTCTTTCAAAGATTCAATCTTCATATATTAAAAACGTCTAGTGATATAACGGGTACCTTGATTGAGGTATTTTTCATTCAAAGATTCAATCTTTAGTCATTAGAACACTCTTCGGGACTTCATAGGGAACTCGAATAAGTTAAACTTAAAACTCTCACTCCAAAATTCAACCTTTACTCGTTAAAACACTCTTCGTGGCATCCAAGGGAACTCGAATAAGTTGAACTCAAAACTCTCATCTTCTTTCAAAGATTCAATCCTAATGCATTGAAAATGTCTGGTGACATAATTTGTACCTTGATTGAGGTATTTTGATTTAAAGATTCTTTCTTTAGTTATTAAAACACTCTTCGCGACTTCATAGGGAAATCGAATAAATTAAACTCAAAACTCTCATTTTGTTTCGAGGATTCAATCTTTTTTCATTAAAAAGATCTAGTGAAATAATAGGTTCGTTGATTGAGGTAATTTCATTCGAAGATTCCTTCTTTACTCATTAAAACACTCTTCGTGATGTCAAAGGTAACTCGAATACGTTTAGCTCAAAACTCTCATCTTCTACCAAAAGATTTAATCTTTATACATTAGAATGGTTTTGTGACATAATAGGTACTTTGATTGAGTTATTTTCATTCAAATATTCAATCTTTAGTCATTAAAACACTCTTCGCGACTGCATAGGGAACTCGAATAAGTTAAACTCAGAACTTACATTTTCTTTCAAAGATTATAAATTAAAAAGGTCAAGTGACATAATAGGTATCTTGATTCAGGTAATTTCATTCAAAGATTCAATCTTTACTCATTAAAGTACTCTTCGTGACATCAAAGGAAACTTGAATAAGTTTATCTCAAAACTCTTATTTTCTTTCATAGATTCCATCTTTATACATTAAAAACGTCTACTGACATAATGGGTACATTGATTGAAGTATTTTCATTCAAAGATTCAATCTTTATTCACTAAAACACTCTTCAGGACTTCACAGGGAACTCGAATAAGTTAAACTCAAAACTCTCATTTCCTTTCGTAGATTCAATCTTTATACATTAAAAAGATCTAGTGACATATTAGGTACCGTGAATGAGGTAATTTGATTCGAAGATTCAATCTTTACTCATTCAAACACACTTCGTGATGTCAAAGCCAACTCGAATAAGTTGCACACAAAACACTAATTTTCTTCCAAAGATTCAATATTTATACATTAAAAAAGGTCTACTGACATAAAGGGTATCTTTACTGTGGTATTTTCATTCAAAGATGCAATATTTAGTCATTAAAACACTCTTCGGGACTTCGTAGCGAACTCGAATAAGTTAAACTCAAAACTCTCATTTTCTTTCGTATATTCAATTTTATACATTAAAAAGGTCTAGTGACACAATCGGTACCCTGAATTAGGTAATTTCATTCCAAGATTCAATCTTTACGCAATAAAACACTCTTCGTGATGTCAAAGGGAACTCGAATAAGTTCAACAGAAAACACTAATTTTCTTCCAAAGATTTAATCTTTATACATTAAAAAAGCTCTAGTGCATAATGGGTATCTTTATTGAGGTATTTTCATTCAAAGATGCAATATTTTACTCATTAAAACACTCATCGTGACGTCAAAGGGAATTCAAAGATTCAATCTTTACTCCTTAGAATACTCTTCGTGACTTTAAAAGGAATTCCAATCAGTTTAACTCAAAACTCTCATTTTCTTTCAAAGATTTAATCTTTATACATTAAGAATGTCTAGTGACATAGTAGGTACTTTGATTGAGGTATTTTCATTCAAAGATTCAATCTTTAGTCATTAAAATACTCTACGCGACTTCATATGAAAACTCGAATAGGTTAAACTCAAAACTATCATTTTCCTTCAAAGATTCTCCCTTTATGTATTAAAACGGCCTAGTGACATAGTAGGTACCTTGATTGAGCTAATTTCATTCAAAGATTCAATTTTACTCATTAAAACACTCTTCGTGACGTCAAGGGGAACTCGAATAAGTTTAACTCAAAACAATCATTTTCTATCAAAGATTTAATCTTTATACATTAAAATGTTCTAGTGACAAAATATGTACCTTAATTGAGGAATTTTCATCCAAGGATTCAATCTTCACTCATTAAAACACCCTTCGGGACGTCAAAGGGAACTTGAATAAATTTAACTCAAAACTCTCATTTTATTTCAAAGATTCAATCTTTATATATAAAAAAACGTCTAGTGACATAATGGGTACCTTGATTGAAATATTTTCATTCAAAGATTCAATCTTTGGTCATTAAAACACTCTTCGACATTTCATTGGGAACTCGAATAAGTTAAACTCAAAACTCTCATTTTTTTCCAAAGTTTCAACCTTTTTACATTAAAAAGGTTTATTGACATAATAGGGACCTTAATTGAGGAGATTTCATTCAAAGATTCTATCTTTACTCCTTAAAACACTCTTCGTGATGTCAAAGGTAACTCGGATAAGTTTAACTCAAAAGTCTCATTTTATTTCAAAGATTTCATCTTTATATATTAAAAAGGCCTAGTGACATAATAGATACCATGATTGAGGTAATTTCATTCAAAGATTCAATCTTTGTCCATTAAAACACGCTACGCGACTCCGTAGGGAACTCGAATAAGTTAAACTCTCATTTTCTTTAAAAGATTCAATCTTTAAACATTAAAAAGGTCAAGTGACTTAATAGGTACCTGGATTGAGGTAATTTCATTCCAACATTCAATCTTTACTCATTAAAACTCTCTTCGCGACGTCAAAAGGAACTCGAATAAGTTGAACTCAAAACTCTCATCTATTTTGAAAGATTCAATCTTTACGCATTAAAAAGGCTAGTGACAAAATTTATACCTTGATTGAGGTATTTTGATTCAAAGATTCATTCTTTAGTCATTAAAACACTCTTCGCGACTTCATAGGGAAATCGAATAAGTTAGACTCAAAATTCTCATTTTGTTTCAAGGATTCAATCTTTATTCATTAAAAAGGTCTAGTGACATAATATGTTCCTTGATTGAGGCAATTTCATTCAAAGATTTCATCTTTACTCATTAAAACACTCTTTGTGATGTCAAAGGTAACTCGAACAAGTTTAACTCAAAACTCTCATCTTCTTTCAAAGATTTAATCTTCATACATTAAAATGGTCTAGTGACATAATAGGTACTTTGATTGAGGTATTTTCGTTCAAAGATTCAATCTTTAGTCATTAAAACACTCTTCGCGACTGCTTTAGGAACTCGAATAAGTTAAACTCAGTACTCACATTTTCTTTCAAAGATGCAATCTTTATAAATTAAAAAGGTCGAGTGACATAATAGGTATCTCGATTCAAGTAATTTCATTTAAAGATTCAATCTTTACTCATTAAAGTACTCTTCGTGACGTCAAAGGGAACTTGAATAAGTTTAACTCAAAACTGTTGTTTTCTTTCAAAGATTCAATCTTCATATATTAAAAACGTCTAGTGATATAACAGGTACCTTGATTGAGGTATTTTTCATTCAAAGATTCAATCTTTAGTCATTAGAACACTCTTCGGGACTTCATAGGGAACTCGAATAAGTTAAACTTAAAACTCTCACTCCAAAATTCAACCTTTACTCGTTAAAACACTCTTCGTGGCATCCAAGGGAACTCGAATAAGTTGAACTCAAAACTCTCATCTTCTTTCAAAGATTCAATCCTAATGCATTGAAAATGTCTGGTGACATAATTTGTACCTTGATTGAGGTATTTTGATTTAAAGATTCTTTCTTTAGTTATTAAAACACTCTTCGCGACTTCATAGGGAAATCGAATAAATTAAACTCAAAATTCTCATTTTGTTTCGAGGATTCAATCTTTTTTCATTAAAAAGATCAAGTGAAATAATAGGTTCGTTGATTGAGGTAATTTCATTCGAAGATTCCTTCTTTACTCATTAAAACACTCTTCGTGATGTCAAAGGTAACTCGAATAAGTTTAGCTCAAAACTCTCATCTTCTTTCAAAGGTTTAATCTTTATATATTAGAATGGTTTTGTGACATAATAGGTACTTTGATTGAGTTATTTTCATTCAAATATTCAATCTTTAGTCATTAAAACACTCTTCGCGACTGCATAGGGAACTCGAATAAGTTAAACTCAGAACTTACATTTTCTTTCAAAGATTATAAATTAAAAAGGTCAAGTAACATAATAGGTATCTTGATTCAGGTAATTTCATTCAAAGATTCAATCTTTACTCATTAAAGTACTCTTCGTGACATCAAAGGAAACTTGAATAAGTTTATCTCAAAACTCTTATTTTCTTTCATAGATTCCATCTTTATATATTAAAAACGTCTACTGACATAATGGGTACATTGATTGAAGTATTTTCATTCAAAGATTCAATCTTTATTCACTAAAACACTCTTCAGGACTTCATAGGGAACTCGAATAAGTTAAACTCAAAACTCTTATTTCCTTTCGTAGATTCAATCTTTATACATTAAAAAGATCTAGTGACATATTAGGCACCGTGAATGAGGTAATTTGATTCAAAGATTCAATCTTTACTCATTAAAACACTCTTCGTGATGTCAAAGCCAACTCGAATAAGTTGCACACAAAACACTAATTTTCTTCCAAAGATTCAATATTTATACATTAAAAAAGGTCTAGTGACATAAAGGGTATCTTTACTGTGGTATTTTCATTCAAAGATGCAATATTTAGTCATTAAAACACTCTTCGGGACTTCGTAGCGAACTCGAATAAGTTAAACTCAAAACTCTCATTTTCTTTCGTATATTCAATTTTATACATTAAAAAGGTCTAGTGACACAATCGGTACCCTGAATTAGGTAATTTCATTCCAAGATTCAATCTTTACGCAATAAAACACTCTTCGTGATGTCAAAGGGAACTCGAATAAGTTCAACAGAAAACACTAATTTTCTTCCAAAGATTTAATCTTTATACATTAAAAAAGCTCTAGTGCATAATGGGTATCTTTATTGAGGTATTTTCATTCAAAGATGTAATATTTTACTCATTAAAACACTCATCGTGACGTCAAAGGGAATTCAAAGATTCAATCTTTACTCCTTAGAACACTCTTCGTGACTTTAAAAGGAATTCGAATCAGTTTAACTCAAAACTCTCATTTTCTTTCAAAGATTTAATCTTTATACATTAAGAATGTCTAGTGACATAGTAGGTACTTTGATTGAGGTATTTTCATTCAAAGATTCAATCTTTAGTCATTAAAATACTCTACGCGACTTCATATGAAAACTCGAATAGGTTAAACTCAAAACTATCATTTTCCTTCAAAGATTCTCCCTTTATGTATTAAAACGGCCTAGTGACATAGTAGGTACCTTGATTGAGGTAATTTCATTCAAAGATTCAATTTTACTCATTAAAACACTCTTCGTGACGTCAAGGGGAACTCGAATAAGTTTAACTCAAAACAATCATTTTCTATCAAAGATTTAATCTTTATACATTAAAATGTTCTAGTGACAAAATATGTACCTTAATTGAGGAATTTTCATCCAAGGATTCAATCTTCACTCATTAAAACACCCTTCGGGACGTCAAAGGGAACTTGAATAAATTTAACTCAAAACTCTCATTTTATTTCAAAGATTCAATCTTTATATATAAAAAAACGTCTAGTGACATAATGGGTACCTTGATTGAAATATTTTCATTCAAAGATTCAATCTTTGGTCATTAAAACACTCTTCGACATTTCATTGGGAACTCGAATAAGTTAAACTCAAAACTCTCATTTTTTTCCAAAGTTTCAACCTTTTTACATTAAAAAGGTTTATTGACATAATAGGGACCTTAATTGAGGAGATTTCATTCAAAGATTCTATCTTTACTCCTTAAAACACTCTTCGTGATGTCAAAGGTAACTCGGATAAGTTTAACTCAAAAGTCTCATTTTATTTCAAAGATTTCATCTTTATATATTAAAAAGGCCTAGTGACATAATAGATACCATGATTGAGGTAATTTCATTCAAAGATTCAATCTTTGTCCATTAAAACACGCTACGCGACTTCGTAGGGAACTCGAATAAGTTAAACTCTCATTTTCTTTAAAAGATTCAATCTTTAAACATTAAAAAGGTCAAGTGACTTAATAGGTACCTGGATTGAGGTAATTTCATTCCAACATTCAATCTTTACTCATTAAAACTCTCTTCGCGACGTCAAAAGGAACTCGAATAAGTTGAACTCAAAACTCTCATCTATTTTGAAAGATTCAATCTTTACGCATTAAAAAGGCTAGTGACAAAATTTATACCTTGATTGAGGTATTTTGATTCAAAGATTCATTCTTTAGTCATTAAAACACTCTTCGCGACTTCATAGGGAAATCGAATAAGTTAGACTCAAAATTCTCATTTTGTTTCAAGGATTCAATCTTTATTCGTTAAAAAGGTCTAGTGACATAATATGTTCCTTGATTGAGGCAATTTCATTCAAAGATTTCATCTTTACTCATTAAAACACTCTTTGTGATGTCAAAGGTAACTCGAACAAGTTTAACTCAAAACTCTCATCTTCTTTCAAAGATTTAATCTTCATACATTAAAATGGTCTAGTGACATAATAGGTACTTTGATTGAGGTATTTTCGTTCAAAGATTCAATCTTTAGTCATTAAAACACTCTTCGCGACTGCTTTAGGAACTCGAATAAGTTAAACTCAGTACTCACATTTTCTTTCAAAGATGCAATCTTTATAAATTAAAAAGGTCGAGTGACATAATAGGTATCTCGATTCAAGTAATTTCATTTAAAGATTCAATCTTTACTCATTAAAGTACTCTTCGTGACGTCAAAGGGAACTTGAATAAGTTTAACTCAAAACTGTTGTTTTCTTTCAAAGATTCAATCTTCATATATTAAAAACGTCTAGTGATATAACAGGTACCTTGATTGAGGTATTTTTCATTCAAAGATTCAATCTTTAGTCATTAGAACACTCTTCGGGACTTCATAGGGAACTCGAATAAGTTAAACTTAAAACTCTCACTCCAAAATTCAACCTTTACTCGTTAAAACACTCTTCGTGGCATCCAAGGGAACTCGAATAAGTTGAACTCAAAACTCTCATCTTCTTTCAAAGATTCAATCCTAATGCATTGAAAATGTCTGGTGACATAATTTGTACCTTGATTGAGGTATTTTGATTTAAAGATTCTTTCTTTAGTTATTAAAACACTCTTCGCGACTTCATAGGGAAATCGAATAAATTAAACTCAAAATTCTCATTTTGTTTCGAGGATTCAATCTTTTTTCATTAAAAAGATCAAGTGAAATAATAGGTTCGTTGATTGAGGTAATTTCATTCGAAGATTCCTTCTTTACTCATTAAAACACTCTTCGTGATGTCAAAGGTAACTCGAATAAGTTTAGCTCAAAACTCTCATCTTCTTTCAAAGGTTTAATCTTTATACATTAGAATGGTTTTGTGACATAATAGGTACTTTGATTGAGTTATTTTCATTCAAATATTCAATCTTTAGTCATTAAAACACTCTTCGCGACTGCATAGGGAACTCGAATAAGTTAAACTCAGAACTTACATTTTCTTTCAAAGATTATAAATTAAAAAGGTCAAGTAACATAATAGGTATCTTGATTCAGGTAATTTCATTCAAAGATTCAATCTTTACTCATTAAAGTACTCTTCGTGACATCAAAGGAAACTTGAATAAGTTTATCTCAAAACTCTTATTTTCTTTCATAGATTCCATCTTTATACATTAAAAACGTCTACTGACATAATGGGTACATTGATTGAAGTATTTTCATTCAAAGATTCAATCTTTATTCACTAAAACACTCTTCAGGACTTCATAGGGAACTCGAATAAGTTAAACTCAAAACTCTTATTTCCTTTCGTAGATTCAATCTTTATACATTAAAAAGATCTAGTGACATATTAGGCACCGTGAATGAGGTAATTTGATTCAAAGATTCAATCTTTACTCATTAAAACACTCTTCGTGATGTCAAAGCCAACTCGAATAAGTTGCACACAAAACACTAATTTTCTTCCAAAGATTCAATATTTATACATTAAAAAAGGTCTAGTGACATAAAGGGTATCTTTACTGTGGTATTTTCATTCAAAGATGCAATATTTAGTCATTAAAACACTCTTCGGGACTTCGTAGCGAACTCGAATAAGTTAAACTCAAAACTCTCATTTTCTTTCGTATATTCAATTTTATACATTAAAAAGGTCTAGTGACACAATCGGTACCCTGAATTAGGTAATTTCATTCCAAGATTCAATCTTTACGCAATAAAACACTCTTCGTGATGTCAAAGGGAACTCGAATAAGTTCAACAGAAAACACTAATTTTCTTCCAAAGATTTAATCTTTATACATTAAAAAAGCTCTAGTGCATAATGGGTATCTTTATTGAGGTATTTTCATTCAAAGATGTAATATTTTACTCATTAAAACACTCATCGTGACGTCAAAGGGAATTCAAAGATTCAATCTTTACTCCTTAGAACACTCTTCGTGACTTTAAAAGGAATTCGAATCAGTTTAACTCAAAACTCTCATTTTCTTTCAAAGATTTAATCTTTATACATTAAGAATGTCTAGTGACATAGTAGGTACTTTGATTGAGGTATTTTCATTCAAAGATTCAATCTTTAGTCATTAAAATACTCTACGCGACTTCATATGAAAACTCGAATAGGTTAAACTCAAAACTATCATTTTCCTTCAAAGATTCTCCCTTTATGTATTAAAACGGCCTAGTGACATAGTAGGTACCTTGATTGAGGTAATTTCATTCAAAGATTCAATTTTACTCATTAAAACACTCTTCGTGACGTCAAGGGGAACTCGAATAAGTTTAACTCAAAACAATCATTTTCTATCAAAGATTTAATCTTTATACATTAAAATGTTCTAGTGACAAAATATGTACCTTAATTGAGGAATTTTCATCCAAGGATTCAATCTTCACTCATTAAAACACCCTTCGGGACGTCAAAGGGAACTTGAATAAATTTAACTCAAAACTCTCATTTTATTTCAAAGATTCAATCTTTATATATAAAAAAACGTCTAGTGACATAATGGGTACCTTGATTGAAATATTTTCATTCAAAGATTCAATCTTTGGTCATTAAAACACTCTTCGACATTTCATTGGGAACTCGAATAAGTTAAACTCAAAACTCTCATTTTTTTCCAAAGTTTCAACCTTTTTACATTAAAAAGGTTTATTGACATAATAGGGACCTTAATTGAGGAGATTTCATTCAAAGATTCTATCTTTACTCCTTAAAACACTCTTCGTGATGTCAAAGGTAACTCGGATAAGTTTAACTCAAAAGTCTCATTTTATTTCAAAGATTTCATCTTTATATATTAAAAAGGCCTAGTGACATAATAGATACCATGATTGAGGTAATTTCATTCAAAGATTCAATCTTTGTCCATTAAAACACGCTACGCGACTTCGTAGGGAACTCGAATAAGTTAAACTCTCATTTTCTTTAAAAGATTCAATCTTTAAACATTAAAAAGGTCAAGTGACTTAATAGGTACCTGGATTGAGGTAATTTCATTCCAACATTCAATCTTTACTCATTAAAACTCTCTTCGCGACGTCAAAAGGAACTCGAATAAGTTGAACTCAAAACTCTCATCTATTTTGAAAGATTCAATCTTTACGCATTAAAAAGGCTAGTGACAAAATTTATACCTTGATTGAGGTATTTTGATTCAAAGATTCATTCTTTAGTCATTAAAACACTCTTCGCGACTTCATAGGGAAATCGAATAAGTTAGACTCAAAATTCTCATTTTGTTTCAAGGATTCAATCTTTATTCATTAAAAAGGTCTAGTGACATAATATGTTCCTTGATTGAGGCAATTTCATTCAAAGATTTCATCTTTACTCATTAAAACACTCTTTGTGATGTCAAAGGTAACTCGAACAAGTTTAACTCAAAACTCTCATCTTCTTTCAAAGATTTAATCTTCATACATTAAAATGGTCTAGTGACATAATAGGTACTTTGATTGAGGTATTTTCGTTCAAAGATTCAATCTTTAGTCATTAAAACACTCTTCGCGACTGCTTTAGGAACTCGAATAAGTTAAACTCAGTACTCACATTTTCT
The DNA here is from genome assembly GCF_030987335.1 of Cornus florida. NCBI lineage: Eukaryota > Viridiplantae > Streptophyta > Magnoliopsida > Cornales > Cornaceae > Cornus > Cornus florida. The sequence continues at coordinate 151,712 of NW_026775901.1, read as the reverse complement.
TTCAAAGATGCAATCTTTATAAATTAAAAAGGTCGAGTGACATAATAGGTATCTCGATTCAAGTAATTTCATTTAAAGATTCAATCTTTACTCATTAAAGTACTCTTCGTGACGTCAAAGGGAACTTGAATAAGTTTAACTCAAAACTCTTGTTTTCTTTCAAAGATTCAATCTTCATATATTAAAAACGTCTAGTGATATAACGGGTACCTTGATTGAGGTATTTTTCATTCAAAGATTCAATCTTTAGTCATTAGAACACTCTTCGGGACTTCATAGGGAACTCGAATAAGTTAAACTTAAAACTCTCACTCCAAAATTCAACCTTTACTCGTTAAAACACTCTTCGTGGCATCCAAGGGAACTCGAATAAGTTGAACTCAAAACTCTCATCTTCTTTCAAAGATTCAATCCTAATGCATTGAAAATGTCTGGTGACATAATTTGTACCTTGATTGAGGTATTTTGATTTAAAGATTCTTTCTTTAGTTATTAAAACACTCTTCGCGACTTCATAGGGAAATCGAATAAATTAAACTCAAAATTCTCATTTTGTTTCGAGGATTCAATCTTTTTTCATTAAAAAGATCAAGTGAAATAATAGGTTCGTTGATTGAGGTAATTTCATTCGAAGATTCCTTCTTTACTCATTAAAACACTCTTCGTGATGTCAAAGGTAACTCGAATAAGTTTAGCTCAAAACTCTCATCTTCTTTCAAAGGTTTAATCTTTATACATTAGAATGGTTTTGTGACATAATAGGTACTTTGATTGAGTTATTTTCATTCAAATATTCAATCTTTAGTCATTAAAACACTCTTCGCGACTGCATAGGGAACTCGAATAAGTTAAACTCAGAACTTACATTTTCTTTCAAAGATTATAAATTAAAAAGGTCAAGTAACATAATAGGTATCTTGATTCAGGTAATTTCATTCAAAGATTCAATCTTTACTCATTAAAGTACTCTTCGTGACATCAAAGGAAACTTGAATAAGTTTATCTCAAAACTCTTATTTTCTTTCATAGATTCCATCTTTATACATTAAAAACGTCTACTGACATAATGGGTACATTGATTGAAGTATTTTCATTCAAAGATTCAATCTTTATTCACTAAAACACTCTTCAGGACTTCATAGGGAACTCGAATAAGTTAAACTCAAAACTCTTATTTCCTTTCGTAGATTCAATCTTTATACATTAAAAAGATCTAGTGACATATTAGGCACCGTGAATGAGGTAATTTGATTCAAAGATTCAATCTTTACTCATTAAAACACTCTTCGTGATGTCAAAGCCAACTCGAATAAGTTGCACACAAAACACTAATTTTCTTCCAAAGATTCAATATTTATACATTAAAAAAGGTCTAGTGACATAAAGGGTATCTTTACTGTGGTATTTTCATTCAAAGATGCAATATTTAGTCATTAAAACACTCTTCGGGACTTCGTAGCGAACTCGAATAAGTTAAACTCAAAACTCTCATTTTCTTTCGTATATTCAATTTTATACATTAAAAAGGTCTAGTGACACAATCGGTACCCTGAATTAGGTAATTTCATTCCAAGATTCAATCTTTACGCAATAAAACACTCTTCGTGATGTCAAAGGGAACTCGAATAAGTTCAACAGAAAACACTAATTTTCTTCCAAAGATTTAATCTTTATACATTAAAAAAGCTCTAGTGCATAATGGGTATCTTTATTGAGGTATTTTCATTCAAAGATGTAATATTTTACTCATTAAAACACTCATCGTGACGTCAAAGGGAATTCAAAGATTCAATCTTTACTCCTTAGAACACTCTTCGTGACTTTAAAAGGAATTCGAATCAGTTTAACTCAAAACTCTCATTTTCTTTCAAAGATTTAATCTTTATACATTAAGAATGTCTAGTGACATAGTAGGTACTTTGATTGAGGTATTTTCATTCAAAGATTCAATCTTTAGTCATTAAAATACTCTACGCGACTTCATATGAAAACTCGAATAGGTTAAACTCAAAACTATCATTTTCCTTCAAAGATTCTCCCTTTATGTATTAAAACGGCCTAGTGACATAGTAGGTACCTTGATTGAGGTAATTTCATTCAAAGATTCAATTTTACTCATTAAAACACTCTTCGTGACGTCAAGGGGAACTCGAATAAGTTTAACTCAAAACAATCATTTTCTATCAAAGATTTAATCTTTATACATTAAAATGTTCTAGTGACAAAATATGTACCTTAATTGAGGAATTTTCATCCAAGGATTCAATCTTCACTCATTAAAACACCCTTCGGGACGTCAAAGGGAACTTGAATAAATTTAACTCAAAACTCTCATTTTATTTCAAAGATTCAATCTTTATATATAAAAAAACGTCTAGTGACATAATGGGTACCTTGATTGAAATATTTTCATTCAAAGATTCAATCTTTGGTCATTAAAACACTCTTCGACATTTCATTGGGAACTCGAATAAGTTAAACTCAAAACTCTCATTTTTTTCCAAAGTTTCAACCTTTTTACATTAAAAAGGTTTATTGACATAATAGGGACCTTAATTGAGGAGATTTCATTCAAAGATTCTATCTTTACTCCTTAAAACACTCTTCGTGATGTCAAAGGTAACTCGGATAAGTTTAACTCAAAAGTCTCATTTTATTTCAAAGATTTCATCTTTATATATTAAAAAGGCCTAGTGACATAATAGATACCATGATTGAGGTAATTTCATTCAAAGATTCAATCTTTGTCCATTAAAACACGCTACGCGACTTCGTAGGGAACTCGAATAAGTTAAACTCTCATTTTCTTTAAAAGATTCAATCTTTAAACATTAAAAAGGTCAAGTGACTTAATAGGTACCTGGATTGAGGTAATTTCATTCCAACATTCAATCTTTACTCATTAAAACTCTCTTCGCGACGTCAAAAGGAACTCGAATAAGTTGAACTCAAAACTCTCATCTATTTTGAAAGATTCAATCTTTACGCATTAAAAAGGCTAGTGACAAAATTTATACCTTGATTGAGGTATTTTGATTCAAAGATTCATTCTTTAGTCATTAAAACACTCTTCGCGACTTCATAGGGAAATCGAATAAGTTAGACTCAAAATTCTCATTTTGTTTCAAGGATTCAATCTTTATTCATTAAAAAGGTCTAGTGACATAATATGTTCCTTGATTGAGGCAATTTCATTCAAAGATTTCATCTTTACTCATTAAAACACTCTTTGTGATGTCAAAGGTAACTCGAACAAGTTTAACTCAAAACTCTCATCTTCTTTCAAAGATTTAATCTTCATACATTAAAATGGTCTAGTGACATAATAGGTACTTTGATTGAGGTATTTTCGTTCAAAGATTCAATCTTTAGTCATTAAAACACTCTTCGCGACTGCTTTAGGAACTCGAATAAGTTAAACTCAGTACTCACATTTTCTTTCAAAGATGCAATCTTTATAAATTAAAAAGGTCGAGTGACATAATAGGTATCTCGATTCAAGTAATTTCATTTAAAGATTCAATCTTTACTCATTAAAGTACTCTTCGTGACGTCAAAGGGAACTTGAATAAGTTTAACTCAAAACTCTTGTTTTCTTTCAAAGATTCAATCTTCATATATTAAAAACGTCTAGTGATATAACGGGTACCTTGATTGAGGTATTTTTCATTCAAAGATTCAATCTTTAGTCATTAGAACACTCTTCGGGACTTCATAGGGAACTCGAATAAGTTAAACTTAAAACTCTCACTCCAAAATTCAACCTTTACTCGTTAAAACACTCTTCGTGGCATCCAAGGGAACTCGAATAAGTTGAACTCAAAACTCTCATCTTCTTTCAAAGATTCAATCCTAATGCATTGAAAATGTCTGGTGACATAATTTGTACCTTGATTGAGGTATTTTGATTTAAAGATTCTTTCTTTAGTTATTAAAACACTCTTCGCGACTTCATAGGGAAATCGAATAAATTAAACTCAAAATTCTCATTTTGTTTCGAGGATTCAATCTTTTTTCATTAAAAAGATCAAGTGAAATAATAGGTTCGTTGATTGAGGTAATTTCATTCGAAGATTCCTTCTTTACTCATTAAAACACTCTTCGTGATGTCAAAGGTAACTCGAATAAGTTTAGCTCAAAACTCTCATCTTCTTTCAAAGGTTTAATCTTTATACATTAGAATGGTTTTGTGACATAATAGGTACTTTGATTGAGTTATTTTCATTCAAATATTCAATCTTTAGTCATTAAAACACTCTTCGCGACTGCATAGGGAACTCGAATAAGTTAAACTCAGAACTTACATTTTCTTTCAAAGATTATAAATTAAAAAGGTCAAGTAACATAATAGGTATCTTGATTCAGGTAATTTCATTCAAAGATTCAATCTTTACTCATTAAAGTACTCTTCGTGACATCAAAGGAAACTTGAATAAGTTTATCTCAAAACTCTTATTTTCTTTCATAGATTCCATCTTTATACATTAAAAACGTCTACTGACATAATGGGTACATTGATTGAAGTATTTTCATTCAAAGATTCAATCTTTATTCACTAAAACACTCTTCAGGACTTCATAGGGAACTCGAATAAGTTAAACTCAAAACTCTTATTTCCTTTCGTAGATTCAATCTTTATACATTAAAAAGATCTAGTGACATATTAGGCACCGTGAATGAGGTAATTTGATTCAAAGATTCAATCTTTACTCATTAAAACACTCTTCGTGATGTCAAAGCCAACTCGAATAAGTTGCACACAAAACACTAATTTTCTTCCAAAGATTCAATATTTATACATTAAAAAAGGTCTAGTGACATAAAGGGTATCTTTACTGTGGTATTTTCATTCAAAGATGCAATATTTAGTCATTAAAACACTCTTCGGGACTTCGTAGCGAACTCGAATAAGTTAAACTCAAAACTCTCATTTTCTTTCGTATATTCAATTTTATACATTAAAAAGGTCTAGTGACACAATCGGTACCCTGAATTAGGTAATTTCATTCCAAGATTCAATCTTTACGCAATAAAACACTCTTCGTGATGTCAAAGGGAACTCGAATAAGTTCAACAGAAAACACTAATTTTCTTCCAAAGATTTAATCTTTATACATTAAAAAAGCTCTAGTGCATAATGGGTATCTTTATTGAGGTATTTTCATTCAAAGATGTAATATTTTACTCATTAAAACACTCATCGTGACGTCAAAGGGAATTCAAAGATTCAATCTTTACTCCTTAGAACACTCTTCGTGACTTTAAAAGGAATTCGAATCAGTTTAACTCAAAACTCTCATTTTCTTTCAAAGATTTAATCTTTATACATTAAGAATGTCTAGTGACATAGTAGGTACTTTGATTGAGGTATTTTCATTCAAAGATTCAATCTTTAGTCATTAAAATACTCTACGCGACTTCATATGAAAACTCGAATAGGTTAAACTCAAAACTATCATTTTCCTTCAAAGATTCTCCCTTTATGTATTAAAACGGCCTAGTGACATAGTAGGTACCTTGATTGAGGTAATTTCATTCAAAGATTCAATTTTACTCATTAAAACACTCTTCGTGACGTCAAGGGGAACTCGAATAAGTTTAACTCAAAACAATCATTTTCTATCAAAGATTTAATCTTTATACATTAAAATGTTCTAGTGACAAAATATGTACCTTAATTGAGGAATTTTCATCCAAGGATTCAATCTTCACTCATTAAAACACCCTTCGGGACGTCAAAGGGAACTTGAATAAATTTAACTCAAAACTCTCATTTTATTTCAAAGATTCAATCTTTATATATAAAAAAACGTCTAGTGACATAATGGGTACCTTGATTGAAATATTTTCATTCAAAGATTCAATCTTTGGTCATTAAAACACTCTTCGACATTTCATTGGGAACTCGAATAAGTTAAACTCAAAACTCTCATTTTTTTCCAAAGTTTCAACCTTTTTACATTAAAAAGGTTTATTGACATAATAGGGACCTTAATTGAGGAGATTTCATTCAAAGATTCTATCTTTACTCCTTAAAACACTCTTCGTGATGTCAAAGGTAACTCGGATAAGTTTAACTCAAAAGTCTCATTTTATTTCAAAGATTTCATCTTTATATATTAAAAAGGCCTAGTGACATAATAGATACCATGATTGAGGTAATTTCATTCAAAGATTCAATCTTTGTCCATTAAAACACGCTACGCGACTTCGTAGGGAACTCGAATAAGTTAAACTCTCATTTTCTTTAAAAGATTCAATCTTTAAACATTAAAAAGGTCAAGTGACTTAATAGGTACCTGGATTGAGGTAATTTCATTCCAACATTCAATCTTTACTCATTAAAACTCTCTTCGCGACGTCAAAAGGAACTCGAATAAGTTGAACTCAAAACTCTCATCTATTTTGAAAGATTCAATCTTTACGCATTAAAAAGGCTAGTGACAAAATTTATACCTTGATTGAGGTATTTTGATTCAAAGATTCATTCTTTAGTCATTAAAACACTCTTCGCGACTTCATAGGGAAATCGAATAAGTTAGACTCAAAATTCTCATTTTGTTTCAAGGATTCAATCTTTATTCATTAAAAAGGTCTAGTGACATAATATGTTCCTTGATTGAGGCAATTTCATTCAAAGATTTCATCTTTACTCATTAAAACACTCTTTGTGATGTCAAAGGTAACTCGAACAAGTTTAACTCAAAACTCTCATCTTCTTTCAAAGATTTAATCTTCATACATTAAAATGGTCTAGTGACATAATAGGTACTTTGATTGAGGTATTTTCGTTCAAAGATTCAATCTTTAGTCATTAAAACACTCTTCGCGACTGCTTTAGGAACTCGAATAAGTTAAACTCAGTACTCACATTTTCTTTCAAAGATGCAATCTTTATAAATTAAAAAGGTCGAGTGACATAATAGGTATCTCGATTCAAGTAATTTCATTTAAAGATTCAATCTTTACTCATTAAAGTACTCTTCGTGACGTCAAAGGGAACTTGAATAAGTTTAACTCAAAACTCTTGTTTTCTTTCAAAGATTCAATCTTCATATATTAAAAACGTCTAGTGATATAACGGGTACCTTGATTGAGGTATTTTTCATTCAAAGATTCAATCTTTAGTCATTAGAACACTCTTCGAGACTTCATAGGGAACTCGAATAAGTTAAACTTAAAACTCTCACTCCAAAATTCAACCTTTACTCGTTAAAACACTCTTCGTGGCATCCAAGGGAACTCGAATAAGTTGAACTCAAAACTCTCATCTTCTTTCAAAGATTCAATCCTAATGCATTGAAAATGTCTGGTGACATAATTTGTACCTTGATTGAGGTATTTTGATTTAAAGATTCTTTCTTTAGTTATTAAAACACTCTTCGCGACTTCATAGGGAAATCGAATAAATTAAACTCAAAATTCTCATTTTGTTTCGAGGATTCAATCTTTTTTCATTAAAAAGATCAAGTGAAATAATAGGTTCGTTGATTGAGGTAATTTCATTCGAAGATTCCTTCTTTACTCATTAAAACACTCTTCGTGATGTCAAAGGTAACTCGAATAAGTTTAGCTCAAAACTCTCATCTTCTTTCAAAGGTTTAATCTTTATACATTAGAATGGTTTTGTGACATAATAGGTACTTTGATTGAGTTATTTTCATTCAAATATTCAATCTTTAGTCATTAAAACACTCTTCGCGACTGCATAGGGAACTCGAATAAGTTAAACTCAGAACTTACATTTTCTTTCAAAGATTATAAATTAAAAAGGTCAAGTAACATAATAGGTATCTTGATTCAGGTAATTTCATTCAAAGATTCAATCTTTACTCATTAAAGTACTCTTCGTGACATCAAAGGAAACTTGAATAAGTTTATCTCAAAACTCTTATTTTCTTTCATAGATTCCATCTTTATACATTAAAAACGTCTACTGACATAATGGGTACATTGATTGAAGTATTTTCATTCAAAGATTCAATCTTTATTCACTAAAACACTCTTCAGGACTTCATAGGGAACTCGAATAAGTTAAACTCAAAACTCTTATTTCCTTTCGTAGATTCAATCTTTATACATTAAAAAGATCTAGTGACATATTAGGCACCGTGAATGAGGTAATTTGATTCAAAGATTCAATCTTTACTCATTAAAACACTCTTCGTGATGTCAAAGCCAACTCGAATAAGTTGCACACAAAACACTAATTTTCTTCCAAAGATTCAATATTTATACATTAAAAAAGGTCTAGTGACATAAAGGGTATCTTTACTGTGGTATTTTCATTCAAAGATGCAATATTTAGTCATTAAAACACTCTTCGGGACTTCGTAGCGAACTCGAATAAGTTAAACTCAAAACTCTCATTTTCTTTCGTATATTCAATTTTATACATTAAAAAGGTCTAGTGACACAATCGGTACCCTGAATTAGGTAATTTCATTCCAAGATTCAATCTTTACGCAATAAAACACTCTTCGTGATGTCAAAGGGAACTCGAATAAGTTCAACAGAAAACACTAATTTTCTTCCAAAGATTTAATCTTTATACATTAAAAAAGCTCTAGTGCATAATGGGTATCTTTATTGAGGTATTTTCATTCAAAGATGTAATATTTTACTCATTAAAACACTCATCGTGACGTCAAAGGGAATTCAAAGATTCAATCTTTACTCCTTAGAACACTCTTCGTGACTTTAAAAGGAATTCGAATCAGTTTAACTCAAAACTCTCATTTTCTTTCAAAGATTTAATCTTTATACATTAAGAATGTCTAGTGACATAGTAGGTACTTTGATTGAGGTATTTTCATTCAAAGATTCAATCTTTAGTCATTAAAATACTCTACGCGACTTCATATGAAAACTCGAATAGGTTAAACTCAAAACTATCATTTTCCTTCAAAGATTCTCCCTTTATGTATTAAAACGGCCTAGTGACATAGTAGGTACCTTGATTGAGGTAATTTCATTCAAAGATTCAATTTTACTCATTAAAACACTCTTCGTGACGTCAAGGGGAACTCGAATAAGTTTAACTCAAAACAATCATTTTCTATCAAAGATTTAATCTTTATACATTAAAATGTTCTAGTGACAAAATATGTACCTTAATTGAGGAATTTTCATCCAAGGATTCAATCTTCACTCATTAAAACACCCTTCGGGACGTCAAAGGGAACTTGAATAAATTTAACTCAAAACTCTCATTTTATTTCAAAGATTCAATCTTTATATATAAAAAAACGTCTAGTGACATAATGGGTACCTTGATTGAAATATTTTCATTCAAAGATTCAATCTTTGGTCATTAAAACACTCTTCGACATTTCATTGGGAACTCGAATAAGTTAAACTCAAAACTCTCATTTTTTTCCAAAGTTTCAACCTTTTTACATTAAAAAGGTTTATTGACATAATAGGGACCTTAATTGAGGAGATTTCATTCAAAGATTCTATCTTTACTCCTTAAAACACTCTTCGTGATGTCAAAGGTAACTCGGATAAGTTTAACTCAAAAGTCTCATTTTATTTCAAAGATTTCATCTTTATATATTAAAAAGGCCTAGTGACATAATAGATACCATGATTGAGGTAATTTCATTCAAAGATTCAATCTTTGTCCATTAAAACACGCTACGCGACTTCGTAGGGAACTCGAATAAGTTAAACTCTCATTTTCTTTAAAAGATTCAATCTTTAAACATTAAAAAGGTCAAGTGACTTAATAGGTACCTGGATTGAGGTAATTTCATTCCAACATTCAATCTTTACTCATTAAAACTCTCTTCGCGACGTCAAAAGGAACTCGAATAAGTTGAACTCAAAACTCTCATCTATTTTGAAAGATTCAATCTTTACGCATTAAAAAGGCTAGTGACAAAATTTATACCTTGATTGAGGTATTTTGATTCAAAGATTCATTCTTTAGTCATTAAAACACTCTTCGCGACTTCATAGGGAAATCGAATAAGTTAGACACAAAATTCTCATTTTGTTTCAAGGATTCAATCTTTATTCGTTAAAAAGGTCTAGTGACATAATATGTTCCTTGATTGAGGCAATTTCATTCAAAGATTTCATCTTTACTCATTAAAACACTCTTTGTGATGTCAAAGGTAACTCGAACAAGTTTAACTCAAAACTCTCATCTTCTTTCAAAGATTTAATCTTCATACATTAAAATGGTCTAGTGACATAATAGGTACTTTGATTGAGGTATTTTCGTTCAAAGATTCAATCTTTAGTCATTAAAACACTCTTCGCGACTGCTTTAGGAACTCGAATAAGTTAAACTCAGTACTCACATTTTCTTTCAAAGATGCAATCTTTATAAATTAAAAAGGTCGAGTGACATAATAGGTATCTCGATTCAAGTAATTTCATTTAAAGATTCAATCTTTACTCATTAAAGTACTCTTCGTGACGTCAAAGGGAACTTGAATAAGTTTAACTCAAAACTCTTGTTTTCTTTCAAAGATTCAATCTTCATATATTAAAAACGTCTAGTGATATAACGGGTACCTTGATTGAGGTATTTTTCATTCAAAGATTCAATCTTTAGTCATTAGAACACTCTTCGAGACTTCATAGGGAACTCGAATAAGTTAAACTTAAAACTCTCACTCCAAAATTCAACCTTTACTCGTTAAAACACTCTTCGTGGCATCCAAGGGAACTCGAATAAGTTGAACTCAAAACTCTCATCTTCTTTCAAAGATTCAATCCTAATGCATTGAAAATGTCTGGTGACATAATTTGTACCTTGATTGAGGTATTTTGATTTAAAGATTCTTTCTTTAGTTATTAAAACACTCTTCGCGACTTCATAGGGAAATCGAATAAATTAAACTCAAAATTCTCATTTTGTTTCGAGGATTCAATCTTTTTTCATTAAAAAGATCAAGTGAAATAATAGGTTCGTTGATTGAGGTAATTTCATTCGAAGATTCCTTCTTTACTCATTAAAACACTCTTCGTGATGTCAAAGGTAACTCGAATAAGTTTAGCTCAAAACTCTCATCTTCTTTCAAAGGTTTAATCTTTATACATTAGAATGGTTTTGTGACATAATAGGTACTTTGATTGAGTTATTTTCATTCAAATATTCAATCTTTAGTCATTAAAACACTCTTCGCGACTGCATAGGGAACTCGAATAAGTTAAACTCAGAACTTACATTTTCTTTCAAAGATTATAAATTAAAAAGGTCAAGTAACATAATAGGTATCTTGATTCAGGTAATTTCATTCAAAGATTCAATCTTTACTCATTAAAGTACTCTTCGTGACATCAAAGGAAACTTGAATAAGTTTATCTCAAAACTCTTATTTTCTTTCATAGATTCCATCTTTATACATTAAAAACGTCTACTGACATAATGGGTACATTGATTGAAGTATTTTCATTCAAAGATTCAATCTTTATTCACTAAAACACTCTTCAGGACTTCATAGGGAACTCGAATAAGTTAAACTCAAAACTCTTATTTCCTTTCGTAGATTCAATCTTTATACATTAAAAAGATCTAGTGACATATTAGGCACCGTGAATGAGGTAATTTGATTCAAAGATTCAATCTTTACTCATTAAAACACTCTTCGTGATGTCAAAGCCAACTCGAATAAGTTGCACACAAAACACTAATTTTCTTCCAAAGATTCAATATTTATACATTAAAAAAGGTCTAGTGACATAAAGGGTATCTTTACTGTGGTATTTTCATTCAAAGATGCAATATTTAGTCATTAAAACACTCTTCGGGACTTCGTAGCGAACTCGAATAAGTTAAACTCAAAACTCTCATTTTCTTTCGTATATTCAATTTTATACATTAAAAAGGTCTAGTGACACAATCGGTACCCTGAATTAGGTAATTTCATTCCAAGATTCAATCTTTACGCAATAAAACACTCTTCGTGATGTCAAAGGGAACTCGAATAAGTTCAACAGAAAACACTAATTTTCTTCCAAAGATTTAATCTTTATACATTAAAAAAGCTCTAGTGCATAATGGGTATCTTTATTGAGGTATTTTCATTCAAAGATGTAATATTTTACTCATTAAAACACTCATCGTGACGTCAAAGGGAATTCAAAGATTCAATCTTTACTCCTTAGAACACTCTTCGTGACTTTAAAAGGAATTCGAATCAGTTTAACTCAAAACTCTCATTTTCTTTCAAAGATTTAATCTTTATACATTAAGAATGTCTAGTGACATAGTAGGTACTTTGATTGAGGTATTTTCATTCAAAGATTCAATCTTTAGTCATTAAAATACTCTACGCGACTTCATATGAAAACTCGAATAGGTTAAACTCAAAACTATCATTTTCCTTCAAAGATTCTCCCTTTATGTATTAAAACGGCCTAGTGACATAGTAGGTACCTTGATTGAGGTAATTTCATTCAAAGATTCAATTTTACTCATTAAAACACTCTTCGTGACGTCAAGGGGAACTCGAATAAGTTTAACTCAAAACAGTCATTTTCTATCAAAGATTTAATCTTTATACATTAAAATGTTCTAGTGACAAAATATGTACCTTAATTGAGGAATTTTCATCCAAGGATTCAATCTTCACTCATTAAAACACCCTTCGGGACGTCAAAGGGAACTTGAATAAATTTAACTCAAAACTCTCATTTTATTTCAAAGATTCAATCTTTATATATAAAAAAACGTCTAGTGACATAATGGGTACCTTGATTGAAATATTTTCATTCAAAGATTCAATCTTTGGTCATTAAAACACTCTTCGACATTTCATTGGGAACTCGAATAAGTTAAACTCAAAACTCTCATTTTTTTCCAAAGTTTCAACCTTTTTACATTAAAAAGGTTTATTGACATAATAGGGACCTTAATTGAGGAGATTTCATTCAAAGATTCTATCTTTACTCCTTAAAACACTCTTCGTGATGTCAAAGGTAACTCGGATAAGTTTAACTCAAAAGTCTCATTTTATTTCAAAGATTTCATCTTTATATATTAAAAAGGCCTAGTGACATAATAGATACCATGATTGAGGTAATTTCATTCAAAAATTCAATCTTTGTCCATTAAAACACGCTACGCGACTTCGTAGGGAACTCGAATAAGTTAAACTCTCATTTTCTTTAAAAGATTCAATCTTTAAACATTAAAAAGGTCAAGTGACTTAATAGGTACCTGGATTGAGGTAATTTCATTCCAACATTCAATCTTTACTCATTAAAACTCTCTTCGCGACGTCAAAAGGAACTCGAATAAGTTGAACTCAAAACTCTCATCTATTTTGAAAGATTCAATCTTTACGCATTAAAAAGGCTAGTGACAAAATTTATACCTTGATTGAGGTATTTTGATTCAAAGATTCATTCTTTAGTCATTAAAACACTCTTCGCGACTTCATAGGGAAATCGAATAAGTTAGACACAAAATTCTCATTTTGTTTCAAGGATTCAATCTTTATTCGTTAAAAAGGTCTAGTGACATAATATGTTCCTTGATTGAGGCAATTTCATTCAAAGATTTCATCTTTACTCATTAAAACACTCTTTGTGATGTCAAAGGTAACTCGAACAAGTTTAACTCAAAACTCTCATCTTCTTTCAAAGATTTAATCTTCATACATTAAAATGGTCTAGTGACATAATAGGTACTTTGATTGAGGTATTTTCGTTCAAAGATTCAATCTTTAGTCATTAAAACACTCTTCGCGACTGCTTTAGGAACTCGAATAAGTTAAACTCAGTACTCACATTTTCTTTCAAAGATGCAATCTTTATAAATTAAAAAGGTCGAGTGACATAATAGGTATCTCGATTCAAGTAATTTCATTTAAAGATTCAATCTTTACTCATTAAAGTACTCTTCGTGACGTCAAAGGGAACTTGAATAAGTTTAACTCAAAACTGTTGTTTTCTTTCAAAGATTCAATCTTCATATATTAAAAACGTCTAGTGATATAACAGGTACCTTGATTGAGGTATTTTTCATTCAAAGATTCAATCTTTAGTCATTAGAACACTCTTCGGGACTTCATAGGGAACTCGAATAAGTTAAACTTAAAACTCTCACTCCAAAATTCAACCTTTACTCGTTAAAACACTCTTCGTGGCATCCAAGGGAACTCGAATAAGTTGAACTCAAAACTCTCATCTTCTTTCAAAGATTCAATCCTAATGCATTGAAAATGTCTGGTGACATAATTTGTACCTTGATTGAGGTATTTTGATTTAAAGATTCTTTCTTTAGTTATTAAAACACTCTTCGCGACTTCATAGGGAAATCGAATAAATTAAACTCAAAATTCTCATTTTGTTTCGAGGATTCAATCTTTTTTCATTAAAAAGATCAAGTGAAATAATAGGTTCGTTGATTGAGGTAATTTCATTCGAAGATTCCTTCTTTACTCATTAAAACACTCTTCGTGATGTCAAAGGTAACTCGAATAAGTTTAGCTCAAAACTCTCATCTTCTTTCAAAGGTTTAATCTTTATACATTAGAATGGTTTTGTGACATAATAGGTACTTTGATTGAGTTATTTTCATTCAAATATTCAATCTTTAGTCATTAAAACACTCTTCGCGACTGCATAGGGAACTCGAATAAGTTAAACTCAGAACTTACATTTTCTTTCAAAGATTATAAATTAAAAAGGTCAAGTAACATAATAGGTATCTTGATTCAGGTAATTTCATTCAAAGATTCAATCTTTACTCATTAAAGTACTCTTCGTGACATCAAAGGAAACTTGAATAAGTTTATCTCAAAACTCTTATTTTCTTTCATAGATTCCATCTTTATACATTAAAAACGTCTACTGACATAATGGGTACATTGATTGAAGTATTTTCATTCAAAGATTCAATCTTTATTCACTAAAACACTCTTCAGGACTTCATAGGGAACTCGAATAAGTTAAACTCAAAACTCTTATTTCCTTTCGTAGATTCAATCTTTATACATTAAAAAGATCTAGTGACATATTAGGCACCGTGAATGAGGTAATTTGATTCAAAGATTCAATCTTTACTCATTAAAACACTCTTCGTGATGTCAAAGCCAACTCGAATAAGTTGCACACAAAACACTAATTTTCTTCCAAAGATTCAATATTTATACATTAAAAAAGGTCTAGTGACATAAAGGGTATCTTTACTGTGGTATTTTCATTCAAAGATGCAATATTTAGTCATTAAAACACTCTTCGGGACTTCGTAGCGAACTCGAATAAGTTAAACTCAAAACTCTCATTTTCTTTCGTATATTCAATTTTATACATTAAAAAGGTCTAGTGACACAATCGGTACCCTGAATTAGGTAATTTCATTCCAAGATTCAATCTTTACGCAATAAAACACTCTTCGTGATGTCAAAGGGAACTCGAATAAGTTCAACAGAAAACACTAATTTTCTTCCAAAGATTTAATCTTTATACATTAAAAAAGCTCTAGTGCATAATGGGTATCTTTATTGAGGTATTTTCATTCAAAGATGTAATATTTTACTCATTAAAACACTCATCGTGACGTCAAAGGGAATTCAAAGATTCAATCTTTACTCCTTAGAACACTCTTCGTGACTTTAAAAGGAATTCGAATCAGTTTAACTCAAAACTCTCATTTTCTTTCAAAGATTTAATCTTTATACATTAAGAATGTCTAGTGACATAGTAGGTACTTTGATTGAGGTATTTTCATTCAAAGATTCAATCTTTAGTCATTAAAATACTCTACGCGACTTCATATGAAAACTCGAATAGGTTAAACTCAAAACTATCATTTTCCTTCAAAGATTCTCCCTTTATGTATTAAAACGGCCTAGTGACATAGTAGGTACCTTGATTGAGGTAATTTCATTCAAAGATTCAATTTTACTCATTAAAACACTCTTCGTGACGTCAAGGGGAACTCGAATAAGTTTAACTCAAAACAATCATTTTCTATCAAAGATTTAATCTTTATACATTAAAATGTTCTAGTGACAAAATATGTACCTTAATTGAGGAATTTTCATCTAAGGATTCAATCTTCACTCATTAAAACACCCTTCGGGACGTCAAAGGGAACTTGAATAAATTTAACTCAAAACTCTCATTTTATTTCAAAGATTCAATCTTTATATATAAAAAAACGTCTAGTGACATAATGGGTACCTTGATTGAAATATTTTCATTCAAAGATTCAATCTTTGGTCATTAAAACACTCTTCGACATTTCATTGGGAACTCGAATAAGTTAAACTCAAAACTCTCATTTTTTTCCAAAGTTTCAACCTTTTTACATTAAAAAGGTTTATTGACATAATAGGGACCTTAATTGAGGAGATTTCATTCAAAGATTCTATCTTTACTCCTTAAAACACTCTTCGTGATGTCAAAGGTAACTCGGATAAGTTTAACTCAAAAGTCTCATTTTATTTCAAAGATTTCATCTTTATATATTAAAAAGGCCTAGTGACATAATAGATACCATGATTGAGGTAATTTCATTCAAAGATTCAATCTTTGTCCATTAAAACACGCTACGCGACTTCGTAGGGAACTCGAATAAGTTAAACTCTCATTTTCTTTAAAAGATTCAATCTTTAAACATTAAAAAGGTCAAGTGACTTAATAGGTACCTGGATTGAGGTAATTTCATTCCAACATTCAATCTTTACTCATTAAAACTCTCTTCGCGACGTCAAAAGGAACTCGAATAAGTTGAACTCAAAACTCTCATCTATTTTGAAAGATTCAATCTTTACGCATTAAAAAGGCTAGTGACAAAATTTATACCTTGATTGAGGTATTTTGATTCAAAGATTCATTCTTTAGTCATTAAAACACTCTTCGCGACTTCATAGGGAAATCGAATAAGTTAGACACAAAATTCTCATTTTGTTTCAAGGATTCAATCTTTATTCGTTAAAAAGGTCTAGTGACATAATATGTTCCTTGATTGAGGCAATTTCATTCAAAGATTTCATCTTTACTCATTAAAACACTCTTTGTGATGTCAAAGGTAACTCGAACAAGTTTAACTCAAAACTCTCATCTTCTTTCAAAGATTTAATCTTCATACATTAAAATGGTCTAGTGACATAATAGGTACTTTGATTGAGGTATTTTCGTTCAAAGATTCAATCTTTAGTCATTAAAACACTCTTCGCGACTGCTTTAGGAACTCGAATAAGTTAAACTCAGTACTCACATTTTCTTTCAAAGATGCAATCTTTATAAATTAAAAAGGTCGAGTGACATAATAGGTACCTCGATTCAAGTAATTTCATTTAAAGATTCAATCTTTACTCATTAAAGTACTCTTCGTGACGTCAAAGGGAACTTGAATAAGTTTAACTCAAAACTCTTGTTTTCTTTCAAAGATTCAATCTTCATATATTAAAAACGTCTAGTGATATAACAGGTACCTTGATTGAGGTATTTTTCATTCAAAGATTCAATCTTTAGTCATTAGAACACTCTTCGGGACTTCATAGGGAACTCGAATAAGTTAAACTTAAAACTCTCACTCCAAAATTCAACCTTTACTCGTTAAAACACTCTTCGTGGCATCCAAGGGAACTCGAATAAGTTGAACTCAAAACTCTCATCTTCTTTCAAAGATTCAATCCTAATGCATTGAAAATGTCTGGTGACATAATTTGTACCTTGATTGAGGTATTTTGATTTAAAGATTCTTTCTTTAGTTATTAAAACACTCTTCGCGACTTCATAGGGAAATCGAATAAATTAAACTCAAAATTCTCATTTTGTTTCGAGGATTCAATCTTTTTTCATTAAAAAGATCAAGTGAAATAATAGGTTCGTTGATTGAGGTAATTTCATTCGAAGATTCCTTCTTTACTCATTAAAACACTCTTCGTGATGTCAAAGGTAACTCGAATAAGTTTAGCTCAAAACTCTCATCTTCTTTCAAAGGTTTAATCTTTATACATTAGAATGGTTTTGTGACATAATAGGTACTTTGATTGAGTTATTTTCATTCAAATATTCAATCTTTAGTCATTAAAACACTCTTCGCGACTGCATAGGGAACTCGAATAAGTTAAACTCAGAACTTACATTTTCTTTCAAAGATTATAAATTAAAAAGGTCAAGTAACATAATAGGTATCTTGATTCAGGTAATTTCATTCAAAGATTCAATCTTTACTCATTAAAGTACTCTTCGTGACATCAAAGGAAACTTGAATAAGTTTATCTCAAAACTCTTATTTTCTTTCATAGATTCCATCTTTATATATTAAAAACGTCTACTGACATAATGGGTACATTGATTGAAGTATTTTCATTCAAAGATTCAATCTTTATTCACTAAAACACTCTTCAGGACTTCATAGGGAACTCGAATAAGTTAAACTCAAAACTCTTATTTCCTTTCGTAGATTCAATCTTTATACATTAAAAAGATCTAGTGACATATTAGGCACCGTGAATGAGGTAATTTGATTCAAAGATTCAATCTTTACTCATTAAAACACTCTTCGTGATGTCAAAGCCAACTCGAATAAGTTGCACACAAAACACTAATTTTCTTCCAAAGATTCAATATTTATACATTAAAAAAGGTCTAGTGACATAAAGGGTATCTTTACTGTGGTATTTTCATTCAAAGATGCAATATTTAGTCATTAAAACACTCTTCGGGACTTCGTAGCGAACTCGAATAAGTTAAACTCAAAACTCTCATTTTCTTTCGTATATTCAATTTTATACATTAAAAAGGTCTAGTGACACAATCGGTACCCTGAATTAGGTAATTTCATTCCAAGATTCAATCTTTACGCAATAAAACACTCTTCGTGATGTCAAAGGGAACTCGAATAAGTTCAACAGAAAACACTAATTTTCTTCCAAAGATTTAATCTTTATACATTAAAAAAGCTCTAGTGCATAATGGGTATCTTTATTGAGGTATTTTCATTCAAAGATGTAATATTTTACTCATTAAAACACTCATCGTGACGTCAAAGGGAATTCAAAGATTCAATCTTTACTCCTTAGAACACTCTTCGTGACTTTAAAAGGAATTCGAATCAGTTTAACTCAAAACTCTCATTTTCTTTCAAAGATTTAATCTTTATACATTAAGAATGTCTAGTGACATAGTAGGTACTTTGATTGAGGTATTTTCATTCAAAGATTCAATCTTTAGTCATTAAAATACTCTACGCGACTTCATATGAAAACTCGAATAGGTTAAACTCAAAACTATCATTTTCCTTCAAAGATTCTCCCTTTATGTATTAAAACGGCCTAGTGACATAGTAGGTACCTTGATTGAGGTAATTTCATTCAAAGATTCAATTTTACTCATTAAAACACTCTTCGTGACGTCAAGGGGAACTCGAATAAGTTTAACTCAAAACAATCATTTTCTATCAAAGATTTAATCTTTATACATTAAAATGTTCTAGTGACAAAATATGTACCTTAATTGAGGAATTTTCATCCAAGGATTCAATCTTCACTCATTAAAACACCCTTCGGGACGTCAAAGGGAACTTGAATAAATTTAACTCAAAACTCTCATTTTATTTCAAAGATTCAATCTTTATATATAAAAAAACGTCTAGTGACATAATGGGTACCTTGATTGAAATATTTTCATTCAAAGATTCAATCTTTGGTCATTAAAACACTCTTCGACATTTCATTGGGAACTCGAATAAGTTAAACTCAAAACTCTCATTTTTTTCCAAAGTTTCAACCTTTTTACATTAAAAAGGTTTATTGACATAATAGGGACCTTAATTGAGGAGATTTCATTCAAAGATTCTATCTTTACTCCTTAAAACACTCTTCGTGATGTCAAAGGTAACTCGGATAAGTTTAACTCAAAAGTCTCATTTTATTTCAAAGATTTCATCTTTATATATTAAAAAGGCCTAGTGACATAATAGATACCATGATTGAGGTAATTTCATTCAAAGATTCAATCTTTGTCCATTAAAACACGCTACGCGACTTCGTAGGGAACTCGAATAAGTTAAACTCTCATTTTCTTTAAAAGATTCAATCTTTAAACATTAAAAAGGTCAAGTGACTTAATAGGTACCTGGATTGAGGTAATTTCATTCCAACATTCAATCTTTACTCATTAAAACTCTCTTCGCGACGTCAAAAGGAACTCGAATAAGTTGAACTCAAAACTCTCATCTATTTTGAAAGATTCAATCTTTACGCATTAAAAAGGCTAGTGACAAAATTTATACCTTGATTGAGGTATTTTGATTCAAAGATTCATTCTTTAGTCATTAAAACACTCTTCGCGACTTCATAGGGAAATCGAATAAGTTAGACTCAAAATTCTCATTTTGTTTCAAGGATTCAATCTTTATTCGTTAAAAAGGTCTAGTGACATAATATGTTCCTTGATTGAGGCAATTTCATTCAAAGATTTCATCTTTACTCATTAAAACACTCTTTGTGATGTCAAAGGTAACTCGAACAAGTTTAACTCAAAACTCTCATCTTCTTTCAAAGATTTAATCTTCATACATTAAAATGGTCTAGTGACATAATAGGTACTTTGATTGAGGTATTTTCGTTCAAAGATTCAATCTTTAGTCATTAAAACACTCTTCGCGACTGCTTTAGGAACTCGAATAAGTTAAACTCAGTACTCACATTTTCTTTCAAAGATGCAATCTTTATAAATTAAAAAGGTCGAGTGACATAATAGGTATCTCGATTCAAGTAATTTCATTTAAAGATTCAATCTTTACTCATTAAAGTACTCTTCGTGACGTCAAAGGGAACTTGAATAAGTTTAACTCAAAACTCTTGTTTTCTTTCAAAGATTCAATCTTCATATATTAAAAACGTCTAGTGATATAACGGGTACCTTGATTGAGGTATTTTTCATTCAAAGATTCAATCTTTAGTCATTAGAACACTCTTCGGGACTTCATAGGGAACTCGAATAAGTTAAACTTAAAACTCTCACTCCAAAATTCAACCTTTACTCGTTAAAACACTCTTCGTGGCATCCAAGGGAACTCGAATAAGTTGAACTCAAAACTCTCATCTTCTTTCAAAGATTCAATCCTAATGCATTGAAAATGTCTGGTGACATAATTTGTACCTTGATTGAGGTATTTTGATTTAAAGATTCTTTCTTTAGTTATTAAAACACTCTTCGCGACTTCATAGGGAAATCGAATAAATTAAACTCAAAATTCTCATTTTGTTTCGAGGATTCAATCTTTTTTCATTAAAAAGATCAAGTGAAATAATAGGTTCGTTGATTGAGGTAATTTCATTCGAAGATTCCTTCTTTACTCATTAAAACACTCTTCGTGATGTCAAAGGTAACTCGAATAAGTTTAGCTCAAAACTCTCATCTTCTTTCAAAGGTTTAATCTTTATACATTAGAATGGTTTTGTGACATAATAGGTACTTTGATTGAGTTATTTTCATTCAAATATTCAATCTTTAGTCATTAAAACACTCTTCGCGACTGCATAGGGAACTCGAATAAGTTAAACTCAGAACTTACATTTTCTTTCAAAGATTATAAATTAAAAAGGTCAAGTAACATAATAGGTATCTTGATTCAGGTAATTTCATTCAAAGATTCAATCTTTACTCATTAAAGTACTCTTCGTGACATCAAAGGAAACTTGAATAAGTTTATCTCAAAACTCTTATTTTCTTTCATAGATTCCATCTTTATACATTAAAAACGTCTACTGACATAATGGGTACATTGATTGAAGTATTTTCATTCAAAGATTCAATCTTTATTCACTAAAACACTCTTCAGGACTTCATAGGGAACTCGAATAAGTTAAACTCAAAACTCTTATTTCCTTTCGTAGATTCAATCTTTATACATTAAAAAGATCTAGTGACATATTAGGCACCGTGAATGAGGTAATTTGATTCAAAGATTCAATCTTTACTCATTAAAACACTCTTCGTGATGTCTAAGCCAACTCGAATAAGTTGCACACAAAACACTAATTTTCTTCCAAAGATTCAATATTTATACATTAAAAAAGGTCTAGTGACATAAAGGGTATCTTTACTGTGGTATTTTCATTCAAAGATGCAATATTTAGTCATTAAAACACTCTTCGGGACTTCGTAGCGAACTCGAATAAGTTAAACTCAAAACTCTCATTTTCTTTCGTATATTCAATTTTATACATTAAAAAGGTCTAGTGACACAATCGGTACCCTGAATTAGGTAATTTCATTCCAAGATTCAATCTTTACGCAATAAAACACTCTTCGTGATGTCAAAGGGAACTCGAATAAGTTCAACAGAAAACACTAATTTTCTTCCAAAGATTTAATCTTTATACATTAAAAAAGCTCTAGTGCATAATGGGTAACTTTATTGAGGTATTTTCATTCAAAGATGTAATATTTTACTCATTAAAACACTCATCGTGACGTCAAAGGGAATTCAAAGATTCAATCTTTACTCCTTAGAACACTCTTCGTGACTTTAAAAGGAATTCGAATCAGTTTAACTCAAAACTCTCATTTTCTTTCAAAGATTTAATCTTTATACATTAAGAATGTCTAGTGACATAGTAGGTACTTTGATTGAGGTATTTTCATTCAAAGATTCAATCTTTAGTCATTAAAATACTCTACGCGACTTCATATGAAAACTCGAATAGGTTAAACTCAAAACTATCATTTTCCTTCAAAGATTCTCCCTTTATGTATTAAAACGGCCTAGTGACATAGTAGGTACCTTGATTGAGGTAATTTCATTCAAAGATTCAATTTTACTCATTAAAACACTCTTCGTGACGTCAAGGGGAACTCGAATAAGTTTAACTCAAAACAATCATTTTCTATCAAAGATTTAATCTTTATACATTAAAATGTTCTAGTGACAAAATATGTACCTTAATTGAGGAATTTTCATCCAAGGATTCATTCTTCACTCATTAAAACACCCTTCGGGACGTCAAAGGGAACTTGAATAAATTTAACTCAAAACTCTCATTTTATTTCAAAGATTCAATCTTTATATATAAAAAAACGTCTAGTGACATAATGGGTACCTTGATTGAAATATTTTCATTCAAAGATTCAATCTTTGGTCATTAAAACACTCTTCGACATTTCATTGGGAACTCGAATAAGTTAAACTCAAAACTCTCATTTTTTTCCAAAGTTACAACCTTTTTACATTAAAAAGGTTTATTGACATAATAGGGACCTTAATTGAGGAGATTTCATTCAAAGATTCTATCTTTACTCCTTAAAACACTCTTCGTGATGTCAAAGGTAACTCGGATAAGTTTAACTCAAAACTCTCATTTTATTTCAAAGATTTCATCTTTATACATTAAAAAGGCCTAGTGACATAATAGATACCATGATTGAGGTAATTTCATTCAAAGATTCAATCTTTGTCCATTAAAACACGCTACGCGACTTCGTAGGGAACTCGAATAAGTTAAACTCTCATTTTCTTTAAAAGATTCAATCTTTAAACATTAAAAAGGTCAAGTGACTTAATAGGTACCTGGATTGAGGTAATTTCATTCCAACATTCAATCTTTACTCATTAAAACTCTCTTCGCGACGTCAAAGGGAACTCGAATAAGTTGAACTCAAAACTCTCATCTATTTTGAAAGATTCAATCTTTACGAATTAAAAAGGCTAGTGACAAAATTTATACCTTGATTGAGGTATTTTGATTCAAAGATTCATTCTTTAGTCATTAAATCACTCTTCGCGACTTCATAGGGAAATCGAATAAGTTAGACTCAAAATTCTCATTTTGTTTCAAGGATTCAATCTTTATTCATTAAAAAGGTCTAGTGACATAATATGTTCCTTGATTGAGGCAATTTCATTCAAAGATTTCATCTTTACTCATTAAAACACTCTTTGTGATGTCAAAGGTAACTCGAACAAGTTTAACTCAAAACTCTCATCTTCTTTCAAAGATTTAATCTTCATACATTAAAATGGTCTAGTGACATAATAGGTACTTTGATTGAGGTATTTTCGTTCAAAGATTCAATCTTTAGTCATTAAAACACTCTTCGCGACTGCTTTAGGAACTCGAATAAGTTAAACTCAGTACTCACATTTTCTTTCAAAGATGCAATCTTTATAAATTAAAAAGGTCGAGTGACATAATAGGTATCTCGATTCAAGTAATTTCATTTAAAGATTCAATCTTTACTCATTAAAGTACTCTTCGTGACGTCAAAGGGAACTTGAATAAGTTTAACTCAAAACTCTTGTTTTCTTTCAAAGATTCAATCTTCATATATTAAAAACGTCTAGTGATATAACGGGTACCTTGATTGAGGTATTTTTCATTCAAAGATTCAATCTTTAGTCATTAGAACACTCTTCGGGACTTCATAGGGAACTCGAATAAGTTAAACTTAAAACTCTCACTCCAAAATTCAACCTTTACTCGTTAAAACACTCTTCGTGGCATCCAAGGGAACTCGAATAAGTTGAACTCAAAACTCTCATCTTCTTTCAAAGATTCAATCCTAATGCATTGAAAATGTCTGGTGACATAATTTGTACCTTGATTGAGGTATTTTGATTTAAAGATTCTTTCTTTAGTTATTAAAACACTCTTCGCGACTTCATAGGGAAATCGAATAAATTAAACTCAAAATTCTCATTTTGTTTCGAGGATTCAATCTTTTTTCATTAAAAAGATCAAGTGAAATAATAGGTTCGTTGATTGAGGTAATTTCATTCGAAGATTCCTTCTTTACTCATTAAAACACTCTTCGTGATGTCAAAGGTAACTCGAATAAGTTTAGCTCAAAACTCTCATCTTCTTTCAAAGGTTTAATCTTTATACATTAGAATGGTTTTGTGACATAATAGGTACTTTGATTGAGTTATTTTCATTCAAATATTCAATCTTTAGTCATTAAAACACTCTTCGCGACTGCATAGGGAACTCGAATAAGTTAAACTCAGAACTTACATTTTCTTTCAAAGATTATAAATTAAAAAGGTCAAGTAACATAATAGGTATCTTGATTCAGGTAATTTCATTCAAAGATTCAATCTTTACTCATTAAAGTACTCTTCGTGACATCAAAGGAAACTTGAATAAGTTTATCTCAAAACTCTTATTTTCTTTCATAGATTCCATCTTTATACATTAAAAACGTCTACTGACATAATGGGTACATTGATTGAAGTATTTTCATTCAAAGATTCAATCTTTATTCACTAAAACACTCTTCAGGACTTCATAGGGAACTCGAATAAGTTAAACTCAAAACTCTTATTTCCTTTCGTAGATTCAATCTTTATACATTAAAAAGATCTAGTGACATATTAGGCACCGTGAATGAGGTAATTTGATTCAAAGATTCAATCTTTACTCATTAAAACACTCTTCGTGATGTCAAAGCCAACTCGAATAAGTTGCACACAAAACACTAATTTTCTTCCAAAGATTCAATATTTATACATTAAAAAAGGTCTAGTGACATAAAGGGTATCTTTACTGTGGTATTTTCATTCAAAGATGCAATATTTAGTCATTAAAACACTCTTCGGGACTTCGTAGCGAACTCGAATAAGTTAAACTCAAAACTCTCATTTTCTTTCGTATATTCAATTTTATACATTAAAAAGGTCTAGTGACACAATCGGTACCCTGAATTAGGTAATTTCATTCCAAGATTCAATCTTTACGCAATAAAACACTCTTCGTGATGTCAAAGGGAACACGAATAAGTTCAACAGAAAACACTAATTTTCTTCCAAAGATTTAATCTTTATACATTAAAAAAGCTCTAGTGCATAATGGGTATCTTTATTGAGGTATTTTCATTCAAAGATGCAATATTTTACTCATTAAAACACTCATCGTGACGTCAAAGGGAATTCAAAGATTCAATCTTTACTCCTTAGAACACTCTTCGTGACTTTAAAAGGAATTCGAATCAGTTTAACTCAAAACTCTCATTTTCTTTCAAAGATTTAATCTTTATACATTAAGAATGTCTAGTGACATAGTAGGTACTTTGATTGAGGTATTTTCATTCAAAGATTCAATCTTTAGTCATTAAAATACTCTACGCGACTTCATATGAAAACTCGAATAGGTTAAACTCAAAACTATCATTTTCCTTCAAAGATTCTCCCTTTATGTATTAAAACGGCCTAGTGACATAGTAGGTACCTTGATTGAGGTAATTTCATTCAAAGATTCAATTTTACTCATTAAAACACTCTTCGTGACGTCAAGGGGAACTCGAATAAGTTTAACTCAAAACAATCATTTTCTATCAAAGATTTAATCTTTATACATTAAAATGTTCTAGTGACAAAATATGTACCTTAATTGAGGAATTTTCATCCAAGGATTCAATCTTCCCTCATTAAAACACCCTTCGGGACGTCAAAGGGAACTTGAATAAGTTTAACTCAAAACTCTTATTTTCTTTCAAAGATTCAATCTTCATATATTAAAAACGTCTACTGATATAACGGGTACCTTGATTGAGATATTTTTCATTCAAAGATTCAATCTTTAGTCATTAGAACACTCTTCGGGACTTCATAGGGAACTCGAATAAGTTAAACTCAAAACTCTAACTCCAAAATTCAACCTTTACTCGTTAAAACACTCTTCGTGGCATCCAAGGGAACTCGAATAAGTTGAACTCAAAACTCTCATCTTCTTTCAAAGATTCAATCCTAATGCATTGAAAATGTCTGGTGACATAATTTGTACCTTGATTGAGGTATTTTGATTTAAAGATTCTTTCTTTAGTTATTAAAACACTCTTCGCGACTTCATTGGGAAATCGAATAAATTAAACTCAAAATTCTCATTTTGTTTCGAGGATTCAATCGTTTTTCATTAAAAAGATCTAGTGAAATAATAGGTTCGTTGATTGAGGTAATTTCATTCGAAAATTCCTTCTTTACTCATTAAAACACTCTTCGTGATGTCAAAGGTAACTCAAATAAGTTTAGCTCAAAACTCTCATCTTCTTTCAAAGATTTAATCTTTATACATTAGAATGGTTTTGTGACATAACAGGTACTTTGTTTGAGTTATTTTCATTCAAATATTCAATCTTTAGTCATTAAAACCCTCTTCGCGACTGCATAGGGAACTCGAATAAGTTAAACTCAGAACTTACATTTTCTTTCAAAGATTATAAATTAAAAAGGTCAAGTGACATAATAGGTATCTTGATTCAGGTAATTTCATTTAAAGATTCAATCTTTACTCATTAAAGTACTCTTCGTGACATCAAAGGAAACTTGAATAAGTTTATCTCAAAACTCTTATTTTCTTTCATAGATTCCATCTTTATACATTAAAAACGTCTACTGACATAATGGGTACATTGATTGAAGTATTTTCATTCAAAGATTCAATCTTTATTCACTAAAACACTCTTCAGGACTTCATAGGGAACTCGAATAAGTTAAACTCAAAACTCTGATTTCCTTTCGTAGATTCAATCTTTATACATTAAAAAGATCTAGTGACATATTAGGTACCGTGAATGAGGTAATTTGATTCAAAGATTCAATCTTTACTCATTAAAACACTCTTCGTGATGTCAAAGCCAACTCGAATAAGTTGCACACAAAACACTAATTTTCTTCCAAAGATTCAATATTTATACATTAAAAAAGGTCTAGTGACATAAAGGGTATCTTTACTGTGGTATTTTCATTCAAAGATGCAATATTTAGTCATTAAAACACTCTTCGGGACTTCGTAGCGAACTCGAATAAGTTAAACTCAAAACTCTCATTTTCTTTCGTATATTCAATTTTATACATTAAAAAGGTCTAGTGACACAATCGGTACCCTGAATTAGGTAATTTCATTCCAAGATTCAATCTTTACGCAATAAAACACTCTTCGTGATG
The DNA here is from genome assembly GCF_030987335.1 of Cornus florida. NCBI lineage: Eukaryota > Viridiplantae > Streptophyta > Magnoliopsida > Cornales > Cornaceae > Cornus > Cornus florida. Next base: position 123,847 of record NW_026775901.1, on the reverse strand, counting down.
TCAAAGGGAACTCGAATAAGTTCAACAGAAAACACTAATTTTCTTCCAAAGATTTAATCTTTATACATTAAAAAAGCTCTAGTGCATAATGGGTATCTTTATTGAGGTATTTTCATTCAAAGATGTAATATTTTACTCATTAAAACACTCATCGTGACGTCAAAGGGAATTCAAAGATTCAATCTTTACTCCTTAGAACACTCTTCGTGACTTTAAAAGGAATTCGAATCAGTTTAACTCAAAACTCTCATTTTCTTTCAAAGATTTAATCTTTATACATTAAGAATGTCTAGTGACATAGTAGGTACTTTGATTGAGGTATTTTCATTCAAAGATTCAATCTTTAGTCATTAAAATACTCTACGCGACTTCATATGAAAACTCGAATAGGTTAAACTCAAAACTATCATTTTCCTTCAAAGATTCTCCCTTTATGTATTAAAACGTCCTAGTGACATAGTAGGTACCTTGATTGAGGTAATTTCATTCAAAGATTCAATTTTACTCATTAAAACACTCTTCGTGACGTCAAGGGGAACTCGAATAAGTTTAACTCAAAACAATCATTTTCTATCAAAGATTTAATCTTTATACATTAAAATGTTCTAGTGACAAAATATGTACCTTAATTGAGGAATTTTCATCCAAGGATTCATTCTTCACTCATTAAAACACCCTTCGGGACGTCAAAGGGAACTTGAATAAATTTAACTCAAAACTCTCATTTTATTTCAAAGATTCAATCTTTATATATAAAAAAACGTCTAGTGACATAATGGGTACCTTGATTGAAATATTTTCATTCAAAGATTCAATCTTTGGTCATTAAAACACTCTTCGACATTTCATTGGGAACTCGAATAAGTTAAACTCAAAACTCTCATTTTTTTCCAAAGTTACAACCTTTTTACATTAAAAAGGTTTATTGACATAATAGGGACCTTAATTGAGGAGATTTCATTCAAAGATTCTATCTTTACTCCTTAAAACACTCTTCGTGATGTCAAAGGTAACTCGGATAAGTTTAACTCAAAACTCTCATTTTATTTCAAAGATTTCATCTTTATACATTAAAAAGGCCTAGTGACATAATAGATACCATGATTGAGGTAATTTCATTCAAAGATTCAATCTTTGTCCATTAAAACACGCTACGCGACTTCGTAGGGAACTCGAATAAGTTAAACTCTCATTTTCTTTAAAAGATTCAATCTTTAAACATTAAAAAGGTCAAGTGACTTAATAGGTACCTGGATTGAGGTAATTTCATTCCAACATTCAATCTTTACTCATTAAAACTCTCTTCGCGACGTCAAAGGGAACTCGAATAAGTTGAACTCAAAACTCTCATCTATTTTGAAAGATTCAATCTTTACGAATTAAAAAGGCTAGTGACAAAATTTATACCTTGATTGAGGTATTTTGATTCAAAGATTCATTCTTTAGTCATTAAATCACTCTTCGCGACTTCATAGGGAAATCGAATAAGTTAGACTCAAAATTCTCATTTTGTTTCAAGGATTCAATCTTTATTCATTAAAAAGGTCTAGTGACATAATATGTTCCTTGATTGAGGCAATTTCATTCAAAGATTTCATCTTTACTCATTAAAACACTCTTTGTGATGTCAAAGGTAACTCGAACAAGTTTAACTCAAAACTCTCATCTTCTTTCAAAGATTTAATCTTCATACATTAAAATGGTCTAGTGACATAATAGGTACTTTGATTGAGGTATTTTCGTTCAAAGATTCAATCTTTAGTCATTAAAACACTCTTCGCGACTGCTTTAGGAACTCGAATAAGTTAAACTCAGTACTCACATTTTCTTTCAAAGATGCAATCTTTATAAATTAAAAAGGTCGAGTGACATAATAGGTATCTCGATTCAAGTAATTTCATTTAAAGATTCAATCTTTACTCATTAAAGTACTCTTCGTGACGTCAAAGGGAACTTGAATAAGTTTAACTCAAAACTCTTATTTTCTTTCAAAGATTCAATCTTCATATATTAAAAACGTCTAGTGATATAACGGGTACCTTGATTGAGGTATTTTTCATTCAAAGATTCAATCTTTAGTCATTAGAACACTCTTCGGGACTTCATAGGGAACTCGAATAAGTTAAACTTAAAACTCTCACTCCAAAATTCAACCTTTACTCGTTAAAACACTCTTCGTGGCATCCAAGGGAACTCGAATAAGTTGAACTCAAAACTCTCATCTTCTTTCAAAGATTCAATCCTAATGCATTGAAAATGTCTGGTGACATAATTTGTACCTTGATTGAGGTATTTTGATTTAAAGATTCTTTCTTTAGTTATTAAAACACTCTTCGCGACTTCATAGGGAAATCGAATAAATTAAACTCAAAATTCTCATTTTGTTTCGAGGATTCAATCTTTTTTCATTAAAAAGATCAAGTGAAATAATAGGTTCGTTGATTGAGGTAATTTCATTCGAAGATTCCTTCTTTATTCATTAAAACACTCTTCGTGATGTCAAAGGTAACTCGAATAAGTTTAGCTCAAAACTCTCATCTTCTTTCAAAGGTTTAATCTTTATACATTAGAATGGTTTTGTGACATAATAGGTACTTTGATTGAGTTATTTTCATTCAAATATTCAATCTTTAGTCATTAAAACACTCTTCGCGACTGCATAGGGAACTCGAATAAGTTAAACTCAGAACTTACATTTTCTTTCAAAGATTATAAATTAAAAAGGTCAAGTAACATAATAGGTATCTTGATTCAGGTAATTTCATTCAAAGATTCAATCTTTACTCATTAAAGTACTCTTCGTGACATCAAAGGAAACTTGAATAAGTTTATCTCAAAACTCTTATTTTCTTTCATAGATTCCATCTTTATACATTAAAAACGTCTACTGACATAATGGGTACATTGATTGAAGTATTTTCATTCAAAGATTCAATCTTTATTCACTAAAACACTCTTCAGGACTTCATAGGGAACTCGAATAAGTTAAACTCAAAACTCTTATTTCCTTTCGTAGATTCAATCTTTATACATTAAAAAGATCTAGTGACATATTAGGCACCGTGAATGAGGTAATTTGATTCAAAGATTCAATCTTTACTCATTAAAACACTCTTCGTGATGTCAAAGCCAACTCGAATAAGTTGCACACAAAACACTAATTTTCTTCCAAAGATTCAATATTTATACATTAAAAAAGGTCTAGTGACATAAAGGGTATCTTTACTGTGGTATTTTCATTCAAAGATGCAATATTTAGTCATTAAAACACTCTTCGGGACTTCGTAGCGAACTCGAATAAGTTAAACTCAAAACTCTCATTTTCTTTCGTATGTTCAATTTTATACATTAAAAAGGTCTAGTGACACAATCGGTACCCTGAATTAGGTAATTTCATTCCAAGATTCAATCTTTACGCAATAAAACACTCTTCGTGATGTCAAAGGGAACTCGAATAAGTTCAACAGAAAACACTAATTTTCTTCCAAAGATTTAATCTTTATACATTAAAAAAGCTCTAGTGCATAATGGGTATCTTTATTGAGGTATTTTCATTCAAAGATGTAATATTTTACTCATTAAAACACTCATCGTGACGTCAAAGGGAATTCAAAGATTCAATCTTTACTCCTTAGAACACTCTTCGTGACTTTAAAAGGAATTCGAATCAGTTTAACTCAAAACTCTCATTTTCTTTCAAAGATTTAATCTTTATACATTAAGAATGTCTAGTGACATAGTAGGTACTTTGATTGAGGTATTTTCATTCAAAGATTCAATCTTTAGTCATTAAAATACTCTACGCGACTTCATATGAAAACTCGAATAGGTTAAACTCAAAACTATCATTTTCCTTCAAAGATTCTCCCTTTATGTATTAAAACGGCCTAGTGACATAGTAGGTACCTTGATTGAGGTAATTTCATTCAAAGATTCAATTTTACTCATTAAAACACTCTTCGTGACGTCAAGGGGAACTCGAATAAGTTTAACTCAAAACAATCATTTTCTATCAAAGATTTAATCTTTATACATTAAAATGTTCTAGTGACAAAATATGTACCTTAATTGAGGAATTTTCATCCAAGGATTCAATCTTCACTCATTAAAACACCCTTCGGGACGTCAAAGGGAACTTGAATAAATTTAACTCAAAACTCTCATTTTATTTCAAAGATTCAATCTTTATATATAAAAAAACGTCTAGTGACATAATGGGTACCTTGATTGAAATATTTTCATTCAAAGATTCAATCTTTGGTCACTAAAACACTCTTCGACATTTCATTGGGAACTCGAATAAGTTAAACTCAAAACTCTCATTTTTTTCCAAAGTTACAACCTTTTTACATTAAAAAGGTTTATTGACATAATAGGGACCTTAATTGAGGAGATTTCATTCAAAAATTCTATCTTTACTCCTTAAAACACTCTTCGTGATGTCAAAGGTAACTCGGATAAGTTTAACTCAAAACTCTCATTTTATTTCAAAGATTTCATCTTTATACATTAAAAAGGCCTAGTGACATAATAGATACCATGATTGAGGTAATTTCATTCAAAGATTCAATCTTTGTCCATTAAAACACGCTACGCGACTTCGTAGGGAACTCGAATAAGTTAAACTCTCATTTTCTTTAAAAGATTCAATCTTTAAACATTAAAAAGGTCAAGTGACTTAATAGGTACCTGGATTGAGGTAATTTCATTCCAACATTCAATCTTTACTCATTAAAACTCTCTTCGCGACGTCAAAGGGAACTCGAATAAGTTGAACTCAAAACTCTCATCTATTTTGAAAGATTCAATCTTTACGAATTAAAAAGGCTAGTGACAAAATTTATACCTTGATTGAGGTATTTTGATTCAAAGATTCATTCTTTAGTCATTAAATCACTCTTCGCGACTTCATAGGGAAATCGAATAAGTTAGACTCAAAATTCTCATTTTGTTTCAAGGATTCAATCTTTATTCATTAAAAAGGTCTAGTGACATAATATGTTCCTTGATTGAGGCAATTTCATTCAAAGATTTCATCTTTACTCATTAAAACACTCTTTGTGATGTCAAAGGTAACTCGAACAAGTTTAACTCAAAACTCTCATCTTCTTTCAAAGATTTAATCTTCATACATTAAAATGGTCTAGTGACATAATAGGTACTTTGATTGAGGTATTTTCGTTCAAAGATTCAATCTTTAGTCATTAAAACACTCTTCGCGACTGCTTTAGGAACTCGAATAAGTTAAACTCAGTACTCACATTTTCTTTCAAAGATGCAATCTTTATAAATTAAAAAGGTCGAGTGACATAATAGGTATCTCGATTCAAGTAATTTCATTTAAAGATTCAATCTTTACTCATTAAAGTACTCTTCGTGACGTCAAAGGGAACTTGAATAAGTTTAACTCAAAACTCTTATTTTCTTTCAAAGATTCAATCTTCATATATTAAAAACGTCTAGTGATATAACGGGTACCTTGATTGAGGTATTTTTCATTCAAAGATTCAATCTTTAGTCATTAGAACACTCTTCGGGACTTCATAGGGAACTCCAATAAGTTAAACTTAAAACTCTCACTCCAAAATTCAACCTTTACTCGTTAAAACACTCTTCGTGGCATCCAAGGGAACTCGAATAAGTTGAACTCAAAACTCTCATCTTCTTTCAAAGATTCAATCCTAATGCATTGAAAATGTCTGGTGACATAATTTGTACCTTGATTGAGGTATTTTGATTTAAAGATTCTTTCTTTAGTTATTAAAACACTCTTCGCGACTTCATAGGGAAATCGAATAAATTAAACTCAAAATTCTCATTTTGTTTCGAGGATTCAATCTTTTTTCATTAAAAAGATCAAGTGAAATAATAGGTTCGTTGATTGAGGTAATTTCATTCGAAGATTCCTTCTTTACTCATTAAAACACTCTTCGTGATGTCAAAGGTAACTCGAATAAGTTTAGCTCAAAACTCTCATCTTCTTTCAAAGGTTTAATCTTTATACATTAGAATGGTTTTGTGACATAATAGGTACTTTGATTGAGTTATTTTCATTCAAATATTCAATCTTTAGTCATTAAAACACTCTTCGCGACTGCATAGGGAACTCGAATAAGTTAAACTCAGAACTTACATTTTCTTTCAAAGATTATAAATTAAAAAGGTCAAGTAACATAATAGGTATCTTGATTCAGGTAATTTCATTCAAAGATTCAATCTTTACTCATTAAAGTACTCTTCGTGACATCAAAGGAAACTTGAATAAGTTTATCTCAAAACTCTTATTTTCTTTCATAGATTCCATCTTTATACATTAAAAACGTCTACTGACATAATGGGTACATTGATTGAAGTATTTTCATTCAAAGATTCAATCTTTATTCACTAAAACACTCTTCAGGACTTCATAGGGAACTCGAATAAGTTAAACTCAAAACTCTTATTTCCTTTCGTAGATTCAATCTTTATACATTAAAAAGATCTAGTGACATATTAGGCACCGTGAATGAGGTAATTTGATTCAAAGATTCAATCTTTACTCATTAAAACACTCTTCGTGATGTCAAAGCCAACTCGAATAAGTTGCACACAAAACACTAATTTTCTTCCAAAGATTCAATATTTATACATTAAAAAAGGTCTAGTGACATAAAGGGTATCTTTACTGTGGTATTTTCATTCAAAGATGCAATATTTAGTCATTAAAACACTCTTCGGGACTTCGTAGCGAACTCGAATAAGTTAAACTCAAAACTCTCATTTTCTTTCGTATATTCAATTTTATACATTAAAAAGGTCTAGTGACACAATCGGTACCCTGAATTAGGTAATTTCATTCCAAGATTCAATCTTTACGCAATAAAACACTCTTCGTGATGTCAAAGGGAACTCGAATAAGTTCAACAGAAAACACTAATTTTCTTCCAAAGATTTAATCTTTATACATTAAAAAAGCTCTAGTGCATAATGGGTATCTTTATTGAGGTATTTTCATTCAAAGATGCAATATTTTACTCATTAAAACACTCATCGTGACGTCAAAGGGAATTCAAAGATTCAATCTTTACTCCTTAGAACACTCTTCGTGACTTTAAAAGGAATTCGAATCAGTTTAACTCAAAACTCTCATTTTCTTTCAAAGATTTAATCTTTATACATTAAGAATGTCTAGTGACATAGTAGGTACTTTGATTGAGGTATTTTCATTCAAAGATTCAATCTTTAGTCATTAAAATACTCTACGCGACTTCATATGAAAACTCGAATAGGTTAAACTCAAAACTATCATTTTCCTTCAAAGATTCTCCCTTTATGTATTAAAACGGCCTAGTGACATAGTAGGTACCTTGATTGAGGTAATTTCATTCAAAGATTCAATTTTACTCATTAAAACACTCTTCGTGACGTCAAGGGGAACTCGAATAAGTTTAACTCAAAACAATCATTTTCTATCAAAGATTTAATCTTTATACATTAAAATGTTCTAGTGACAAAATATGTACCTTAATTGAGGAATTTTCATCCAAGGATTCAATCTTCCCTCATTAAAACACCCTTCGGGACGTCAAAGGGAACTTGAATAAGTTTAACTCAAAACTCTTATTTTCTTTCAAAGATTCAATCTTCATATATTAAAAACGTCTACTGATATAACGGGTACCTTGATTGAGATATTTTTCATTCAAAGATTCAATCTTTAGTCATTAGAACACTCTTCGGGACTTCATAGGGAACTCGAATAAGTTAAACTCAAAACTCTAACTCCAAAATTCAACCTTTACTCGTTAAAACACTCTTCGTGGCATCCAAGGGAACTCGAATAAGTTGAACTCAAAACTCTCATCTTCTTTCAAAGATTCAATCCTAATGCATTGAAAATGTCTGGTGACATAATTTGTACCTTGATTGAGGTATTTTGATTTAAAGATTCTTTCTTTAGTTATTAAAACACTCTTCGCGACTTCATTGGGAAATCGAATAAATTAAACTCAAAATTCTCATTTTGTTTCGAGGATTCAATCGTTTTTCATTAAAAAGATCTAGTGAAATAATAGGTTCGTTGATTGAGGTAATTTCATTCGAAAATTCCTTCTTTACTCATTAAAACACTCTTCGTGATGTCAAAGGTAACTCAAATAAGTTTAGCTCAAAACTCTCATCTTCTTTCAAAGATTTAATCTTTATACATTAGAATGGTTTTGTGACATAACAGGTACTTTGTTTGAGTTATTTTCATTCAAATATTCAATCTTTAGTCATTAAAACCCTCTTCGCGACTGCATAGGGAACTCGAATAAGTTAAACTCAGAACTTACATTTTCTTTCAAAGATTATAAATTAAAAAGGTCAAGTGACATAATAGGTATCTTGATTCAGGTAATTTCATTTAAAGATTCAATCTTTACTCATTAAAGTACTCTTCGTGACATCAAAGGAAACTTGAATAAGTTTATCTCAAAACTCTTATTTTCTTTCATAGATTCCATCTTTATACATTAAAAACGTCTACTGACATAATGGGTACATTGATTGAAGTATTTTCATTCAAAGATTCAATCTTTATTCACTAAAACACTCTTCAGGACTTCATAGGGAACTCGAATAAGTTAAACTCAAAACTCTGATTTCCTTTCGTAGATTCAATCTTTATACATTAAAAAGATCTAGTGACATATTAGGTACCGTGAATGAGGTAATTTGATTCAAAGATTCAATCTTTACTCATTAAAACACTCTTCGTGATGTCAAAGCCAACTCGAATAAGTTGCACACAAAACACTAATTTTCTTCCAAAGATTCAATATTTATACATTAAAAAAGGTCTAGTGACATAAAGGGTATCTTTATTGTGGTATTTTCATTCAAAGATGCAATATTTAGTCATTAAAACACTCTTCGGGACTTCGTAGGGAACTCGAATAACTTAAACTCAAAACTCTCATTTTCTTTCGTATATTCAATTTTATACATTAAAAAGGTCTAGTGACACAATCGGTACCCTGAATTAGGTAATTTCATTCCAAGATTCAATCTTTACGCAATAAAACACTATTCGTGATGTCAAAGGGAGCTCGAATAAGTTCAACAGAAAACACTAATTTTCTTCCAAAGATTTAATCTTTATACATTAAAAAAGCTCTAGTGCATAATGGGTATCTTTATTGAGGTATTTTCATTCAAAGATGCAATATTTTACTCATTAAAACACTCATCGTGACGTCAAAGGGAATTCAAAGATTCAATCTTTACTCCTTAGAACACTCTTCGTGACTTTAAAAGGAAATCGAATCAGTTTAACTCAAAACTCTCATTTTCTTTCAAAGATTTAATCTTTATACATTAAGAATGTCTAGTGACATAGTAGGTACTTTGATTGAGGTATTTTCATTCAAAGATTCAATCTTTAGTCATTAAAATACTCTACGCGACTTCATATGAAAACTCGAATAGGTTAAACTCAAAGCTATCATTTTCCTTCAAAGATTCTCCCTTTATGTATTAAAACGGCCTAGTGACATAGTAGGTACCTTGATTGAGGTAATTTCATTCAAAGATTCAATTTTACTCATTAAAACACTCTTCGTGACGTCAAGGGGAACTCGAATAAGTTTAACTCAAAACAATCATTTTCTTTCAAAGATTTAATCTTTATACATTAAAATGTTCTAGTGACAAAATATGTACCTTAATTGAGGAATTTTCATCCAAGGATTCAATCTTCACTCATTAAAACACCCTTCGGGACGTCAAAGGGAACTTGAATAAATTTAACTCAAAACTCTCATTTTCTTTCAAAGATTCAATCTTTATATATAAAAAACGTCTAGTGACATAATGGGTACCTTGATTGAAATATTTTCATTCAAAGATTCAATCTTTGGTCATTAAAACACTCTTCGACATTTCATTGGGAACTCGAATAAGTTAAACTCAAAACTCTCATTTTTTTCCAAAGTTTCAACCTTTTTACATTAAAAAGGTTTATTGACATAATAGGTACCTTAATTGAGGAGATTTCATTCAAAGATTCTATCTTTACTCCTTAAAACACTCTTCGTGATGTCAAAGGTAACTCGGATAAGTTTAACTCAAAACTCTCATTTTATTTCAAAGATTTCATCTTTATACATTAAAAAGGCCTAGTGACATAATAGATACCATGATTGAGGTAATTTCATTCAAAGATTCAATCTTTGTCCATTAAAACACGCTACGCGACTTCGTAGGGAACTCGAATAAGTTAAACTCAAAACTCTCATTTTCTTTAAAAGATTCAATCTTTAAACATTAAAAAGGTCAAGTGACTTAATAGGTACCTGGATTGAGGTAATTTCATTCCAACATTCAATCTTTACTCATTAAAACTCTCTTCGCGACGTCAAAGGGAACTCGAATAAGTTGAACTCAAAACTCTCATCTATTTTGAAAGATTCAATCTTTACGCATTAAAAAGGCTAGTGACAAAATTTATACCTTGATTGAGGTATTTTGATTCAAAGATTCATTCTTTAGTCGTTAAAACACTCTTCGCGACTTCATAGGGAAATCGAATAAGTTAGACTCAAAATTCTCATTTTGTTTCAAGGATTCAATCTTTATTCATTAAAAAGGTCTAGTGACATAATATGTTCCTTGATTGAGGCAATTTCATTCAAAGATTTCATCTTTACTCATTAAAACACTCTTTGTGATGTCAAAGGTAACTCGAACAAGTTTAACTCAAAACTCTCATCTTCTTTCAAAGATTTAATCTTCATACATTAAAATGGTCTAGTGACATAATAGGTACTTTGATTGAGGTATTTTCGTTCAAAGATTCAATCTTTAGTCATTAAAACACTCTTCGCGACTGCTTTAGGAACTCGAATAAGTTAAACTCAGTACTCACATTTTCTTTCAAAGATGCAATCTTTATAAATTAAAAAGGTCGAGTGACATAATAGGTATCTCGATTCAAGTAATTTCATTTAAAGATTCAATCTTTACTCATTAAAGTACTCTTCGTGACGTCAAAGGGAACTTGAATAAGTTTAACTCAAAACTCTTATTTTCTTTCAAAGATTCAATCTTCATATATTAAAAACGTCTAGTGATATAACGGGTACCTTGATTGAGGTATTTTTCATTCAAAGATTCAATCTTTAGTCATTAGAACACTCTTCGGGACTTCATAGGGAACTCGAATAAGTTAAACTCAAAACTCTCACTCCAAAATTCAACCTTTACTCGTTAAAACACTCTTCGTGGCATCCAAGGGAACTCGAATAAGTTGAACTCAAAACTCTCATCTTCTTTCAAAGATTCAATCCTAATGCATTGAAAATGTCTGGTGACATAATTTGTACCTTGATTGAGGTATTTTGATTTAAAGATTCTTTCTTTAGTTATTAAAACACTCTTCGCGACTTCATAGGGAAATCGGATAAATTAAACTCAAAATTCTCATTAATCTTTTTTCATTAAAAAGATCTAGTGAAATAATAGGTTCGTTGATTGAGGTAATTTCATTCGAAGATTCCTTCTTTACTCATTAAAACACTCTTCGTGATGTCAAAGGTAACTCGAATAAGTTTAGCTCAAAACTCTCATCTTCTTTCAAAGATTTAATCTTTATACATTAGAATGGTTTTGTGACATAATAGGTACTTTGATTGAGTTATTTTCATTCAAATATTCAATCTTTAGTCATTAAAACCCTCTTCGCGACTGCATAGGGAACTCGAATAAGTTAAACTCAGAACTTACATTTTCTTTCAAAGATTATAAATTAAAAAGGTCAAGTGACATAATAGGTATCTTGATTCAGGTAATTTCATTCAAAGATTCAATCTTTACTCATTAAAGTACTCTTCGTGACATCAAAGGAAACTTGAATAAGTTTATCTCAAAACTCTTATTTTCTTTCATAGATTCCATCTTTATACATTAAAAACGTCTACTGACATAATGGGTACATTGATTGAAGTATTTTCATTCAAAGATTCAATCTTTATTCACTAAAACACTCTTCAGGACTTCATAGGGAACTCGAATAAGTTAAACTCAAAACTCTGATTTCCTTTCGTAGATTCAATCTTTATACATTAAAAAGATCTAGTGACATATTAGGTACCGTGAATGAGGTAATTTGATTCAAAGATTCAATCTTTACTCATTAAAACACTCTTCGTGATGTCAAAGCCAACTCGAATAAGTTGCACACAAAACACTAATTTTCTTCCAAAGATTCAATATTTATACATTAAAAAAGGTCTAGTGACATAAAGGGTATCTTTATTGTGGTATTTTCATTCAAAGATGCAATATTTAGTCATTAAAACACTCTTCGGGACTTCGTAGGGAACTCGAATAACTTAAACTCAAAACTCTCATTTTCTTTCGTATATTCAATTTTATACATTAAAAAGGTCTAGTGACACAATCGGTACCCTGAATTAGGTAATTTCATTCCAAGATTCAATCTTTACGCAATAAAACACTATTCGTGATGTCAAAGGGAGCTCGAATAAGTTCAACAGAAAACACTAATTTTCTTCCAAAGATTTAATCTTTATACATTAAAAAAGCTCTAGTGCATAATGGGTATCTTTATTGAGGTATTTTCATTCAAAGATGCAATATTTTACTCATTAAAACACTCATCGTGACGTCAAAGGGAATTCAAAGATTCAATCTTTACTCCTTAGAACACTCTTCGTGACTTTAAAAGGAAATCGAATCAGTTTAACTCAAAACTCTCATTTTCTTTCAAAGATTTAATCTTTATACATTAAGAATGTCTAGTGACATAGTAGGTACTTTGATTGAGGTATTTTCATTCAAAGATTCAATCTTTAGTAATTAAAATACTCTACGCGACTTCATATGAAAACTCGAATAGGTTAAACTCAAAGCTATCATTTTCCTTCAAAGATTCTCCCTTTATGTATTAAAACGGCCTAGTGACATAGTAGGTACCTTGATTGAGGTAATTTCATTCAAAGATTCAATTTTACTCATTAAAACACTCTTCGTGACGTCAAGGGGAACTCGAATAAGTTTAACTCAAAACAATCATTTTCTTTCAAAGATTTAATCTTTATACATTAAAATGTTCTAGTGACAAAATATGTACCTTAATTGAGGAATTTTCATCCAAGGATTCAATCTTCACTCATTAAAACACCCTTCGGGACGTCAAAGGGAACTTGAATAAATTTAACTCAAAACTCTCATTTTATTTCAAAGATTCAATCTTTATATATAAAAAACGTCTAGTGACATAATGGGTACCTTGATTGAAATATTTTCATTCAAAGATTCAATATTTGGTCATTAAAACACTCTTCGACATTTCATTGGGAACTCGAATAAGTTAAACTCAAAACTCTCATTTTTTTCCAAAGTTTCAACCTTTTTACATTAAAAAGGTTTATTGACATAATAGGTACCTTAATTGAGGAGATTTCATTCAAAGATTCTATCTTTACTCCTTAAAACACTCTTCGTGATGTCAAAGGTAACTCGGATAAGTTTAACTCAAAACTCTCATTTTATTTCAAAGATTTCATCTTTATACATTAAAAAGGCCTAGTGACATAATAGATACCATGATTGAGGTAATTTCATTCAAAGATTCAATCTTTGTCCATTAAAACACGCTACGCGACTTCGTAGGGAACTCGAATAAGTTAAACTCAAAACTCTCATTTTCTTTAAAAGATTCAATCTTTAAACATTAAAAAGGTCAAGTGACTTAATAGGTACCTGGATTGAGGTAATTTCATTCCAACATTCAATCTTTACTCATTAAAACTCTCTTCGCGACGTCAAAGGGAACTCGAATAAGTTGAACTCAAAACTCTCATCTATTTTGAAAGATTCAATCTTTACGCATTAAAAAGGCTAGTGACAAAATTTATACCTTGATTGAGGTATTTTGATTCAAAGATTCATTCTTTAGTCGTTAAAACACTCTTCGCGACTTCATAGGGAAATCGAATAAGTTAGACTCAAAATTCTCATTTTGTTTCAAGGATTCAATCTTTATTCATTAAAAAGGTCTAGTGACATAATATGTTCCTTGATTGAGGCAATTTCATTCAAAGATTTCATCTTTACTCATTAAAACACTCTTTGTGATGTCAAAGGTAACTCGAACAAGTTTAACTCAAAACTCTCATCTTCTTTCAAAGATTTAATCTTCATACATTAAAATGGTCTAGTGACATAATAGGTACTTTGATTGAGGTATTTTCGTTCAAAGATTCAATCTTTAGTCATTAAAACACTCTTCGCGACTGCTTTAGGAACTCGAATAAGTTAAACTCAGTACTCACATTTTCTTTCAAAGATGCAATCTTTATAAATTAAAAAGGTCGAGTGACATAATAGGTATCTCGATTCAAGTAATTTCATTTAAAGATTCAATCTTTACTCATTAAAGTACTCTTCGTGACGTCAAAGGGAACTTGAATAAGTTTAACTCAAAACTCTTATTTTCTTTCAAAGATTCAATCTTCATATATTAAAAACGTCTAGTGATATAACGGGTACCTTGATTGAGGTATTTTTCATTCAAAGATTCAATCTTTAGTCATTAGAACACTCTTCGGGACTTCATAGGGAACTCGAATAAGTTAAACTCAAAACTCTCACTCCAAAATTCAACCTTTACTCGTTAAAACACTCTTCGTGGCATCCAAGGGAACTCGAATAAGTTGAACTCAAAACTCTCATCTTCTTTCAAAGATTCAATCCTAATGCATTGAAAATGTCCGGTGACATAATTTGTACCTTGATTGAGGTATTTTGATTTAAAGATTCTTTCTTTAGTTATTAAAACACTCTTCGCGACTTCATAGGGAAATCGGATAAATTAAACTCAAAATTCTCATTTTGTTTCGAGGATTCAATCTTTTTTCATTAAAAAGATCTAGTGAAATAATAGGTTCGTTGATTGAGGTAATTTCATTCGAAGATTCCTTCTTTACTCATTAAAACACTCTTCGTGATGTCAAAGGTAACTCGAATAAGTTTAGCTCAAAACTCTCATCTTCTTTCAAAGATTTAATCTTTATACATTAGAATGGTTTTGTGACATAATAGGTACTTTGATTGAGTTATTTTCATTCAAATATTCAATCTTTAGTCATTAAAACCCTCTTCGCGACTGCATAGGGAACTCGAATAAGTTAAACTCAGAACTTACATTTTCTTTCAAAGATTATAAATTAAAAAGGTCAAGTGACATAATAGGTATCTTGATTCAGGTAATTTCATTCAAAGATTCAATCTTTACTCATTAAAGTACTCTTCGTGACATCAAAGGAAACTTGAATAAGTTTATCTCAAAACTCTTATTTTCTTTCATAGATTCCATCTTTATACATTAAAAACGTCTACTGACATAATGGGTACATTGATTGAAGTATTTTCATTCAAAGATTCAATCTTTATTCACTAAAACACTCTTCAGGACTTCATAGGGAACTCGAATAAGTTAAACTCAAAAATCTGATTTCCTTTCGTAGATTCAATCTTTATACATGAAAAAGATCTAGTGACATATTAGGTACCGTGAATGAGGTAATTTGATTCAAAGATTCAATCTTTACTCATTAAAACACTCTTCGTGATGTCAAAGCCAACTCGAATAAGTTGCACACAAAACACTAATTTTCTTCCAAAGATTCAATATTTATACATTAAAAAAGGTCTAGTGACATAAAGGGTATCTTTATTGTGGTATTTTCATTCAAAGATGCAATATTTAGTCATTAAAACACTCTTCGGGACTTCGTAGGGAACTCGAATAACTTAAACTCAAAACTCTCTTTTTCTTTCGTATATTCAATTTTATACATTAAAAAGGTCTAGTGACACAATCGGTACCCTGAATTAGGTAATTTCATTCCAAGATTCAATCTTTACGCAATAAAACACTATTCGTGATGTCAAAGGGAGCTCGAATAAGTTCAACAGAAAACACTAATTTTCTTCCAATGATTTAATCTTTATACATTAAAAAAGCTCTAGTGCATAATGGGTATCTTTATTGAGGTATTTTCATTCAAAGATGCAATATTTTACTCATTAAAACACTCATCGTGACGTCAAAGGGAATTCAAAGATTCAATCTTTACTCCTTAGAACACTCTTCGTGACTTTAAAAGGAAATCGAATCAGTTTAACTCAAAACTCTCATTTTCTTTCAAAGATTTAATCTTTATACATTAAGAATGTCTAGTGACATAGTAGGTACTTTGATTGAGGTATTTTCATTCAAAGATTCAATCTTTAGTCATTAAAATACTCTACGCGACTTCATATGAAAACTCGAATAGGTTAAACTCAAAGCTATCATTTTCCTTCAAAGATTCTCCCTTTATGTATTAAAACGGCCTAGTGACATAGTAGGTACCTTGATTGAGGTAATTTCATTCAAAGATTCAATTTTACTCATTAAAACACTCTTCGTGACGTCAAGGGGAACTCGAATAAGTTTAACTCAAAACAATCATTTTCTTTCAAAGATTTAATCTTTATACATTAAAATGTTCTAGTGACAAAATATGTACCTTAATTGAGGAATTTTCATCCAAGAATTCAATCTTCACTCATTAAAACACCCTTCGGGACGTCAAAGGGAACTTGAATAAATTTAACTCAAAACTCTCATTTTATTTCAAAGATTCAATCTTTATATATAAAAAACGTCTAGTGACATAATGGGTACCTTGATTGAAATATTTTCATTCAAAGATTCAATCTTTGGTCATTAAAACACTCTTCGACATTTCATTGGGAACTCGAATAAGTTAAACTCAAAACTCTCATTTTTTTCCAAAGTTTCAACCTTTTTACATTAAAAAGGTTTATTGACATAATAGGTACCTTAATTGAGGAGATTTCATTCAAAGATTCTATCTTTACTCCTTAAAACACTCTTCGTGATGTCAAAGGTAACTCGGATAAGTTTAACTCAAAACTCTCATTTTATTTCAAAGATTTCATCTTTATACATTAAAAAGGCCTAGTGACATAATAGATACCATGATTGAGGTAATTTCATTCAAAGATTCAATCTTTGTCCATTAAAACACGCTACGCGACTTCGTAGGGAACTCGAATAAGTTAAACTCAAAACTCTCATTTTCTTTAAAAGATTCAATCTTTAAACATTAAAAAGGTCAAGTGACTTAATAGGTACATGGATTGAGGTAATTTCATTCCAACATTCAATCTTTACTCATTAAAACTCTCTTCGCGACGTCAAAGGGAACTCGAATAAGTTGAACTCAAAACTCTCATCTATTTTGAAAGATTCAATCTTTACGCATTAAAAAGGCTAGTGACAAAATTTATACCTTGATTGAGGTATTTTGATTCAAAGATTCATTCTTTAGTCGTTAAAACACTCTTCGCGACTTCATAGGGAAATCGAATAAGTTAGACTCAAAATTCTCATTTTGTTTCAAGGATTCAATCTTTATTCATTAAAAAGGTCTAGTGACATAATATGTTCCTTGATTGAGGCAATTTCATTCAAAGATTTCATCTTTACTCATTAAAACACTCTTTGTGATGTCAAAGGTAACTCGAACAAGTTTAACTCAAAACTCTCATCTTCTTTCAAAGATTTAATCTTCATACATTAAAATGGTCTAGTGACATAATAGGTACTTTGATTGAGGTATTTTCGTTCAAAGATTCAATCTTTAGTCATTAAAACACTCTTCGCGACTGCTTTAGGAACTCGAATAAGTTAAACTCAGTACTCACATTTTCTTTCAAAGATGCAATCTTTATAAATTAAAAAGGTCGAGTGACATAATAGGTATCTCGATTCAAGTAATTTCATTTAAAGATTCAATCTTTACTCATTAAAGTACTCTTCGTGACGTCAAAGGGAACTTGAATAAGTTTAACTCAAAACTCTTATTTTCTTTCAAAGATTCAATCTTCATATATTAAAAACGTCTAGTGATATAACGGGTACCTTGATTGAGGTATTTTTCATTCAAAGATTCAATCTTTAGTCATTAGAACACTCTTCGGGACTTCATAGGGAACTCGAATAAGTTAAACTCAAAACTCTCACTCCAAAATTCAACCTTTACTCGTTAAAACACTCTTCGTGGCATCCAAGGGAACTCGAATAAGTTGAATTCAAAACTCTCATCTTCTTTCAAAGATTCAATCCTAATGCATTGAAAATGTCTGGTGACATAATTTGTACCTTGATTGAGGTATTTTGATTTAAAGATTCTTTCTTTAGTTATTAAAACACTCTTCGCGACTTCATAGGGAAATCGGATAAATTAAACTCAAAATTCTCATTAATCTTTTTTCATTAAAAAGATCTAGTGAAATAATAGGTTCGTTGATTGAGGTAATTTCATTCGAAGATTCCTTCTTTACTCATTAAAACACTCTTCGTGATGTCAAAGGTAACTCGAATAAGTTTAGCTCAAAACTCTCATCTTCTTTCAAAGATTTAATCTTTATACATTAGAATGGTTTTGTGACATAATAGGTACTTTGATTGAGTTATTTTCATTCAAATATTCAATCTTTAGTCATTAAAACCCTCTTCGCGACTGCATAGGGAACTCGAATAAGTTAAACTCAGAACTTACATTTTCTTTCAAAGATTATAAATTAAAAAGGTCAAGTGACATAATAGGTATCTTGATTCAGGTAATTTCATTCAAAGATTCAATCTTTACTCATTAAAGTACTCTTCGTGACATCAAAGGAAACTTGAATAAGTTTATCTCAAAACTCTTATTTTCTTTCATAGATTCCATCTTTATACATTAAAAACGTCTACTGACATAATGGGTACATTGATTGAAGTATTTTCATTCAAAGATTCAATCTTTATTCACTAAAACACTCTTCAGGACTTCATAGGGAACTCGAATAAGTTAAACTCAAAAATCTGATTTCCTTTCGTAGATTCAATCTTTATACATGAAAAAGATCTAGTGACATATTAGGTACCGTGAATGAGGTAATTTGATTCAAAGATTCAATCTTTACTCATTAAAACACTCTTCGTGATGTCAAAGCCAACTCGAATAAGTTGCACACAAAACACTAATTTTCTTCCAAAGATTCAATATTTATACATTAAAAAAGGTCTAGTGACATAAAGGGTATCTTTATTGTGGTATTTTCATTCAAAGATGCAATATTTAGTCATTAAAACACTCTTCGGGACTTCGTAGGGAACTCGAATAACTTAAACTCAAAACTCTCATTTTCTTTCGTATATTCAATTTTATACATTAAAAAGGTCTAGTGACACAATCGGTACCCTGAATTAGGTAATTTCATTCCAAGATTCAATCTTTACGCAATAAAACACTATTCGTGATGTCAAAGGGAGCTCGAATAAGTTCAACAGAAAACACTAATTTTCTTCCAATGATTTAATCTTTATACATTAAAAAAGCTCTAGTGCATAATGGGTATCTTTATTGAGGTATTTTCATTCAAAGATGCAATATTTTACTCATTAAAACACTCATCGTGACGTCAAAGGGAATTCAAAGATTCAATCTTTACTCCTTAGAACACTCTTCGTGACTTTAAAAGGAAATCGAATCAGTTTAACTCAAAACTCTCATTTTCTTTCAAAGATTTAATCTTTATACATTAAGAATGTCTAGTGACATAGTAGGTACTTTGATTGAGGTATTTTCATTCAAAGATTCAATCTTTAGTCATTAAAATACTCTACGCGACTTCATATGAAAACTCGAATAGGTTAAACTCAAAGCTATCATTTTCCTTCAAAGATTCTCCCTTTATGTATTAAAACGGCCTAGTGACATAGTAGGTACCTTGATTGAGGTAATTTCATTCAAAGATTCAATTTTACTCATTAAAACACTCTTCGTGACGTCAAGGGGAACTCGAATAAGTTTAACTCAAAACAATCATTTTCTTTCAAAGATTTAATCTTTATACATTAAAATGTTCTAGTGACAAAATATGTACCTTAATTGAGGAATTTTCATCCAAGAATTCAATCTTCACTCATTAAAACACCCTTCGGGACGTCAAAGGGAACTTGAATAAATTTAACTCAAAACTCTCATTTTATTTCAAAGATTCAATCTTTATATATAAAAAACGTCTAGTGACATAATGGGTACCTTGATTGAAATATTTTCATTCAAAGATTCAATCTTTGGTCATTAAAACACTCTTCGACATTTCATTGGGAACTCGAATAAGTTAAACTCAAAACTCTCATTTTTTTCCAAAGTTTCAACCTTTTTACATTAAAAAGGTTTATTGACATAATAGGTACCTTAATTGAGGAGATTTCATTCAAAGATTCTATCTTTACTCCTTAAAACACTCTTCGTGATGTCAAAGGTAACTCGGATAAGTTTAACTCAAAACTCTCATTTTATTTCAAAGATTTCATCTTTATACATTAAAAAGGCCTAGTGACATAATAGATACCATGATTGAGGTAATTTCATTCAAAGATTCAATCTTTGTCCATTAAAACACGCTACGCGACTTCGTAGGGAACTCGAATAAGTTAAACTCAAAACTCTCATTTTCTTTAAAAGATTCAATCTTTAAACATTAAAAAGGTCAAGTGACTTAATAGGTACATGGATTGAGGTAATTTCATTCCAACATTCAATCTTTACTCATTAAAACTCTCTTCGCGACGTCAAAGGGAACTCGAATAAGTTGAACTCAAAACTCTCATCTATTTTGAAAGATTCAATCTTTACGCATTAAAAAGGCTAGTGACAAAATTTATACCTTGATTGAGGTATTTTGATTCAAAGATTCATTCTTTAGTCGTTAAAACACTCTTCGCGACTTCATAGGGAAATCGAATAAGTTAGACTCAAAATTCTCATTTTGTTTCAAGGATTCAATCTTTATTCATTAAAAAGGTCTAGTGACATAATATGTTCCTTGATTGAGGCAATTTCATTCAAAGATTTCATCTTTACTCATTAAAACACTCTTTGTGATGTCAAAGGTAACTCGAACAAGTTTAACTCAAAACTCTCATCTTCTTTCAAAGATTTAATCTTCATACATTAAAATGGTCTAGTGACATAATAGGTACTTTGATTGAGGTATTTTCGTTCAAAGATTCAATCTTTAGTCATTAAAACACTCTTCGCGACTGCTTTAGGAACTCGAATAAGTTAAACTCAGTACTCACATTTTCTTTCAAAGATGCAATCTTTATAAATTAAAAAGGTCGAGTGACATAATAGGTATCTCGATTCAAGTAATTTCATTTAAAGATTCAATCTTTACTCATTAAAGTACTCTTCGTGACGTCAAAGGGAACTTGAATAAGTTTAACTCAAAACTCTTATTTTCTTTCAAAGATTCAATCTTCATATATTAAAAACGTCTAGTGATATAACGGGTACCTTGATTGAGGTATTTTTCATTCAAAGATTCAATCTTTAGTCATTAGAACACTCTTCGGGACTTCATAGGGAACTCGAATAAGTTAAACTCAAAACTCTCACTCCAAAATTCAACCTTTACTCGTTAAAACACTCTTCGTGGCATCCAAGGGAACTCGAATAAGTTGAATTCAAAACTCTCATCTTCTTTCAAAGATTCAATCCTAATGCATTGAAAATGTCTGGTGACATAATTTGTACCTTGATTGAGGTATTTTGATTTAAAGATTCTTTCTTTAGTTATTAAAACACTCTTCGCGACTTCATAAGGAAATCGGATAAATTAAACTTAAAATTCTCATTAATCTTTTTTCATTAAAAAGATCTAGTGAAATAATAGGTTCGTTGATTGAGGTAATTTCATTCGAAGATTCCTTCTTTACTCATTAAAACACTCTTCGTGATGTCAAAGGTAACTCGAATAAGTTTAGCTCAAAACTCTCATCTTCTTTCAAAGATTTAATCTTTATACATTAGAATGGTTTTGTGACATAATAGGTACTTTGATTGAGTTATTTTCATTCAAATATTCAATCTTTAGTCATTAAAACCCTCTTCGCGACTGCATAGGGAACTCGAATAAGTTAAACTCAGAACTTACATTTTCTTTCAAAGATTATAAATTAAAAAGGTCAAGTGACATAATAGGTATCTTGATTCAGGTAATTTCATTCAAAGATTCAATCTTTACTCATTAAAGTACTCTTCGTGACATCAAAGGAAACTTGAATAAGTTTATCTCAAAACTCTTATTTTCTTTCATAGATTCCATCTTTATACATTAAAAACGTCTACTGACATAATGGGTACATTGATTGAAGTATTTTCATTCAAAGATTCAATCTTTATTCACTAAAACACTCTTCAGGACTTCATAGGGAACTCGAATAAGTTAAACTCAAAAATCTGATTTCCTTTCGTAGATTCAATCTTTATACATGAAAAAGATCTAGTGACATATTAGGTACCGTGAATGAGGTAATTTGATTCAAAGATTCAATCTTTACTCATTAAAACACTCTTCGTGATGTCAAAGCCAACTCGAATAAGTTGCACACAAAACACTAATTTTCTTCCAAAGATTCAATATTTATACATTAAAAAAGGTCTAGTGACATAAAGGGTATCTTTATTGTGGTATTTTCATTCAAAGATGCAATATTTAGTCATTAAAACACTCTTCGGGACTTCGTAGGGAACTCGAATAACTTAAACTCAAAACTCTCATTTTCTTTCGTATATTCAATTTTATACATTAAAAAGGTCTAGTGACACAATCGGTACCCTGAATTAGGTAATTTCATTCCAAGATTCAATCTTTACGCAATAAAACACTATTCGTGATGTCAAAGGGAGCTCGAATAAGTTCAACAGAAAACACTAATTTTCTTCCAAAGATTTAATCTTTATACATTAAAAAAGCTCTAGTGCATAATGGGTATCTTTATTGAGGTATTTTCATTCAAAGATGCAATATTTTACTCATTAAAACACTCATCGTGACGTCAAAGGGAATTCAAAGATTCAATCTTTACTCCTTAGAACACTCTTCGTGACTTTAAAAGGAAATCGAATCAGTTTAACTCAAAACTCTCATTTTCTTTCAAAGATTTAATCTTTATACATTAAGAATGTCTAGTGACATAGTAGGTACTTTGATTGAGGTATTTTCATTCAAAGATTCAATCTTTAGTCATTAAAATACTCTACGCGACTTCATATGAAAACTCGAATAGGTTAAACTCAAAGCTATCATTTTCCTTCAAAGATTCTCCCTTTATGTATTAAAACGGCCTAGTGACATAGTAGGTACCTTGATTGAGGTAATTTCATTCAAAGATTCAATTTTACTCATTAAAACACTCTTCGTGACGTCAAGGGGAACTCGAATAAGTTTAACTCAAAACAATCATTTTCTTTCAAAGATTTAATCTTTATACATTAAAATGTTCTAGTGACAAAATATGTACCTTAATTGAGGAATTTTCATCCAAGAATTCAATCTTCACTCATTAAAACACCCTTCGGGACGTCAAAGGGAACTTGAATAAATTTAACTCAAAACTCTCATTTTATTTCAAAGATTCAATCTTTATATATAAAAAACGTCTAGTGACATAATGGGTACCTTGATTGAAATATTTTCATTCAAAGATTCAATCTTTGGTCATTAAAACACTCTTCGACATTTCATTGGGAACTCGAATAAGTTAAACTCAAAACTCTCATTTTTTTCCAAAGTTTCAACCTTTTTACATTAAAAAGGTTTATTGACATAATAGGTACCTTAATTGAGGAGATTTCATTCAAAGATTCTATCTTTACTCCTTAAAACACTCTTCGTGATGTCAAAGGTAACTCGGATAAGTTTAACTCAAAACTCTCATTTTATTTCAAAGATTTCATCTTTATACATTAAAAAGGCCTAGTGACATAATAGATACCATGATTGAGGTAATTTCATTCAAAGATTCAATCTTTGTCCATTAAAACACGCTACGCGACTTCGTAGGGAACTCGAATAAGTTAAACTCAAAACTCTCATTTTCTTTAAAAGATTCAATCTTTAAACATTAAAAAGGTCAAGTGACTTAATAGGTACATGGATTGAGGTAATTTCATTCCAACATTCAATCTTTACTCATTAAAACTCTCTTCGCGACGTCAAAGGGAACTCGAATAAGTTGAACTCAAAACTCTCATCTATTTTGAAAGATTCAATCTTTACGCATTAAAAAGGCTAGTGACAAAATTTATACCTTGATTGAGGTATTTTGATTCAAAGATTCATTCTTTAGTCGTTAAAACACTCTTCGCGACTTCATAGGGAAATCGAATAAGTTAGACTCAAAATTCTCATTTTGTTTCAAGGATTCAATCTTTATTCATTAAAAAGGTCTAGTGACATAATATGTTCCTTGATTGAGGCAATTTCATTCAAAGATTTCATCTTTACTCATTAAAACACTCTTTGTGATGTCAAAGGTAACTCGAACAAGTTTAACTCAAAACTCTCATCTTCTTTCAAAGATTTAATCTTCATACATTAAAATGGTCTAGTGACATAATAGGTACTTTGATTGAGGTATTTTCGTTCAAAGATTCAATCTTTAGTCATTAAAACACTCTTCGCGACTGCTTTAGGAACTCGAATAAGTTAAACTCAGTACTCACATTTTCTTTCAAAGATGCAATCTTTATAAATTAAAAAGGTCGAGTGACATAATAGGTATCTCGATTCAAGTAATTTCATTTAAAGATTCAATCTTTACTCATTAAAGTACTCTTCGTGACGTCAAAGGGAACTTGAATAAGTTTAACTCAAAACTCTTATTTTCTTTCAAAGATTCAATCTTCATATATTAAAAACGTCTAGTGATATAACGGGTACCTTGATTGAGGTATTTTTCATTCAAAGATTCAATCTTTAGTCATTAGAACACTCTTCGGGACTTCATAGGGAACTCGAATAAGTTAAACTCAAAACTCTCACTCCAAAATTCAACATTTACTCGTTAAAACACTCTTCGTGGCATCCAAGGGAACTCGAATAAGTTGAATTCAAAACTCTCATCTTCTTTCAAAGATTCAATCCTACTGCATTGAAAATGTCTGGTGACATAATTTGTACCTTGATTGAGGTATTTTGATTTAAAGATTCTTTCTTTAGTTATTAAAACACTCTTCGCGACTTCATAGGGAAATCGGATAAATTAAACTCAAAATTCTCATTAATCTTTTTTCATTAAAAAGATCTAGTGAAATAATAGGTTCGTTGATTGAGGTAATTTCATTCGAAGATTCCTTCTTTACTCATTAAAACACTCTTCGTGATGTCAAAGGTAACTCGAATAAGTTTAGCTCAAAACTCTCATCTTCTTTCAAAGATTTAATCTTTATACATTAGAATGGTTTTGTGACATAATAGGTACTTTGATTGAGTTATTTTCATTCAAATATTCAATCTTTAGTCATTAAAACCCTCTTCGCGACTGCATAGGGAACTCGAATAAGTTAAACTCAGAACTTACATTTTCTTTCAAAGATTATAAATTAAAAAGGTCAAGTGACATAATAGGTATCTTGATTCAGGTAATTTCATTCAAAGATTCAATCTTTACTCATTAAAGTACTCTTCGTGACATCAAAGGAAACTTGAATAAGTTTATCTCAAAACTCTTATTTTCTTTCATAGATTCCATCTTTATACATTAAAAACGTCTACTGACATAATGGGTACATTGATTGAAGTATTTTCATTCAAAGATTCAATCTTTATTCACTAAAACACTCTTCAGGACTTCATAGGGAACTCGAATAAGTTAAACTCAAAAATCTGATTTCCTTTCGTAGATTCAATCTTTATACATGAAAAAGATCTAGTGACATATTAGGTACCGTGAATGAGGTAATTTGATTCAAAGATTCAATCTTTACTCATTAAAACACTCTTCGTGATGTCAAAGCCAACTCGAATAAGTTGCACACAAAACACTAATTTTCTTCCAAAGATTCAATATTTATACATTAAAAAAGGTCTAGTGACATAAAGGGTATCTTTATTGTGGTATTTTCATTCAAAGATGCAATATTTAGTCATTAAAACACTCTTCGGGACTTCGTAGGGAACTCGAATAACTTAAACTCAAAACTCTCATTTTCTTTCGTATATTCAATTTTATACATTAAAAAGGTCTAGTGACACAATCGGTACCCTGAATTAGGTAATTTCATTCCAAGATTCAATCTTTACGCAATAAAACACTATTCGTGATGTCAAAGGGAGCTCGAATAAGTTCAACAGAAAACACTAATTTTCTTCCAAAGATTTAATCTTTATACATTAAAAAAGCTCTAGTGCATAATGGGTATCTTTATTGAGGTATTTTCATTCAAAGATGCAATATTTTACTCATTAAAACACTCATCGTGACGTCAAAGGGAATTCAAAGATTCAATCTTTACTCCTTAGAACACTCTTCGTGACTTTAAAAGGAAATCGAATCAGTTTAACTCAAAACTCTCATTTTCTTTCAAAGATTTAATCTTTATACATTAAGAATGTCTAGTGACATAGTAGGTACTTTGATTGAGGTATTTTCATTCAAAGATTCAATCTTTAGTCATTAAAATACTCTACGCGACTTCATATGAAAACTCGAATAGGTTAAACTCAAAGCTATCATTTTCCTTCAAAGATTCTCCCTTTATGTATTAAAACGGCCTAGTGACATAGTAGGTACCTTGATTGAGGTAATTTCATTCAAAGATTCAATTTTACTCATTAAAACACTCTTCGTGACGTCAAGGGGAACTCGAATAAGTTTAACTCAAAACAATCATTTTCTTTCAAAGATTTAATCTTTATACATTAAAATGTTCTAGTGACAAAATATGTACCTTAATTGAGGAATTTTCATCCAAGAATTCAATCTTCACTCATTAAAACACCCTTCGGGACGTCAAAGGGAACTTGAATAAATTTAACTCAAAACTCTCATTTTATTTCAAAGATTCAATCTTTATATATAAAAAACGTCTAGTGACATAATGGGTACCTTGATTGAAATATTTTCATTCAAAGATTCAATCTTTGGTCATTAAAACACTCTTCGACATTTCATTGGGAACTCGAATAAGTTAAACTCAAAACTCTCATTTTTTTCCAAAGTTTCAACCTTTTTACATTAAAAAGGTTTATTGACATAATAGGTACCTTAATTGAGGAGATTTCATTCAAAGATTCTATCTTTACTCCTTAAAACACTCTTCGTGATGTCAAAGGTAACTCGGATAAGTTTAACTCAAAACTCTCATTTTATTTCAAAGATTTCATCTTTATACATTAAAAAGGCCTAGTGACATAATAGATACCATGATTGAGGTAATTTCATTCAAAGATTCAATCTTTGTCCATTAAAACACGCTACGCGACTTCGTAGGGAACTCGAATAAGTTAAACTCAAAACTCTCATTTTCTTTAAAAGATTCAATCTTTAAACATTAAAAAGGTCAAGTGACTTAATAGGTACATGGATTGAGGTAATTTCATTCCAACATTCAATCTTTACTCATTAAAACTCTCTTCGCGACGTCAAAGGGAACTCGAATAAGTTGAACTCAAAACTCTCATCTATTTTGAAAGATTCAATCTTTACGCATTAAAAAGGCTAGTGACAAAATTTATACCTTGATTGAGGTATTTTGATTCAAAGATTCATTCTTTAGTCGTTAAAACACTCTTCGCGACTTCATAGGGAAATCGAATAAGTTAGACTCAAAATTCTCATTTTGTTTCAAGGATTCAATCTTTATTCATTAAAAAGGTCTAGTGACATAATATGTTCCTTGATTGAGGCAATTTCATTCAAAGATTTCATCTTTACTCATTAAAACACTCTTTGTGATGTCAAAGGTAACTCGAACAAGTTTAACTCAAAACTCTCATCTTCTTTCAAAGATTTAATCTTCATACATTAAAATGGTCTAGTGACATAATAGGTACTTTGATTGAGGTATTTTCGTTCAAAGATTCAATCTTTAGTCATTAAAACACTCTTCGCGACTGCTTTAGGAACTCGAATAAGTTAAACTCAGTACTCACATTTTCTTTCAAAGATGCAATCTTTATAAATTAAAAAGGTCGAGTGACATAATAGGTATCTCGATTCAAGTAATTTCATTTAAAGATTCAATCTTTACTCATTAAAATACTCTTCGTGACGTCAAAGGGAACTTGAATAAGTTTAACTCAAAACTCTTATTTTCTTTCAAAGATTCAATCTTCATATATTAAAAACGTCTAGTGATATAATGGGTACCTTGATTGAGGTATTTTTCATTCAAAGATTCAATCTTTAGTCATTAGAACACTCTTCGGGACTTCATAGGGAACTCGAATAAGTTAAACTCAAAACTCTCACTCCAAAATTCAACCTTTACTCGTTAAAACACTCTTCGTGGCATCCAAGGGAACTCGAATAAGTTGAACTCAAAACTCTCATCTTCTTTCAAAGATTCAATCCTAATGCATTGAAAATGTCTGGTGACATAATTTGTACCTTGATTGAGGTATTTTGATTTAAAGATTCTTTCTTTAGTTATTAAAACACTCTTCGCGACTTCATAGGGAAATCGGATAAATTAAACTCAAAATTCTCATTAATCTTTTTTCATTAAAAAGATCTAGTGAAATAATAGGTTCGTTGATTGAGGTAATTTCATTCGAAGATTCCTTCTTTACTCATTAAAACACTCTTCGTGATGTCAAAGGTAACTCGAATAAGTTTAGCTCAAAACTCTCATCTTCTTTCAAAGATTTAATCTTTATACATTAGAATGGTTTTGTGACATAATAGGTACTTTGATTGAGTTATTTTCATTCAAATATTCAATCTTTAGTCATTAAAACCCTCTTCGCGACTGCATAGGGAACTCGAATAAGTTAAACTCAGAACTTACATTTTCTTTCAAAGATTATAAATTAAAAAGGTCAAGTGACATAATAGGTATCTTGATTCAGGTAATTTCATTCAAAGATTCAATCTTTACTCATTAAAGTACTCTTCGTGACATCAAAGGAAACTTGAATAAGTTTATCTCAAAACTCTTATTTTCTTTCATAGATTCCATCTTTATACATTAAAAACGTCTACTGACATAATGGGTACATTGATTGAAGTATTTTCATTCAAAGATTCAAAGCCAACTCGAATAAGTTGCACACAAAACACTAATTTTCTTCCAAAGATTCAATATTTATACATTAAAAAAGGTCTAGTGACATAAAGGGTATCTTTATTGTGGTATTTTCATTCAAAGATGCAATATTTAGTCATTAAAACACTCTTCGGGACTTCGTAGGGAACTCGAATAACTTAAACTCAAAACTCTCATTTTCTTTCGTATATTCAATTTTATACATTAAAAAGGTCTAGTGACACAATCGGTACCCTGAATTAGGTAATTTCATTCCAAGATTCAATCTTTATGCAATAAAACACTATTCGTGATGTCAAAGGGAGCTCGAATAAGTTCAACAGAAAACACTAATTTTCTTCCAAAGATTTAATCTTTATACATTAAAAAAGCTCTAGTGCATAATGGGTATCTTTATTGAGGTATTTTCATTCAAAGATGCAATATTTTACTCATTAAAACACTCATCGTGACGTCAAAGGGAATTCAAAGATTCAATCTTTACTCCTTAGAACACTCTTCGTGACTTTAAAAGGAATTCGAATCAGTTTAACTCAAAACTCTCATTTTCTTTCAAAGATTTAATCTTTATACATTAAGAATGTCTAGTGACATAGTAGGTACTTTGATTGAGGTATTTTCATTCAAAGATTCAATCTTTAGTCATTAAAATACTCTACGCGACTTCATATGAAAACTCGAATAGGTTAAACTCAAAGCTATCATTTTCCTTCAAAGATTCTCCCTTTATGTATTAAAACGGCCTAGTGACATAGTAGGTACCTTGATTGAGGTAATTTCATTCGAAGACTCAATTTTACTCATTAAAACACTCTTCGTGACGTCAAGGGGAACTCGAATAAGTTTAACTCAAAACAATCATTTTCTTTCAAAGATTTAATCTTTATACATTAAAATGTTCTAGTGACAAAATATGTACCTTAATTGAGGAATTTTCATCCAAGGATTCAATCTTCACTCATTAAAACACCCTTCGGGACGTCAAAGGGAACTTGAATAAATTTAACTCAAAACTCTCATTTTATTTCAAAGATTCAATCTTTATATATAAAAAAACGTCTAGTGACATAATGGGTACCTTGATTGAAATATTTTCATTCAAAGATTCAATCTTTGGTCATTAAAACACTCTTCGACATTTCATTGGGAACTCGAATAAGTTAAACTCAAAACTCTCATTTTTTTTCAAAGTTTCAACCTTTTTACATTAAAAAGGTTTATTGACATAATAGGTACCTTAATTGAGGAGATTTCATTCAAAGATTCTATCTTTACTCCTTAAAACACTCTTCGTGATGTCAAAGGTAACTCGGATAAGTTTAACTCAAAACTCTCATTTTATTTCAAAGATTTCATCTTTATACATTAAAAAGGCCTAGTGACATAATAGATACCATGATTGAGGTAATTTCATTCAAAGATTCAATCTTTGTCCATTAAAACACGCTACGCGACTTCGTAGGGAACTCGAATAAGTTAAACTCAAAACTCTCATTTTCTTTAAAAGATTCAATCTTTAAACATTAAAAAGGTCAAGTGACTTAATAGGTACCTGGATTGAGGTAATTTCATTCCAACATTCAATCTTTACTCATTAAAACTCTCTTCGCGACGTCAAAGGGAACTCGAATAAGTTGAACTCAAAACTCTCATCTATTTTGAAAGATTCAATCTTTACGCATTAAAAGATTCAATCTTTAGTCGTTAAAACACTCTTCGCGACTTCATAGGGAAATCGAATAAGTTAGACTCAAAATTCTCATTTTCTTTAAAAGATTCAATCTTTAAACATTAAAAAGGTCAAGTGACTTAATAGGTACCTGGATTGAGGTAATTTCATTCCAACATTCAATCTTTACTCACTAAAACTCTCTTCGCGACGTCAAAGAGAACTCGAATAAGTTGAACTCAAAACTCTCATCTATTTTGAAAGATTCAATCTTTACGCATTAAAAAGGCTAGTGACAAAATTTATACCTTGATTGAGGTATTTTGATTCAAAGATTCATTCTTTAGTCATTAAAACACTCTTCGCGACTTCATAGGGAAATCGAATATGTTAGACTCAAAATTCTCATTTTGTTTCAAGGATTCAATCTTTATTCATTAAAAAGGTCTAGTGACATAATATGTTCCTTGATTGAGGCAATTTCATTCAAAGATTTCATCTTTACTCATTAAAACACTCTTTGTGATGTCAAAGGTAACTCGAACAAGTTTAACTCAAAACTCTCATCTTCTTTCAAAGATTTAATCTTCATACATTAAAATGGTCTAGTGACATAATAGGTACTTTGATTGAGGTATTTTCGTTCAAAGATTCAATCTTTAGTCATTAAAACACTCTTCGCGACTGCTTTAGGAACTCGAATAAGTTAAACTCAGTACTCACATTTTCTTTCAAAGATGCAATCTTTATAAATTAAAAAGGTCGAGTGACATAATAGGTATCTCGATTCAAGTAATTTCATTTAAAGATTCAATCTTTACTCATTAAAGTACTCTTCGTGACGTCAAAGGGAACTTGAATAAGTTTAACTCAAAACTCTTATTTTCTTTCAAAGATTCAATCTTCATATATTAAAAACGTCTAGTGATATAACGGGTACCTTGATTGAGGTATTTTTCATTCAAAGATTCAATCTTTAGTCATTAGAACACTCTTCGGGACTTCATAGGGAACTCGAATAAGTTAAACTCAAAACTCTCACTCCAAAATTCAACCTTTACTCGTTAAAACACTCTTCGTGGCATCCAAGGGAACTCGAATAAGTTGAACTCAAAACTCTCATCTTCTTTCAAAGATTCAATCCTAATGCATTGAAAATGTCTGGTGACATAATTTGTACCTTGATTGAGGTATTTTGATTTAAAGATTCTTTCTTTAGTTATTAAAACACTCTTCGCGACTTCATAGGGAAATCGGATAAATTAAACTCAAAATTCTCATTTTGTTTCGAGGATTCAATCTTTTTTCATTAAAAAGATCTAGTGAAATAATAGGTTCGTTGATTGAGGTAATTTCATTCGAAGATTCCTTCTTTACTCATTAAAACACTCTTCGTGATGTCAAAGGTAACTCGAATAAGTTTAGCTCAAAACTCTCATCTTCTTTCAAAGATTTAATCTTTATACATTAGAATGGTTTTGTGACATAATAGGTACTTTGATTGAGTTATTTTCATTCAAATATTCAATCTTTAGTCATTAAAACACTCTTCGCGACTGCATAGGGAACTCGAATAAGTTAAACTCAGAACTTACATTTTCTTTCAAAGATTATAAATTAAAAAGGTCAAGTGACATAATAGGTATCTTGATTCAGGTAATTTCATTCAAAGATTCAATTTTTACTCATTAAAGTACTCTTCGTGACATCAAAGGAAACTTGAATAAGTTTATCTCAAAACTCTTATTTTCTTTCATAGATTCCATCTTTATACATTAAAAACGTCTACTGACATAATGGGTACATTGATTGAAGTATTTTCATTCAAAGATTCAATCTTTATTCACTAAAACACTCTTCAGGACTTCATAGGGAACTCGAATAAGTTAAACTCAAAACTCTCATTTCCTTTCGTAGATTCAATCTTTATACATTAAAAAGATCTAGTGACATATTAGGTACCGTGAATGAGGTAATTTGATTCAAAGATTCAATCTTTACTCATTAAAACACTCTTCGTGATGTCAAAGCCAACTTGAATAAGTTGCACACAAAACACTAATTTTCTTCCAAAGATTCAATATTTATACATTAAAAAAGGTCTAGTGACATAAAGGGTATCTTTATTGTGGTATTTTCATTCAAAGATGCAATATTTAGTCATTAAAACACTCTTCGGGACTTCCTAGGGAACTCGAATAACTTAAACTCAAAACTCTCATTTTCTTTCGTATATTCAATTTTATACATTAAAAAGGTCTAGTGACACAATCGGTACCCTGAATTAGGTAATTTCATTCCAAGATTCAATCTTTACGCAATAAAACACTATTCGTGATGTCAAAGGGAGCTCGAATAAGTTCAACAGAAAACACTAATTTTCTTCCAAAGATTTAATCTTTATACATTAAAAAAGCTCTAGTGCATAATGGGTATCTTTATTGAGGTATTTTCATTCAAAGATGCAATATTTTACTCATTAAAACACTCATCGTGACGTCAAAGGGAATTCAAAGATTCAATCTTTACTCCTTAGAACACTCTTCGTGACTTTAAAAGGAATTCGAATCAGTTTAACTCAAAACTCTCATTTTCTTTCAAAGATTTAATCTTTATACATTAAGAATGTCTAGTGACATAGTAGGTACTTTGATTGAGGTATTTTCATTCAAAGATTCAATCTTTAGTCATTAAAATACTCTACGCGACTTCATATGAAAACTCGAATAGGTTAAACTCAAAGCTATCATTTTCCTTCAAAGATTCTCCCTTTATGTATTAAAACGGCCTAGTGACATAGTAGGTACCTTGATTGAGGTAATTTCATTCAAAGATTCAATTTTACTCATTAAAACACTCTTCGTGACGTCAAGGGGAACTCGAATAAGTTTAACTCAAAACAATCATTTTCTTTCAAAGATTTAATCTTTATACATTAAAATGTTCTAGTGACAAAATATGTACCTTAATTGTGGAATTTTCATCCAAGGATTCAATCTTCACTCATTAAAACACCCTTCGGGACGTCAAAGGGAACTTGAATAAATTTAACTCAAAATTCTCATTTTATTTCAAAGATTCAATCTTTATATATAAAAAACGTCTAGTGACATAATGGGTACATTGATTGAAATATTTTCATTCAAAGATTCAATCTTTGGTCATTAAAACACTCTTCGACATTTCATTGGGAACTCGAATAAGTTAAACTCAAAACTCTCATTTTTTTCCAAAGTTTCAACCTTTTTACATTAAAAAGGTTTATTGACATAATAGGTACCTTAATTGAGGAGATTTCATTCAAAGATTCTATCTTTACTCCTTAAAACACTCTTCGTGATGTCAAAGGTAACTCGGATAAGTTTAACTCAAAACTCTCTTTTTATTTCAAAGATTTCATCTTTATACATTAAAAAGGCCTAGTGACATAATAGATACCATGATTGAGGTAATTTCATTCAAAGATTCAATCTTTGTCCATTAAAACACGCTACGCGACTTCGTAGGGAACTCGAATAAGTTAAACTCAAAACTCTCATTTTCTTTAAAAGATTCAATCTTTAAACATTAAAAAGGTCAAGTGACTTAATAGGTACCTGGATTGAGGTAATTTCATTCCAACATTCAATCTTTACTCATTAAAACTCTCTTCGCGACGTCAAAGGGAACTCGAATAAGTTGAACTCAAAACTCTCATCTATTTTGAAAGATTCAATCTTTACGCATTAAAAGATTCAATCTTTAGTCGTTAAAACACTCTTCGCGACTTCATAGGGAAATCGAATAAGTTAGACTCAAAATTCTCATTTTGTTTCAAAGATTCAATCTTTATTCATTAAAAAGGTCTAGTGACATAATATATTCCTTGATTGAGGCAATTTCATTCAAAGATTTCATCTTTACTCATTAAAACACTCTTTGTGATGTCAAAGGTAACTCGAACAAGTTTAACTCAAAACTCTCATCTTCTTTCAAAGATTTAATCTTCATACATTAAAATGGTCTAGTGACATAATAGGTACTTTGATTGAGGTATTTTCGTTCAAAGATTCAATCTTTAGTCATTAAAACACTCTTCGCGACTGCTTTAGGAACTCGAATAAGTTAAACTCAGTACTCACATTTTCTTTCAAAGATGCAATCTTTATAAATTAAAAAGGTCGAGTGACATAATAGGTATCTCGATTCAAGTAATTTCATTTAAAGATTCAATCTTTACTCATTAAAGTACTCTTCGTGACGTCAAAGGGAACTTGAATAAGTTTAACTCAAAACTCTTATTTTCTTTCAAAGATTCAATCTTCATATATTAAAAACGTCTAGTGATATAACGGGTACCTTGATTGAGGTATTTTTCATTCAAAGATTCAATCTTTAGTCATTAGAACACTCTTCGGGACTTCATAGGGAACTCGAATAAGTTAAACTCAAAACTCTCACTCCAAAATTCAACCTTTACTCGTTAAAACACTCTTCGTGGCATCCAAGGGAACTCGAATAAGTTGAACTCAAAACTCTCATCTTCTTTCAAAGATTCAATCCTAATGCATTGAAAATGTCTGGTGACATAATTTGTACCTTGATTGAGGTATTTTGATTTAAAGATTCTTTCTTTAGTTATTAAAACACTCTTCGCGACTTCATAGGGAAATCGGATAAATTAAACTCAAAATTCTCATTTTGTTTTGAGGATTCAATCTTTTTTCATTAAAAAGATCTAGTGAAATAATAGGTTCGTTGATTGAGGTAATTTCATTCGAAGATTCCTTCTTTACTCATTAAAACACTCTTCGTGATGTCAAAGGTAACTCGAATAAGTTTAGCTCAAAACTCTCATCTTCTTTCAAAGATTTAATCTTTATACATTAGAATGGTTTTGTGACATAATAGGTACTTTGATTGAGTTATTTTCATTCAAATATTCAATCTTTAGTCATTAATAGGGAACTCGAATAAGTTAAACTCAGAACTTACATTTTCTTTCAAAGATTATAAATTAAAAAGGTCAAGTGACATAATAGGTATCTTGATTCAGGTAATTTCATTCAAAGATTCAATCTTTACTCATTAAAGTACTCTTCGTGACATCAAAGGAAACTTGAATAAGTTTATCTCAAAACTCTTATTTTCTTTCATAGATTCCATCTTTATACATTAAAAACGTCTACTGACATAATGGGTACATTGATTGAAGTATTTTCATTCAAAGATTCAATCTTTATTCACTAAAACACTCTTCAGGACTTCATAGGGAACTCGAATAAGTTAAACTCAAAACTCTCATTTCCTTTCGTAGATTCAATCTTTATACATTAAAAAGATCTAGTGACATATTAGGTACCGTGAATGAGGTAATTTGATTCAAAGATTCAATCTTTACTCATTAAAACACTCTTCGTGATGTCAAAGCCAACTCGAATAAGTTGCACACAAAACACTAATTTTCTTCCAAAGATTCAATATTTATACATTAAAAAAGGTCTAGTGACATAAAGGGTATGTTTATTGTGGTATTTTCATTCAAAGATGCAATATTTAGTCATTAAAACACTCTTCGGGACTTCGTAGGGAACTCGAATAACTTAAACTCAAAACTCTCATTTTCTTTCGTATATTCAATTTTATACATTAAAAAGGTCTAGTGACACAATCGGTACCCTGAATTAGGTAATTTCATTCCAAGATTCAATCTTTACGCAATAAAACACTATTCGTGATGTCAAAGGGAGCTCGAATAAGTTCAACAGAAAACACTAATTTTCTTCCAAAGATTTAATCTTTATACATTAAAAAAGCTCTAGTGCATAATGGGTATCTTTATTGAGGTATTTTCATTCAAAGATGCAATATTTTACTCATTAAAACACTCATCGTGACGTCAAAGGGAATTCAAAGATTCAATCTTTACTCCTTAGAACACTCTTCGTGACTTTAAAAGGAATTCGAATCAGTTTAACTCAAAACTCTCATTTTCTTTCAAAGATTTAATCTTTATACATTAAGAATGTCTAGTGACATAGTAGGTACTTTGATTGAGGTATTTTCATTCAAAGATTCAATCTTTAGTCATTAAAATACTCTACGCGACTTCATATGAAAACTCGAATAGGTTAAACTCAAAGCTATCATTTTCCTTCAAAGATTCTCCCTTTATGTATTAAAACGGCCTAGTGACATAGTAGGTACCTTGATTGAGGTAATTTCATTCAAAGATTCAATTTTACTCATTAAAACACTCTTCGTGACGTCAAGGGGAACTCGAATAAGTTTAACTCAAAACAATCATTTTCTTTCAAAGATTTAATCTTTATACATTAAAATGTTCTAGTGACAAAATATGTACCTTAATTGAGGAATTTTCATCCAAGGATTCAATCTTCACTCATTAAAACACCCTTCGGGACGTCAAAGGGAACTTGAATAAATTTAACTCAAAATTCTCATTTTATTTCAAAGATTCAATCTTTATATATAAAAAACGTCTAGTGACATAATGGGTACATTGATTGAAATATTTTCATTCAAAGATTCAATCTTTGGTCATTAAAACACTCTTCGACATTTCATTGGGAACTCGAATAAGTTAAACTCAAAACTCTCATTTTTTTCCAAAGTTTCAACCTTTTTACATTAAAAAGGTTTATTGACATAATAGGTACCTTAATTGAGGAGATTTCATTCAAAGATTCTATCTTTACTCCTTAAAATACTCTTCGTGATGTCAAAGGTAACTCGGATAAGTTTAACTCAAAACTCTCTTTTTATTTCAAAGATTTCATCTTTATACATTAAAAAGGCCTAGTGACATAATAGATACCATGATTGAGGTAATTTCATTCAAAGATTCAATCTTTGTCCATTAAAACACGCTACGCGACTTCGTAGGGAACTCGAATAAGTTAAACTCAAAACTCTCATTTTCTTTAAAAGATTCAATCTTTAAACATTAAAAAGGTCAAGTGACTTAATAGGTACCTGGATTGAGGTAATTTCATTCCAACATTCAATCTTTACTCATCAAAACTCTCTTCGCGACGTCAAAGGGAACTCGAATAAGTTGAACTCAAAACTCTCATCTATTTTGAAAGATTCAATCTTTACGCATTAAAAGATTCAATCTTTAGTCGTTAAAACACTCTTCGCGACTTCATAGGGAAATCGAATAAGTTAGACTCAAAATTCTCATTTTGTTTCAAAGATTCAATCTTTATTCATTAAAAAGGTCTAGTGGCAATTTCATTCAAAGATTTCATCTTTACTCATTAAAACACTCTTTGTGATGTCAAAGGTAACTCGAACAAGTTTAACTCAAAACTCTCATCTTCTTTCAAAGATTTAATCTTCATACATTAAAATGGTCTAGTGACATAATAGGTACTTTGATTGAGGTATTTTCGTTCAAAGATTCAATCTTTAGTCATTAAAACACTCTTCGCGACTGCTTTAGGAACTCGAATAAGTTAAACTCAGTACTCACATTTTCTTTCAAAGATGCAATCTTTATAAATTAAAAAGGTCGAGTGACATAATAGGTATCTCGATTCAAGTAATTTCATTTAAAGATTCAATCTTTACTCATTAAAGTACTCTTCGTGACGTCAAAGGGAACTTGAATAAGTTTAACTCAAAACTCTTATTTTCTTTCAAAGATTCAATCTTCATATATTAAAAACGTCTAGTGATATAACGGGTACCTTGATTGAGGTATTTTTCATTCAAAGATTCAATCTTTAGTCATTAGAACACTCTTCGGGACTTCATAGGGAACTCGAATAAGTTAAACTCAAAACTCTCACTCCAAAATTCAACCTTTACTCGTTAAAACACTCTTCGTGGCATCCAAGGGAACTCGAATAAGTTGAACTCAAAACTCTCATCTTCTTTCAAAGATTCAATCCTAATGCATTGAAAATGTATGGTGACATAATTTGTACCTTGATTGAGGTATTTTGATTTAAAGATTCTTTCTTTAGTTATTAAAACACTCTTCGCGACTTCATAGGGAAATCGGATAAATTAAACTCAAAATTCTCATTTTGTTTCGAGGATTCAATCTTTTTTCATTAAAAAGATCTAGTGAAATAATAGGTTCGTTGATTGAGGTAATTTCATTCGAAGATTCCTTCTTTACTCATTAAAACACTCTTCGTGATGTCAAAGGTAACTCGAATAAGTTTAGCTCAAAACTCTCATCTTCTTTCAAAGATTTAATCTTTATACATTAGAATGGTTTTGTGACATAATAGGTACTTTGATTGAGTTATTTTCATTCAAATATTCAATCTTTAGTCATTAATAGGGAACTCGAATAAGTTAAACTCAGAACTTACATTTTCTTTCAAAGATTATAAATTAAAAAGGTCAAGTGACATAATAGGTATCTTGATTCAGGTAATTTCATTCAAAGATTCAATCTTTACTCATTAAAGTACTCTTCGTGACATCAAAGGAAACTTGAATAAGTTTATCTCAAAACTCTTATTTTCTTTCATAGATTCCATCTTTATACATTAAAAACGTCTACTGACATAATGGGTACATTGATTGAAGTATTTTCATTCAAAGATTCAATCTTTATTCACTAAAACACTCTTCAGGACTTCATAGGGAACTCGAATAAGTTAAACTCAAAACTCTCATTTCCTTTCGTAGATTCAATCTTTATACATTAAAAAGATCTAGTGACATATTAGGTACCGTGAATGAGGTAATTTGATTCAAAGATTCAATCTTTACTCATTAGAACACTCTTCGTGATGTCAAAGCCAACTCGAATAAGTTGCACACAAAACACTAATTTTCTTCCAAAGATTCAATATTTATACATTAAAAAAGGTCTAGTGACATAAAGGGTATCTTTATTGTGGTATTTTCATTCAAAGATGCAATATTTAGTCATTAAAACACTCTTCGGGACTTCGTAGGGAACTCGAATAAGTTAAACTCAAAACTCTCATTTTCTTTCGTATATTCAATTTTATACATTAAAAAGGTCTAGTGACACAATCGGTACCCTGAATTAGGTAATTTCATTCCAAGATTCAATCTTTACGCAATAAAACACTATTCGTGATGTCAAAGGGAGCTCGAATAAGTTCAACAGAAAACACTAATTTTCTTCCAAAGCTTTAATCTTTATACATTAAAAAAGCTCTAGTGCATAATGGGTATCTTTATTGAGGTATTTTCATTCAAAGATGCAATATTTTACTCATTAAAACACTCATCGTGACGTCAAAGGGAATTCAAAGATTCAATCTTTACTCCTTAGAACACTCTTCGTGACTTTAAAAGGAATTCGAATCAGTTTAACTCAAAACTCTCATTTTCTTTCAAAGATTTAATCTTTATACATTAAGAATGTCTAGTGACATAGTAGGTACTTTGATTGAGGTATTTTCATTCAAAGATTCAATCTTTAGTCATTAAAATACTCTACGCGACTTCATATGAAAACTCGAATAGGTTAAACTCAAAGCTATCATTTTCCTTCAAAGATTCTCCCTTTATGTATTAAAACGGCCTAGTGACATAGTAGGTACCTTGATTGAGGTAATTTCATTCAAAGATTCAATTTTACTCATTAAAACACTCTTCGTGACGTCAAGGGGAACTCGAATAAGTTTAACTCAAAACAATCATTTTCTTTCAAAGATTTAATCTTTATACATTAAAATGTTCTAGTGACAAAATATGTACCTTAATTGAGAAATTTTCATCCAAGGATTCAATCTTCACTCATTAAAACACCCTTCGGGACGTCAAAGGGAACTTGAATAAATTTAACTCAAAACTCTCATTTTATTTCAAAGATTCAATCTTTATATATAAAAAACGTCTAGTGACATAATGGGTACCTTGATTGAAATATTTTCATTCAAAGATTCAATCTTTGGTCATTAAAACACTCTTCGACATTTCATTGGGAACTCGAATAAGTTAAACTCAAAACTCTCATTTTTTTCCAAAGTTTCAACCTTTTTACATTAAAAAGGTTTATTGACATAATAGGTACCTTAATTGAGGAGATTTCATTCAAAGATTCTATCTTTACTCCTTAAAACACTCTTCGTGATGTCAAAGGTAACTCGGATAAGTTTAACTCAAAACTCTCTTTTTATTTCAAAGATTTCATCTTTATACATTAAAAAGGCCTAGTGACATAATAGATACCATGATTGAGGTAATTTCATTCAAAGATTCAATCTTTGTCCATTAAAACACGCTACGCGACTTCGTAGGGAACTCGAATAAGTTAAACTCAAAACTCTCATTTTCTTTAAAAGATTCAATCTTTAAACATTAAAAAGGTCAAGTGACTTAATAGGTACCTGGATTGAGGTAATTTCATTCCAACATTCAATCTTTACTCACTAAAACTCTCTTCGCGACGTCAAAGAGAACTCGAATAAGTTGAACTCAAAACTCTCATCTATTTTGAAAGATTCAATCTTTACGCATTAAAAAGGCTAGTGACAAAATTTATACCTTGATTGAGGTATTTTGATTCAAAGATTCATTCTTTAGTCATTAAAACACTCTTCGCGACTTCATAGGGAAATCGAATAAGTTAGACTCAAAATTCTCATTTTGTTTCAAGGATTCAATCTTTATTCATTAAAAAGGTCTAGTGACATAATATGTTCCTTGATTGAGGCAATTTCATTCAAAGATTTCATCTTTACTCATTAAAACACTCTTTGTGATGTCAAAGGTAACTCGAACAAGTTTAACTCAAAACTCTCATCTTCTTTCAAAGATTTAATCTTCATACATTAAAATGGTCTAGTGACATAATAGGTACTTTGATTGAGGTATTTTCGTTCAAAGATTCAATCTTTAGTCATTAAAACACTCTTCGCGACTGCTTTAGGAACTCGAATAAGTTAAACTCAGTACTCACATTTTCTTTCAAAGATGCAATCTTTATAAATTAAAAAGGTCGAGTGACATAATAGGTATCTCGATTCAAGTAATTTCATTTAAAGATTCAATCTTTACTCATTAAAGTACTCTTCGTGACGTCAAAGGGAACTTGAATAAGTTTAACTCAAAACTCTTATTTTCTTTCAAAGATTCAATCTTCATATATTAAAAACGTCTAGTGATATAACGGGTACCTTGATTGAGGTATTTTTCATTCAAAGATTCAATCTTTAGTCATTAGAACACTCTTCGGGACTTCATAGGGAACTCGAATAAGTTAAACTCAAAACTCTCACTCCAAAATTCAACCTTTACTCGTTAAAACACTCTTCGTGGCATCCAAGGGAACTCGAATAAGTTGAACTCAAAACTCTCATCTTCTTTCAAAGATTCAATCCTAATGCATTGAAAATGTATGGTGACATAATTTGTACCTTGATTGAGGTATTTTGATTTAAAGATTCTTTCTTTAGTTATTAAAACACTCTTCGCGACTTCATAGGGAAATCGGATAAATTAAACTCAAAATTCTCATTTTGTTTCGAGGATTCAATCTTTTTTCATTAAAAAGATCTAGTGAAATAATAGGTTAGTTGATTGAGGTAATTTCATTCGAAGATTCCTTCTTTACTCATTAAAACACTCTTCGTGATGTCAAAGGTAACTCGAATAAGTTTAGCTCAAAACTCTCATCTTCTTTCAAAGATTTAATCTTTATACATTAGAATAGTTTTGTGACATAATAGGTACTTTGATTGAGTTATTTTCATTCAAATATTCAATCTTTAGTCATTAAAACACTCTTCGCGACTGCATAGGGAACTCGAATAAGTTAAACTCAGAACTTACATTTTCTTTCAAAGATTATAAATTAAAAAGGTCAAGTGACATA
This sequence comes from Cornus florida, assembly GCF_030987335.1. Classification (NCBI taxonomy): domain Eukaryota; kingdom Viridiplantae; phylum Streptophyta; class Magnoliopsida; order Cornales; family Cornaceae; genus Cornus; species Cornus florida. Next base: position 81,192 of record NW_026775901.1, on the reverse strand, counting down.
ATAGGTATCTTGATTCAGGTAATTTCATTCAAAGATTCAATCTTTACTCATTAAAGTACTCTTCGTGACATCAAAGGAAACTTGAATAAGTTTATCTCAAAACTCTTATTTTCTTTCATAGATTCCATCTTTATACATTAAAAACGTCTACTGACATAATGGGTACATTGATTGAAGTATTTTCATTCAAAGATTCAATCTTTATTCACTAAAACACTCTTCAGGACTTCATAGGGAACTCGAATAAGTTAAACTCAAAACTCTCATTTCCTTTCGTAGATTCAATCTTTATACATTAAAAAGATCTAGTGACATATTAGGTACCGTGAATGAGGTAATTTGATTCAAAGATTCAATCTTTACTCATTAAAACACTCTTCGTGATGTCAAAGCCAACTCGAATAAGTTGCACACAAAACACTAATTTTCTTCCAAAGATTCAATATTTATACATTAAAAAAGGTCTAGTGACATAAAGGGTATCTTTATTGTGGTATTTTCATTCAAAGATGCAATATTTAGTCATTAAAACACTCTTCGGGACTTCGTAGGGAACTCGAATAAGTTAAACTCAAAACTCTCATTTTCTTTCGTATATTCAATTTTATACATTAAAAAGGTCTAGTGACACAATCGGTACCCTGAATTAGGTAATTTCATTCCAAGATTCAATCTTTACGCAATAAAACACTATTCGTGATGTCAAAGGGAGCTCGAATAAGTTCAACAGAAAACACTAATTTTCTTCCAAAGATTTAATCTTTATACATTAAAAAAGCTCTAGTGCATAATGGGTATCTTTATTGAGGTATTTTCATTCAAAGATGCAATATTTTACTCATTAAAACACTCATCGTGACGTCAAAGGGAATTCAAAGATTCAATCTTTACTCCTTAGAACACTCTTCGTGACTTTAAAAGGAATTCGAATCAGTTTAACTCAAAACTCTCATTTTCTCTCAAAGATTTAATCTTTATACATTAAGAATGTCTAGTGACATAGTAGGTACTTTGATTGAGGTATTTTCATTCAAAGATTCAATCTTTAGTCATTAAAATACTCTACGCGACTTCATATGAAAACTCGAATAGGTTAAACTCAAAACTATCATTTTCCTTCAAAGATTCTCCCTTTATGTATTAAAACGGCCTAGTGACATAGTAGGTACCTTGATTGAGGTAATTTCATTCAAAGATTCAATTTTACTCATTAAAACACTCTTCGTGACGTCAAGGGGAACTCGAATAAGTTTAACTCAAAACAATCATTTTCTTTCAAAGATTTAATCTTTATACATTAAAATGTTCTAGTGACAAAATATGTACCTTAATTGAGGAATTTTCATCCAAGGATTCAATCTTCACTTATTAAAACACCCTTCGGGACGTCAAAGGGAACTTGAATAAATTTAACTCAAAACTCTCATTTTATTTCAAAGATTCAATCTTTATATATAAAAAACGTCTAGTGACATAATGGGTACCTTGATTGAAATATTTTCATTCAAAGATTCAATCTTTGGTCATTAAAACACTCTTCGACATTTCATTGGGAACTCGAATAAGTTAAACTCAAAACTCTCATTTTTTTCCAAAGTTTCAACCTTTTTACATTAAAAAGGTTTATTGACATAATAGGTACCTTAATTGAGGAGATTTCATTCAAAGATTCTATCTTTACTCCTTAAAACACTCTTCGTGATGTCAAAGGTAACTCGGATAAGTTTAACTCAAAACTCTCATTTTATTTCAAAGATTTCATCTTTATACATTAAAAAGGCCTAGTGACATAATAGATACCATGATTGAGGTAATTTCATTCAAAGATTCAATCTTTGTCCATTAAAACACGCTACGCGACTTCGTAGGGAACTCGAATAAGTTAAACTCAAAACTCTCATTTTCTTTAAAAGATTCAATCTTTAAACATTAAAAAGGTCAAGTGACTTAATAGGTACCTGGATTGAGGTAATTTCATTCCAACATTCAATCTTTACTCACTAAAACTCTCTTCGCGACGTCAAAGAGAACTCGAATAAGTTGAACTCAAAACTCTCATCTATTTTGAAAGATTCAATCTTTACGCATTAAAAAGGCTAGTGACAAAATTTATACCTTGATTGAGGTATTTTGATTCAAAGATTCATTCTTTAGTCATTAAAACACTCTTCGCGACTTCATAGGGAAATCGAATAAGTTAGACTCAAAATTCTCATTTTGTTTCAAGGATTCAATCTTTATTCATTAAAAAGGTCTAGTGACATAATATGTTCCTTGATTGAGGCAATTTCATTCAAAGATTTCATCTTTACTCATTAAAACACTCTTTGTGATGTCAAAGGTAACTCGAACAAGTTTAACTCAAAACTCTCATCTTCTTTCAAAGATTTAATCTTCATACATTAAAATGGTCTAGTGACATAATAGGTACTTTGATTGAGGTATTTTCGTTCAAAGATTCAATCTTTAGTCATTAAAACACTCTTCGCGACTGCTTTAGGAACTCGAATAAGTTAAACTCAGTACTCACATTTTCTTTCAAAGATGCAATCTTTATAAATTAAAAAGGTCGAGTGACATAATAGGTATCTCGATTCAAGTAATTTCATTTAAAGATTCAATCTTTACTCATTAAAGTACTCTTCGTGACGTCAAAGGGAACTTGAATAAGTTTAACTCAAAACTCTTATTTTCTTTCAAAGATTCAATCTTCATATATTAAAAACGTCTAGTGATATAACGGGTACCTTGATTGAGGTATTTTTCATTCAAAGATTCAATCTTTAGTCATTAGAACACTCTTCGGGACTTCATAGGGAACTCGAATAAGTTAAACTCAAAACTCTCACTCCAAAATTCAACCTTTACTCGTTAAAACACTCTTCGTGGCATCCAAGGGAACTCGAATAAGTTGAACTCAAAACTCTCATCTTCTTTCAAAGATTCAATCCTAATGCATTGAAAATGTCTGGTGACATAATTTGTACCTTGATTGAGGTATTTTGATTTAAAGATTCTTTCTTTAGTTATTAAAACACTCTTCGCGACTTCATAGGGAAATCGGATAAATTAAACTCAAAATTCTCATTTTGTTTCGAGGATTCAATCTTTTTTCATTAAAAAGATCTAGTGAAATAATAGGTTAGTTGATTGAGGTAATTTCATTCGAAGATTCCTTCTTTACTCATTAAAACACTCTTCGTGATGTCAAAGGTAACTCGAATAAGTTTAGCTCAAAACTCTCATCTTCTTTCAAAGATTTAATCTTTATACATTAGAATGGTTTTGTGACATAATAGGTACTTTGATTGAGTTATTTTCATTCAAATATTCAATCTTTAGTCATTAAAACACTCTTCGCGACTGCATAGGGAACTCGAATAAGTTAAACTCAGAACTTACATTTTCTTTCAAAGATTATAAATTAAAAAGGTCAAGTGACATAATAGGTATCTTGATTCAGGTAATTTCATTCAAAGATTCAATCTTTACTCATTAAAGTACTCTTCGTGACATCAAAGGAAACTTGAATAAGTTTATCTCAAAACTCTTATTTTCTTTCATAGATTCCATCTTTATACATTAAAAACGTCTACTGACATAATGGGTACATTGATTGAAGTATTTTCATTCAAAGATTCAATCTTTATTCACTAAAACACTCTTCAGGACTTCATAGGGAACTCGAATAAGTTAAACTCAAAACTCTCATTTCCTTTCGTAGATTCAATCTTTATACATTAAAAAGATCTAGTGACATATTAGGTACCGTGAATGAGGTAATTTGATTCAAAGATTCAATCTTTACTCATTAAAACACTCTTCGTGATGTCAAAGCCAACTCGAATAAGTTGCACACAAAACACTAATTTTCTTCCAAAGATTCAATATTTATACATTAAAAAAGGTCTAGTGACATAAAGGGTATCTTTATTGTGGTATTTTCATTCAAAGATGCAATATTTAGTCATTAAAACACTCTTCGGGACTTCGTAGGGAACTCGAATAAGTTAAACTCAAAACTCTCATTTTCTTTCGTATATTCAATTTTATACATTAAAAAGGTCTAGTGACACAATCGGTACCCTGAATTAGGTAATTTCATTCCAAGATTCAATCTTTACGCAATAAAACACTATTCGTGATGTCAAAGGGAGCTCGAATAAGTTCAACAGAAAACACTAATTTTCTTCCAAAGATTTAATCTTTATACATTAAAAAAGCTCTAGTGCATAATGGGTATCTTTATTGAGGTATTTTCATTCAAAGATGCAATATTTTACTCATTAAAACACTCATCGTGACGTCAAAGGGAATTCAAAGATTCAATCTTTACTCCTTAGAACACTCTTCGTGACTTTAAAAGGAATTCGAATCAGTTTAACTCAAAACTCTCATTTTCTTTCAAAGATTTAATCTTTATACATTAAGAATGTCTAGTGACATAGTAGGTACTTTGATTGAGGTATTTTCATTCAAAGATTCAATCTTTAGTCATTAAAATACTCTACGCGACTTCATATGAAAACTCGAATAGGTTAAACTCAAAGCTATCATTTTCCTTCAAAGATTCTCCCTTTATGTATTAAAACGGCCTAGTGACATAGTAGGTACCTTGATTGAGGTAATTTCATTCAAAGATTCAATTTTACTCATTAAAACACTCTTCGTGACGTCAAGGGGAACTCGAATAAGTTTAACTCAAAACAATCATTTTCTTTTAAAGATTTAATCTTTATACATTAAAATGTTCTAGTGACAAAATATGTACCTTAATTGAGGAATTTTCATCCAAGGATTCAATCTTCACTCATTAAAACACCCTTCGGGACGTCAAAGGGAACTTGAATAAATTTAACTCAAAACTCTCATTTTATTTCAAAGATTCAATCTTTATATATAAAAAACGTCTAGTGACATAATGGGTACCTTGATTGAAATATTTTCATTCAAAGATTCAATCTTTGGTCATTAAAACACTCTTTGACATTTCATTGGGAACTCGAATAAGTTAAACTTAAAACTCTCATTTTTTTCCAAAGTTTCAACCTTTTTACATTAAAAAGGTTTATTGACATAATAGGTACCTTAATTGAGGAGATTTCATTCAAAGATTCTATCTTTACTCCTTAAAACACTCTTCGTGATGTCAAAGGTAACTCGGATAAGTTTAACTCAAAACTCTCATTTTATTTCAAAGATTTCATCTTTATACATTAAAAAGGCCTAGTGACATAATAGATACCATGATTGAGGTAATTTCATTCAAAGATTCAATCTTTGTCCATTAAAACACGCTACGCGACTTCGTAGGGAACTCGAATAAGTTAAACTCAAAACTCTCATTTTCTTTAAAAGATTCAATCTTTAAACATTAAAAAGGTCAAGTGACTTAATAGGTACCTGGATTGAGGTAATTTCATTCCAACATTCAATCTTTACTCACTAAAACTCTCTTCGCGACGTCAAAGAGAACTCGAATAAGTTGAACTCAAAACTCTCATCTATTTTGAAAGATTCAATCTTTACGCATTAAAAAGGCTAGTGACAAAATTTATACCTTGATTGAGGTATTTTGATTCAAAGATTCATTCTTTAGTCATTAAAACACTCTTCGCGACTTCATAGGGAAATCGAATAAGTTAGACTCAAAATTCTCATTTTGTTTCAAGGATTCAATCTTTATTCATTAAAAAGGTCTAGTGACATAATATGTTCCTTGATTGAGGCAATTTCATTCAAAGATTTCATCTTTACTCATTAAAACACTCTTTGTGATGTCAAAGGTAACTCGAACAAGTTTAACTCAAAACTCTCATCTTCTTTCAAAGATTTAATCTTCATACATTAAAATGGTCTAGTGACATAATAGGTACTTTGATTGAGGTATTTTCGTTCAAAGATTCAATCTTTAGTCATTAAAACACTCTTCGCGACTGCTTTAGGAACTCGAATAAGTTAAACTCAGTACTCACATTTTCTTTCAAAGATGCAATCTTTATAAATTAAAAAGGTCGAGTGACATAATAGGTATCTCGATTCAAGTAATTTCATTTAAAGATTCAATCTTTACTCATTAAAGTACTCTTCGTGACGTCAAAGGGAACTTGAATAAGTTTAACTCAAAACTCTTATTTTCTTTCAAAGATTCAATCTTCATATATTAAAAACGTCTAGTGATATAACGGGTACCTTGATTGAGGTATTTTTCATTCAAAGATTCAATCTTTAGTCATTAGAACACTCTTCGGGACTTCATAGGGAACTCGAATAAGTTAAACTCAAAACTCTCACTCCAAAATTCAACCTTTACTCGTTAAAACACTCTTCGTGGCATCCAAGGGAACTCGAATAAGTTGAACTCAAAACTCTCATCTTCTTTCAAAGATTCAATCCTAATGCATTGAAAATGTATGGTGACATAATTTGTACCTTGATTGAGGTATTTTGATTTAAAGATTCTTTCTTTAGTTATTAAAACACTCTTCGCGACTTCATAGGGAAATCGGATAAATTAAACTCAAAATTCTCATTTTGTTTCGAGGATTCAATCTTTTTTCATTAAAAAGATCTAGTGAAATAATAGGTTAGTTGATTGAGGTAATTTCATTCGAAGATTCCTTCTTTACTCATTAAAACACTCTTCGTGATGTCAAAGGTAACTCGAATAAGTTTAGCTCAAAACTCTCATCTTCTTTCAAAGATTTAATCTTTATACATTAGAATAGTTTTGTGACATAATAGGTACTTTGATTGAGTTATTTTCATTCAAATATTCAATCTTTAGTCATTAAAACACTCTTCGCGACTGCATAGGGAACTCGAATAAGTTAAACTCAGAACTTACATTTTCTTTCAAAGATTATAAATTAAAAAGGTCAAGTGACATAATAGGTATCTTGATTCAGGTAATTTCATTCAAAGATTCAATCTTTACTCATTAAAGTACTCTTCGTGACATCAAAGGAAACTTGAATAAGTTTATCTCAAAACTCTTATTTTCTTTCATAGATTCCATCTTTATACATTAAAAACGTCTACTGACATAATGGGTACATTGATTGAAGTATTTTCATTCAAAGATTCAATCTTTATTCACTAAAACACTCTTCAGGACTTCATAGGGAACTCGAATAAGTTAAACTCAAAACTCTCATTTCCTTTCGTAGATTCAATCTTTATACATTAAAAAGATCTAGTGACATATTAGGTACCGTGAATGAGGTAATTTGATTCAAAGATTCAATCTTTACTCATTAAAACACTCTTCGTGATGTCAAAGCCAACTCGAATAAGTTGCACACAAAACACTAATTTTCTTCCAAAGATTCAATATTTATACATTAAAAAAGGTCTAGTGACATAAAGGGTATCTTTATTGTGGTATTTTCATTCAAAGATGCAATATTTAGTCATTAAAACACTCTTCGGGACTTCGTAGGGAACTCGAATAAGTTAAACTCAAAACTCTCATTTTCTTTCGTATATTCAATTTTATACATTAAAAAGGTCTAGTGACACAATCGGTACCCTGAATTAGGTAATTTCATTCCAAGATTCAATCTTTACGCAATAAAACACTATTCGTGATGTCAAAGGGAGCTCGAATAAGTTCAACAGAAAACACTAATTTTCTTCCAAAGATTTAATCTTTATACATTAAAAAAGCTCTAGTGCATAATGGGTATCTTTATTGAGGTATTTTCATTCAAAGATGCAATATTTTACTCATTAAAACACTCATCGTGACGTCAAAGGGAATTCAAAGATTCAATCTTTACTCCTTAGAACACTCTTCGTGACTTTAAAAGGAATTCGAATCAGTTTAACTCAAAACTCTCATTTTCTTTCAAAGATTTAATCTTTATACATTAAGAATGTCTAGTGACATAGTAGGTACTTTGATTGAGGTATTTTCATTCAAAGATTCAATCTTTAGTCATTAAAATACTCTACGCGACTTCATATGAAAACTCGAATAGGTTAAACTCAAAGCTATCATTTTCCTTCAAAGATTCTCCCTTTATGTATTAAAACGGCCTAGTGACATAGTAGTTACCTTGATTGAGGTAATTTCATTCAAAGATTCAATTTTACTCATTAAAACACTCTTCGTGACGTCAAGGGGAACTCGAATAAGTTTAACTCAAAACAATCATTTTCTTTCAAAGATTTAATCTTTATACATTAAAATGTTCTAGTGACAAAATATGTACCTTAATTGAGGAATTTTCATCCAAGGATTCAATCTTCACTCATTAAAACACCCTTCGGGACGTCAAAGGGAACTTGAATAAATTTAACTCAAAACTCTCATTTTATTTCAAAGATTCAATCTTTATATATAAAAAACGTCTAGTGACATAATGGGTACCTTGATTGAAATATTTTCATTCAAAGATTCAATCTTTGGTCATTAAAACACTCTTCGACATTTCATTGGGAACTCGAATAAGTTAAACTCAAAACTCTCATTTTTTTCCAAAGTTTCAACCTTTTTACATTAAAAAGGTTTATTGACATAATAGGTACCTTAATTGAGGAGATTTCATTCAAAGATTCTATCTTTACTCCTTAAAACACTCTTCGTGATGTCAAAGGTAACTCGGATAAGTTTAACTCAAAACTCTCATTTTGTTTCAAAGATTTCATCTTTATACATTAAAAAGGCCTAGTGACATAATAGATACCATGATTGAGGTAATTTCATTCAAAGATTCAATCTTTGTCCATTAAAACACGCTACGCGACTTCGTAGGGAACTCGAATAAGTTAAACTCAAAACTCTCATTTTCTTTAAAAGATTCAATCTTTAAACATTAAAAAGGTCAAGTGACTTAATAGGTACCTGGATTGAGGTAATTTCATTCCAACATTCAATCTTTACTCACTAAAACTCTCTTCGCGACGTCAAAGAGAACTCGAATAAGTTGAACTCAAAACGCTCATCTATTTTGAAAGATTCAATCTTTACGCATTAAAAAGGCTAGTGACAAAATTTATACCTTGATTGAGGTATTTTGATTCAAAGATTCATTCTTTAGTCGTTAAAACACTCTTCGCGACTTCATAGGGAAATCGAATAAGTTAGACTCAAAATTCTCATTTTGTTTCAAGGATTCAATCTTTATTCATTAAAAAGGTCTAGTGACATAATATGTTCCTTGATTGAGGCAATTTCATTCAAAGATTTCATCTTTACTCATTAAAACACTCTTTGTGATGTCAAAGGTAACTCGAACAAGTTTAACTCAAAACTCTCATCTTCTTTCAAAGATTTAATCTTCATACATTAAAATGGTCTAGTGACATAATAGGTACTTTGATTGAGGTATTTTCGTTCAAAGATTCAATCTTTAGTCATTAAAACACTCTTCGCGACTGCTTTAGGAACTCGAATAAGTTAAACTCAGTACTCACATTTTCTTTCAAAGATGCAATCTTTATAAATTAAAAAGGTCGAGTGACATAATAGGTATATCGATTCAAGTAATTTCATTTAAAGATTCAATCTTTACTCATTAAAGTACTCTTCGTGACGTCAAAGGGAACTTGAATAAGTTTAACTCAAAACTCTTATTTTCTTTCAAAGATTCAATCTTCATATATTAAAAACGTCTAGTGATATAACGGATACCTTGATTGAGGTATTTTTCATTCAAAGATTCAATCTTTAGTCATTAGAACACTCTTCGGGACTTCATAGGGAACTCGAATAAGTTAAACTCAAAACTCTCACTCCAAAATTCAACCTTTACTCGTTAAAACACTCTTCGTGGCATCCAAGGGAACTCGAATAAGTTGAACTCAAAACTCTCATCTTTTTTCAAAGATTCAATCCTAATGCATTGAAAATGTCTGGTGACATAATTTGTACCATGATTGAGGTATTTTGATTTAAAGATTCTTTCTTTAGTTATTAAAACACTCTTCGCGACTTCATAGGGAAATCGGATAAATTAAACTCAAAATTCTCATTTTGTTTCGAGGATTCAATCTTTTTTCATTAAAAAGATCTAGTGAAATAATAGGTTCGTTGATTGAGGTAATTTCATTCGAAGATTCCTTCTTTACTCATTAAAACACTCTTCGTGATGTCAAAGGTAACTCGAATAAGTTTAGCTCAAAACTCTCATCTTCTTTCAAAGATTTAATCTTTATACATTAGAATGGTTTTGTGACATAATAGGTACTTTGATTGAGTTATTTTCATTCAAATATTCAATCTTTAGTCATTAAAACACTCTTCGCGACTGCATAGGGAACTCGAATAAGTTAAACTCAGAACTTACATTTTCTTTCAAAGATTATAAATTAAAAAGGTCAAGTGACATAATAGGTATCTTGATTTAGGTAATTTCATTCAAAGATTCAATCTTTACTCATTAAAGTACTCTTCGTGACATCAAAGGAAACTTGAATAAGTTTATCTCAAAACTCTTATTTTCTTTCATAGATTCCATCTTTATACATTAAAAACGTCTACTGACATAATGGGTACATTGATTGAAGTATTTTCATTCAAAGATTCAATCTTTATTCACTAAAACACTCTTCAGGACTTCATAGGGAACTCGAATAAGTTAAACTCAAAACTCTCATTTCCTTTCGTAGATTCAATCTTTATACATTAAAAAGATCTAGTGACATATTAGGTACCGTGAATGAGGTAATTTGATTCAAAGATTCAATCTTTACTCATTCAAACACTCTTCGTGATGTCAAAGCCAACTCGAATAAGTTGCACACAAAACCCTAATTTTCTTCCAAAGATTCATTATTTATACATTAAAAAAGGTCTACTGACATAAAGGGTATCTTTACTGTGGTATTTTCAATCAAAAATGCAATATTTAGTCATTAAAACACTCTTCGGGACTTCGTAGGGAACTCGAATAAGTTAAACTCAAAACTCTCATTTTCTTTCGTATATTCAATTTTATACATTAAAAAGGTCTAGTGACACAATCGGTACCCTGAATTAGGTAATTTCATTCCAAGATTCAACCTTTACGCAATAAAACACTCTTCGTGATGTCAAAGGGAACTCGAATAAGTTCAACAGAAAACACTAATTTTCTTCCAAAGATTTAATCTTTATACATTAAAAAGCTCTAGTGCATATTGGGTATCTTTATTGAGGTATTTTCATTCAAAGATGCAATATTTTACTCATTAAAACACTCATCGTGACGTCAAAGGGAATTCAAAGATTCAATCTTTACTCCTTAGAACACTCTTCGTGACTTTAAAAGGAATTCGAATCAGTGTAACTCAAAACTCTCATTTTCTCTCAAAGATTTAATCTTTATACATTAAGAATGTCTAGTGACATAGTAGGTACTTTGATTGAGGTATTTTCATTCAAAGATTCAATCTTTAGTCATTAAAATACTCTACGCGACTTCATATGAAAACTCGAATAGGTTAAACTCAAAGCTATCATTTTCCTTCAAAGATTCTCCCTTTATGTATTAAAACGGCCTAGTGACATAGTAGGTACCTTGATTGAGGTAATTTCATTCAAAGATTCAATTTTACTCATTAAAACACTCTTCGTGACGTCAAGGGGAACTCGAATAAGTTTAACTCAAAACAATCATTTTCTTTCAAAGATTTAATCTTTATACATTAAAATGTTCTAGTGACAAAATATGTACCTTAATTGAGGAATTTTCATCCAATGATTGAATCTTCACTCATTAAAACACCCTTCGGGACGTCAAAGGGAACTTGAATAAATTTAACTCAAAACTCTCATTTTATTTCAAAGATTCAATCTTTATATATAAAAAACGTCTAGTGACATAATGGGTACCTTGATTGAAATATTTTCATTCAAAGATTCAATCTTTGGTCATTAAAACACTCTTCGACATTTCATTGGGAACTCGAATAAGTTAAACTCAAAACTCTCATTTTTTTCCAAAGTTTCAACCTTTTTACATTAAAAAGGTTTATTGACATAATAGGTACCTTAATTGAGGAGATTTCATTCAAAGATTCTATCTTTACTCCTTAAAACACTCTTCGTGATGTCAAAGGTAACTCGGATAAGTTTAACTCAAAACTCTCATTTTATTTCAAAGATTTCATCTTTATACATTAAAAAGGCCTAGTGACATAATAGATACCATGATTGAGGTAATTTCATTCAAAGATTCAATCTTTGTCCATTAAAACACGCTACGCGACTTCGTAGGGAACTCGAATAAGTTAAACTCAAAACTCTCATTTTCTTTAAAAGATTCAATCTTTAAACATTAAAAAGGTCAAGTAACTTTATAGGTACCTGGATTGAGGTAATTTTATTCCAACATTCAATCTTTACTCATTAAAACTCTCTTCGCGACGTCAAAGGGAACTCGAATAAGTTGAACTCAAAACTCTCATCTATTTTGAAAGAGTCAATCTTTACGCATTAAAAAGGCTAGTGACAAAATTTATACCTTGATTAAGGTATTTTGATTCAAAGATTCATTCTTTAGTCATTAAAACACTCTTCGCGACTTCATAGGGAAATCGAATAAGTTAGACTCAAAATTCTCATTTTGTTTCAAGGATTCAATCTTTATTCATTAAAAAGGTCTAGTGACATAATATGTTCCTTGATTGAGGCAATTTCATTCAAAGATTTCATCTTTACTCATTAAAACACTCTTTGTGATGTCAAAGGTAACTCGAACAAGTTTAACTCAAAACTCTCATCTTCTTTCAAAGATTTAATCTTCATACATTAAAATGGTCTAGTGACATAATAGGTACTTTGATTGAGGTATTTTCGTACAAAGATTCAATCTTTAGTCATTAAAACACTCTTCGGGACTGCTTTAGGAACTCGAATAAGTTAAACTCAGTACTCACATTTTCTTTCAAAGATGCAATCTTTATAAATTAAAAAGGTCGAGTGACATATTGGGTATCTCGATTCAAGTAATTTCATTTAAAGATTCAATCTTTACTCATTAAAGTACTCTTCGTGACGTCAAAGGGAACTTGAATAAGTTTAACTCAAAACTCTTATTTTCTTTCAAAGATTCAATCTTCATATATTAAAATCGTCTAGTGATATAACGGGTACCTTGATTGAGGTATTTTTCATTCAAAGATTCAACCTTTAGTCATTAGAACACTCTTCGGGACTTCATAGGAAACTCGAATAAGTTAAACTCAAAACTCTCACTCCAAAATTCAACCTTTACTCGTTAAAACACTCTTCGTGGCATCCAAGGGAACTCGAATAAGTTGAACTCAAAACTCTCATCTTCTTTCAAAGATTCAATCCTAATGCATTGAAAATGTCTGGTGACATAATTTGTACCTTGATTGAGGTATTTTGATTTAAAGATTCTTTCTTTAGTTATTAAAACACTCTTCGCGACTTCATAGGGAAATCGAATAAATTAAACTCAAAATTCTCATTTTGTTTCGAGGATTCAATCTTTTTTCGTTAAAAAGATCTAGTGAAATAATAGGTTCGTTGATTGAGGTAATTTCATTCGAAGATTCCTTCTTTACTCATTAAAACACTCTTCGTGATGTCAAAGGTAACTCGAATAAGTTTAGCTCAAAACTCTCATCTTCTTTCAAAGATTTAATCTTTATACATTAGAATGGTTTTGTGACATAATAGGTACTTTGATTGAGTTATTTTCATTCAAATATTCAATCTTTAGTCATTAAAACACTCTTCGCGACTGCATAGGGAACTCGAATAAGTTAAACTCAGAACTTACATTTTCTTTCAAAGATTATAAATTAAAAAGGTCAAGTGACATAATAGGTATCTTGATTCAGGTAATTTCATTCAAAGATTCAATCTTTACTCATTAAAGTACTCTTCGTGACATCAAAGGAAACTTGAATAAGTTTATCTCAAAACTCTTATTTTCTTTCATAGATTCCATCTTTGTACATTAAAAACGTCTACTGACATAATGGGTACATTGATTGAAGTATTTTCATTCAAAGATTCAATCTTTATTCACTAAAACACTCTTCAGGACTTCATAGGGAACTCGAATAAGTTAAACTCAAAACTCTCATTTCCTTTCGTAGATTCAATCTTTATACATTAAAAAGATCTAGTGACATATTAGGTACCGTGAATGAGGTAATTTGATTCAAAGATTCAATCTTTACTCATTCAAACACTCTTCGTGATGTCAAAGCCAACTCGAATAATTGCACACAAAACCCTAATTTTCTTCCAAAGATTCATTATTTATACATTAAAAAAGGTCTACTGACATAAAGGGTATCTTTACTGTGGTATTTTCATTCAAAGATGCAATATTTAGTCATTAAAACACTCTTCGGGACTTCGTAGGGAACTCGAATAAGTTAAACTCAAAACTCTCATTTTCTTTCGTATATTCAATTTTATACATTAAAAAGGTCTAGTGACACAATCGGTACCCTGAATTAGGTAATTTCATTCCAAGATTCAACCTTTACGCAATAAAACACTCTTCGTGATGTCAAAGGGAACTCGAATAAGTTCAACAGAAAACACTAATTTTCTTCCAAAGATTTAATCTTTATACATTAAAAAAGCTCTAGTGCATATTGGGTATCTTTATTGAGGTATTTTCATTCAAAGATGCAATATTTAACTCATTAAAACACTCATCGTGACGTCAAAGGGAATTCAAAGATTCAATCTTTACTCCTTAGAACACTCTTCGTGACTTTAAAAGGAATTCGAATCAGTTTAACTCAAAACTCTCATTTTCTCTCAAAGATTTAATCTTTATACATTAAGAATGTCTAGTGACATAGTAGGTACTTTGATTGAGGTATTTTCATTCAAAGATTCAATCTTTAGTCATTAAAATACTCTACGCGACTTCATATGAAAACTCGAATAGGTTAAACTCAAAGCTATCATTTTCCTTCAAAGATTCTCCCTTTATGTATTAAAACGGCCTAGTGACATAGTAGGTACCTTGATTGAGGTAATTTCATTCAAAGATTCAATTTTACTCATTAAAACACTCTTCGTGACGTCAAGGGGAACTCGAATAAGTTTAACTCAAAACAATCATTTTCTTTCAAAGATTTAATCTTTATACATTAAAATGTTCTAGTGACAAAATATGTACCTTAATTGAGGAATTTTCATCCAAGGATTGAATCTTCACTCATTAAAACACCCTTCGGGACGTCAAAGGGAACTTGAATAAATTTAACTCAAAACTCTCATTTTATTTCAAAGATTCAATCTTTATATATAAAAAACGTCTAGTGACATAATGGGTACCTTGATTGAAATATTTTCATTTAAAGATTCAATCTTTGGTCATTAAAACACTCTTCGACATTTCATTGGGAACTCGAATAAGTTAAACTCAAAACTCTCATTTTTTTCCAAAGTTTCAACCTTTTTACATTAAAAAGGTTTATTGACATAATAGGTACCTTAATTGAGGAGATTTCATTCAAAGATTCTATCTTTACTCCTTAAAACACTCTTCGTGATGTCAAAGGTAACTCGGATAAGTTTAACTCAAAAGTCTCATTTTATTTCAAAGATTTCATCTTTATACATTAAAAAGGCCTAGTGACATAATAGATACCATGATTGAGGTAATTTCATTCAAAGATTCAATCTTTGTCCATTAAAACACGCTACGCGACTTCGTAGGGAACTCGAATAAGTTAAACTCAAAACTCTCATTTTCTTTAAAAGATTCAATCTTTAAACATTAAAAAGGTCAAGTGACTTTATAGGTACCTGGATTGAGGTAATTTCATTCCAACATTCAATCTTTACTCATTAAAACTCTCTTCGCGACGTCAAAGGGAACTCGAATAAGTTGAACTCAAAACTCTCATCTATTTTGAAAGATTCAATCTTTACGCGTTAAAAAGGCTAGTGACAAAATTTATACCTTGATTAAGGTATTTTGATTCAAAGATTCATTCTTTAGTCCTTAAAACACTCTTCGCGACTTCATAGGGAAATCGAATAAGTTAGACTCAAAATTCTCATTTTGTTTCAAGGATTCAATCTTTATTCATTAAAAAGGTCTAGTGACATAATATGTTCCTTGATTGAGGCAATTTCATTCAAAGATTTCATCTTTACTCATTAAAACACTCTTTGTGATGTCAAAGGTAACTCGAACAAGTTTAACTCAAAACTCTCATCTTCTTTCAAAGATTTAATCTTCATACATTAAAATGGTCTAGTGACATAATAGGTACTTTGATTGAGGTATTTTCGTACAAAGATTCAATCTTTAGTCATTAAAACACTCTTCGGGACTGCTTTAGGAACTCGAATAAGTTAAACTCAGTACTCACATTTTCTTTCAAAGATGCAATCTTTATAAATTAAAAAGGTCGAGTGACATAATGGGTATCTCGATTCAAGTAATTTCATTTAAAGATTCAATCTTTACTCATTAAAGTACTCTTCGTGACGCCAAAGGGAACTTGAATAAGTTTAACTCAAAACTCTTATTTTCTTTCAAAGATTCAATCTTCATATATTAAAATCGTCTAGTGATATAACGGGTACCTTGATTGAGGTATTTTTCATTCAAAGATTCAACCTTTAGTCATTAGAACACTCTTCGGGACTTCATAGGGAACTCGAATAAGTTAAACTCAAAACTCTCTCTCCAAAATTCAACCTTTACTCGTTAAAACACTCTTCGTGGCATCCAAGGGAACTCGAATAAGTTGAACTCAAAACTCTCATCTTCTTTCAAAGATTCAATCCTAATGCATTGAAAATGTCTGGTGACATAATTTGTACCTTGATTGAGGTATTTTGATTTAAAGATTCTTTCTTTAGTTATTAAAACACTCTTCGCGACTTCATAGGGAAATCGAATAAATTAAACTCAAAATTCTCATTTTGTTTCGAGGATTCAATCTTTTTTCGTTAAAAAGATCTAGTGAAATAATAGGTTCGTTGATTGAGGTAATTTCATTCGAAGATTCCTTCTTTATTCATTAAAACACTCTTCGTGATGTCAAAGGTAACTCGAATAAGTTTAGCTCAAAACTCTCATCTTCTTTCAAAGATTTAATCTTTATACATTAGAATGGTTTTGTGACATAATAGGTACTTTGATTGAGTTATTTTCATTCAAATATTCAATCTTTAGTCATTAAAACACTCTTCGCGACTGCATAGGGAACTCGAATAAGTTAAACTCAGAACTTACATTTTCTTTCAAAGATTATAAATTAAAAAGGTCAAGTGACATAATAGGTATCTTGATTCAGGTAATTTCATTCAAAGATTCAATCTTTACTCATTAAAGTACTCTTCGTGACATCAAAGGAAACTTGAATAAGTTTATCTCAAAACTCTTATTTTCTTTCATAGATTCCATCTTTATACATTAAAAACGTCTACTGACATAATGGGTACATTGATTGAAGTATTTTCATTCAAAGATTCAATCTTTATTCACTAAAACACTCTTCAGGACTTCATAGGGAACTCGAATAAGTTAAACTCAAAACTCTCATTTCCTTTCGTAGATTCAATCTTTATACATTAAAAAGATCTAGTGACATATTAGGTACCGTGAATGAGGTAATTTGATTCAAAGATTCAATCTTTACTCATTAAAACACTCTTCGTGATGTCAAAGCCAACTCGAATAAGTTGCACACAAAACACTAATTTTCTTCCAAAGATTCAATATTTATACATTAAAAAAGGTCTAGTGACATAAAGGGTATCTTTATTGGTGTATTTTCATTCAAAGATGCAATATTTAGTCATTAAAACACTCTTCGGGACTTCGTAGGGAACTCGAATAAGTTAAACTCAAAACTCTCATTTTCTTTCGTATATTCAATTTTATACATTAAAAAGGTCTAGTGACACAATCGGTACCCTGAATTAGGTAATTTCATTCCAAGATTCAACCTTTACGCAATAAAACACTCTTCGTGATGTCAAAGGGAACTCGAATAAGTTCAACAGAAAACACTAATTTTCTTCCAAAGATTTAATCTTTATACATTAAAAAAGCTCTAGTGCGTAATGGGTATCTTTATTGAGGTATTTTCATTCAAAGATGCAATATTTTACTCATTAAAACACTCATCGTGACGTCAAAGGGAATTCAAAGATTCAATCTTTACTCCTTAGAACACTCTTCGTGACTTTAAAAGGAATTCGAATCAGTTTAACTCAAAACTCTCATTTTCTTTCAAAGATTTAATCTTTATACATTAAGAATGTCTAGTGACATAGTAGGTACTTTGATTGAGGTATTTTCATTCAAAGATTCAATCTTTAGTCATTAAAATACTCTACGCGACTTCATATGAAAACTCGAATAGGTTAAACTCAAAACTATCATTTTCCTTCAAAGATTCTCCCTTTATGTATTAAAACGGCCTAGTGACATAGTAGGTACCTTGATTGAGGTAATTTCATTCAAAGATTCAATTTTACTCATTAAAACACTCTTCGTGACGTCATGTGGAACTCGAATAAGTTTAACTCAAAACAATCATTTTCTTTCAAAGATTTAATCTTTATACATTAAAATGTTCTAGTGACAAAATATGTACCTTAATTGAGGAATTTTCATCCAAGGATTCAATCTTCACTCATTAAAACACCCTTCGAGACGTCAAAGGGAACTTGAATAAATTGAACTCAAAACTCTCATTTTATTTCAAAGATTCAATCTTTATATATAAAAAACATCTAGTGACATAATGGGTACCTTGATTGAAATATTTTCATTCAAAGATTCAATCTTTGGTCATTAAAACACTCTTCGACATTTCATTGGGAACTCGAATAAGTTAAACTCAAAAGTCTCATTTTTTTCCAAAGTTTCAACCTTTTTACATTAAAAAGGTTTATTGACATAATAGGTACCTTAATTGAGGAGATTTCATTCAAAGATTCTATCTTTACTCCTTAAAACACTCTTCGTGATGTCAAAGGTAACTCGGATAAGTTTAACTCAAAACTCTCATTTTATTTCAAAGATTTCATCTTTATACATTAAAAAGGCCTAGTGACATAATAGATACCATGATTGAGGTAATTTCATTCAAAGATTCAATCTTTGTCCGTTAAAACACGCTACGCGACTTCGTAGGGAACTCGAATAAGTTAAACTCAAAACTCTCATTTTCTTTAAAAGATTCAATCTTTAAACATTAAAAAGGTCAAGTGACTTAATAGGTACCTGGATTGAGATAATTTCATTCCAACATTCAATCTTTACTCATTAAAACTCTCTTCGCGACGTCAAAGGGAACCCGAATAAGTTGAACTCAAAACTCTCATCTATTTTGAAAGATTCAATCTTTACGCATTAAAAAGGCTAGTGACAAAATTTATACCTTGATTGAGGTATTTTGATTCAAAGATTCATTCTTTAGTCGTTAACACACTCTTCGCGACTTCATAGGGAAATCGAATAAGTTAGACTCAAAATTCTCATTTTGTTTCAAGGATTCAATCTTTATTCATTAAAAAGGTCTAGTGACATAATATGTTCCTTGATTGAGGCAATTTCATTCAAAGATTTCATCTTTACTCATTAAAACACTCTTTGTGATGTCAAAGGTAACTCGAACAAGTTTAACTCAAAACTCTCATCTTCTTTCAAAGATTTAATCTTCATACATTAAAATGGTCTAGTGACATAATAGGTACTTTGATTGAGGTATTTTCGTTCAAAGATTCAATCTTTAGTCATTAAAACACTCTTCGCGACTGCTTTAGGAACTCGAATAAGTTAAACTCAGTACTCACATTTTCTTTCAAATATGCAATCTTTATAAATTAAAAAGGTCGAGTGACATAATAGGTATCTCGATTCAAGTAATTTCATTTAAAGATTCAATCTTTACTCATTAAAGTACTCTTCGTGACGTCAAAGGGAACTTGAATAAGTTTAACTCAAAACTCTTATTTTCTTTCAAAGATTCAATCTTCATATATTAAAAACGTCTAGTGATATAACGGGTACCTTGATTGAGGTATTTTTCATTCAAAGATTCAATCTTTAGTCATTAGAACACTCTTCGGGACTTCATAGGGAACTCGAATAAGTTAAACTCAAAACTCTCACTCCAAAATTCAACCTTTACTCGTTAAAACACTCTTCGTGGCATCCAAGGGAACTCGAATAAGTTGAACTCAAAACTCTCATCTTCTTTCAAAGATTCAATCCTAATGCATTGAAAATGTCTGGTGACATAATTTGTACCTTGATTGAGGTATTTTGATTTAAAGATTCTTTCTTTAGTTATTAAAACACTCTTCGCGACTTCATAGGGAAATCGAATAAATTAAACTCAAAATTCTCATTTTGTTTCGAGGATTCAATCATTTTTCATTAAAAAGATCTAGTGAAATAATAGGTTCGTTGATTGAGGTAATTTCATTCGAAGATTCCTTCTTTACTCATTAAAACACTCTTCGTGATGTCAAAGGTAACTCGAATAAGTTTAGCTCAAAACTCTCATCTTCTTTCAAAGATTTAATCTTTATACATTAGAATGGTTTTGTGACATAATAGGTACTTTGATTGAGTTATTTTCATTCAAATATTCAATCTTTAGTCATTAAAACACTCTTCGCGACTGCATAGGGAACTCGAATAAGTTAAACTCAGAACTTACATTTTCTTTCAAAGATTATAAATTAAAAAGGTCAAGTGACATAATAGGTATCTTGATTCAGGTAATTTCATTCAAAGATTCAATCTTTACTCATTAAAGTACTCTTCGTGACAACAAAGGAAACTTGAATAAGTTTATCTCAAAACTCTTATTTTCTTTCATAGATTCCATCTTTATACATTAAAAACGTCTACTGACATAATGGGTACATTGATTGAAGTATTTTCATTCAAAGATTCAATCTTTAT
This sequence comes from Cornus florida, assembly GCF_030987335.1. Taxonomy (NCBI): domain Eukaryota; kingdom Viridiplantae; phylum Streptophyta; class Magnoliopsida; order Cornales; family Cornaceae; genus Cornus; species Cornus florida. Next base: position 60,319 of record NW_026775901.1, on the reverse strand, counting down.
TCACTAAAACACTCTTCAGGACTTCATAGGGAACTCGAATAAGTTAAACTCAAAACTCTCATTTCCTTTCGTAGATTCAATCTTTATACATTAAAAAGATCTAGTGACATATTAGGTACCGTGAATGTGGTAATTTGATTCAAAGATTCAATCTTTACTCATTAAAACACTCTTCGTGATGTCAAAGCCAACTCGAATAAGTTGCACACAAAACACTAATTTTCTTCCAAAGATTCAATATTTATACATTAAAAAAGGTCTAGTGACATAAAGGGTATCTTTATTGTGGTATTTTCATTCAAAGATGCAATATTTAGTCATTAAAACACTCTTCGGGACTTCGTAGGGAACTCGAATAAGTTAAACTCAAAACTCTCATTTTCTTTCGTATATTCAATTTTATACATTAAAAAGGTCTAGTGACACAATCGGTACCCTGAATTGGGTAATTTCATTCCAAGATTCAACCTTTACGCAATAAAACACTCTTCGTGATGTCAAAGGGAACTCGAATAAGTTCAACAGAAAACACTAATTTTCTTCCAAAGATTTAATCTTTATACATTAAAAAAGCTCTAGTGCATAATGGGTATCTTTATTGAGGTATTTTCATTCAAATATGCAATATTTTACTCATTAAAACACTCATCGTGACGTCAAAGGGAATTCAAAGATTCAATCTTTACTCCTTAGAACACTCTTCGTGACTTTAAAAGGAATTCGAATCAGTTTAACTCAAAACTCTCATTTTCTTTCAAAGATTTAATCTTTATACATTAAGAATGTCTAGTGACATAGTAGGTACTTTGATTGAGGTATTTTCATTCAATGATTCAATCTTTAGTCATTAAAATACTCTACGCGACTTCATATGAAAACTCGAATAGGTTAAACTCAAAACTATCATTTTCCTTCAAAGATTCTCCCTTTATGTATTAAAACGGCCTAGTGACATAGTAGGTACCTTGATTGAAGTAATTTCATTCAAAGATTCAATTTTACTCATTAAAACACTCTTCGTGACGTCAAGGGGAACTCGAATAAGTTTAACTCAAAACAATCATTTTCTTTCAAAGATTTAATCTTTATACATTAAAATGTTCTAGTGACAAAATATGTACCTTAATTGAGGAATTTTCATCCAAGGATTGAATCTTCACTCATTAAAACACCCTTCGGGACGTCAAAGGGAACTTGAATAAATTTAACTCAAAACTCTCATTTTATTTCAAAGATTCAATCTTTATATATAAAAAATGTCTAGTGACATAATGGGTACTTTGATTGAAATATTTTCATTCAAAGATTCAATCTTTGGTCATTAAAACACCCTTCGACATTTCATTGGGAACTCGAATAAGTTAAACTCAAAACTCTCATTTTTTTCCAAATTTTCAACCTTTTTACATTAAAAAGGTTTATTGACATAATAGGTACCTTAATTGAGGAGATTTCATTCAAAGATTCTATCTTTTCTCCTTAAAACACTCTTCGTGATGTCAAAGGTAACTCGGATAAGTTTAACTCAAAACTCTCATTTTATTTCAAAGATTTCATCTTTATACATTAAAAAGGCCTAGTGACATAATAGATACCATGATTGAGGTAATTTCATTCAAAGATTCAATCTTTGTCCATTAAAACACGCTACGCTACTTCGTAGGGAACTCGAATAAGTTAAACTCAAAACTCTCATTTTCTTTAAAAGATTCAATCTTTAAACATTAAAACGGTCAAGTGACTTAATAGGTACCTGGATTGAGATAATTTCATTCCAACATTCAATCTTTACTCATTAAAACTCTCTTCGCGACGTCAAAGGGAACTCGAATAAGTTGAACTCAAAACTCTCATCTATTTTGAAAGATTCAATCTTTACGCATTAAAAAGGCTAGTGACAAAATTTATACCTTGATTGAGGTATTTTGATTCAAAGATTCATTCTTTAGTCGTTAAAACACTCTTCGCGACTTCATAGGGAAATCGAATAAGTTAGACTCAAAATTCTCATTTTGTTTCAAGGATTCAATCTTTATTCATTAAAAAGGTCTAGTGACATAATATGTTCCTTGATTGAGGCAATTTCATTCAAAGATTTCATCTTTACTCATTAAAACACTCTTTGTGATGTCAAAGGTAACTCGAACAAGTTTAACTCAAAACTCTCATCTTCTTTCAAAGATTTAATCTTCATACATTAAAATGGTCTAGTGACATAATAGGTACTTTGATTGAGGTATTTTCGTTCAAAGATTCAATCTTTAGTCATTAAAACACTCTTCGCGACTGCTTTAGGAACTCGAATAAGTTAAACTCAGTACTCACATTTTCTTTCAAAGATGCAATCTTTATAAATTAAAAAGGTCGAGTGACATAATAGGTATATCGATTCAAGTAATTTCATTTAAAGATTCAATCTTTACTCATTAAAGTACTCTTCGTGACGTCAAAGGGAACTTGAATAAGTTTAACTCAAAACTCTTATTTTCTTTCAAAGATTCAATCTTCATATATTAAAAACGTCTAGTGATATAACGGGTACCTTGATTGAGGTATTTTTCATTCAAAGATTCAATCTTTAGTCATTAGAACACTCTTCGGGACTTCATAGGGAACTCGAATAAGTTAAACTCAAAACTCTCACTCCAAAATTCAACCTTTACTCCTTAAAACACTCTTCGTGGCATCCAAGGGAACTCGAATAAGTTGAACTCAAAACTCTCATCTTCTTTCAAAGATTCAATCCTAATGCATTGAAAATGTCTGGTGACATAATTTGTACCATGATTGAGGTATTTTGATTTAAAGATTCTTTCTTTAGTTATTAAAACACTCTTCGCGACTTCATAGGGAAATCGGATAAATTAAACTCAAAATTCTCATTTTGTTTCGAGGATTCAATCTTTTTTCATTAAAAAGATCTAGTGAAATAATAGGTTCGTTGATTGAGGTAATTTCATTCGAAGATTCCTTCTTTACTCATTAAAACACTCTTCGTGATGTCAAAGGTAACTCGAATAAGTTTAGCTCAAAACTCTCATCTTCTTTCAAAGATTTAATCTTTATACATTAGAATGGTTTTGTGACATAATAGGTACTTTGATTGAGTTATTTTCATTCAAATATTCAATCTTTAGTCATTAAAACACTCTTCGCGACTGCATAGGGAACTCGAATAAGTTAAACTCAGAACTTACATTTTCTTTCAAAGATTATAAATTAAAAAGGTCAAGTGACATAATAGGTATCTTGATTTAGGTAATTTCATTCAAAGATTCAATCTTTACTCATTAAAGTACTCTTCGTGACATCAAAGGAAACTTGAATAAGTTTATCTCAAAACTCTTATTTTCTTTCATAGATTCCATCTTTATACATTAAAAACGTCTACTGACATAATGGGTACATTGATTGAAGTATTTTCATTCAAAGATTCAATCTTTATTCACTAAAACACTCTTCAGGACTTCATAAGGAACTCGAATAAGTTAAACTCAAAACTCTCATTTCCTTTCGTAGATTCAATCTTTATACATTAAAAAGATCTAGTGACATATTAGGTACCGTGAATGAGGTAATTTGATTCAAAGATTCAATCTTTACTCATTCAAACACTCTTCGTGATGTCAAAGCCAACTCGAATAAGTTGCACACAAAACCCTAATTTTCTTCCAAAGATTCATTATTTATACATTAAAAAAGGTCTACTGACATAAAGGGTATCTTTACTGTGGTATTTTCAATCAAAGATGCAATATTTAGTCATTAAAACACTCTTCGGGACTTCGTAGGGAACTCGAATAAGTTAAACTCAAAACTCTCATTTTCTTTCGTATATTCAATTTTATACATTAAAAAGGTCTAGTGACACAATCGGTACCCTGAATTAGGTAATTTCATTCCAAGATTCAACCTTTACGCAATAAAACACTCTTCGTGATGTCAAAGGGAACTCGAATAAGTTCAACAGAAAACACTAATTTTCTTCCAAAGATTTAATCTTTATACATTAAAAAGCTCTAGTGCATATTGGGTATCTTTATTGAGGTATTTTCATTCAAAGATGCAATATTTTACTCATTAAAACACTCATCATGACGTCAAAGGGAATTCAAAGATTCAATCTTTACTCCTTAGAACACTCTTCGTGACTTTAAAAGGAATTCGAATCAGTGTAACTCAAAACTCTCATTTTCTCTCAAAGATTTAATCTTTATACATTAAGAATGTCTAGTGACATAGTAGGTACTTTGATTGAGGTATTTTCATTCAAAGATTCAATCTTTAGTCATTAAAATACTCTACGCGACTTCATATGAAAACTCGAATAGGTTAAACTCAAAGCTATCATTTTCCTTCAAAGATTCTCCCTTTATGTATTAAAATGGCCTAGTGACATAGTAGGTACCTTGATTGAGGTAATTTCATTCAAAGATTCAATTTTACTCATTAAAACACTCTTCGTGACGTCAAGGGGAACTCGAATAAGTTTAACTCAAAACAATCATTTTCTTTCAAAGATTTAATCTTTATACATTAAAATGTTCTAGTGACAAAATATGTACCTTAATTGAGGAATTTTCATCCAAGGATTGAATCTTCACTCATTAAAACACCCTTCGGGACGTCAAAGGGAACTTGAATAAATTTAACTCAAAACTCTCATTTTATTTCAAAGATTCAATCTTTATATATAAAAAACGTCTAGTGACATAATGGGTACCTTGATTGAAATATTTTCATTCAAAGATTCAATCTTTGGTCATTAAAACACTCTTCGACATTTCATTGGGAACTCGAATAAGTTAAACTCAAAACTCTCATTTTTTTCCAAAGTTTCAACCTTTTTACATTAAAAAGGTTTATTGACATAATAGGTACCTTAATTGAGGAGATTTCATTCAAAGATTCTATCTTTACTCCTTAAAACACTCTTCGTGATGTCAAAGGTAACTCGGATAAGTTTAACTCAAAACTCTCATTTTATTTCAAAGATTTCATCTTTATACATTAAAAAGGCCTAGTGACATAATAGATACCATGATTGAGGTAATTTCATTCAAAGATTCAATCTTTGTCCATTAAAACACGCTACGCGACTTCGTAGGGAACTCGAATAAGTTAAACTCAAAACTCTCATTTTCTTTAAAAGATTCAATCTTTAAACATTAAAAAGGTCAAGTAACTTTATAGGTACCTGGATTGAGGTAATTTCATTCCAACATTCAATCTTTACTCATTAAAACTCTCTTCGCGACGTCAAAGGGAACTCGAATAAGTTGAACTCAAAACTCTCATCTATTTTGAAAGAGTCAATCTTTACGCATTAAAAAGGCTAGTGACAAAATTTATACCTTGATTAAGGTATTTTGATTCAAAGATTCATTCTTTAGTCATTAAAACACTCTTCGCGACTTCATAGGGAAATCGAATAAGTTAGACTCAAAATTCTCATTTTGTTTCAAGGATTCAATCTTTATTCATTAAAAAGGTCTAGTGACATAATATGTTCCTTGATTGAGGCAATTTCATTCAAAGATTTCATCTTTACTCATTAAAACACTCTTTGTGATGTCAAAGGTAACTCGAACAAGTTTAACTCAAAACTCTCATCTTCTTTCAAAGATTTAATCTTCATACATTAAAATGGTCTAGTGACATAATAGGTACTTTGATTGAGGTATTTTCGTACAAAGATTCAATCTTTAGTCATTAAAACACTCTTCGGGACTGCTTTAGGAACTCGAATAAGTTAAACTCAGTACTCACATTTTCTTTCAAAGATGCAATCTTTATAAATTAAAAAGGTCGAGTGACATAATGGGTATCTCGATTCAAGTAATTTCATTTAAAGATTCAATCTTTACTCATTAAAGTACTCTTCGTGACGTCAAAGGGAACTTGAATAAGTTTAACTCAAAACTCTTATTTTCTTTCAAAGATTCAATCTTCATATATTAAAATCGTCTAGTGATATAACGGGTACCTTGATTGAGGTATTTTTCATTCAAAGATTCAACCTTTAGTCATTAGAACACTCTTCGGGACTTCATAGGGAACTCGAATAAGTTAAACTCAAAACTCTCACTCCAAAATTCAACCTTTACTCGTTAAAACACTCTTCGTGGCATCCAAGGGAACTCGAATAAGTTGAACTCAAAACTCTCATCTTCTTTCAAAGATTCAATCCTAATGCATTGAAAATGTCTGGTGACATAATTTGTACCTTGATTGAGGTATTTTGATTTAAAGATTCTTTCTTTAGTTATTAAAACACTCTTCGCGACTTCATAGGGAAATCGAATAAATTAAACTCAAAATTCTCATTTTGTTTCGAGGATTCAATCTTTTTTCGTTAAAAAGATCTAGTGAAATAATAGGTTCGTTGATTGAGGTAATTTCATTCGAAGATTCCTTCTTTACTCATTAAAACACTCTTCGTGATGTCAAAGGTAACTCGAATAAGTTTAGCTCAAAACTCTCATCTTCTTTCAAAGATTTAATCTTTATACATTAGAATGGTTTTGTGACATAATAGGTACTTTGATTGAGTTATTTTCATTCAAATATTCAATCTTTAGTCATTAAAACACTCTTCGCGACTGCATAGGGAACTCGAATAAGTTAAACTCAGAACTTACATTTTCTTTCAAAGATTATAAATTAAAAAGGTCAAGTGACATAATAGGTATCTTGATTCAGGTAATTTCATTCAAAGATTCAATCTTTACTCATTAAAGTACTCTTCGTGACATCAAAGGAAACTTGAATAAGTTTATCTCAAAACTCTTATTTTCTTTCATAGATTCCATCTTTATACATTAAAAACGTCTACTGACATAATGGGTACATTGATTGAAGTATTTTCATTCAAAGATTCAATCTTTATTCACTAAAACACTCTTCAGGACTTCATAGGGAACTCGAATAAGTTAAACTCAAAACTCTCATTTCCTTTCGTAGATTCAATCTTTATACATTAAAAAGATCTAGTGACATATTAGGTACCGTGAATGAGGTAATTTGATTCAAAGATTCAATCTTTACTCATTCAAACACTCTTCGTGATGTCAAAGCCAACTCGAATAATTGCACACAAAACCCTAATTTTCTTCCAAAGATTCATTATTTATACATTAAAAAAGGTCTACTGACATAAAGGGTATCTTTACTGTGGTATTTTCATTCAAAGATGCAATATTTAGTCATTAAAACACTCTTCGGGACTTCGTAGGGAACTCGAATAAGTTAAACTCAAAACTCTCATTTTCTTTCGTATATTCAATTTTATACATTAAAAAGGTCTAGTGACACAATCGGTACCCTGAATTAGGTAATTTCATTCCAAGATTCAACCTTTACGCAATAAAACACTCTTCGTGATGTCAAAGGGAACTCGAATAAGTTCAACAGAAAACACTAATTTTCTTCCAAAGATTTAATCTTTATACATTAAAAAAGCTCTAGTGCATATTGGGTATCTTTATTGAGGTATTTTCATTCAAAGATGCAATATTTTACTCATTAAAACACTCATCGTGACGTCAAAGGGAATTCAAAGATTCAATCTTTACTCCTTAGAACACTCTTCGTGACTTTAAAAGGAATTCGAATCAGTTTAACTCAAAACTCTCATTTTCTCTCAAAGATTTAATCTTTATACATTAAGAATGTCTAGTGACATAGTAGGTACTTTGATTGAGGTATTTTCATTCAAAGATTCAATCTTTAGTCATTAAAATACTCTACGCGACTTCATATGAAAACTCGAATAGGTTAAACTCAAAGCTATCATTTTCCTTCAAAGATTCTCCCTTTATGTATTAAAACGGCCTAGTGACATAGTAGGTACCTTGATTGAGGTAATTTCATTCAAAGATTCAATTTTACTCATTAAAACACTCTTCGTGACGTCAAGGGGAACTCGAATAAGTTTAACTCAAAACAATCATTTTCTTTCAAAGATTTAATCTTTATACATTAAAATGTTCTAGTGACAAAATATGTACCTTAATTGAGGAATTTTCATCCAAGGATTGAATCTTCACTCATTAAAACACCCTTCGGGACGTCAAAGGGAACTTGAATAAATTTAACTCAAAACTCTCATTTTATTTCAAAGATTCAATCTTTATATATAAAAAACGTCTAGTGACATAATGGGTACCTTGATTGAAATATTTTCATTTAAAGATTCAATCTTTGGTCATTAAAACACTCTTCGACATTTCATTGGGAACTCGAATAAGTTAAACTCAAAACTCTCATTTTTTTCCAAAGTTTCAACCTTTTTACATTAAAAAGGTTTATTGACATAATAGGTACCTTAATTGAGGAGATTTCATTCAAAGATTCTATCTTTACTCCTTAAAACACTCTTCGTGATGTCAAAGGTAACTCGGATAAGTTTAACTCAAAAGTCTCATTTTATTTCAAAGATTTCATCTTTATACATTAAAAAGGCCTAGTGACATAATAGATACCATGATTGAGGTAATTTCATTCAAAGATTCAATCTTTGTCCATTAAAACACGCTACGCGACTTCGTAGGGAACTCGAATAAGTTAAACTCAAAACTCTCATTTTCTTTAAAAGAGTCTATCTTTAAACATTAAAAAGGTCAAGTGACTTTATAGGTACCTGGATTGAGGTAATTTCATTCCAACATTCAATCTTTACTCATTAAAACTCTCTTCGCGACGTCAAAGGGAACTCGAATAAGTTGAACTCAAAACTCTCATCTATTTTGAAAGATTCAATCTTTACGCGTTAAAAAGGCTAGTGACAAAATTTATACCTTGATTAAGGTATTTTGATTCAAAGATTCATTCTTTAGTCCTTAAAACACTCTTCGCGACTTCATAGGGAAATCGAATAAGTTAGACTCAAAATTCTCATTTTGTTTCAAGGATTCAATCTTTATTCATTAAAAAGGTCTAGTGACATAATATGTTCCTTGATTGAGGCAATTTCATTCAAAGATTTCATCTTTACTCATTAAAACACTCTTTGTGATGTCAAAGGTAACTCGAACAAGTTTAACTCAAAACTCTCATCTTCTTTCAAAGATTTAATCTTCATACATTAAAATGGTCTAGTGACATAATAGGTACTTTGATTGAGGTATTTTCGTACAAAGATTCAATCTTTAGTCATTAAAACACTCTTCGGGACTGCTTTAGGAACTCGAATAAGTTAAACTCAGTACTCACATTTTCTTTCAAAGATGCAATCTTTATAAATTAAAAAGGTCGAGTGACATAATGGGTATCTCGATTCAAGTAATTTCATTTAAAGATTCAATCTTTACTCATTAAAGTACTCTTCGTGACGCCAAAGGGAACTTGAATAAGTTTAACTCAAAACTCTTATTTTCTTTCAAAGATTCAATCTTCATATATTAAAATCGTCTAGTGATATAACGGGTACCTTGATTGAGGTATTTTTCATTCAAAGATTCAACCTTTAGTCATTAGAACACTCTTCGGGACTTCATAGGGAACTCGAATAAGTTAAACTCAAAACTCTCTCTCCAAAATTCAACCTTTACTCGTTAAAACACTCTTCGTGGCATCCAAGGGAACTCGAATAAGTTGAACTCAAAACTCTCATCTTCTTTCAAAGATTCAATCCTAATGCATTGAAAATGTCTGGTGACATAATTTGTACCTTGATTGAGGTATTTTGATTTAAAGATTCTTTCTTTAGTTATTAAAACACTCTTCGCGACTTCATAGGGAAATCGAATAAATTAAACTCAAAATTCTCATTTTGTTTCGAGGATTCAATCTTTTTTCGTTAAAAAGATCTAGTGAAATAATAGGTTCGTTGATTGAGGTAATTTCATTCGAAGATTCCTTCTTTATTCATTAAAACACTCTTCGTGATGTCAAAGGTAACTCGAATAAGTTTAGCTCAAAACTCTCATCTTCTTTCAAAGATTTAATCTTTATACATTAGAATGGTTTTGTGACATAATAGGTACTTTGATTGAGTTATTTTCATTCAAATATTCAATCTTTAGTCATTAAAACACTCTTCGCGACTGCATAGGGAACTCGAATAAGTTAAACTCAGAACTTACATTTTCTTTCAAAGATTATAAATTAAAAAGGTCAAGTGACATAATAGGTATCTTGATTCAGGTAATTTCATTCAAAGATTCAATCTTTACTCATTAAAGTACTCTTCGTGACATCAAAGGAAACTTGAATAAGTTTATCTCAAAACTCTTATTTTCTTTCATAGATTCCATCTTTATACATTAAAAACGTCTACTGACATAATGGGTACATTGATTGAAGTATTTTCATTCAAAGATTCAATCTTTATTCACTAAAACACTCTTCAGGACTTCATAGGGAACTCGAATAAGTTAAACTCAAAACTCTCATTTCCTTTCGTAGATTCAATCTTTATACATTAAAAAGATCTAGTGACATATTAGGTACCGTGAATGAGGTAATTTGATTCAAAGATTCAATCTTTACTCATTAAAACACTCTTCGTGATGTCAAAGCCAACTCGAATAAGTTGCACACAAAACACTAATTTTCTTCCAAAGATTCAATATTTATACATTAAAAAAGGTCTAGTGACATAAAGGGTATCTTTATTGTGGTATTTTCATTCAAAGATGCAATATTTAGTCATTAAAACACTCTTCGGGACTTCGTAGGGAACTCGAATAAGTTAAACTCAAAACTCTCATTTTCTTTCGTATATTCAATTTTATACATTAAAAAGGTCTAGTGACACAATCGGTACCCTGAATTAGGTAATTTCATTCCAAGATTCAACCTTTACGCAATAAAACACTCTTCGTGATGTCAAAGGGAACTCGAATAAGTTCAACAGAAAACACTAATTTTCTTCCAAAGATTTAATCTTTATACATTAAAAAAGCTCTAGTGCATAATGGGTATCTTTATTGAGGTATTTTCATTCAAAGATGCAATATTTTACTCATTAAAACACTCATCGTGACGTCAAAGGGAATTCAAAGATTCAATCTTTACTCCTTAGAACACTCTTCGTGACTTTAAAAGGAATTCGAATCAGTTTAACTCAAAACTCTCATTTTCTTTCAAAGATTTAATCTTTATACATTAAGAATGTCTAGTGACATAGTAGGTACTTTGATTGAGGTATTTTCATTCAAAGATTCAATCTTTAGTCATTAAAATACTCTACGCGACTTCATATGAAAACTCGAATAGGTTAAACTCAAAACTATCATTTTCCTTCAAAGATTCTCCCTTTATGTATTAAAACGGCCTAGTGACATAGTAGGTACCTTGATTGAGGTAATTTCATTCAAAGATTCAATTTTACTCATTAAAACACTCTTCGTGACGTCAAGGGGAACTCGAATAAGTTTAACTCAAAACAATCATTTTCTTTCAAAGATTTAATCTTTATACATTAAAATGTTCTAGTGACAAAATATGTACCTTAATTGAGGAATTTTCATCCAAGGATTCAATCTTCACTCATTAAAACACCCTTCGAGACGTCAAAGGGAACTTGAATAAATTGAACTCAAAACTCTCATTTTATTTCAAAGATTCAATCTTTATATATAAAAAACATCTAGTGACATAATGGGTACCTTGATTGAAATATTTTCATTCAAAGATTCAATCTTTGGTCATTAAAACACTCTTCGACATTTCATTGGGAACTCGAATAAGTTAAACTCAAAAGTCTCATTTTTTTCCAAAGTTTCAACCTTTTTACATTAAAAAGGTTTATTGACATAATAGGTACCTTAATTGAGGAGATTTCATTCAAAGATTCTATCTTTACTCCTTAAAACACTCTTCGTGATGTCAAAGGTAACTCGGATAAGTTTAACTCAAAACTCTCATTTTATTTCAAAGATTTCATCTTTATACATTAAAAAGGCCTAGTGACATAATAGATACCATGATTGAGGTAATTTCATTCAAAGATTCAATCTTTGTCCGTTAAAACACGCTACGCGACTTCGTAGGGAACTCGAATAAGTTAAACTCAAAACTCTCATTTTCTTTAAAAGATTCAATCTTTAAACATTAAAAAGGTCAAGTGACTTAATAGGTACCTGGATTGAGATAATTTCATTCCAACATTCAATCTTTACTCATTAAAACTCTCTTCGCGACGTCAAAGGGAACCCGAATAAGTTGAACTCAAAACTCTCATCTATTTTGAAAGATTCAATCTTTACGCATTAAAAAGGCTAGTGACAAAATTTATACCTTGATTGAGGTATTTTGATTCAAAGATTCATTCTTTAGTCGTTAAAACACTCTTCGCGACTTCATAGGGAAATCGAATAAGTTAGACTCAAAATTCTCATTTTGTTTCAAGGATTCAATCTTTATTCATTAAAAAGGTCTAGTGAGATAATATGTTCCTTGATTGAGGCAATTTCATTCAAAGATTTCATCTTTACTCATTAAAACACTCTTTGTGATGTCAAAGGTAACTCGAACAAGTTTAACTCAAAACTCTCATCTTCTTTCAAAGATTTAATCTTCATACATTAAAATGGTCTAGTGACATAATAGGTACTTTGATTGAGGTATTTTTGTTCAAAGATTCAATCTTTAGTCATTAAAACACTCTTCGCGACTGCTTTAGGAACTCGAATAAGTTAAACTCAGTACTCACATTTTCTTTCAAATATGCAATCTTTATAAATTAAAAAGGTCGAGTGACATAATAGGTATCTCGATTCAAGTAATTTCATTTAAAGATTCAATCTTTACTCATTAAAGTACTCTTCGTGACGTCAAAGGGAACTTGAATAAATTTAACTCAAAACTCTCATTTTATTTCAAAGATTCAATCTTTATATATAAAAAACGTCTAGTGACAGAATGGGTACCTTGATTGAAATATTTTCATTCAAAGATTCAATCTTTGGTCATTAAAACACTCTTCGACATTTCATTGGGAACTCGAATAAGTTAAACTCAAAACTCTCATTTTTTTCCAAAGTTTCAACATTTTTACATTAAAAAGGTTTGTTGACATAATAGGTACCTTAATTGAGGAGATTTCATTCAAAGATTCTATCTTTTCTCCTTAAAACACTCTTCGTGATGTCAAAGGTAACTCGGATAAGTTTAACTCAAAACTCTCATTTTATTTCAAAGATTTCATCTTTATACATTAAAAAGGCCTAGTGACATAATAGATACCATGATTGAGGTAATTTCATTCAAAGATTCAATCTTTGTCCATTAAAACACGCTACGCGACTTCGTAGGGAACTCGATTAAGTTAAACTCAAGACTCTCATTTTCTTTAAAAGATTCAATCTTTAAACATTAAAAAGGTCAAGTGACTTAATAGGTACCTGGATTGAGGTAATTTCATTCCAACATTCAATCTTTACTCATTAAAACTCTCTTCGCGACGTCAAAGGGAACTCGAATAAGTTGAACTCAAAACTCTCATCTATTTTGAAAGATTCAATCTTTACGCATTAAAAAGGCTAGTGACAGAATTTATACCTTGATTGAGGTATTTTGATTCAAAGATTCATTCTTTAGTCGTTAAAACACTCTTCGCGACTTCATAGGGAAATCGAATATGTTAGACTCAAAATTCTCATTTTGTTTCAAGGATTCAATCTTTATTCATTAAAAAGGTCTAGTGACATAATATGTTCCTTGATTGAGGCAATTTCATTCAAAGATTTCATCTTTACTCATTAAAACACTCTTTGTGATGTCAAAGGTAACTCGAACAAGTTTAACTCAAAACTCTCATCTTCTTTCAAAGATTTAATCTTCATACATTAAAATGGTCTAGTGACATAATAGGTACTTTGATTGAGGTATTTTCGTTCAAAGATTCAATCTTTAGTCATTAAAACACTCTTCGCGACTGCTTTAGGAACTCGAGTAATTTAAACTCAGTACTCACATTTTCTTTCAAAGATGCAATCTTTATAAATTAAAAAGGTCGAGTGACATAATAGGTATCTCGATTCAAGTAATTTCATTTAAAGATTCAATCTTTACTCATTAAAGTACTCTTCGTGACGTCAAAGGGAACTTGAATAAGTTTAACTCAAAATTCTTATTTTCTTTCAAAGATTCAATCTTCATATATTAAAAACGTCTAGTGATATAACGGGTACCTTGATTGAGGTATTTTTCATTCAAAGATTCAATCTTTAGTCATTAGAACACTCTTCGGGACTTCATAGGGAACTCGAATAAGTTAAACTCAAAACTCTCACTCCAAAATTCAACCTTTACTCGTTAAAACACTCTTCGTGGCATCCAAGGGAACTCGAATAAGTTGAACTCAAAACTCTCATCTTCTTTCAAAGATTCAATCCTAATGCATTGAAAATGTCTGGTGACATAATTTGTACCTTGATTGAGGTATTTTGATTTAAAGATTCTTTCTTTAGTTATTAAAACACTCTTCGCGACTTCATAGGGAAATCGAATAAATTAAACTCAAAATTCTCATTTTGTTTCGAGGATTCAATCTTTTTTCATTAAAAAGATCTAGTGAAATAATAGGTTCGTTGATTGAGGTAATTTCATTCGAAGATTCCTTCTTTACTCATTAAAACACTCTTCGTGATGTCAAAGGTAACTCGAATAAGTTTAGCTCAAAACTCTCATCTTCTTTCAAAGATTTAATCTTTATACATTAGAATGGTTTTGTGACATAATAGGTACTTTGATTGAGTTATTTTCATTCAAATATTCAATCTTTAGTCATTAAAACACTCTTCGCGACTGCATAGGGAACTCGAATAAGTTAAACTCAGAACTTACATTTTCTTTCAAAGATTATAAATTAAAAAGGTCAAGTGACATAATAGGTATCTTGATTCAGGTAATTTCATTCAAAGATTCAATCTTTACTCATTAAAGTACTCTTCGTGACATCAAAGGAAACTTGAATAAGTTTATCTCAAAACTCTTATTTTCTTTCATAGATTCCATCTTTATACATTAAAAACGTCTACTGACATAATGGGTACATTGATTGAAGTATTTTCATTCAAAGATTCAATCTTTATTCACTAAAACACTCTTCAGGACTTCATAGGGAACTCGAATAAGTTAAACTCAAAACTCTCATTTCCTTTCGTAGATTCAATCTTTATACATTAGAAAGATCTAGTGACATATTAGGTACCGTGAATGAGGTAATTTGATTCAAAGATTCAATCTTTACTCATTAAAACACTCTTCGTGATGTCAAAGCCAACTCGAATAAGTTGCACACAAAACACTAATTTTCTTCCAAAGATTCAATATTTATACATTAAAAAAGGTCTAGTGACATAAAGGGTATCTTTATTGTGGTATTTTCATTCAAAGATGCAATATTTAGTCATTAAAACACTCTTCGGGACTTCGTAGGGAACTCGAATAAGTTAAACTCAAAACTCTCATTTTCTTTCGTATATTCAATTTTATACATTAAAAAGGTCTAGTGACACAATCGGTACCCTGAATTAGGTAATTTCATTCCAAGATTCAACCTTTACGCAATAAAACACTCTTCGTGATGTCAAAGGGAACTCGAATAAGTTCAATAGAAAACACTAATTTTCTTCCAAAGATTTAATCTTTATACATTAAAAAAGCTCTAGTGCATAATGGGTATCTTTATTGAGGTATTTTCATTCAAAGATGCAATATTTTACTCATTAAAACACTCATCGTGACGTCAAAGGGAATTCAAAGATTCAATCTTTACTCCTTAGAACACTCTTCGTGACTTTAAAAGGAATTCGAATCAGTTTAACTCAAAACTCTCATTTTCTTTCAAAGATTTAATCTTTATACATTAAGAATGTCTAGTGACATAGTAGGTACTTTGATTGAGGTATTTTCATTCAAAGATTCAATCTTTAGTCATTAAAATACTCTACGCGACTTCATATGAAAACTCGAATAGGTTAAACTCAAAACTATCATTTTCCTTCAAAGATTCTCCCTTTATGTATTAAAACGGCCTAGTGACATAGTAGGTACCTTGATTGAGGTAATTTCATTCAAAGATTCAATTTTACTCATTAAAACACTCTTCGTGACGTCAAGGGGAACTCGAATAAGTTTAACTCAAAACTATCATTTTCTTTCAAAGATTTAATCTTTATACATTAAAATGTTCTAGTGACAAAATATGTACCTTAATTGAGGAATTTTCATCCAAGGATTCAATCCTCACTCATTAAAACACCCTTCGGGACGTCAAAGGGAACTTGAATAAATTTAACTCAAAACTCTCATTTTATTTCAAAGATTCAATCTTTATATATAAAAAACGTCTAGTGACAGAATGGGTACCTTGATTGAAATATTTTCATTCAAAGATTCAATCTTTGGTCATTAAAACACTCTTCGACATTTCATTGGGAACTCGAATAAGTTAAACTCAAAACTCTCATTTTTTTCCAAAGTTTCAACCTTTTTACATTAAAAAGGTTTGTTGACATAATAGGTACCTTAATTGAGGAGATTTCATTCAAAGATTCTATCTTTTCTCCTTAAAACACTCTTCGTGATGTCAAAGGTAACTCGGATAAGTTTAACTCAAAACTCTCATTTTATTTCAAAGATTTCATCTTTATACATTAAAAAGGCCTAGTGACATAATAGATACCATGATTGAGGTAATTTCATTCAAAGATTCAATCTTTGTCCATTAAAACACGCTACGCGACTTCGTAGGGAACTCGATTAAGTTAAACTCAAGACTCTCATTTTCTTTAAAAGATTCAATCTTTAAACATTAAAAAGGTCAAGTGACTTAATAGGTACCTGGATTGAGGTAATTTCATTCCAACATTCAATCTTTACTCATTAAAACTCTCTTCGCGACGTCAAAGTGAACTCGAATAAGTTGAACTCAAAACTCTCATCTATTTTGAAAGATTCAATCTTTACGCATTAAAAAGGCTAGTGACAGAATTTATACCTTGATTGAGGTATTTTGATTCAAAGATTCATTCTTTAGTCGTTAAAACACTCTTCGCGACTTCATAGGGAAATCGAATAAGTTAGACTCAAAATTCTCATTTTGTTTCAAGGATTCAATCTTTATTCATTAAAAAGGTCTAGTGACATAATATGTTCCTTGATTGAGGCAATTTCATTCAAAGATTTCATCTTTACTCATTAAAACACTCTTTGTGATGTCAAAGGTAACTCGAACAAGTTTAACTCAAAACTCTCATCTTCTTTCAAAGATTTAATCTTCATACATTAAAATGGTCTAGTGACATAATAGGTACTTTGATTGAGGTATTTTCGTTCAAAGATTCAATCTTTAGTCATTAAAACACTCTTCGCGACTGCTTTAGGAACTCGAGTAATTTAAACTCAGTACTCACATTTTCTTTCAAAGATGCAATCTTTATAAATTAAAAAGGTCGAGTGACATAATAGGTATCTCGATTCAAGTAATTTCATTTAAAGATTCAATCTTTACTCATTAAAGTACTCTTCGTGACGTCAAAGGGAACTTGAATAAGTTTAACTCAAAATTCTTATTTTCTTTCAAAGATTCAATCTTCATATATTAAAAACGTCTAGTGATATAACGGGTACCTTGATTGAGGTATTTTTCATTCAAAGATTCAATCTTTAGTCATTAGAACACTCTTCGGGACTTCATAGGGAACTCGAATAAGTTAAACTCAAAACTCTCACTCCAAAATTCAACATTTACTCGTTAAAACACTCTTCGTGGCATCCAAGGGAACTCGAATAAGTTGAACTCAAAACTCTCATCTTCTTTCAAAGATTCAATCCTAATGCATTGAAAATGTTTGGTGACATAATTTGTACCTTGATTGAGGTATTTTGATTTAAAGATTCTTTCTGTAGTTATTAAAACACTCTTCGCGACTTCATAGGGAAATCGAATAAATTAAACTCAAAATTCTCATTTTGTTTCGAGGATTCAATCTTTTTTCATTAAAAAGATCTAGTGAAATAATAGGTTCGTTGATTGAGGTAATTTCATTCGAAGATTCCTTCTTTACTCATTAAAACACTCTTCGTGATGTCAAAGGTAACTCGAATAAGTTTAGCTCAAAACTCTCATCTTCTTTCAAAGATTTAATCTTTATACATTAGAATGGTTTTGTGACATAATAGGTACTTTGATTGAGTTATTTTCATTCAAATATTCAATCTTTAGTCATTAAAACACTCTTCGCGACTGCATAGGGAACTCGAATAAGTTAAACTCAGAACTTACATTTTCTTTCAAAGATTATAAATTAAAAAGGTCAAGTGACATAATAGGTATCTTGATTCAGGTAATTTCATTCAAAGATTCAATCTTTACTCATTAAAGTACTCTTCGTGACATCAAAGGAAACTTGAATAAGTTTATCTCAAAACTCTTATTTTCTTTCATAGATTCCATCTTTAAACATTAAGAACGTCTACTGACATAATGGGTACATTGATTGAAGTATTTTCATTCAAAGATTCAATCTTTATTCACTAAAACACTCTTCAGGACTTCATAGGGAACTCGAATAAGTTAAACTCAAAACTCTCATTTCCTTTCGTAGATTCAATCTTTATACATTAAAAAGATCTAGTGACATATTAGGTACCGTGAATGAGGTAATTTGATTCAAAGATTCAATCTTTACTCATTAAAACACTCTTCGTGATGTCAAAGCCAACTCGAATAAGTTGCACACAAAACACTAATTTTCTTCCAAAGATTCAATATTTATACATTAAAAAAGCTCTAGTGCATAATGGGTATCTTTATTGAGGTATTTTCATTCAAAGATGCAATATTTTACTCATTAAAACACTCATCGTGACGTCAAAGGGAATTCAAAGATTCAATCTTTACTCCTTAGAACACTCTTCGTGACTTTAAAAGGAATTCGAATCAGTTTAACTCAAAACTCTCATTTTCTTTCAAAGATTTAATCTTTATACATTAAGAATGTCTAGTGACATAGTAGGTACTTTGATTGAGGTATTTTCATTCAAAGATTCAATCTTTAGTCATTAAAATACTCTACGCGACTTCATATGAAAACTCGAATAGGTTAAACTCAAAACTATCATTTTCCTTCAAAGATTCTCCCTTTATGTATTAAAACGGCCTAGTGACATAGTAGGTACCTTGATTGAGGTAATTTCATTCAAAGATTCAATTTTACTCATTAAAACACTCTTCGTGACGTCAAGGGGAACTCGAATAAGTTTAACTCAAAACAATCATTTTCTTTCAAAGATTTAATCTTTATACATTAAAATGTTCTAGTGACAAAATATGTACCTTAATTGAGGAATTTTCATCCAAGGATTCAATCTTCACTCATTAAAACACCCTTCGGGACGTCAAAGGGAACTTGAATAAATTTAACTCAAAACTCTCATTTTATTTCAAAGATTCAATCTTTATATATAAAAAACGTCTAGTGACAGAATGGGTACCTTGATTGAAATATTTTCATTCAAAGATTCAATCTTTGGTCATTAAAACACTCTTCGACATTTCATTGGGAACTCGAATAAGTTAAACTCAAAACTCTCATTTTTTTCCAAAGTTTCAACCTTTTTACATTAAAAAGGTTTATTGACATAATAGGTACCTTAATTGAGGAGATTTCATTCAAAGATTCTATCTTTTCTCCTTAAAACACTCTTCGTGATGTCAAAGGTAACTCGGATAAGTTTAACTCAAAACTCTTATTTTATTTCAAAGATTTCATCTTTATACATTAAAAAGGCCTAGTGACATAATAGATACCATGTTTGAGGTAATTTCATTCAAAGATTCAATCTTTGTCCATTAAAACACGCTACGCGACTTCGTAGGGAACTCGAATAAGTTAAACTCAAGACTCTCATTTTCTTTAAAAGATTCAATCTTTAAACATTAAAAAGGTCAAGTGACTTAATAGGTACCTGGATTGAGGTAATTTCATTCCAACATTCAATCTTTACTCATTAAAACTCTCTTCGTGACGTCAAAGGGAACTCGAATAAGTTGAACTCAAAACTCTCATCTATTTTGAAAGATTCAATCTTTACGCATTAAAAAGGCTAGTGACAAAATTTATACCTTGATTGAGGTATTTTGATTCAAAGATTCATTCTTTAGTCGTTAAAACACTCTTTGCGACTTCATAGGGAAATCGAATAAGTTAGACTCAAAATTCTCATTTTGTTTCAAGGATTCAATCTTTATTCATTAAAAAGGTCTAGTGACATAATATGTTCCTTGATTGAGGCAATTTCATTCAAAGATTTCATCTTTACTCATTAAAACACTCTTTGTGATGTCAAAGGTAACTCGAACAAGTTTAACTCAAAACTCTCATCTTCTTTCAAAGATTTAATCTTCATACATTAAAATGGTCTAGTGACATAATAGGTACTTTGATTGAGGTATTTTCGTTCAAAGATTCAATCTTTAGTCATTAAAACACTCTTCGCGACTGCTTTAGGAACTCGAGTAAGTTAAACTCAGTTCTCACATTTTCTTTCAAAGATGCAATCTTTATAAATTAAAAAGGTCGAGTGACATAATAGGTATCT
Organism: Cornus florida; assembly: GCF_030987335.1. Lineage (NCBI taxonomy): Eukaryota > Viridiplantae > Streptophyta > Magnoliopsida > Cornales > Cornaceae > Cornus > Cornus florida. The sequence goes on along the minus strand of NW_026775901.1, from coordinate 39,763 downwards.
CGATTCAAGTAATTTCATTTAAAGATTCAATCTTTACTCATTAAAGTACTCTTCGTGACGTCAAAGGGAACTTGAATAAGTTTAACTCAAAACTCTTATTTTCTTTCAAAGATTCAATCTTCATATATTAAAAACGTCTAGTGATATAACGGGTACCTTGATTGAGGTATTTTTCATTCAAAGATTCAATCTTTAGTCATTAGAACACTCTTCGGGACTTCATAGGGAACTCGAATAAGTTAAACTCAAAACTCTCACTCCAAAATTCAACCTTTACTCGTTAAAACACTCTTCGTGGCATCCAAGGGAACTCGAATAAGTTGAACTCAAAACTCTCATCTTCTTTCAAAGATTCAATCCTAATGCATTGAAAATGTCTGGTGACATAATTTGTACCTTGATTGAGGTATTTTGATTTAAAGATTCTTTCTTTAGTTATTAAAACACTCTTCGCGACTTCATAGGGAAATCGAATAAATTAAACTCAAAATTCTCATTTTGTTTCGAGGATTCAATCTTTTTTCATTAAAAAGATCTAGTGAAATAATAGGTTCGTTGATTGAGGTAATTTCATTCGAAGATTCCTTCTTTACTCATTAAAACACTCTTCGTGATGTCAAAGGTAACTCGAATAAGTTTAGCTCAAAACTCTCATCTTCTTTCAAAGATTTAATCTTTATACATTAGAATGGTTTTGTGACATAATAGGTACTTTGATTGAGTTATTTTCATTCAAATATTCAATCTTTAGTCATTAAAACACTCTTCGCGACTGCATAGGGAACTCGAATAAGTTAAACTCAGAACTTACATTTTCTTTCAAAGATTATAAATTAAAAAGGTCAAGTGACATAATAGGTATCTTGATTCAGGTAATTTCATTCAAAGATTCAATCTTTACTCATTAAAGTACTCTTCGTGACATCAAAGGAAACTTGAATAAGTTTATCTCAAAACTCTTATTTTCTTTCATAGATTCCATCTTTATACATTAAAAACGTCTACTGACATAATGGGTACATTGATTGAAGTATTTTCATTCAAAGATTCAATCTTTATTCACTAAAACACTCTTCAGGACTTCATAGGGAACTCGAATAAGTTAAACTCAAAACTCTCATTTCCTTTCGTAGATTCAATCTTTATACATTAGAAAGATCTAGTGACATATTAGGTACCGTGAATGAGGTAATTTGATTCAAAGATTCAATCTTTACTCATTAAAACACTCTTCGTGATGTCAAAGCCAACTCGAATAAGTTGCACACAAAACACTAATTTTCTTCCAAAGATTCAATATTTATACATTAAAAAAGGTCTAGTGACATAAAGGGTATCTTTATTGTGGTATTTTCATTCAAAGATGCAATATTTAGTCATTAAAACACTCTTCGGGACTTCGTAGGGAATTCGAATAAGTTAAACTCAAAACTCTCATTTTCTTTCGTATATTCAATTTTATACATTAAAAAGGTCTAGTGACACAATCGGTACCCTGAATTAGGTAATTTCATTCCAAGATTCAACCTTTACGCAATAAAACACTCTTCGTGATGTCAAAGGGAACTCGAATAAGTTCAACAGAAAACACTAATTTTCTTCCAAAGATTTAATCTTTATACATTAAAAATGCTCTAGTGCATAATGGGTATCTTTATTGAGGTATTTTCATTCAAAGATGCAATATTTTACTCATTAAAACACTCATCGTGACGTCAAAGGGAATTCAAAGATTCAATCTTTACTCCTTAGAACACTCTTCGTGACTTTAAAAGGAATTCGAATCAGTTTAACTCAAAACTCTCATTTTCTTTCAAAGATTTAATCTTTATACATTAAGAATGTCTAGTGACATAGTAGGTACTTTGATTGAGGTATTTTCATTCAAAGATTCAATCTTTAGTCATTAAAATACTCTACGCGACTTCATATGAAAACTCGAATAGGTTAAACTCAAAACTATCATTTTCCTTCAAAGATTCTCCCTTTATGTATTAAAACGGCCTAGTGACATAGTAGGTACCTTGATTGAGGTAATTTCATTCAAAGATTCAATTTTACTCATTAAAACACTCTTCGTGACGTCAAGGGGAACTCGAATAAGTTTAACTCAAAACAATCATTTTCTTTCAAAGATTTAATCTTTATACATTAAAATGTTCTAGTGACAAAATATGTACCTTAATTGAGGAATTTTCATCCAAGGATTCAATCTTCACTCATTAAAACACCCTTCGGGACGTCAAAGGGAACTTGAATAAATTTAACTCAAAACTCTCATTTTATTTCAAAGATTCAATCTTTATATATAAAAAACGTCTAGTGACAGAATGGGTACCTTGATTGAAATATTTTCATTCAAAGATTCAATCTTTGGTCATTAAAACACTCTTCGACATTTCATTGGGAACTCGAATAAGTTAAACTCAAAACTCTCATTTTTTTCCAAAGTTTCAACCTTTTTACATTAAAAAGGTTTATTGACATAATTGGTACCTTAATTGAGGAGATTTCATTCAAAGATTCTATCTTTTCTCCTTAAAACACTCTTCGTGATGTCAAAGGTAACTCGGATAAGTTTAACTCAAAACTCTCATTTTATTTCAAAGATTTCATCTTTATACATTAAAAAGGCCTAGTGACATAATAGATACCATGTTTGAGGTAATTTCATTCAAAGATTCAATCTTTGTCCATTAAAACACGCTACGCGACTTCGTAGGAAACTCGAATAAGTTAAACTCAAGACTCTCATTTTCTTTAAAAGATTCAATCTTTAAATATTAAAAAGGTCAAGTGACTTAATAGGTACCTGGATTGAGGTAATTTCATTCCAACATTCAATCTTTACTCATTAAAACTCTCTTCGCGACGTCAAAGGGAACTCGAATAAGTTGAACTCAAAACTCTCATCTATTTTGAAAGATTCAATCTTTACGCATTAAAAAGGCTAGTGACAAAATTTATACCTTGATTGAGGTATTTTGATTCAAAGATTCATTCTTTAGTCGTTAAAACACTCTTTGCGACTTCATAGGGAAATCGAATAAGTTAGACTCAAAATTATCATTTTGTTTCAAGGATTCAATCTTTATTCATTAAAAAGGTCTAGTGACATAATATGTTCCTTGATTGAGGCAATTTCATTCAAAGATTTCATCTTTACTCATTAAAACACTCTTTGTGATGTCAAAGGTAACTCGAACAAGTTTAACTCAAAACTCTCATCTTCTTTCAAAGATTTAATCTTCATACATTAAAATGGTCTAGTGACATAATAGGTACTTTGATTGAGGTATTTTCGTTCAAAGATTCAATCTTTAGTCATTAAAACACTCTTCGCGACTGCTTTAGGAACTCGAGTAAGTTAAACTCAGTTCTCACATTTTCTTTCAAAGATGCAATCTTTATAAATTAAAAAGGTCGAGTGACATAATAGGTATCTCGATTCAAGTAATTTCATTTAAAGATTCAATCTTTACTCATTAAAGTACTCTTCGTGACGTCAAAGGGAACTTGAATAAGTTTAACTCAAAACTCTTATTTTCTTTCAAAGATTCAATCTTCATATATTAAAAACGTCTAGTGATATAACGGGTACCTTGATTGAGGTATTTTTCATTCAAAGATTCAATCTTTAGTCATTAGAACACTCTTCGGGACTTCATAGGGAACTCGAATAAGTTAAACTCAAAACTCTCACTCCAAAATTCAACCTTTGCTCGTTAAAACACTCTTCGTGGCATCCAAGGGAACTCGAATAAGTTGAACTCAAAACTCTCATCTTCTTTCAAAGATTCAATCCTAATGCATTGAAAATGTCTGGTGACATAATTTGTACCTTGATTGAGGTATTTTGATTTAAAGATTCTTTCTTTAGTTATTAAAACACTCTTCGCGACTTCATAGGGAAATCGAATAAATTAAACTCAAAATTCTCATTTTGTTTCGAGGATTCAATCTTTTTTCATTAAAAAGATCTAGTGAAATAATAGGTTCGTTGATTGAGGTAATTTCATTCGAAGATTCCTTCTTTACTCATTAAAACACTCTTCGTGATGTCAAAGGTAACTCGAATAAGTTTAGCTCAAAACTCTCATCTTCTTTCAAAGATTTAATCTTTATACATTAGAATGGTTTTGTGACATAATAGGTACTTTGATTGAGTTATTTTCATTCAAATATTCAATCTTTAGTCATTAAAACACTCTTCGCGACTGCATAGGGAACTCGAATAAGTTAAACTCAGAACTTACATTTTCTTTCAAAGATTATAAATTAAAAAGGTCAAGTGACATAATAGGTATCTTGATTCAGGTAATTTCATTCAAAGATTCAATCTTTACTCATTAAAGTACTCTTCGTGACATCAAAGGAAACTTGAATAAGTTTATCTCAAAACTCTTATTTTCTTTCATAGATTCCATCTTTATACATTAAAAATGTCTACTGACATAATGGGTACATTGATTGAAGTATTTTCATTCAAAGATTCAATCTTTATTCACTAAAACACTCTTCAGGACTTCATAGGGAACTCGAATAAGTTAAACTCAAAACTCTCATTTCCTTTCGTAGATTCAATCTTTATACATTAGAAAGATCTAGTGACATATTAGGTACCGTGAATGAGGTAATTTGATTCAAAGATTCAATCTTTACTCATTAAAACACTCTTCGTGATGTCAAAGCCAACTCGAATAAGTTGCACACAAAACACTAATTTTCTTCCAAAGATTCAATATTCATACATTAAAAAAGGTCTAGTGACATAAAGGGTATCTTTATTGTGGTATTTTCATTCAAAGATGCAATATTTAGTCATTAAAACACTCTTCGGGACTTCGTAGGGAACTCGAATAAGTTAAACTCAAAACTCTCATTTTCTTTCGTATATTCAATTTTATACATTAAAAAGGTCTAGTGACACAATCGGTACCCTGAATTAGGTAATTTCATTCCAAGATTCAACCTTTACGCAATAAAACACTCTTCGTGATGTCAAAGGGAACTCGAATAAGTTCAACAGAAAACACTAATTTTCTTCCAAAGATTTAATCTTTATACATTAAAAAAGCTCTAGTGCATAATGGGTATCTTTATTGAGGTATTTTCATTCAAAGATGCAATATTTTACTCATTAAAACACTCATCGCGACGTCAAAGGGAATTCAAAGATTCAATCTTTACTCCTTAGAACACTCTTCGTGACTTTAAAAGGAATTCGAATCAGTTTAACTCAAAACTCTCATTTTCTTTCAAAGATTTAATCTTTATACATTAAGAATGTCTAGTGACATAGTAGGTACTTTGATTGAGGTATTTTCATTCAAAGATTCAATCTTTAGTCATTAAAATACTCTACGCGACTTCATATGAAAACTCGAATAGGTTAAACTCAAAACTATCATTTTCCTTCAAAGATTCTCCCTTTATGTATTAAAACGGCCTAGTGACATAGTAGGTACCTTGATTGAGGTAATTTCATTCAAAGATTCAATTTTACTCATTAAAACACTCTTCGTGACGTCAAGGGGAACTCGAATAAGTTTAACTCAAAACAATCATTTTCTTTCAAAGATTTAATCTTTATACATTAAAATGTTCTAGTGACAAAATATGTACCTTAATTGAGGAATTTTCATCCAAGGATTCAATCTTCACTCATTAAAACACCCTTCGGGACGTCAAAGGGAACTTGAATAAATTTAACTCAAAACTCTCATTTTATTTCAAAGATTCAATCTTTATATATAAAAAACGTCTAGTGACAGAATGGGTACCTTGATTGAAATATTTTCATTCAAAGATTCAATCTTTGGTCATTAAAACACTCTTCGACATTTCATTGGGAACTCGAATAAGTTAAACTCAAAACTCTCATTTTTTTCCAAAGTTTCAACCTTTTTACATTAAAAAGGTTTATTGACATAATAGGTACCTTAATTGAGGAGATTTCAATCAAAGATTCTATCTTTTCTCCTTAAAACACTCTTCGTGATGTCAAAGGTAACTCGGATAAGTTTAACTCAAAACTCTCATTTTATTTCAAAGATTTCATCTTTATACATTAAAAAGGCCTAGTGACATAATAGATACCATGTTTGAGGTAATTTCATTCAAAGATTCAATCTTTGTCCATTAAAACACGCTACGCGACTTCGTAGGGAACTCGAATAAGTTAAACTCAAGACTCTCATTTTCTTTAAAAGATTCAATCTTTAAACATTAAAAAGGTCAAGTGACTTAATAGGTACCTGGATTGAGGTAATTTGATTCCAACATTCAATCTTTACTCATTAAAACTCTCTTCGCGACGTCAAAGGGAACTCGAATAAGTTGAACTCAAAACTCTCATCTATTTTGAAAGATTCAATCTTTACGCATTAAAAAGGCTAGTGACAAAATTTATACCTTGATTGAGGTATTTTGATTCAAAGATTCATTCTTTAGTCGTTAAAACACTCTTTGCGACTTCATAGGGAAATCGAATAAGTTAGACTCAAAATTCTCATTTTGTTTCAAGGATTCAATCTTTATTCATTAAAAAGGTCTAGTGACATAATATGTTCCTTGATTGAGGCAATTTCATTCAAAGATTTCATCTTTACTCATTAAAACACTCTTTGTGATGTCAAAGGTAACTCGAACAAGTTTAACTCAAAACTCTCATCTTCTTTCAAAGATTTAATCTTCATACATTAAAATGGTCTAGTGACATAATAGGTACTTTGATTGAGGTATTTTCGTTCAAAGATTCAATCTTTAGTCATTAAAACACTCTTCGCGACTGCTTTAGGAACTCGAGTAAGTTAAACTCAGTTCTCACATTTTCTTTCAAAGATGCAATCTTTATAAATTAAAAAGGTCGAGTGACATAATAGGTATCTCGATTCAAGTAATTTCATTTAAAGATTCAATCTTTACTCATTAAAGTACTCTTCGTGACGTCAAAGGGAACTTGAATAAGTTTAACTCAAAACTCTTATTTTCTTTCAAAGATTCAATCTTCATATATTAAAAACGTCTAGTGATATAACGGGTACCTTGATTGAGGTATTTTTCATTCAAAGATTCAATCTTTAGTCATTAGAACACTCTTCGGGACTTCATAGGGAACTCGAATAAGTTAAACTCAAAACTCTCACTCCAAAATTCAACCTTTACTCGTTAAAACACTCTTCGTGGCATCCAAGGGAACTCGAATAAGTTGAACTCAAAACTCTCATCTTCTTTCAAAGATTCAATCCTAATGCATTGAAAATGTCTGGTGACATAATTTGTACCTTGATTGAGGTATTTTGATTTAAAGATTATTTCTTTAGTTATTAAAACACTCTTCGCGACTTCATAGGGAAATCGAATAAATTAAACTCAAAATTCTCATTTTGTTTCGAGGATTCAATCTTTTTTCATTAAAAAGATCTAGTGAAATAATAGGTTCGTTGATTGAGGTAATTTCATTCGAAGATTCCTTCTTTACTCATTAAAACACTCTTCGTGATGTCAAAGGTAACTCGAATAAGTTTAGCTCAAAACTCTCATCTTCTTTCAAAGATTTAATCTTTATACATTAGAATGGTTTTGTGACATAATAGGTACTTTGATTGAGTTATTTTCATTCAAATATTCAATCTTTAGTCATTAAAACACTCTTCGCGACTGCATAGGGAACTCGAATAAGTTAAACTCAGAACTTACATTTTCTTTCAAAGATTATAAATTAAAAAGGTCAAGTGACATAATAGGTATCTTGATTCAGGTAATTTCATTCAAAGATTCAATCTTTACTCATTAAAGTACTCTTCGTGACATCAAAGGAAACTTGAATAAGTTTATCTCAAAACTCTTATTTTCTTTCATAGATTCCATCTTTATACATTAAAAATGTCTACTGACATAATGGGTACACTGATTGAAGTATTTTCATTCAAAGATTCAATCTTTATTCACTAAAACACTCTTCAGGACTTCATAGGGAACTCGAATAAGTTAAACTCAAAACTCTCATTTCCTTTCGTAGATTCAATCTTTATACATTAGAAAGATCTAGTGACATATTAGGTACCGTGAATGAGGTAATTTGATTCAAAGATTCAATCTTTACTCATTAAAACACTCTTCGTGATGCCAAAGCCAACTCGAATAAGTTGCACACAAAACACTAATTTTCTTCCAAAGATTCAATATTTATACATTAAAAAAGGTCTAGTGACATAAAGGGTATCTTTATTGTGGTATTTTCATTCGAAGATGCAATATTTAGTCATTAAAACACTCTTCGGGACTTCGTAGGGAACTCGAATAAGTTAAACTCAAAACTCTCATTTTCTTTCGTATATTCAATTTTATACATTAAAAAGGTCTAGTGACACAATCGGTACCCTGAATTAGGTAATTTCATTCCAAGATTCAACCTTTACGCAATAAAACACTCTTCGTGATGTCAAAGGGAACTCGAATAAGTTCAACAGAAAACACTAATTTTCTTCCAAAGATTTAATCTTTATACATTAAAAAAGCTCTAGTGCATAATGGGTATCTTTATTGAGGTATTTTCATTCAAAGATGCAATATTTTACTCATTAAAACACTCATCGTGACGTCAAAGGGAATTCAAAGATTCAATCTTTACTCCTTAGAACACTCTTCGTGACTTTAAAAGGAATTCGAATCAGTTTAACTCAAAACTCTCATTTTCTTTCAAAGATTTAATCTTTATACATTAAGAATGTCTAGTGACATAGTAGGTACTTTGATTGAGGTATTTTCATTCAAAGATTCAATCTTTAGTCATTAAAATACTCTACGCGACTTCATATGAAAACTCGAATAGGTTAAACTCAAAACTATCATTTTCCTTCAAAGATTCTCCCTTTATGTATTAAAACGGCCTAGTGACATAGTAGGTACCTTGATTGAGGTAATTTCATTCAAAGATTCAATTTTACTCATTAAAACACTCTTCGTGACGTCAAGGGGAACTCGAATAAGTTTAACTCAAAACAATCATTTTCTTTCAAAGATTTAATCTTTATACATTAAAATGTTCTAGTGACAAAATATGTACCTTAATTGAGGAATTTTCATCCAAGGATTCAATCTTCACTCATTAAAACACCCTTCGGGACGTCAAAGGGAACTTGAATAAATTTAACTCAAAACTCTCATTTTATTTCAAAGATTCAATCTTTATATATAAAAAACGTCTAGTGACAGAATGGGTACCTTGATTGAAATATTTTCATTCAAAGATTCAATCTTTGGTCATTAAAACACTCTTCGACATTTCATTGGGAACTCGAATAAGTTAAACTCAAAACTCTCATTTTTTTCCAAAGTTTCAACCTTTTTACATTAAAAAGGTTTATTGACATAATAGGTACCTTAATTGAGGAGATTTCAATCAAAGATTCTATCTTTTCTCCTTAAAACACTCTTCGTGATGTCAAAGGTAACTCGGATAAGTTTAACTCAAAACTCTCATTTTATTTCAAAGATTTCATCTTTATACATTAAAAAGGCCTAGTGACATAATAGATACCATGTTTGAGGTAATTTCATTCAAAGATTCAATCTTTGTCCATTAAAACACGCTACGCGACTTCGTAGGGAACTCGAATAAGTTAAACTCAAGACTCTCATTTTCTTTAAAAGATTCAATCTTTAAACATTAAAAAGGTCAAGTGACTTAATAGGTACCTGGATTGAGGTAATTTCATTCCAACATTCAATCTTTACTCATTAAAACTCTCTTCGCGACGTCAAAGGGAACTCGAATAAGTTGAACTCAAAACTCTCATCTATTTTGAAAGATTCAATCTTTACGCATTAAAAAGGCTAGTGACAAAATTTATACCTTGATTGAGGTATTTTGATTCAAAGATTCATTCTTTAGTCGTTAAAACACTCTTTGCGACTTCATAGGGAAATCGAATAAGTTAGACTCAAAATTCTCATTTTGTTTCAAGGATTCAATCTTTATTCATTAAAAAGGTCTAGTGACATAATATGTTCCTTGATTGAGGCAATTTCATTCAAAGATTTCATCTTTACTCATTAAAACACTCTTTGTGATGTCAAAGGTAACTCGAACAAGTTTAACTCAAAACTCTCATCTTCTTTCAAAGATTTAATCTTCATACATTAAAATGGGCTAGTGACATAATAGGTACTTTGATTGAGGTATTTTCGTTCAAAGATTCAATCTTTAGTCATTAAAACACTCTTCGCGACTGCTTTAGGAACTCGAGTAAGTTAAACTCAGTTCTCACATTTTCTTTCAAAGATGCAATCTTTATAAATTAAAAAGGTCGAGTGACATAATAGGTATCTCGATTCAAGTAATTTCATTTAAAGATTCAATCTTTACTCATTAAAGTACTCTTCGTGACGTCAAAGGGAACTTGAATAAGTTTAACTCAAAACTCTTATTTTCTTTCAAAGATTCAATCTTCATATATTAAAAACGTCTAGTGATATAACGGGTACCTTGATTGAGGTATTTTTCATTCAAAGATTCAATCTTTAGTCATTAGAACACTCTTCGGGACTTCATAGGGAACTCGAATAAGTTAAACTCAAAACTCTCACTCCAAAATTCAACCTTTACTCGTTAAAACACTCTTCGTGGCATCCAAGGGAACTCGAATAAGTTGAACTCAAAACTCTCATCTTCTTTCAAAGATTCAATCCTAATGCATTGAAAATGTCTGGTGACATAATTTGTACCTTGATTGAGGTATTTTGATTTAAAGATTATTTCTTTAGTTATTAAAACACTCTTCGCGACTTCATAGGGAAATCGAATAAATTAAACTCAAAATTCTCATTTTGTTTCGAGGATTCAATCTTTTTTCATTAAAAAGATCTAGTGAAATAATAGGTTCGTTGATTGAGGTAATTTCATTCGAAGATTCCTTCTTTACTCATTAAAACACTCTTCGTGATGTCAAAGGTAACTCGAATAAGTTTAGCTCAAAACTCTCATCTTCTTTCAAAGATTTAATCTTTATACATTAGAATGGTTTTGTGACATAATAGGTACTTTGATTGAGTTATTTTCATTCAAATATTCAATCTTTAGTCATTAAAACACTCTTCGCGACTGCATAGGGAACTCGAATAAGTTAAACTCAGAACTTACATTTTCTTTCAAAGATTATAAATTAAAAAGGTCAAGTGACATAATAGGTATCTTGATTCAGGTAATTTCATTCAAAGATTCAATCTTTACTCATTAAAGTACTCTTCGTGACATCAAAGGAAACTTGAATAAGTTTATCTCAAAACTCTTATTTTCTTTCATAGATTCCATCTTTATACATTAAAAATGTCTACTGACATAATGGGTACACTGATTGAAGTATTTTCATTCAAAGATTCAATCTTTATTCACTAAAACACTCTTCAGGACTTCATAGGGAACTCGAATAAGTTAAACTCAAAACTCTCATTTCCTTTCGTAGATTCAATCTTTATACATTAGAAAGATCTAGTGACATATTAGGTACCGTGAATGAGGTAATTTGATTCAAAGATTCAATCTTTACTCATTAAAACACTCTTCGTGATGCCAAAGCCAACTCGAATAAGTTGCACACAAAACACTAATTTTCTTCCAAAGATTCAATATTTATACATTAAAAAAGGTCTAGTGACATAAAGGGTATCTTTATTGTGGTATTTTCATTCAAAGATGCAATATTTAGTCATTAAAACACTCTTCGGGACTTCGTAGGGAACTCGAATAAGTTAAACTCAAAACTCTCATTTTCTTTCGTATATTCAATTTTATACATTAAAAAGGTCTAGTGACACAATCGGTACCCTGAATTAGGTAATTTCATTCCAAGATTCAACCTTTACGCAATAAAACACTCTTCGTGATGTCAAAGGGAACTCGAATAAGTTCAACAGAAAACACTAATTTTCTTCCAAAGATTTAATCTTTATACATTAAAAAAGCTCTAGTGCATAATGGGTATCTTTATTGAGGTATTTTCATTCAAAGATGCAATATTTTACTCATTAAAACACTCATCGTGACGTCAAAGGGAATTCAAAGATTCAATCTTTACTCCTTAGAACACTCTTCGTGACTTTAAAAGGAATTCGAATCAGTTTAACTCAAAACTCTCATTTTCTTTCAAAGATTTAATCTTTATACATTAAGAATGTCTAGTGACATAGTAGGTACTTTGATTGAGGTATTTTCATTCAAAGATTCAATCTTTAGTCATTAAAATACTCTACGCGACTTCATATGAAAACTCGAATAGGTTAAACTCAAAACTATCATTTTCCTTCAAAGATTCTCCCTTTATGTATTAAAACGGCCTAGTGACATAGTAGGTACCTTGATTGAGGTAATTTCATTCAAAGATTCAATTTTACTCATTAAAACACTCTTCGTGACGTCAAGGGGAACTCGAATAAGTTTAACTCAAAACAATCATTTTCTTTCAAAGATTTAATCTTTATACATTAAAATGTTCTAGTGACAAAATATGTACCTTAATTGAGGAATTTTCATCCAAGGATTCAATCTTCACTCATTAAAACACCCTTCGGGACGTCAAAGGGAACTTGAATAAATTTAACTCAAAACTCTCATTTTATTTCAAAGATTCAATCTTTATATATAAAAAACGTCTAGTGACAGAATGGGTACCTTGATTGAAATATTTTCATTCAAAGATTCAATCTTTGGTCATTAAAACACTCTTCGACATTTCATTGGGAACTCGAATAAGTTAAACTCAAAACTCTCATTTTTTTCCAAAGTTTCAACCTTTTTACATTAAAAAGGTTTATTGACATAATAGGTACCTTAATTGAGGAGATTTCAATCAAAGATTCTATCTTTTCTCCTTAAAACACTCTTCGTGATGTCAAAGGTAACTCGGATAAGTTTAACTCAAAACTCTCATTTTATTTCAAAGATTTCATCTTTATACATTAAAAAGGCCTAGTGACATAATAGATACCATGTTTGAGGTAATTTCATTCAAAGATTCAATCTTTGTCCATTAAAACACGCTACGCGACTTCGTAGGGAACTCGAATAAGTTAAACTCAAGACTCTCATTTTCTTTAAAAGATTCAATCTTTAAACATTAAAAAGGTCAAGTGACTTAATAGGTACCTGGATTGAGGTAATTTCATTCCAACATTCAATCTTTACTCATTAAAACTCTCTTCGCGACGTCAAAGGGAACTCGAATAAGTTGAACTCAAAACTCTCATCTATTTTGAAAGATTCAATCTTTACGCATTAAAAAGGCTAGTGACAAAATTTATACCTTGATTGAGGTATTTTGATTCAAAGATTCATTCTTTAGTCGTTAAAACACTCTTTGCGACTTCATAGGGAAATCGAATAAGTTAGACTCAAAATTCTCATTTTGTTTCAAGGATTCAATCTTTATTCATTAAAAAGGTCTAGTGACATAATATGTTCCTTGATTGAGGCAATTTCATTCAAAGATTTCATCTTTACTCATTAAAACACTCTTTGTGATGTCAAAGGTAACTCGAACAAGTTTAACTCAAAACTCTCATCTTCTTTCAAAGATTTAATCTTCATACATTAAAATGGTCTAGTGACATAATAGGTACTTTGATTGAGGTATTTTCGTTCAAAGATTCAATCTTTAGTCATTAAAACACTCTTCGCGACTGCTTTAGGAACTCGAGTAAGTTAAACTCAGTTCTCACATTTTCTTTCAAAGATGCAATCTTTATAAATTAAAAAGGTCGAGTGACATAATAGGTATCTCGATTCAAGTAATTTCATTTAAAGATTCAATCTTTACTCATTAAAGTACTCTTCGTGACGTCAAAGGGAACTTGAATAAGTTTAACTCAAAACTCTTATTTTCTTTCAAAGATTCAATCTTCATATATTAAAAACGTCTAGTGATATAACGGGTACCTTGATTGAGGTATTTTTCATTCAAAGATTCAATCTTTAGTCATTAGAACACTCTTCGGGACTTCATAGGGAACTCGAATAAGTTAAACTCAAAACTCTCACTCCAAAATTCAACCTTTACTCGTTAAAACACTCTTCGTGGCATCCAAGGGAACTCGAATAAGTTGAACTCAAAACTCTCATCTTCTTTCAAAGATTCAATCCTAATGCATTGAAAATGTCTGGTGACATAATTTGTACCTTGATTGAGGTATTTTGATTTAAAGATTCTTTCTTTAGTTATTAAAACACTCTTCGCGACTTCATAGGGAAATCGAATAAATTAAACTCAAAATTCTCATTTTGTTTCGAGGATTCAATCTTTTTTCATTAAAAAGATCTAGTGAAATAATAGGTTCGTTGATTGAGGTAATTTCATTCGAAGATTCCTTCTTTACTCATTAAAACACTCTTCGTGATGTCAAAGGTAACTCGAATAAGTTTAGCTCAAAACTCTCATCTTCTTTCAAAGATTTAATCTTTATACATTAGAATGGTTTTGTGACATAATAGGTACTTTGATTGAGTTATTTTCATTCAAATATTCAATCTTTAGTCATTAAAACACTCTTCGCGACTGCATAGGGAACTCGAATAAGTTAAACTCAGAACTTACATTTTCTTTCAAAGATTATAAATTAAAAAGGTCAAGTGACATAATAGGTATCTTGATTCAGGTAATTTCATTCAAAGATTCAATCTTTACTCATTAAAGTACTCTTCGTGACATCAAAGGAAACTTGAATAAGTTTATCTCAAAACTCTTATTTTCTTTCATAGATTCCATCTTTATACATTAAAAATGTCTACTGACATAATGGGTACATTGATTGAAGTATTTTCATTCAAAGATTCAATCTTTATTCACTAAAACACTCTTCAGGACTTCATAGGGAACTCGAATAAGTTAAACTCAAAACTCTCATTTCCTTTCGTAGATTCAATCTTTATACATTAGAAAGATCTAGTGACATATTAGGTACCGTGAATGAGGTAATTTGATTCAAAGATTCAATCTTTACTCATTAAAACACTCTTCGTGATGCCAAAGCCAACTCGAATAAGTTGCACACAAAACACTAATTTTCTTCCAAAGATTCAATATTTATACATTAAAAAAGGTCTAGTGACATAAAGGGTATCTTTATTGTGGTATTTTCATTCAAAGATGCAATATTTAGTCATTAAAACACTCTTCGGGACTTCGTAGGGAACTCGAATAAGTTAAACTCAAAACTCTCATTTTCTTTCGTATATTCAATTTTATACATTAAAAAGGTCTAGTGACACAATCGGTACCCTGAATTAGGTAATTTCATTCCAAGATTCAACCTTTACGCAATAAAACACTCTTCGTGATGTCAAAGGGAACTCGAATAAGTTCAACAGAAAACACTAATTTTCTTCCAAAGATTTAATCTTTATACATTAAAAAAGCTCTAGTGCATAATGGGTATCTTTATTGAGGTATTTTCATTCAAAGATGCAATATTTTACTCATTAAAACACTCATCGTGACGTCAAAGGGAATTCAAAGATTCAATCTTTACTCCTTAGAACACTCTTCGTGACTTTAAAAGGAATTCGAATCAGTTTAACTCAAAACTCTCATTTTCTTTCAAAGATTTAATCTTTATACATTAAGAATGTCTAGTGACATAGTAGGTACTTTGATTGAGGTATTTTCATTCAAAGATTCAATCTTTAGTCATTAAAATACTCTACGCGACTTCATATGAAAACTCGAATAGGTTAAACTCAAAACTATCATTTTCCTTCAAAGATTCTCCCTTTATGTATTAAAACGGCCTAGTGACATAGTAGGTACCTTGATTGAGGTAATTTCATTCAAAGATTCAATTTTACTCATTAAAACACTCTTCGTGACGTCAAGGGGAACTCGAATAAGTTTAACTCAAAACAATCATTTTCTTTCAAAGATTTAATCTTTATACATTAAAATGTTCTAGTGACAAAATATGTACCTTAATTGAGGAATTTTCATCCAAGGATTCAATCTTCACTCATTAAAACACCCTTCGGGACGTCAAAGGGAACTTGAATAAATTTAACTCAAAACTCTCATTTTATTTCAAAGATTCAATCTTTATATATAAAAAACGTCTAGTGACAGAATGGGTACCTTGATTGAAATATTTTCATTCAAAGATTCAATCTTTGGTCATTAAAACACTCTTCGACATTTCATTGGGAACTCGAATAAGTTAAACTCAAAACTCTCATTTTTTTCCAAAGTTTCAACCTTTTTACATTAAAAAGGTTTATTGACATAATAGGTACCTTAATTGAGGAGATTTCATTCAAAGATTCTATCTTTTCTCCTTAAAACACTCTTCGTGATGTCAAAGGTAACTCGGATAAGTTTAACTCAAAACTCTCATTTTATTTCAAAGATTTCATCTTTATACATTAAAAAGGCCTAGTGACATAATAGATACCATGTTTGAGGTAATTTCATTCAAAGATTCAATCTTTGTCCATTAAAACACGCTACGCGACTTCGTAGGGAACTCGAATAAGTTAAACTCAAGACTCTCATTTTCTTTAAAAGATTCAATCTTTAAACATTAAAAAGGTCAAGTGACTTAATAGGTACCTGGATTGAGGTAATTTCATTCCAACATTCAATCTTTACTCATTAAAACTCTCTTCGCGACGTCAAAGGGAACTCGAATAAGTTGAACTCAAAACTCTCATCTATTTTGAAAGATTCAATCTTTACGCATTAAAAAGGCTAGTGACAAAATTTATACCTTGATTGAGGTATTTTGATTCAAAGATTCATTCTTTAGTCGTTAAAACACTCTTTGCGACTTCATAGGGAAATCGAATAAGTTAGACTCAAAATTCTCATTTTGTTTCAAGGATTCAATCTTTATTCATTAAAAAGGTCTAGTGACATAATATGTTCCTTGATTGAGGCAATTTCATTCAAAGATTTCATCTTTACTCATTAAAACACTCTTTGTGATGTCAAAGGTAACTCGAACAAGTTTAACTCAAAACTCTCATCTTCTTTCAAAGATTTAATCTTCATACATTAAAATGGTCTAGTGACATAATAGGTACTTTGATTGAGGTATTTTCGTTCAAAGATTCAATCTTTAGTCATTAAAACACTCTTCGCGACTGCTTTAGGAACTCGAGTAAGTTAAACTCAGTTCTCACATTTTCTTTCAAAGATGCAATCTTTATAAATTAAAAAGGTCGAGTGACATAATAGGTATCTCGATTCAAGTAATTTCATTTAAAGATTCAATCTTTACTCATTAAAGTACTCTTCGTGACGTCAAAGGGAACTTGAATAAGTTTAACTCAAAACTCTAATTTTCTTTCAAAGATTAAATCTTCATATATTAAAAACGTCTAGTGATATAACGGGTACCTTGATTGAGGTATTTTTCATTCAAAGATTCAATCTTTAGTCATTAGAACACTCTTCGGGACTTCATAGGGAACTCGAATAAGTTAAACTCAAAACTTTCACTCCAAAATTCAACCTTTACTCGTTAAAACACTCTTCGTGGCATCCAAGGGAACTCGAATAAGTTGAACTCAAAACTCTCATCTTCTTTCAAAGATTCAATCCTAATGCATTGAAAATGTCTGGTGACATAATTTGTACCTTGATTGAGGTATTTTGATTTAAAGATTCTTTCTTTAGTTATTAAAACACTCTTCGCGACTTCATAGGGAAATCGAATAAATTAAACTCAAAATTCTCATTTTGTTTCGAGGATTCAATCTTTTTTCATTAAAAAATCTAGTGAAATAATAGGTTCGTTGATTGAGGTAATTTCATTCGAAGATTCCTTCTTTACTCATTAAAACACTCTTCGTGATGTCAAAGGTAACTCGAATAAGTTTAGCTCAAAACTCTCATTTTCTTTCAAAGATTTAATCTTTATACATTAGAATGGTTTTGTGACATAATAGGTACTTTGATTGAGTTATTTTCATTCAAATATTCAATCTTTAGTCATTAAAACACTCTTCGCGACTGCATAGGGAACTCGAATAAGTTAAACTCAGAACTTACATTTTCTTTCAAAGATTATAAATTAAAAAGGTCAAGTGACATAATAGGTATCTTGATTCAGGTAATTTCATTCAAAGATTCAATCTTTACTCATTAAAGTACTCTTCGTGACATCAAAGGAAACTTGAATAAGTTTATCTCAAAACTCTTATTTTCTTTCATAGATTCCATCTTTATACATTAAAAACGTCTACTGACATAATGGGTACATTGATTGAAGTATTTTCATTCAAAGATTCAATCTTTATTCACTAAAACACTCTTCAGGACTTCATAGGGAACTCGAATAAGTTAAACTCAAAACTCTCATTTCCTTTCGTAGATTCAATCTTTATACATTAGAAAGATCTAGTGACATATTAGGTACCGTGAATGAGGTAATTTGATTCAAAGATTCAATCTTTACTCATTAAAACACTCTTCGTGATGTCAAAGCCAACTCGAATAAGTTGCACACAAAACACTAATTTTCTTCCAAAGATTCAATATTTATACATTAAAAAAGGTCTAGTGACATAAAGGGTATCTTTATTGTGGTATTTTCATTCAAAGATGCAATATTTAGTCATTAAAACACTCTTCGGGACTTCGTAAGGAACTCGAATAAGTTAAACTCAAAACTCTCATTTTCTTTCGTATATTCAATTTTATACATTAAAAAGGTCTAGTGACACAATCGGTACCCTGAATTAGGTAATTTCATTCCAAGATTCAACCTTTACGCAATAAAACACTCTTCGTGATGTCAAAGGGAACTCGAATAAGTTCAACAGAAAACACTAATTTTCTTCCAAAGATTTAATCTTTATACATTAAAAAAGCTGTAGTGCATAATGGGTATCTTTATTGAGGTATTTTCATTCAAAGATGCAATATTTTACTCATTAAAACACTCATCGTGACGTCAAAGGGAATTCAAAGATTCAATCTTTACTCCTTAGAACACTCTTCGTGACTTTAAAAGGAATTCGAATCAGTTTAACTCAAAACTCTCATTTTCTTTCAAAGATTTAATCTTTATACATTAAGAATGTCTAGTGACATAGTAGGTACTTTGATTGAGGTATTTTCATTCAAAGATTCAATCTTTAGTCATTAAAATACTCTACGCGACTTCATATGAAAACTCGAATAGGTTAAACTCAAAACTATCATTTTCCTTCAAAGATTCTCCCTTTATGTATTAAAACGGCCTAGTGACATAGTAGGTACCTTGATTGAGGTAATTTCATTCAAAGATTCAATTTTACTCATTAAAACACTCTTCGTGACGTCAAGGGGAACTCGAATAAGTTTAACTCAAAACAATCATTTTCTTTCAAAGATTTAATCTTTATACATTAAAATGTTCTAGTGACAAAATATGTACCTTAATTGAGGAATTTTCATCCAAGGATTCAATCTTCACTCATTAAAACACCCTTCGGGACGTCAAAGGGAACTTGAATAAATTTAACTCAAAACTCTCATTTTATTTCAAAGATTCAATCTTTATATATAAAAAACGTCTAGTGACAGAATGGGTACCTTGATTGAAATATTTTCATTCAAAGATTCAATCTTTGGTCATTAAAACACTCTTCGACATTTCATTGGGAACTCGAATAAGTTAAACTCAAAACTCTCATTTTTTTCCAAAGTTTCAACCTTTTTACATTAAAAAGGTTTATTGACATAATAGGTACCTTAATTGAGGAGATTTCATTCAAAGATTCTATCTTTTCTCCTTAAAACACTCTTCGTGATGTCAAAGGTAACTCGGATAAGTTTAACTCAAAACTCTCATTTTATTTCAAAGATTTCATCTTTATACATTAAAAAGGCCTAGTGACATAATAGATACCATGTTTGAGGTAATTTCATTCAAAGATTCAATCTTTGTCCATTAAAACACGCTACGCGACTTCGTAGGGAACTCGAATAAGTTAAACTCATGACTCTCATTTTCTTTAAAAGATTCAATCTTTAAACATTAAAAAGGTCAAGTGACTTAATAGGTACCTGGATTGAGGTAATTTCATTCCAACATTCAATCTTTACTCATTAAAACTCTCTTCGCGACGTCAAAGGGAACTCAAATAAGTTGAACTCAAAACTCTCATCTATTTTGAAAGATTCAATCTTTACGCATTAAAAAGGCTAGTGACAAAATTTATACCTTGATTGAGGTATTTTGATTCAAAGATTCATTCTTTAGTCGTTAAAACACTCTTTGCGACTTCATAGGGAAATCGAATAAGTTAGACTCAAAATTCTCATTTTGTTTCAAGGATTCAATCTTTATTCATTAAAAAGGTCTAGTGACATAATATGTTCCTTGATTGAGGCAATTTCATTCAAAGATTTCATCTTTACTCATTAAAACACTCTTTGTGATGTCAAAGGTAACTCGAACAAGTTTAACTCAAAACTCTCATCTTCTTTCAAAGATTTAATCTTCATACATTAAAATGGTCTAGTGACATAATAGGTACTTTGATTGAGGTATTTTCGTTCAAAGATTCAATCTTTAGTCATTAAAACACTCTTCGCGACTGCTTTAGGAACTCGAGTAAGTTAAACTCAGTTCTCACATTTTCTTTCAAAGATGCAATCTTTATAAATTAAAAAGGTCGAGTGACATAATAGGTATCTCGATTCAAGTAATTTCATTTAAAGATTCAATCTTTACTCATTAAAGTACTCTTCGTGACGTCAAAGGGAACTTGAATAAGTTTAACTCAAAACTCTAATTTTCTTTCAAAGATTCAATCTTCATATATTAAAAACGTCTAGTGATATAACGGGTACCTTGATTGAGGTATTTTTCATTCAAAGATTCAATCTTTAGTCATTAGAACACTCTTCGGGACTTCATAGGGAACTCGAATAAGTTAAACTCAAAACTTTCACTCCAAAATTCAACCTTTACTCGTTAAAACACTCTTCGTGGCATCCAAGGGAACTCGAATAAGTTGAACTCAAAACTCTCATCTTCTTTCAAAGATTCAATCCTAATGCATTGAAAATGTCTGGTGACATAATTTGTACCTTGATTGAGGTATTTTGATTTAAAGATTCTTTCTTTAGTTATTAAAACACTCTTCGCGACTTCATAGGGAAATCGAATAAATTAAACTCAAAATTCTCATTTTGTTTCGAGGATTCAATCTTTTTTCATTAAAAAATCTAGTGAAATAATAGGTTCGTTGATTGAGGTAATTTCATTCGAAGATTCCTTCTTTACTCATTAAAACACTCTTCGTGATGTCAAAGGTAACTCGAATAAGTTTAGCTCAAAACTCTCATTTTCTTTCAAAGATTTAATCTTTATACATTAGAATGGTTTTGTGACATAATAGGTACTTTGATTGAGTTATTTTCATTCAAATATTCAATCTTTAGTCATTAAAACACTCTTCGCGACTGCATAGGGAACTCGAATAAGTTAAACTCAGAACTTACATTTTCTTTCAAAGATTATAAATTAAAAAGGTCAAGTGACATAATAGGTATCTTGATTCAGGTAATTTCATTCAAAGATTCAATCTTTACTCATTAAAGTACTCTTCGTGACATCAAAGGAAACTTGAATAAGTTTATCTCAAAACTCTTATTTTCTTTCATAGATTCCATCTTTATACATTAAAAACGTCTACTGACATAATGGGTACATTGATTGAAGTATTTTCATTCAAAGATTCAATCTTTATTCACTAAAACACTCTTCAGGACTTCATAGGGAACTCGAATAAGTTAAACTCAAAACTCTCATTTCCTTTCGTAGATTCAATCTTTATACATTAGAAAGATCTAGTGACATATTAGGTACCGTGAATGAGGTAATTTGATTCAAAGATTCAATCTTTACTCATTAAAACACTCTTCGTGATGTCAAAGCCAACTCGAATAAGTTGCACACAAAACACTAATTTTCTTCCAAAGATTCAATATTTATACATTAAAAAAGGTCTAGTGACATAAAGGGTATCTTTATTGTGGTATTTTCATTCAAAGATGCAATATTTAGTCATTAAAACACTCTTCGGGACTTCGTAGGGAACTCGAATAAGTTAAACTCAAAACTCTCATTTTCTTTCGTATATTCAATTTTATACATTAAAAAGGTCTAGTGACACAATCGGTACCCTGAATTAGGTAATTTCATTCCAAGATTCAACCTTTACGCAATAAAACACTCTTCGTGATGTCAAAGGGAACTCGAATAAGTTCAACAGAAAACACTAATTTTCTTCCAAAGATTTAATCTTTATACATTAAAAAAGCTCTAGTGCATAATGGGTATCTTTATTGAGGTATTTTCATTCAAAGATGCAATATTTTACTCATTAAAACACTCATCGTGACGTCAAAGGGAATTCAAAGATTCAATCTTTACTCCTTAGAACACTCTTCGTGACTTTAAAAGGAATTCGAATCAGTTTAACTCAAAACTCTCATTTTCTTTCAAAGATTTAATCTTTATACATTAAGAATGTCTAGTGACATAGTAGGTACTTTGATTGAGGTATTTTCATTCAAAGATTCAATCTTTAGTCATTAAAATACTCTACGCGACTTCATATGAAAACTCGAATAGGTTAAACTCAAAACTATCATTTTCCTTCAAAGATTCTCCCTTTATGTATTAAAACGGCCTAGTGACATAGTAGGTACCTTGATTGAGGTAATTTCATTCAAAGATTCAATTTTACTCATTAAAACACTCTTCGTGACGTCAAGGGGAACTCGAATAAGTTTAACTCAAAACAATCATTTTCTTTCAAAGATTTAATCTTTATACATTAAAATGTTCTAGTGACAAAATATGTACCTTAATTGAGGAATTTTCATCCAAGGATTCAATCTTCACTCATTAAAACACCCTTCGGGACGTCAAAGGGAACTTGAATAAATTTAACTCAAAACTCTCATTTTATTTCAAAGATTCAATCTTTATATATAAAAAACGTCTAGTGACAGAATGGGTACCTTGATTGAAATATTTTCATTCAAAGATTCAATCTTTGGTCATTAAAACACTCTTCGACATTTCATTGGGAACTCGAATAAGTTAAACTCAAAACTCTCATTTTTTTCCAAAGTTTCAACCTTTTTACATTAAAAAGGTTTATTGACATAATAGGTACCTTAATTGAGGAGATTTCATTCAAAGATTCTATCTTTTCTCCTTAAAACACTCTTCGTGATGTCAAAGGTAACTCGGATAAGTTTAACTCAAAACTCTCATTTTATTTCAAAGATTTCATCTTTATACATTAAAAAGGCCTAGTGACATAATAGATACCATGTTTGAGGTAATTTCATTCAAAGATTCAATCTTTGTCCATTAAAACACGCTACGCGACTTCGTAGGGAACTCGAATAAGTTAAACTCAAGACTCTCATTTTCTTTAAAAGATTCAATCTTTAAACATTAAAAAGGTCAAGTGACTTAATAGGTACCTGGATTGAGGTAATTTCATTCCAACATTCAATCTTTACTCATTAAAACTCTCTTCGCGACGTCAAAGGGAACTCGAATAAGTTGAACTCAAAACTCTCATCTATTTTGAAAGATTCAATCTTTACGCATTAAAAAGGCTAGTGACAAAATTTATACCTTGATTGAGGTATTTTGATTCAAAGATTCATTCTTTAGTCGTTAAAACACTCTTTGCGACTTCATAGGGAAATCAAATAAGTTAGACTCAAAATTCTCATTTTGTTTCAAGGATTCAATCTTTATTCATTAAAAAGGTCTAGTGACATAATATGTTCCTTGATTGAGGCAATTTCATTCAAAGATTTCATCTTTACTCATTAAAACACTCTTTGTGATGTCAAAGGTAACTCGAACAAGTTTAACTCAAAACTCTCATCTTCTTTCAAAGATTTAATCTTCATACATTAAAATGGTCTAGTGACATAATAGGTACTTTGATTGAGGTATTTTCGTTCAAAGATTCAATCTTTAGTCATTAAAACACTCTTCGCGACTGCTTTAGGAACTCGAGTAAGTTAAACTCAGTTCTCACATTTTCTTTCAAAGATGCAATCTTTATAAATTAAAAAGGTCGAGTGACATAATAGGTATCTCGATTCAAGTAATTTCATTTAAAGATTCAATCTTTACTCATTAAAGTACTCTTCGTGACGTCAAAGGGAACTTGAATAAGTTTAACTCAAAACTCTTATTTTCTTTCAAAGATTCAATCTTCATATATTAAAAACGTCTAGTGATATAACGGGTACCTTGATTGAGGTATTTTTCATTCAAAGATTCAATCTTTAGTCATTAGAACACTCTTCGGGACTTCATAGGGAACTCGAATAAGTTAAACTCAAAACTTTCACTCCAAAATTCAACCTTTACTCGTTAAAACACTCTTCGTGGCATCCAAGGGAACTCGAATAAGTTGAACTCAAAACTCTCATCTTCTTTCAAAGATTCAATCCTAATGCATTGAAAATGTCTGGTGACATAATTTGTACCTTGATTGAGGTATTTTGATTTAAAGATTCTTTCTTTAGTTATTAAAACACTCTTCGCGACTTCATAGGGAAATCGAATAAATTAAACTCAAAATTCTCATTTTGTTTCGAGGATTCAATCTTTTTTCATTAAAAAATCTAGTGAAATAATAGGTTCGTTGATTGAGGTAATTTCATTCGAAGATTCCTTCTTTACTCATTAAAACACTCTTCGTGATGTCAAAGGTAACTCGAATAAGTTTAGCTCAAAACTCTCATTTTCTTTCAAAGATTTAATCTTTATACATTAGAATGGTTTTGTGACATAATAGGTACTTTGATTGAGTTATTTTCATTCAAATATTCAATCTTTAGTCATTAAAACACTCTTCGCGACTGCATAGGGAACTCGAATAAGTTAAACTCAGAACTTACATTTTCTTTCAAAGATTATAAATTAAAAAGGTCAAGTGACATAATAGGTATCTTGATTCAGGTAATTTCATTCAAAGATTCAATCTTTACTCATTAAAGTACTCTTCGTGACATCAAAGGAAACTTGAATAAGTTTATCTCAAAACTCTTATTTTCTTTCATAGATTCCATCTTTATACATTAAAAACGTCTACTGACATAATGGGTACATTGATTGAAGTATTTTCATTCAAAGATTCAATCTTTATTCACTAAAACACTCTTCAGGACTTCATAGGGAACTCGAATAAGTTAAACTCAAAACTCTCATTTCCTTTCGTAGATTCAATCTTTATACATTAGAAAGATCTAGTGACATATTAGGTACCGTGAATGAGGTAATTTGATTCAAAGATTCAATCTTTACTCATTAAAACACTCTTCGTGATGTCAAAGCCAACTCGAATAAGTTGCACACAAAACACTAATTTTCTTCCAAAGATTCAATATTTATACATTAAAAAAGGTCTAGTGACATAAAGGGTATCTTTATTGTGGTATTTTCATTCAAAGATGCAATATTTAGTCATTAAAACACTCTTCGGGACTTCGTAGGGAACTCGAATAAGTTAAACTCAAAACTCTCATTTTCTTTCGTATATTCAATTTTATACATTAAAAAGGTCTAGTGACACAATCGGTACCCTGAATTAGGTAATTTCATTCCAAGATTCAACCTTTACGCAATAAAACACTCTTCGTGATGTCAAAGGGAACTCGAATAAGTTCAACAGAAAACACTAATTTTCTTCCAAAGATTTAATCTTTATACATTAAAAAAGCTCTAGTGCATAATGGGTATCTTTATTGAGGTATTTTCATTCAAAGATGCAATATTTTACTCATTAAAACACTCATCGTGACGTCAAAGGGAATTCAAAGATTCAATCTTTACTCCTTAGAACACTCTTCGTGACTTTAAAAGGAATTCGAATCAGTTTAACTCAAAACTCTCATTTTCTTTCAAAGATTTAATCTTTATACATTAAGAATGTCTAGTGACATAGTAGGTACTTTGATTGAGGTATTTTCATTCAAAGATTCAATCTTTAGTCATTAAAATACTCTACGCGACTTCATATGAAAACTCGAATAGGTTAAACTCAAAACTATCATTTTCCTTCAAAGATTCTCCCTTTATGTATTAAAACGGCCTAGTGACATAGTAGGTACCTTGATTGAGGTAATTTCATTCAAAGATTCAATTTTACTCATTAAAACACTCTTCGTGACGTCAAGGGGAACTCGAATAAGTTTAACTCAAAACAATCATTTTCTTTCAAAGATTTAATCTTTATACATTAAAATGTTCTAGTGACAAAATATGTACCTTAATTGAGGAATTTTCATCCAAGGATTCAATCTTCACTCATTAAAACACCCTTCGGGACGTCAAAGGGAACTTGAATAAATTTAACTCAAAACTCTCATTTTATTTCAAAGATTCAATCTTTATATATAAAAAACGTCTAGTGACAGAATGGGTACCTTGATTGAAATATTTTCATTCAAAGATTCAATCTTTGGTCATTAAAACACTCTTCGACATTTCATTGGGAACTCGAATAAGTTAAACTCAAAACTCTCATTTTTTTCCAAAGTTTCAACCTTTTTACATTAAAAAGGTTTATTGACATAATAGGTACCTTAATTGAGGAGATTTCATTCAAAGATTCTATCTTTTCTCCTTAAAACACTCTTCGTGATGTCAAAGGTAACTCGGATAAGTTTAACTCAAAACTCTCATTTTATTTCAAAGATTTCATCTTTATACATTAAAAAGGCCTAGTGACATAATAGATACCATGTTTGAGGTAATTTCATTCAAAGATTCAATCTTTGTCCATTAAAACACGCTACGCGACTTCGTAGGGAACTCGAATAAGTTAAACTCAAGACTCTCATTTTCTTTAAAAGATTCAATCTTTAAACATTAAAAAGGTCAAGTGACTTAATAGGTACCTGGATTGAGGTAATTTCATTCCAACATTCAATCTTTACTCATTAAAACTCTCTTCGCGACGTCAAAGGGAACTCGAATAAGTTGAACTCAAAACTCTCATCTATTTTGAAAGATTCAATCTTTACGCATTAAAAAGGCTAGTGACAAAATTTATACCTTGATTGAGGTATTTTGATTCAAAGATTCATTCTTTAGTCGTTAAAACACTCTTTGCGACTTCATAGGGAAATCGAATAAGTTAGACTCAAAATTCTCATTTTGTTTCAAGGATTCAATCTTTATTCATTAAAAAGGTCTAGTGACATAATATGTTCCTTGATTGAGGCAATTTCATTCAAAGATTTCATCTTTACTCATTAAAACACTCTTTGTGATGTCAAAGGTAACTCGAACAAGTTTAACTCAAAACTCTCATCTTCTTTCAAAGATTTAATCTTCATACATTAAAATGGTCTAGTGACATAATAGGTACTTTGATTGAGGTATTTTCGTTCAAAGATTCAATCTTTAGTCATTAAAACACTCTTCGCGACTGCTTTAGGAACTCGAGTAAGTTAAACTCAGTTCTCACATTTTCTTTCAAAGATGCAATCTTTATAAATTAAAAAGGTCGAGTGACATAATAGGTATCTCGATTCAAGTAATTTCATTTAAAGATTCAATCTTTACTCATTAAAGTACTCTTCGTGACGTCAAAGGGAACTTGAATAAGTTTAACTCAAAACTCTTATTTTCTTTCAAAGATTCAATCTTCATATATTAAAAACGTCTAGTGATATAACGGGTACCTTGATTGAGGTATTTTTCATTCAAAGATTCAATCTTTAGTCATTAGAACACTCTTCGGGACTTCATAGGGAACTCGAATAAGTTAAACTCAAAACTTTCACTCCAAAATTCAACCTTTACTCGTTAAAACACTCTTCGTGGCATCCAAGGGAACTCGAATAAGTTGAACTCAAAACTCTCATCTTCTTTCAAAGATTCAATCCTAATGCATTGAAAATGTCTGGTGACATAATTTGTACCTTGATTGAGGTATTTTGATTTAAAGATTCTTTCTTTAGTTATTAAAACACTCTTCGCGACTTCATAGGGAAATCGAATAAATTAAACTCAAAATTCTCATTTTGTTTCGAGGATTCAATCTTTTTTCATTAAAAAATCTAGTGAAATAATAGGTTCGTTGATTGAGGTAATTTCATTCGAAGATTCCTTCTTTACTCATTAAAACACTCTTCGTGATGTCAAAGGTAACTCGAATAAGTTTAGCTCAAAACTCTCATTTTCTTTCAAAGATTTAATCTTTATACATTAGAATGGTTTTGTGACATAATAGGTACTTTGATTGAGTTATTTTCATTCAAATATTCAATCTTTAGTCATTAAAACACTCTTCGCGACTGCATAGGGAACTCGAATAAGTTAAACTCAGAACTTACATTTTCTTTCAAAGATTATAAATTAAAAAGGTCAAGTGACATAATAGGTATCTTGATTCAGGTAATTTCATTCAAAGATTCAATCTTTACTCATTAAAGTACTCTTCGTGACATCAAAGGAAACTTGAATAAGTTTATCTCAAAACTCTTATTTTCTTTCATAGATTCCATCTTTATACATTAAAAACGTCTACTGACATAATGGGTACATTGATTGAAGTATTTTCATTCAAAGATTCAATCTTTATTCACTAAAACACTCTTCAGGACTTCATAGGGAACTCGAATAAGTTAAACTCAAAACTCTCATTTCCTTTCGTAGATTCAATCTTTATACATTAGAAAGATCTAGTGACATATTAGGTACCGTGAATGAGGTAATTTGATTCAAAGATTCAATCTTTACTCATTAAAACACTCTTCGTGATGTCAAAGCCAACTCGAATAAGTTGCACACAAAACACTAATTTTCTTCCAAAGATTCAATATTTATACATTAAAAAAGGTCTAGTGACATAAAGGGTATCTTTATTGTGGTATTTTCATTCAAAGATGCAATATTTAGTCATTAAAACACTCTTCGGGACTTCGTAGGGAACTCGAATAAGTTAAACTCAAAACTCTCATTTTCTTTCGTATATTCAATTTTATACATTAAAAAGGTCTAGTGACACAATCGGTACCCTGAATTAGGTAATTTCATTCCAAGATTCAACCTTTACGCAATAAAACACTCTTCGTGATGTCAAAGGGAACTCGAATAAGTTCAACAGAAAACACTAATTTTCTTCCAAAGATTTAATCTTTATACATTAAAAAAGCTCTAGTGCATAATGGGTATCTTTATTGAGGTATTTTCATTCAAAGATGCAATATTTTACTCATTAAAACACTCATCGTGACGTCAAAGGGAATTCAAAGATTCAATCTTTACTCCTTAGAACACTCTTCGTGACTTTAAAAGGAATTCGAATCAGTTTAACTCAAAACTCTCATTTTCTTTCAAAGATTTAATCTTTATACATTAAGAATGTCTAGTGACATAGTAGGTACTTTGATTGAGGTATTTTCATTCAAAGATTCAATCTTTAGTCATTAAAATACTCTACGCGACTTCATATGAAAACTCGAATAGGTTAAACTCAAAACTATCATTTTCCTTCAAAGATTCTCCCTTTATGTATTAAAACGGCCTAGTGACATAGTAGGTACCTTGATTGAGGTAATTTCATTCAAAGATTCAATTTTACTCATTAAAACACTCTTCGTGACGTCAAGGGGAACTCGAATAAGTTTAACTCAAAACAATCATTTTCTTTCAAAGATTTAATCTTTATACATTAAAATGTTCTAGTGACAAAATATGTACCTTAATTGAGGAATTTTCATCCAAGGATTCAATCTTCACTCATTAAAACACCCTTCGGGACGTCAAAGGGAACTTGAATAAATTTAACTCAAAACTCTCATTTTATTTCAAAGATTCAATCTTTATATATAAAAAACGTCTAGTGACAGAATGGGTACCTTGATTGAAATATTTTCATTCAAAGATTCAATCTTTGGTCATTAAAACACTCTTCGACATTTCATTGGGAACTCGAATAAGTTAAACTCAAAACTCTCATTTTTTTCCAAAGTTTCAACCTTTTTACATTAAAAAGGTTTATTGACATAATAGGTACCTTAATTGAGGAGATTTCATTCAAAGATTCTATCTTTTCTCCTTAAAACACTCTTCGTGATGTCAAAGGTAACTCGGATAAGTTTAACTCAAAACTCTCATTTTATTTCAAAGATTTCATCTTTATACATTAAAAAGGCCTAGTGACATAATAGATACCATGTTTGAGGTAATTTCATTCAAAGATTCAATCTTTGTCCATTAAAACACGCTACGCGACTTCGTAGGGAACTCGAATAAGTTAAACTCAAGACTCTCATTTTCTTTAAAAGATTCAATCTTTAAACATTAAAAAGGTCAAGTGACTTAATAGGTACCTGGATTGAGGTAATTTCATTCCAACATTCAATCTTTACTCATTAAAACTCTCTTCGCGACGTCAAAGGGAACTCGAATAAGTTGAACTCAAAACTCTCATCTATTTTGAAAGATTCAATCTTTACGCATTAAAAAGGCTAGTGACAAAATTTATACCTTGATTGAGGTATTTTGATTCAAAGATTCATTCTTTAGTCGTTAAAACACTCTTTGCGACTTCATAGGGAAATCGAATAAGTTAGACTCAAAATTCTCATTTTGTTTCAAGGATTCAATCTTTATTCATTAAAAAGGTCTAGTGACATAATATGTTCCTTGATTGAGGCAATTTCATTCAAAGATTTCATCTTTACTCATTAAAACACTCTTTGTGATGTCAAAGGTAACTCGAACAAGTTTAACTCAAAACTCTCATCTTCTTTCAAAGATTTAATCTTCATACATTAAAATGGTCTAGTGACATAATAGGTACTTTGATTGAGGTATTTTCGTTCAAAGATTCAATCTTTAGTCATTAAAACACTCTTCGCGACTGCTTTAGGAACTCGAGTAAGTTAAACTCAGTTCTCACATTTTCTTTCAAAGATGCAATCTTTATAAATTAAAAAGGTCGAGTGACATAATAGGTATCTCGATTCAAGTAATTTCATTTAAAGATTCAATCTTTACTCATTAAAGTACTCTTCGTGACGTCAAAGGGAACTTGAATAAGTTTAACTCAAAACTCTTATTTTCTTTCAAAGATTCAATCTTCATATATTAAAAACGTCTAGTGATATAACGGGTACCTTGATTGAGGTATTTTTCATTCAAAGATTCAATCTTTAGTCATTAGAACACTCTTCGGGACTTCATAGGGAACTCGAATAAGTTAAACTCAAAACTTTCACTCCAAAATTCAACCTTTACTCGTTAAAACACTCTTCGTGGCATCCAAGGGAACTCGAATAAGTTGAACTCAAAACTCTCATCTTCTTTCAAAGATTCAATCCTAATGCATTGAAAATGTCTGGTGACATAATTTGTACCTTGATTGAGGTATTTTGATTTAAAGATTCTTTCTTTAGTTATTAAAACACTCTTCGCGACTTCATAGGGAAATCGAATAAATTAAACTCAAAATTCTCATTTTGTTTCGAGGATTCAATCTTTTTTCATTAAAAAATCTAGTGAAATAATAGGTTCGTTGATTGAGGTAATTTCATTCGAAGATTCCTTCTTTACTCATTAAAACACTCTTCGTGATGTCAAAGGTAACTCGAATAAGTTTAGCTCAAAACTCTCATTTTCTTTCAAAGATTTAATCTTTATACATTAGAATGGTTTTGTGACATAATAGGTACTTTGATTGAGTTATTTTCATTCAAATATTCAATCTTTAGTCATTAAAACACTCTTCGCGACTGCATAGGGAACTCGAATAAGTTAAACTCAGAACTTACATTTTCTTTCAAAGATTATAAATTAAAAAGGTCAAGTGACATAATAGGTATCTTGATTCAGGTAATTTCATTCAAAGATTCAATCTTTACTCATTAAAGTACTCTTCGTGACATCAAAGGAAACTTGAATAAGTTTATCTCAAAACTCTTATTTTCTTTCATAGATTCCATCTTTATACATTAAAAACGTCTACTGACATAATGGGTACATTGATTGAAGTATTTTCATTCAAAGATTCAATCTTTATTCACTAAAACACTCTTCAGGACTTCATAGGGAACTCGAATAAGTTAAACTCAAAACTCTCATTTCCTTTCGTAGATTCAATCTTTATACATTAGAAAGATCTAGTGACATATTAGGTACCGTGAATGAGGTAATTTGATTCAAAGATTCAATCTTTACTCATTAAAACACTCTTCGTGATGTCAAAGCCAACTCGAATAAGTTGCACACAAAACACTAATTTTCTTCCAAAGATTCAATATTTATACATTAAAAAAGGTCTAGTGACATAAAGGGTATCTTTATTGTGGTATTTTCATTCAAAGATGCAATATTTAGTCATTAAAACACTCTTC
The DNA here is from genome assembly GCF_030987335.1 of Cornus florida. Classification (NCBI taxonomy): domain Eukaryota; kingdom Viridiplantae; phylum Streptophyta; class Magnoliopsida; order Cornales; family Cornaceae; genus Cornus; species Cornus florida. Next base: position 7,370 of record NW_026775901.1, on the reverse strand, counting down.
GGGACTTCGTAGGGAACTCGAATAAGTTAAACTCAAAACTCTCATTTTCTTTCGTATATTCAATTTTATACATTAAAAAGGTCTAGTGACACAATCGGTACCCTGAATTAGGTAATTTCATTCCAAGATTCAACCTTTACGCAATAAAACACTCTTCGTGATGTCAAAGGGAACTCGAATAAGTTCAACAGAAAACACTAATTTTCTTCCAAAGATTTAATCTTTATACATTAAAAAAGCTCTAGTGCATAATGGGTATCTTTATTGAGGTATTTTCATTCAAAGATGCAATATTTTACTCATTAAAACACTCATCGTGACGTCAAAGGGAATTCAAAGATTCAATCTTTACTCCTTAGAACACTCTTCGTGACTTTAAAAGGAATTCGAATCAGTTTAACTCAAAACTCTCATTTTCTTTCAAAGATTTAATCTTTATACATTAAGAATGTCTAGTGACATAGTAGGTACTTTGATTGAGGTATTTTCATTCAAAGATTCAATCTTTAGTCATTAAAATACTCTACGCGACTTCATATGAAAACTCGAATAGGTTAAACTCAAAACTATCATTTTCCTTCAAAGATTCTCCCTTTATGTATTAAAACGGCCTAGTGACATAGTAGGTACCTTGATTGAGGTAATTTCATTCAAAGATTCAATTTTACTCATTAAAACACTCTTCGTGACGTCAAGGGGAACTCGAATAAGTTTAACTCAAAACAATCATTTTCTTTCAAAGATTTAATCTTTATACATTAAAATGTTCTAGTGACAAAATATGTACCTTAATTGAGGAATTTTCATCCAAGGATTCAATCTTCACTCATTAAAACACCCTTCGGGACGTCAAAGGGAACTTGAATAAATTTAACTCAAAACTCTCATTTTATTTCAAAGATTCAATCTTTATATATAAAAAACGTCTAGTGACAGAATGGGTACCTTGATTGAAATATTTTCATTCAAAGATTCAATCTTTGGTCATTAAAACACTCTTCGACATTTCATTGGGAACTCGAATAAGTTAAACTCAAAACTCTCATTTTTTTCCAAAGTTTCAACCTTTTTACATTAAAAAGGTTTATTGACATAATAGGTACCTTAATTGAGGAGATTTCATTCAAAGATTCTATCTTTTCTCCTTAAAACACTCTTCGTGATGTCAAAGGTAACTCGGATAAGTTTAACTCAAAACTCTCATTTTATTTCAAAGATTTCATCTTTATACATTAAAAAGGCCTAGTGACATAATAGATACCATGTTTGAGGTAATTTCATTCAAAGATTCAATCTTTGTCCATTAAAACACGCTACGCGACTTCGTAGGGAACTCGAATAAGTTAAACTCAAGACTCTCATTTTCTTTAAAAGATTCAATCTTTAAACATTAAAAAGGTCAAGTGACTTAATAGGTACCTGGATTGAGGTAATTTCATTCCAACATTCAATCTTTACTCATTAAAACTCTCTTCGCGACGTCAAAGGGAACTCGAATAAGTTGAACTCAAAACTCTCATCTATTTTGAAAGATTCAATCTTTACGCATTAAAAAGGCTAGTGACAAAATTTATACCTTGATTGAGGTATTTTGATTCAAAGATTCATTCTTTAGTCGTTAAAACACTCTTTGCGACTTCATAGGGAAATCGAATAAGTTAGACTCAAAATTCTCATTTTGTTTCAAGGATTCAATCTTTATTCATTAAAAAGGTCTAGTGACATAATATGTTCCTTGATTGAGGCAATTTCATTCAAAGATTTCATCTTTACTCATTAAAACACTCTTTGTGATGTCAAAGGTAACTCGAACAAGTTTAACTCAAAACTCTCATCTTCTTTCAAAGATTTAATCTTCATACATTAAAATGGTCTAGTGACATAATAGGTACTTTGATTGAGGTATTTTCGTTCAAAGATTCAATCTTTAGTCATTAAAACACTCTTCGCGACTGCTTTAGGAACTCGAGTAAGTTAAACTCAGTTCTCACATTTTCTTTCAAAGATGCAATCTTTATAAATTAAAAAGGTCGAGTGACATAATAGGTATCTCGATTCAAGTAATTTCATTTAAAGATTCAATCTTTACTCATTAAAGTACTCTTCGTGACGTCAAAGGGAACTTGAATAAGTTTAACTCAAAACTCTTATTTTCTTTCAAAGATTCAATCTTCATATATTAAAAACGTCTAGTGATATAACGGGTACCTTGATTGAGGTATTTTTCATTCAAAGATTCAATCTTTAGTCATTAGAACACTCTTCGGGACTTCATAGGGAACTCGAATAAGTTAAACTCAAAACTTTCACTCCAAAATTCAACCTTTACTCGTTAAAACACTCTTCGTGGCATCCAAGGGAACTCGAATAAGTTGAACTCAAAACTCTCATCTTCTTTCAAAGATTCAATCCTAATGCATTGAAAATGTCTGGTGACATAATTTGTACCTTGATTGAGGTATTTTGATTTAAAGATTCTTTCTTTAGTTATTAAAACACTCTTCGCGACTTCATAGGGAAATCGAATAAATTAAACTCAAAATTCTCATTTTGTTTCGAGGATTCAATCTTTTTTCATTAAAAAATCTAGTGAAATAATAGGTTCGTTGATTGAGGTAATTTCATTCGAAGATTCCTTCTTTACTCATTAAAACACTCTTCGTGATGTCAAAGGTAACTCGAATAAGTTTAGCTCAAAACTCTCATTTTCTTTCAAAGATTTAATCTTTATACATTAGAATGGTTTTGTGACATAATAGGTACTTTGATTGAGTTATTTTCATTCAAATATTCAATCTTTAGTCATTAAAACACTCTTCGCGACTGCATAGGGAACTCGAATAAGTTAAACTCAGAACTTACATTTTCTTTCAAAGATTATAAATTAAAAAGGTCAAGTGACATAATAGGTATCTTGATTCAGGTAATTTCATTCAAAGATTCAATCTTTACTCATTAAAGTACTCTTCGTGACATCAAAGGAAACTTGAATAAGTTTATCTCAAAACTCTTATTTTCTTTCATAGATTCCATCTTTATACATTAAAAACGTCTACTGACATAATGGGTACATTGATTGAAGTATTTTCATTCAAAGATTCAATCTTTATTCACTAAAACACTCTTCAGGACTTCATAGGGAACTCGAATAAGTTAAACTCAAAACTCTCATTTCCTTTCGTAGATTCAATCTTTATACATTAGAAAGATCTAGTGACATATTAGGTACCGTGAATGAGGTAATTTGATTCAAAGATTCAATCTTTACTCATTAAAACACTCTTCGTGATGTCAAAGCCAACTCGAATAAGTTGCACACAAAACACTAATTTTCTTCCAAAGATTCAATATTTATACATTAAAAAAGGTCTAGTGACATAAAGGGTATCTTTATTGTGGTATTTTCATTCAAAGATGCAATATTTAGTCATTAAAACACTCTTCGGGACTTCGTAGGGAACTCGAATAAGTTAAACTCAAAACTCTCATTTTCTTTCGTATATTCAATTTTATACATTAAAAAGGTCTAGTGACACAATCGGTACCCTGAATTAGGTAATTTCATTCCAAGATTCAACCTTTACGCAATAAAACACTCTTCGTGATGTCAAAGGGAACTCGAATAAGTTCAACAGAAAACACTAATTTTCTTCCAAAGATTTAATCTTTATACATTAAAAAAGCTCTAGTGCATAATGGGTATCTTTATTGAGGTATTTTCATTCAAAGATGCAATATTTTACTCATTAAAACACTCATCGTGACGTCAAAGGGAATTCAAAGATTCAATCTTTACTCCTTAGAACACTCTTCGTGACTTTAAAAGGAATTCGAATCAGTTTAACTCAAAACTCTCATTTTCTTTCAAAGATTTAATCTTTATACATTAAGAATGTCTAGTGACATAGTAGGTACTTTGATTGAGGTATTTTCATTCAAAGATTCAATCTTTAGTCATTAAAATACTCTACGCGACTTCATATGAAAACTCGAATAGGTTAAACTCAAAACTATCATTTTCCTTCAAAGATTCTCCCTTTATGTATTAAAACGGCCTAGTGACATAGTAGGTACCTTGATTGAGGTAATTTCATTCAAAGATTCAATTTTACTCATTAAAACACTCTTCGTGACGTCAAGGGGAACTCGAATAAGTTTAACTCAAAACAATCATTTTCTTTCAAAGATTTAATCTTTATACATTAAAATGTTCTAGTGACAAAATATGTACCTTAATTGAGGAATTTTCATCCAAGGATTCAATCTTCACTCATTAAAACACCCTTCGGGACGTCAAAGGGAACTTGAATAAATTTAACTCAAAACTCTCATTTTATTTCAAAGATTCAATCTTTATATATAAAAAACGTCTAGTGACAGAATGGGTACCTTGATTGAAATATTTTCATTCAAAGATTCAATCTTTGGTCATTAAAACACTCTTCGACATTTCATTGGGAACTCGAATAAGTTAAACTCAAAACTCTCATTTTTTTCCAAAGTTTCAACCTTTTTACATTAAAAAGGTTTATTGACATAATAGGTACCTTAATTGAGGAGATTTCATTCAAAGATTCTATCTTTTCTCCTTAAAACACTCTTCGTGATGTCAAAGGTAACTCGGATAAGTTTAACTCAAAACTCTCATTTTATTTCAAAGATTTCATCTTTATACATTAAAAAGGCCTAGTGACATAATAGATACCATGTTTGAGGTAATTTCATTCAAAGATTCAATCTTTGTCCATTAAAACACGCTACGCGACTTCGTAGGGAACTCGAATAAGTTAAACTCAAGACTCTCATTTTCTTTAAAAGATTCAATCTTTAAACATTAAAAAGGTCAAGTGACTTAATAGGTACCTGGATTGAGGTAATTTCATTCCAACATTCAATCTTTACTCATTAAAACTCTCTTCGCGACGTCAAAGGGAACTCGAATAAGTTGAACTCAAAACTCTCATCTATTTTGAAAGATTCAATCTTTACGCATTAAAAAGGCTAGTGACAAAATTTATACCTTGATTGAGGTATTTTGATTCAAAGATTCATTCTTTAGTCGTTAAAACACTCTTTGCGACTTCATAGGGAAATCGAATAAGTTAGACTCAAAATTCTCATTTTGTTTCAAGGATTCAATCTTTATTCATTAAAAAGGTCTAGTGACATAATATGTTCCTTGATTGAGGCAATTTCATTCAAAGATTTCATCTTTACTCATTAAAACACTCTTTGTGATGTCAAAGGTAACTCGAACAAGTTTAACTCAAAACTCTCATCTTCTTTCAAAGATTTAATCTTCATACATTAAAATGGTCTAGTGACATAATAGGTACTTTGATTGAGGTATTTTCGTTCAAAGATTCAATCTTTAGTCATTAAAACACTCTTCGCGACTGCTTTAGGAACTCGAGTAAGTTAAACTCAGTTCTCACATTTTCTTTCAAAGATGCAATCTTTATAAATTAAAAAGGTCGAGTGACATAATAGGTATCTCGATTCAAGTAATTTCATTTAAAGATTCAATCTTTACTCATTAAAGTACTCTTCGTGACGTCAAAGGGAACTTGAATAAGTTTAACTCAAAACTCTTATTTTCTTTCAAAGATTCAATCTTCATATATTAAAAACGTCTAGTGATATAACGGGTACCTTGATTGAGGTATTTTTCATTCAAAGATTCAATCTTTAGTCATTAGAACACTCTTCGGGACTTCATAGGGAACTCGAATAAGTTAAACTCAAAACTTTCACTCCAAAATTCAACCTTTACTCGTTAAAACACTCTTCGTGGCATCCAAGGGAACTCGAATAAGTTGAACTCAAAACTCTCATCTTCTTTCAAAGATTCAATCCTAATGCATTGAAAATGTCTGGTGACATAATTTGTACCTTGATTGAGGTATTTTGATTTAAAGATTCTTTCTTTAGTTATTAAAACACTCTTCGCGACTTCATAGGGAAATCGAATAAATTAAACTCAAAATTCTCATTTTGTTTCGAGGATTCAATCTTTTTTCATTAAAAAATCTAGTGAAATAATAGGTTCGTTGATTGAGGTAATTTCATTCGAAGATTCCTTCTTTACTCATTAAAACACTCTTCGTGATGTCAAAGGTAACTCGAATAAGTTTAGCTCAAAACTCTCATTTTCTTTCAAAGATTTAATCTTTATACATTAGAATGGTTTTGTGACATAATAGGTACTTTGATTGAGTTATTTTCATTCAAATATTCAATCTTTAGTCATTAAAACACTCTTCGCGACTGCATAGGGAACTCGAATAAGTTAAACTCAGAACTTACATTTTCTTTCAAAGATTATAAATTAAAAAGGTCAAGTGACATAATAGGTATCTTGATTCAGGTAATTTCATTCAAAGATTCAATCTTTACTCATTAAAGTACTCTTCGTGACATCAAAGGAAACTTGAATAAGTTTATCTCAAAACTCTTATTTTCTTTCATAGATTCCATCTTTATACATTAAAAACGTCTACTGACATAATGGGTACATTGATTGAAGTATTTTCATTCAAAGATTCAATCTTTATTCACTAAAACACTCTTCAGGACTTCATAGGGAACTCGAATAAGTTAAACTCAAAACTCTCATTTCCTTTCGTAGATTCAATCTTTATACATTAGAAAGATCTAGTGACATATTAGGTACCGTGAATGAGGTAATTTGATTCAAAGATTCAATCTTTACTCATTAAAACACTCTTCGTGATGTCAAAGCCAACTCGAATAAGTTGCACACAAAACACTAATTTTCTTCCAAAGATTCAATATTTATACATTAAAAAAGGTCTAGTGACATAAAGGGTATCTTTATTGTGGTATTTTCATTCAAAGATGCAATATTTAGTCATTAAAACACTCTTCGGGACTTCGTAGGGAACTCGAATAAGTTAAACTCAAAACTCTCATTTTCTTTCGTATATTCAATTTTATACATTAAAAAGGTCTAGTGACACAATCGGTACCCTGAATTAGGTAATTTCATTCCAAGATTCAACCTTTACGCAATAAAACACTCTTCGTGATGTCAAAGGGAACTCGAATAAGTTCAACAGAAAAACACTAATTTTCTTCCAAAGATTTAATCTTTATACATTAAAAAAAGCTCTAGTGCATAATGGGTATCTTTATTGAGGTATTTTCATTCAAAGATGCAATATTTTACTCATTAAAACACTCATCGTGACGTCAAAGGGAATTCAAAGATTCAATCTTTACTCCTTAGAACACTCTTCGTGACTTTAAAAGGAATTCGAATCAGTTTAACTCAAAACTCTCATTTTCTTTCAAAGATTTAATCTTTATACATTAAGAATGTCTAGTGACATAGTAGGTACTTTGATTGA